>NC_089231.1:12954639-14154639 GCF_963924675.1 Phocoena phocoena
AGATCATTCTAATGGAGTCGGTTTGCAGTACACTCCAAGTGGCGAGATCCTCCAAGCTGCTTTAGAAGTAACCATGAAGAACACGGACATTTTTAACATAAAGCCTGTTTGTCTTTTGTAGTTGTTGTTGTTACTGTTCAAGCTGGGATTTGCAGAGTGTTCTAAAAATGTATATATAAAAAAGGTCACAGGGGCTAATTTCTGACTGGTTTCCTTTTGCTGTGGGGTTACATTATCTGGTTTTAATGATAAATGTTCCCGGCCACCTGACCCCAGAACTGTACAGTATTGTGGCTACACTCTCTCTAAGAGTAGCTGAAGTTGCATTTTTCTTGTTGTTAAAAACATGTTAGAAGCAATGAATGTATATAAAAGCCTCAACTAGTCATTTTTTTCTCCTCCTTTTTTGCATTGTCTCAATTACTTTGCAGTTGGACAGCAGAGACCCATTCCTACCTAACAGGTGTGGAGGAGGGATTCACACCTGAATTACCATCAGCGTGGTGCACATGTTGGCCCAGGTCAGGGTTCAATAGAGCACGTGCACTTTCCAAATGGAGGTCGAGGGCTCTAAAAAAAGCCACAAGGAGAAAAGCACCCAAGAACCTCCTGGGTCCTCCCAGGCCCTCGCCGCACAGACAGCCCGAAAGAGAGATCAAAATGACAGCTCGTATCTTCTGCAGCAACCAGCTCATCTCAGATTTTGCAGGCTTAAGATGTGGCTTAAAGTCACATTTCGAATGAAGGAAGCACTTTGCTATAGTTCAAGCCAAAAACCAACAGCCTCTGCCCCAGCTCACTTATCTCTGTCTATTCAGATATGACCTTCCATTAAGATTTGACTTTATTTCATTAGAAAATGTTTATGCTTATCATTTAAAGACCTAGTCCTGGCCCAATGTGGGAAATTAGGAAGTGATCATAAATCAAGAGGAGTTGTAATAATCAGGATTAGACATAAATATGTAGGACAGTCCCAACACGTCTGGGTTTTTTGCATCGAGGATCTATGGGATAAACAGAATTGCAAATTGTCTATATTGTAATTAAACTTATGCTAAAATGATGAACTTATACATGTGAACTTAAATTCTAATTTCGACTGTACTTCTAAGGCAGCGGCTGTTTTTATACTTCCTTATCACTTATAGTTAGTAATGGACACCTCCTCTATCAGAAAAAAACAGGAAGGGCTTGAAATATAAGCCATTCTAAGGAAATTAGGGAGGCAGTTGAAATTCTATTCTGATCTTATTCTGTGGTGTCTTTTGCAGCCCAGACAAATGTGGTTACACACTTTTAAGAAATACAATTCTACATTGTTAAGCTTATGAAGGTTCCAATCAGATCTTTATTGTTATTCAATTTGAATCTTCCCAGGGATTTTTTTTTTTTTAATTATTATGGGACAAAGGACATTTGTTGCAGGGTTGGGAGGAAGAATTTTCAAATGAGCAAAACATTCCCAAGATTGGATCAGGGTGCGGAGGCTTTCAGAATAGCCAGGACTGTAGGATGTGAGATGCAAACAAGTGAAAACTTCACTAGGATCAATGTGATGCCTCCGTGAAGGACCTTATGCAACAAACAAGAAACATTTTCAAGTTCTGTGGTATATTTAGCTTCTAGAGACAACAGAACAACTCAAAGTCCAGCTCTGTATGGCAATGCAGATGAACCAAAACTCTTTTAAACATCTGCCATCAATGGTAAGGATTTTAATTTCAAGCCTGGACATGTCTAATGGCTATTTAAACAATAAATTCGTAATTTTAACTAACAGGATATTTAATGAAAACCTTCCGGTTGGTAGGGACATCTATTTCTAAATACTTATTATGCACAATACGGGGAGAAGAAAAGTGAGACTGAACTGGGTAAGTAATAATACAAGTTCCTTATCCTTACCCAAAGATTCATCCTGTTCCATGTCTGTGCTCATAGTAGTGGCCTTAGACAACATGAAATATGCATCCCACGGGGCACAAAGAAAACCAGATGGAGTATGAATGGTATTGCCCCAATTCATCATGACTACCCCAGAAAAATAACTGAAAGGCCATATATATCCTATCGATGACAAGGTTGTTTTGGGTCCCAAGGTAAGCTCAGCAGACAGAAACACTTGTGGAAGACGGAAAGGCTTAATCAAAAAATCCCGGGATTGTTACTAAATATGACTATAGTATATTAGTAACTCCGTGTCCCTAAACCTTTTAGGGAATCTGCAGTGAGCCTTCCAGCCAGCTCATTTCATTAAGTTTTTGCCTCTGGGGTAGCATTTAAAGGAGTGATAGCCGATCACATTTCTTTGGAGGAAGCTTGTGTTTATTATACTATCTTCTTAAGTTTTCAACCAAGTTTTACTTTTGTTTTGAGTTACTGGGATTATTTTTGTTTTCAATAAAAATAAGTGTATAAAAAGTGGTTTTGTATTGAAAGCTTTTGTTATCAAGATGTTCACACTTCTCCCTTCCACGGGCTGTTTTTAAGATGGACACTTCTTAGGGGTGGCTGATATCCTGCAACACTGCACACACACAGAAAGCTATACGATAAGTGTAGATTGTTAAGATAAAGTAAGTCTCTGCTTGGCCAGCATTAAATATAATGGCATTTTCTTTGTATTGTTGGGGAAAGCCACACTGCCATTCAACTTTCTTTGTCCAGTTAATATTGTGAAGAAAAATAAAGTACAGTGTGAGATATCGGTTGTGCCCTGGAATTGTTTGTGATGCGGTGATGTGATTTTGCCCTGTCATTCAAAGACCTTCTTAACAAGCCAGTAGAGCCACCGGGAGCCTGACTGGTTATGAAGCCCTGGGGGGCCAGGCTATGGGATTGCTCAATGGGTGAAGCCACCTTAGAAGAAGGTTTTGTTTCTTCGTTACTAACCCTTCTGGTTTGGTTCAAGGTGGACCAGCCTTGAGTTCTACTTCCATTGTTGCTGCCGGGTGTACTCCCTCAGACCAAGTGAAGATCCCAACCTCTGTTCCATAAGATGAAAGATGGTATAAAAAGGAGAGACAGAAGCTAAAAATTCTGGTTTGAAGTGCGCGTTTTAAGATAACCAAAGCAGGGGCTTCCCTGGTGGCGCAGTGGTTGAGAATCTGCCTGCCAGTGCAGGGGACACGGGTTCGAGCCCTGGTCTGGGAGGATCCCACATGCCGCGGAGCAACTAGGCCTGTGAGCCACAACTACTGAGCCTGCGCGTCTGGAGCCTGTGCTCCGCAACAAGAGAGCCCGCGATAGTGAGGGGCCCGCGCACTGCGATGAAGAGTGGCCCCCGCTCAACGCAACTAGAGAGAGCCCTCGCACAGAAACGAAGACCCAACACAGCCAAAAATAAATAAATTAATTAAAAAAGAAGATAACCAAAGCAGTCACTTGTTTTGGAGCATAGAAATCCTAAATAGCCGGGCACCTATGTTTCCCTCTTATACTGCTACCCTAGGAAGGCATCAACCCTCCAAGGGTCTTCCCTTCAACTCAATTAAAAGGACTCCGATAGCAGCTGGCTGCCAGCCCTGTACACGTAACACCACCAGTTATTACCTTGGAAGGTGGGTATTGGCTTCTCCTATTTTATAGGCGAAATCTGAGACTCATAAAAGTTAATATGCCCAAGTCCTCAAACCTCGTGAATTGCAGAGGCAGGATTTGAGCTTGTGGTCCGGCTGCCTCCCAGGCCCTTGCTTCTCTTCTCAATCAGTGGTCTTCAAACGGCTGCACATGGAGCCTTGGGGCACCACATTTGCAAGGGGTAAGCAAGCTTGGGGTGTTTAAAGGAATCAATGTTCTTGGCATCCCAGGGATGCTCTGTCCTAAACTGTCCTCCGTGAAACACTCCTGAGGTCAGGCCAGTTCTCATCTCCCACCTTCCCTTTCACAATCATCTGTCACCGCTCACAAAACAGAGGTGCACATAGCTGTCCCTCCCGGAATCTGGCTGTGAGGCACTGTACCCTGTGCTGGGCTCCCTTGCCCTGGCCACGGGGGCCAATCACGCCCGTCTCTTCCCAACTCCAGTGAAGTCAAGTTTGGTAGCTTGAAATCAGCCCTGGTGGAAGTATTTACACTATGGAAATGAGCACAAGATACAAAATAGAGCTTTTATCCCCACTCTTGTTTCTTTTTCTTTTTTTTTTCCAGAGAGCCAATTTACCTGCACACCTCTGGGCACTGTCCTGGGGATTTAAAATCCTTCAGTTACCAAAAAGTATGATGTGAAATCCTTGGGCTGTATCAGACACTAATGCCTGGGAAACGAATCCTTTTGCAAATCACTTTTCCAATTGGTTGCTTTCAACAAAGGTGGAAGAACACCTAGTCAAGACAGCCACCTGTCAAGCTGGCAGGATATGGGTTTTTTTTATTTTAATATGATTTCAGAATATAACTCAGAAATCCAGAGTTGTGTAACATTACTGTACAAAACTCCTTCCACTCCCTCGTACTTGGTATGTGAACAGCTCTCCTCGAAGCTTACATCCATAAAAACAAAGAACGAGGGCTTCCCTGGTGGCACAGTGGTTGAGAGTCCACCTGCCGATGCAGGAGACGTGGGTTCGTGCCCCAGTCCGGGAAGATCCCACATGCCGCGGTGCGGCTGGGCCCGTGAGCCATGGCCACTGAGCCTATGCGTCCGGAGCCTGCGCTCTGCAACGGGAGAGGCCACAGCGGTGAGAGGCCCGCGTACCGGAAAAAAAAAAACAAAGAATGGGTCTGATGGTGAACCTTAGCTCTTTCTAGTAACAGGTCATTTCTATTTATAGATACTTGTCCTTCTTGATGGGGAGGGGGAGGATGATAAACTAGCCCCATTTATCTCATTAACACTTGTATTTCCAATAAAATTTAAAATTTAGATTTAATAATGGTTTATCAAAATGTGTAATATATTTGTACATTTTTATTAGTTGGGTAATAATTGTAATTATTCAACCTAGGAACAAAAAAGTAAAGCCTTATGGTCACAAAAATTCATAGTTTACTTTCGTTGTAGAAAGTTATGACAGGCTAACCAATTTTAAACTTTCAGTTGTAAGACATATCGTATTAGGATAAAATGGAGGGTAGAAATATGAATTTTAGGGAAGAAAAGGGAAAATGTAAAACTTCCTGGGGTCAAAAAATAACTTGTTCCTGTTTTTTTCATGTAACTGATGCTGAGTATTATGCGTGATTATTGTCGTGGTATTTAGATTCCACTGTCTATAATGAAAAAGTGATGCAACAAAGTTATCTGTACAATGTCATTTGCTAAAATAACTTCTCAGACAAACGTGTTATTAGTATGTGTCAAAATTCTATTTCAAACTGGCCTCAATTCAGGGATTGTCAGAGACAATCCAGAGGGAAAAAAAAGTGGTCCCACCACCAAAGAATGCCCAGAGCCTGACTGATGTGTCTTAAGATAGTGAACGGGGAAGCCTAACTTCTCAGGATTTCTTAATCCCATTAAAGTCTATCTGGAAGTTACTCCAGCATTTTATCAAGAATCATAATTACTTCACGGAAGGGGTTATAAATTACATCATACAAAAAAAGTTCTGCCACAGATAGTTTCGGGACAATTTTCTTTCCCATACTATTCACAATGCATTGGAAAGAAAATCCTTTGCAACTATTTATATTTAAATTTTAAAAGTTAAATGTCAACTTGAACATGTGGAAGGGTGGTAAATGCCTTTTCAAACTCCTTTTAATGGAACATCAGCAACTGCTGGAAGACTCCTGCCCTGTCTGCCCCTCTAGGCACTCCCCCTGGACTTTACTGGAAGCTCCAAGATGGATGGGGGAGGGGCAGAGGATACATTCCCTCCCCCCAGGACCCAGCAGGTAATTGGGTAATGATAATTGTAATAAATATTCATTCCAGCAACAAAATAAATAAAAACAAAGCCTTAGAGTCACAAAAATTCAATTAAATGCACAGGCTCACTTCTGTCATAGAAAAGCGTGAGAGGCTAGTCAATTTGAAATGTATTATTTTTGTTGCAAATCTGTGTTTTAAAATTCCTTTTTTTTTCTTTCCCATTGAAAAACCACAGAACTGCAGCTCATTGCCCATCTTACCCCACTTGTCATTTGTCTGTCTGTGTGTCCTTGGTTGTATGCTCCTATATCATTCTTAATCTATGCTGCTGAAATATCTGAGCCCACATCTATAAGGAAAGGCAAATCCCAAAGCAATCAGGGCCTGTTCTTTCCTTCTTTCTTTTCTCACCCCCTGGAGAACTCTGACTGGTCTCCTACAAGCTGATGAGTGGATCCAGTGGTCCAACAAATGTCTGTTGAGCTCTACTCCTAGGACAGGTGTGGGACAGAGCTCTAGGATTTAGGAATTATTAAGACCCAGTCCTTAGCCTCAGGAAGTCTCTATCTAGGGTCTTGTCTGTTTGGCTTTTTTTTTTTTTTTTCCTTTTTTTCTTGATAAAATATTTATCAAGCCCAATTGAATAAGCTCCTTGTTTTCTGGGGTCATCTTACATCAATCAGGCTAACTTGCTATTTATATCACTACACATTCTCTTTCAAAGTGGGTTGTTCAGGGGCAGGTTCCCACAGACAAAAAAAAGTAAACATTTCTCTCTTTCTAGCCAAGATTTGGAACTTTCTGTCTGAAACAACTGGCTTAGATGCTACGTAGCTGTGGATTTTTTTCCTGCATTCTCTCTGTTTTTCCAAACGTTTGAGCCCACTTCATCTCAGAGCCCAGCAAGCAGGAGGGGGTAGAAGCTGCAAAGACTGTGAGGAGAATTCAACAGCAAGTAGACCCAGGGAGGCTTTGATCTTCTCTCCCAAGGGGAACATCATCTCCTGTGTCCATGTGGAACTCCTCAGCCAGGGTACAAAAGAAAGAAAAGGAGGAATAAAATATTTATAGGAAAATTATTTCTCACAAGCAAGCATTTGTTCTAAAAGTTTTTAGAAATATAATTATTTGTCTCCTTCTTGGGTTTTTCTGTTTTTAATATGAGACACTTTCAAGTCCCCTAGTTGAGTTTCCAGGAAGCAATAATCCATGTTGCCTTGGGTGGAGTTTAGGAAGAAACTAGGTCTCAGGAGTGAAAATGTTTCCATTGAAATTGCCACATAGAACTCTTGCTGCTTCTTTAATGTTCTTGCATAATAAGGCCCCATTCCCTAGGGCAGGGTGGACCAGCTCTCCCCTGGCCCTCTGCTGTAGGACTCTCTGTCCTCTTTGAGACCCAGCTGGACTCCTGGCCTCACCTGGCCTCACTTACCCTCACCTACCAAGTCTTATCCAAACAGGAAACCTCTGGACCAGTGCCATCCAACAGAAATAAAATGTGAGCCACATTTGTGATTTTTCATCTTCCAGTAATCGCATTAAAAATTAAAAATAGTACATGGAATTAATTTTAATAACATTTTATTTAACCCAATATATCAACATATAATCAATATGAAAATGACTGAGGTCATTTCCATCCTTTTTTATATGAAGCCCTTGAAATTGGTGTGGAATTGACAGTTGGAGCACATCTCAATTCAAATGAGCCAGCTTTCAAGGGCTCCATCTCTGCATGGGGCTGGTGGCTACCACGTTGAATGGCTCCACTCTAGACTCCGTGTACGGATGTTTTAGCGCCCACACACGAACAACATGCCTGTAAAATGCCTTCTTCTGTCTGCCCCCATTTCCCCTACCCCCATGCTAATTAAGTTGGGAAGGCTGAAAAGCATCTTTCTCTCCGACTGCCTCTGTTAGGGGAACCACTGACGGAAACAGCCCCCCCTGGCCAGGCACCATAGTAACCACTTGCATGAGTTATCTTACACCAGGAGCTCCTGGTAAGGAACGCGGAACTAACAAGCTACCACCAACAGAATAATTTCAGAAAAGTCAAAAGGAGAGAGGACACGCCAGTCCATATGTCCTACCAACTCCCAGAATCTTCCTCTCTGGAATCCATCTTGGCTGAGCGATGTGCACGCCACCAGGAAGGACCCTGAGTCAAACTACGGGCCAAGCAAGATGACTGGCCAGAGACAACCCGGAAACGAACCCCATTACCATAAAACCTGAGACCACGAGCCACGTGGCAGAGCAGTCCTCCTGGGTTCACTCACCCTGCTGCTCTCCGCCCAGGCGCCCCTTCCAAATAGTCTCTTGCTTTGTCAGCATGTGTGTCTCCTCGGACAGTTCATTTCTGAGTGTTAGGCAGGGGCCCACTCTCAGGCAGGCCCTGGAAGGGGTCCCCCTTCCTGCAACACCTCAAACCCTCTTTTCCAGACTTTCCCAAAAGAATTCTTACTTTTGAAACATTTGCTGTTAGGTAGAAGGGAAACCAGATTGCAGTATGTTCAATGAAAGTATTTCAAGCCCTAATGGTGGGCTTCGAACACTTGCTATCAGAAGATCTGGATTCAAATTGTGGCTGGCTAGAAGTATGAGCTTGGGTAAAGCATTCCACCTCTTTGAACCTTAGGTTTCTCCTCAATTCAGCAGAACTGCACTGTTTGTCCTGTCCTGTCCTACCAACCTGCTGAGGCAGCGGCATGGAGATCAAAATGGTGAATGTGAAGGGGCTGAGGTGCCACCCAAAATAGAAAATCACATTACTTATTATTCCAAACTATTAAAAGCTGTGCAGCCACAGAAAATAATAGCCCGCAATATTTACAAAGACAGAGTAAGGATTTATATTAGGAAGCTGAATCAAAGTAGCAAATTCCTATAATTACCTACAAGGTCAACCATTTTCTTAATTATTTCCAAACCTTGACTTTTCATTTTTATTTACTGAGAGAGACACAGAAAGGGAGAGAATGATAAATGACCCCCAGAATAATAATCAACTGTGGTCCTTGGAGACAGGTACTCATCATGAGAATCCATCTTGATAATGCCTAGCTATAGACTTAGTAACTATCTTGACAATGACACTGCAGAGAACATTGCACGTGGACCTTATTTTCAAAGACCAACAATTTGAGACGTTTGTGGAGAGTTCCTGCAATATCTCTACCCCATAACCACCTGGATAGTTCCTTGCCCCGATAGCTTTCAGATTAGTAACATTAGCTTCTAACATTTCCTATGACACCACTTAAAATTTACCTTCTCATTGTTTTCCTTAAAATGAGATCTGCGTGCAGGGGACTAGGGAAATATGCTGTCTTCATTCCTAAATGGTTCTCTGCCCAGTGTTACTTAAAAACAAAATTCCAGTTTTGGACTTTTCCCATTTGCCTTCACTAATTACTTCCCCTATGTTCCACCCAGTGGTACCACAACTAATTCAAGTTCGAACAGAATTTAGTCATTATGTCATCACACTCATCCCCTACTCATGGGGAGGCCGTGTACATACATTCCACAAAGACAGAAACCAAGAAGGGTCTTGGGCTTCCCTCAGCCACAGTTGTTGTCACTCTGATCTGTTCACATGTGACCAAATTCATCCATGCCCATGTCCACGAGCACAGAGCATGTTCTTACTCTGGAATCCACACCCGCCAGTTGCCTACTTCACAGCCACACGGCTTGGTGACATTTTTCATTCGCCACTGTCACATTACCTGAGTGCCTTAGGTGCACCTGCAGCCCTTCAAATGCCACCAAGATCGTGGCTGTGCGGAGCTGGAACGCAGGACTTCAGTCACACGTCTGTGGGTCCCCAAAGCCTTCTGGGATAAAGGACTCAGAAGCATCTCCTTGGGTTCCAGCAATCCTAAAATGCTGTACCATAATTTCTAAGAAGAGATGCAGCCACTTCCAACCACGCCAAGTTGGCTTAGTGCAGTGTAGTGGGTGTCCTTTAAGTCAGATGTGGGATCCAGCCCTGGCTCTCATAATATGACTTTATAAAACACATGATAAAACCATCTACGATTTACTTGACATCCACTTTGTTAAGTGCCTTAGATACACTGTCTTATTTAAACTGTCGCAGCAGACCTATGAGGTGGGTACCATTATCATTGCACTTTATAGGTCCCACTGTGTTAAAATCAAGGTGTCGTCAGAGCCATGTTCCTTCTGGCAGCTCTAGGGGGACTCCACTTCCTTGCCTTCTCCAGCTTCTAGAAGCCTCCCACATCCTTGGCTCATGGCCCCTTCTTTGCATCATTCCAACCTCATCACACCCCTCTCTCACTCTCACTTTCTTGCATTCCTCTCATAAGCACCCTATGATGACACTGGACCCACCCGGACAACCCAGGATTCTCCCCATCTCAAGAGCCTTAATCACACGTGCAAAGTCCGTTTTACCATATAAGGTGACATATTCATACATTCCAGAGATTAGCACGTGGACGTCTCGGGAGGGTGTGGGGGGTGTCATCATTCAGCCTACCACAGTAGAAACCAGGGTTCAGAGAGGTTAATTTATTTTCACAAAGCATCACAGCTCATAGTAGTGGCGCTGAGGTTTGAGTTTTCCAACTACATCAGACTTCCCTTTCTGAGTTCACCAGTAATGCCTTCGAGGCCAAACTCAGCACAGTGTCACATGTGTAAAGTATAATCCTAACCCTGCACTTCCCCAGTCATGTTGGTCCCCAGGACCGCCAGCCCGCACGGTCAGCTCCCAGCCATCCACGCGCCTCGATCCAGAAGCCCCGGCGTTCAGGGAGACCATCATCTGCAGGGTCAAGGTCTGGTGCCAGAGCTGCCCCTCTTCAAAGCTCAGCCTTTACTTCCCAGCCGCAGCGCAGCCGTTTCCTCTGGTTTCATTTCATCTTGCTTCCTGTGCATCTTCCGTGCACGCCTCACTCCCACTCCAGAGCCTTTAAGATTCTTCCCATGCTCTGTCCTCAGAGCACACAGGGATAATGCCTTTTCTGCAGATGGTTCTCTCTCCATCTCCTCATTAAAATACATCAGGAGTTAGGAAGAATATCTGGTTTAACTGATAATCATTTCCAAGGAGCATGGATGCACTAGACCCTGGCTGGTCAGGGTGCTGCGGACTAGCAGACCCATTCCAAAAACCGCAGAGCACGTGTCCAGGCTGAGTGTGGGCAGGAGAAGGGCTCACCTTGAGAGGAGGAAGATGCTCTTGACATTGCCACCAAGGCCTTGCCTTCTGTGCTGCTTTAACCCTCCTTCTTGACTATGAGAGAACTCAGGGAGCCCTTGCTCAGCCATGCCGGGCAGAATTACAAGCGACCAGAATACTACTGTTGGGTCTGCTAATCCTCCAACCTCTGGGCTCCGACCCTTATCTGCCCCGCCCTGTGGTATTTGATGGGTGCTCTGTGCCTCATCTGTTCTTCTTGGACTTGGTCTCCTGTTTTCTGAGTCCTCCCCAGTTGGTTTGCTATTCTGGGATGCACCTTCTTATCATGTAATTCACCCAATACACTGGCCAGACGTTCTTCCACTGTCCCAATACTCAGTGTCTGTTCGATAAAAATCACACCCAAGGGGCACATCAGCCTTTTATGGCATCTTCGTCAACAAGTCTAAGCCCCAGAGTTAGAGAAACACAACTCACTGTGACAAGAGAAGATGCCTTGCTGCTTTCTTTGGTGTCTCCTTTTTGCACGTGGGTAGGCAAGGGCTCGCTGGAACACAAGGAGCGGTATTCATTACAAAGAGGAAGTTAATAAGAGCTACGGTGAGCACAGATTCTTTCTTTTATCTTCTCTCTATACCATGGTTTGGTTAGCTTTTGAAATAATTGCAGATCAATTTCACTTAATTAATAACTTAAAACAGTGGTCCAGAATCCCCTTTGATCTCCATTGGGATAAATTCCTTGTATCCAAGGGAGCCTAGCAGGAAAGGTGGCTCTCAGAGGAGTTTCTGGGCCCCTCCTCTGGACGGACCTTCTTCAAGAGTCCCCAAGTCCTGAATTCCCCACCTCTAGTGCTCTGTGGCTCTTTGCATTTGGTTTCTGCACCTGAGCAAGGCTTCAGCCCTGCCACCCAAGGTGAATTCTTGTCTGCAGTGAGATCTCACACCAGGCACTGCATAAATCCTGGACACAGTTGAGTGAGAGAGACATTTATTGTCTGTTTTGGCTCTAAGTGAAGCTAAGAGTCTACGAAGAACATTTGGGACACACATGTGTTGTAAGTCTCTAGCACTGTCTTCCCACCCTGAGTCTGACCAATGATGCTAACTGACCGTGGATGTTACAGTGATGGGTCCTGTGACTCCCCGGCCTTCTCATGTAATTGATTCCAGTTTTCCGAGTGTCTTTAGTAGCATAACAATATTACTAACACAATCCAGGATAGGGAATAAATAAAGCAATGTTTCTCCAAAAATTAATCGAGACTTCCTTTTTCTTGTGAAATTCACAGGTCACTAAAAGCAGGAAAAATAATTTAGACATAATTAACTATAACAGATTGATTGAGCATCTCCAAAAAGAATCAGTGTTTTTATACCGCAAGATCATCGTTATATTAGATTCCTTTGCTTGCAAAAATCAAATATGCATTTGATGTAGAAATTTTAAAATTCAAGATCGAAATATAGGATATCCTCAGGATTCCAAAAGAGCCAAGAAATATATTTTTTGTAAATTCCTGGGAATCCTTGGAAAAGTCATTTAACCTCTTTGGGTCTCAGTTTCTTAAAATTCAGCAAAGATGAAGTCCCTCTCTGGCTAATGTCTGAGGCAGCGCCATTTAATAGAACTTTCTGTGATGACAGAAATGTCCTATATCTGAACTGTCCGATACAGCAGCCACCTTGAGCACCTGAAATGCATCTAGTGTGACCAAGGAACTAAATTTTAAATTTCATTTAATTTTATTTCATTTAAATTTAAATAGCCACATGTGGCTAGTAGCTATGCGTTGGACAGGGCATCTCTAAGGGGTCCAAACTGACGTAAGGAAAATTACAAGTGAGGTGAAGGCTGACGTTCTGGGACTGAGTGGCCTTGGGCCTACGATCAGCTATTACGACTACAGGGCGCTATGCCTCTGCTCTCAGACACTTCCAGCTGAGCGAGGAAGGGAAGGCTGCGAGGCCCAGTAAACCACACGCTTGCTTTATGACGGCGAGTCCACTTAGCATCCAGTGGAGAAAGGAGAAAGGAACTGGGTGAGCACTTTCCAGTTACCACTCAGTAACTCATGACATCAGATGAGAAAGAACCGAGCAACTTCTTCCACGATCTGTTTGGCCTTCCTGGATGTTCTGGGTTTTTGGAGAGAAGGTGGGAACTTAGTCCAGTTAGATAAGAGAGCTGGCTCCCTGCGGCCAATCAATCAGAAATCTTTTAAGACAGAAGTCTATGAAATATGTATTAAATGCAAAACGAAAAAAAAAATCAAATACAGTAAAGTTTTCAACTTAGAACCACTCCTAAGAGCCAGAGACCTGGTTCTCAAAACATAAAACCTGCATTAAGACCTCATTCCGTGTTAGACTCGAATCCACCTTTCCTAAGGGATCAGTGAGGTCCCTCAAGGTATTTCCCTTTTACAGGGTAGGGGTCTGAAATATGGTACTTTTCTGCCCTCCCCCAGCACTAATTTCCTTTCTGAAAGAAACAAAAGCAGCAGAAACACTCCTTTGTGCCATTGTGTTTTGTACAATCACTGGCCTTTAAATTGCCACATGAAAAACACTCTCCAGACCCCACGGAGTTAGGTGATTACGGTTTTAATATAACCTTCTGGGTTTTGGCTTCATGCAAATCAACAAAGAATATGGAAACATGTAATTCCATACTGCCCAAAGTACTTCTACAGTTTGAGTCTCAATTAAAATGTTTGTTTACTTATCTGCTAATCGCATTATTTTTTCTCAATTCGCCCTCCCGAGCGCGGGTGTTCAGAATCTGAAATTCAGCCATTTCTGAAATATGACCAAAACGAAACCTGGAGAAAGAGAGTGCTATTCAACGAGGGAAAAGAAATACATAAACCCCAAATGAAAGGCCTGGAGTGTCCTTTAACTTTTTCTAACAGAAAACCATTTTCTATGGAGAAGGTATGTGCACAAAGGGGTAACTTTTTAGAAATTTACCAGTGATTTTATCATGGTAAGTTGAGCCACGATCCCAAGGAGAATACGTGCTATTATTGCTAGAAACGCATAGAGCCTGTATTTATTTTCAGAGGAGTTTGGTATCATTTTTATTAGTTGCTCTTCGCAAAAAAGCAAAACAGAAACCACCCCGAATCTCTGGGAGGTAGATCAGATTTTATCTCTTTTTTTTTCTTTCCAAATGAGGAAACCACACAAAGTGATTTGCCCTGGGGTCAGCCAGCCCATCGGTGGCTGGACTGGGGTTAGGAGATCTGGTCTCCAGATTCCCGACCTGCTGAATCGTCCCTGGAGCCAATCCTTCTGTCCCCAGTGGGGACTCACCATGGGGCGCTGTGCAACCAGTAAGGATGCCGACAGACACGTCCTTCTCCCTAAATACTCCCCGGTTTCACCATCGTCCAGTCCCCGAGGGCTCAGAACTGCCACACCAGTGAGATCTTCTCTTGCGGTTCTTCTGGCTCCTTTGTAACTAACACCACCTGGATGGAATCCAAGATCCTTCTTATTCTGAACTCTCTTCTATAGCAAAGAATTCAGATGATTATTTTTACTGCGATCTGGCCATAGCCCCCAGGCTGTTCTAAAGTCCCTGTTGGTTATCTCCCCTGAGGCAGAATGATATTTGGACAGAGCAGGGCTCTCCCACATCTACCAGCATACAGATGTGGTGGGGAGCTGGGGAGAGCCCTTCCCAAGGTTGGCATGGGCTTGCCACGCAGGGTAAGGTCACCCCCGTCCTCAGGAAGCCTAGAGAAGGGCCACTGCCCAGGTGGGACCACTCCTGCCTGCTCTCCAGTCATACGGCGAGCAACCCCACGACCCCAAGGCTCCCTGAGCTGCAGACTCCGGGGAAGAGAATCACAGCTTCTAGAAGGGGACAAAGCGCGATTAAGAAAACAGAACAAGAAAACTTAATAGGTCAGCGTAACAAGAGCCTTGGCTCTGCACCCGAATTTCCAGGTTGGTATGTTACCCACGTTTCCCAAAGAGCGTTCTGTGGAACACCAGCTCCTCACTTTGAGAAATAAGTCAAATAAGTTTGAGAAATACCACATTTTACATTCCCCTCTTGTCCAGTCACATTGGTTTATCAAAGGCTATGAGAAGTTCCATGATGAAGATCCTTTACTTTGTTCCACCCAGGGCTCCTGAAGTTCAACCAGGGGTAGGTCCTTCCTTGCAAGGGACACAGAACACACTTTGGGAGATGCGGCCGTGGTGTCCCAGCCTGAAGTCATTTCTCACCTCCTGGGGGCCTCCCTTCCAGAAAGCTTCCTTTCTGCCTGTGGTGTCACCTCTCCAGGCACTTTTCTCCGCCCAAGGCCTCTTCTATGGCCGAGTTCTGTTTCCTTCTGAGATGCCTTTTTTTTTTTTTTTTTTGCGGTATGTGGGCCTCTCACTGTTGTGGCCTCTCCCATTGCAGAGCACAGGCTCCGGACGCGCAGGCTCATGGACGGCCATGGCTCACGGGCCCAGCCACTCTGCGGCATGCGGGATCTTCCCGGACTGGGTCACGAACTTGTGTCCCCTGCATAGGCAGGCGGACTCTCAACCACTACGCCACCAGGAAAGCCCTGAGATGCCTTTCTGCTCAGCCCTTGCCTCTCTTTTGCTACCCTCTCCACCTCGGTTTGGGGCCACAGTGCCTTCTAAGTGTTCTCTCTGCCCTCTGGCATCTTCCAGCAAATCCCCTCCCCACCCCGCCGTTCACGTGTTCTAAACACACCATTATCCACATCCCTCTGGTGCTCAAAGACTGGCCACAACTTCCTGTGGCCTCCTGAAGTAAGACTGGGCTCTTCTGTTTCTTCTCCTGTCACCAGTGTCCACATGGACCCCTCCTTCCCCCACGTCTTCCCACTCAACTCTACACCCTCCACTTCCAACAGGCAGGTCTCAAGAGCGGTGTGATTAAGAACAAAGGTTTGGAGATAGATGTGAGCTTGCATTCTATTTCTTTCCCTTAGGAACCCCGTGGCCCAAGCCTCTTTGAACTTTGGTTTTCTCATCTGCAAAACGAACACGATAATCAACTCTCAGGGCTGTTGTAACAATGGGGTGGGATAACATGGGTAAACGTGTCACCTGACAGGTGGGAAGCTCAAACAATGTTAACCACTCTTCTTAGCCAATGTCCCCAGTTCACCCTGCTTCCAAACTTGTATTTGTTCTGACACACGTACACACACACTCTCACACACACTGATATATACATACACCTTCTAGAATTCCTTCCCCCTCCTGTCCATTACCTAGACCATCCTCATCCTTCTGGGGCCGAATCACACACACCCCCCGCCTTGTGAATCCTTCCCTGAAGACACCTATGCAGCAGTCCCTCCTCCTGGATTTCTCCTGTGCTCGTGGCCTCAGTTGTCCTCTAATGTTTCCAAACACGCTCACCTGGTTCCCCAGCAGGACTGCAAATTCTTGAATGCCGGGGCCTCATCCTGCCATCTATGCGGTCCCATAGACCCCTGCTCTACAGAGATGGGGGAGCTGACCGGGTCAAATAGTCACACCAGGATGAATCTATTATCTTTTCCTCCAGGCCCTTTGAAAGCCCTGTTAGTTCTCAACTTCCTGTAACTTTTGAAACCTGACCTTGGTGGCATATTCCAGGCAAAAAGAAAAAAACCTCAAAAACCTCTTTTTTTATATCCCAAATACCAGAAGGAAAAGCAGCGAGTTGATCTGGGGGACCATCACCCACACACACTTGGTGAGCACCATCTCTGTGCAGAGCGCTCTCTGGGGCTCTGGTCAAACCTGTGCTAGAAGGAGCCTTAACCACAAGGATCCAGGTTAGGGGACCTGAAATAAGCACCCAGACTTGTTCAACTAGCCTGTTCCCACCCCACCGTGCTCCCAGCATCCCCACCCTCTCCTGCCACACATGGGGAAACAAGCAGAGGGAACATGGTCCAGTAATTCCACCTTAGGGCACACTGGAGGTGCCGGAAAGCAGGGTGTGACCCCCTAGCCCGCTCACTTCTCCCCATCTAAAGGCTTCCTTCACTGGTCTTGACCTCAGGCATCCTCTGTCTTTTTACTGTGTTGATCCACTTAGAAAATGCTTCCCAGCTGATATCAAAGGGAAGTAACCCACTGGAAGATTCTCTTCATTTCAGGGGTCCCCCGGGACCTCTCAACCACCAGCCCTGCCCCTCAGGAGGTGGACAGACTCCGTTCTTCCCTCGTCAGGAGGCCCTCAAAGCCGCCGCCGTGTCTCTGCTGAAGCGGGCCTGGATTTGCCCCACTCAGAGGACTACCTGATTCTTCTGACCCTTTTCATGCAATAGGGGATTTTCTCCAAATTCTATTTTAAAAAACAAGGTCTTTTCTAACCCCATTGGGGTCCCAAGGAATCCAAAGGAGCCTTCCTGAACCAGGCTCTAGTCCAAGCCGATAGAGTTTCTCCTTTTTTATTCTTAGCCTTGGGGTCCTGCTCAGAAGAACTTTGTCTCCTGTCCCCTCCAGATCACCACCCAGGGTCTTTCGAAATAATTGGCTCCGGCCCTCTCCAGCCACGTGGGGCTGCTCCCTTCTCCTTCTTCCTGGAGTATTCACACGCATGCACGCGCGCACCTACATGCACACACATGCACACAGGCACACGCAGTCTCCCGCCACGTCCGCATTCCAATCTGTGACAGTCCTCCTTCCCGCTTTCATCGTGGGCGTAGACAACTTTGCGCAGCATAAACTGCAACGCCCAACAGAAAAGGCTGGGGTTTTCTTATCTGTCAGCGCCTCTTCATTACAGCTGAGCTGATCTGAAATGAGGAGATTCTTTGCCTCCCACCTCCACACCCTAGGAGGATCTGTTTACACAGCAGATGTCCATCCACTCGCCCACCGTGCAGTGACAAGAAGCTGTGGCTTCCCAGGTGGGCACAGGCGAGCAAGCTCTGGGGGTGTCAGGAGCCATGGTGAGGAGTGGAGACGCAGGGCAGGCAAAACACCCCCAGAGGAGCTACGAACGCTGGACAGAAAAAGGTGTCATGATGATAGAGGGACCCCAGAACGATGAAGAGGTGCTTGTGCTTCGCTTCCAGTCCCAGGGCTTCCAGGGGACCTTGGACAAGTTATCCGTGAACTTTCATGACCAGCCTCTCTCCCTCGACCTTTCTTTCCCATTTGAATTCTTGGAATCATGCACAGCAGATAAACCGCTGGCACTCAGAGTCTCCGTCACCAAAGACACTTTCAAATGACTGGTGAGCAACTGGTGGAGGGGGAGAGGCGGTGAGACGAGGAAGGTGGATTGCGGGGTGGTGCTAGGGATTGGATGTACGCAGCAGAGCCCAGGGGGTCACGCTGGGGACGTGCCTTGCTGGACCACATCTGTGCAAATTCGGCAGTGGCAAAACACAGAAGGCTCTCCGTACAGTGTGGGAAGAGGGCGGGTCCCTCTGCTCCCCAGGGCTCCAGGCCCAGGAACGAACGAGAATCAGGTGACCCGTGCAGAGAGGCTGCAGCAGGCAGTCAGGGACACTAGTTGGCTTACCTGTGGCCCCGGGTGAGATGCAGGGACAGCGTGAGTGCAATGTTTAGTTCACACGTGCACGCACCCCGTGGAGGTTTGTTTTAAAGCATCCTCCGTTCCTCAGGGCCTTTATTCCAGTTGGGGCTTCAACGTCCTTGAATGTGCCATGTAAACTGTCGGACCCAGTTTAGTTAGGGATTTGGAGCTTCAGTGAGCCTCCCCCTGATGTCAGGGAGCAGAGGTGAGGGGACCACGGGCTCAGGCTGCAGCGGTCCCCCTGCCCTATGGCACGGAGGCCGGCTGTCAGTCCCTCATAGCTGAGCACAGAGGAGCAAAGAGCAGGGGACTTCGGGTCCTCCGAGCCGGTCATTCCTCTCCACCCAGTGCTGAGGCAACGCCGGCAGTGCCCTCAGCAGACCTAGTGGAGAAGAGGGCCCCGGGGGTCCACGCCCTGGCCGGCCGGCTCTCCTCGGTCTCAGCGTCCCCGGGCTGCTCTGCACCAGGAGCTGCAGCGTCAGACTGAGCAAACCCTGGGCTGCAAACCCAGGGCTCAGGGCTTCACCACCCTGCCCCTGTGCAAACCTCGGTGGCACCTCCGCATGCCCCCCCACTCCGGTTTCCCTCTCCTTTTCCCTCTCCTGTTCTCAGTCCCTTGAGGGTTTTTCTTGACTCTATTCTTTTTCTTTTTTCTTGAGCCCTAGAACTTGTGTGATCACCGCTTTGGCTTATCCTACCCTGGAATTTAGAAAGAAACTGCCGTGGGAATTCCCTGGCGATCCAGGGGTTAGGACTTGGTGTTTTCACTGCCCTGGGCCAGGGTTCCATCCCTGATTGGGGAACTAAGATCCCCACGAGCCGCATGGCGTGGCTGAAGAAAAGAAAAAGAACCTGCCGTGGATGGTCCTTGGGATGTACAGTCCCTCCACAGGTAAGACAGAAGCCCAGGATCGCATGGCTGAATTGGCTTATAATCAGGTCAAAACACATGTTTGATGTCTTCGCTGCTTTCATGACATCTTATACTGGCCGCCCAGTCAGAGGGCTGTGACAGAGAGGAAATAACTGAACAGCAATTGCTCAGGAGCGAGGGGCGCTTGTGGAGTTCACCTGAAGGGAAGGCCAATCACTCTTCCAAGGCGAGAGCTTCAGGGCAGGGTGAGGACCTGACTGGCAAGTTGTTGGGTGGCAGTTTGGGGACACAGCTGTCAGAAAGACTATTCCTTCCTGATGGAGCAAAAGCCTTTGTGAATCTACCAAACACATGGCCGCGCTGAACTCACTGTCAGCCACACGGCCGAGCTCATCCACTCATCCCAAGTGGGACCTGCGGCCTGAGCCCTTCAACGACAGCCCCGGACACATCTTGAACCAGGAAAGGAAGCCAGAGGCCCAGGCCAGACCCCAGGCTGATGCTGAATGAGTAAAAGGGAAATCAGCCACCGTCCTCCCCCCACACAAAAATACAGCCACACCTAATTCAGACCAACTTGGAAACTAAAAATAGGTGATGGAGAGGAGATGGTGGAGAAGACAGCCCTCGAGGAAGTTTGGTTTTGACCAGAGGGGTTGGAAAAGCCTCGTCTCTTCCCTCCGTTGGCAGAGCGGTTGATTGTGCAACGTGTGAGAAGCCTGCACTCTTATCTGGGCCACCAGTTAAACTGGCGGAGGAGCTCTGCTCGTAGCGGAGCCGCTCTGAACTGGGCAGCCTGGGACGGGCCCTTCCGGGTGCCGGCTGTTGGCAGCAGTGCCCGCTGCCCTGGTGCTCCTCCAGTCCAGGCTCAGGGCTCCCGCCACTCCCAGAGGCCCGGGAGGCCTCCTGGTACTCACGCCCACCACCCTGCCCCTGTCCCTGCCCCGCGCGCCTGCTAGAGCGCCGTGGAGTCCTCGGCTCCCCAGAGAGAATCAAAAGTCGAGTTAATAAGTTAACCGTTTACAGGCCACCGCGTACCCTTGAAAGATAAGGGAGCCCTCAGCCTGGGGATAAACATTGTCCAAGGTCAGAAGTCAGTGAGGCAGGTGTCTTTGGAAAATGCTGTTTCCTACGGTCAGCGCTGCCTGGACCTTCCAGGCTTCCTGGACAGAAGCATAAAGACTGGCCCTGGGCACCCGCTGGTCAGCATGGGGCCGCGGGGTGCCTGCTGTGGGGATGCTCGCCACTCAGGCTGGTCCTGAATCTGTCTCCTGGCTGGCTTTCTTCTGCAGCCCTGCTCCAGGCCACGGCTCTCCCCTCTCTTGGCCCAGTTTCCCATGAAAACTGGAAAGATTGTGGTATCTGCATTCGTGCGCTTAAAAATAAAAATGATTCCACACCATCAGTTTAAGAACCCCAGGGTTCTGATTTTCTCTAATGATTACTTAAATAATAATGCCGTTGCTTCTTCCTCTTCTTTTTCTCTCCTTCTTCAAGTGTCAAATTCTTTCAAAACATTTGTAACACTTGGTGTCCCTGCTTGGGACACGGCTAAGTTGAGCGTGGGCTTCATCTGCTATTTGGTGCTGGTCCTATCCTGGATTTCAGCAAACAGCTTCCAGCTGTGAGAAGCGCACCTTGGTCACCAGGACCCAAACCAGTCACCAGGACGAATTCACCTATTCTAGTGATGCCAACAGTCCTTAAATTAAAGATATGGGTACAACTGGTCTACTTAGAATGAACTTGAGCCCGGAGCCCTGAGACCCAGGGACCAGTCCAGGCTCTGCCTCTAAAGGGCTCTGTCTCTTTGGTCAAAGCACTGTCTGTCCCTGGACTCAGTTTCCTGAGTGGTAAAATGAAGACGTTTCTTCATCTGTACAGTGACTAGAAGATTGCCCAGGTCCCTTCCACCTACTGAAAACTGTGCCATCAACTGGATTCGGGCCCAAGCCTGGACAGTACACAGCCCTCTCTCGGGGACACCTCTGTCTTTCCTGCCTTGCACTTAGTCTAGAAAGCTGTAAGAGTCGAGACCGTGAGAGAAGGCTGAGTAGCCATTCATTCCCCGAATCAGGGGTTTGGATCAAGTTGAAGGGTGGAGGGTAAACTCAATGCCTAGACCTGACACGTTAACCACTGGATGAATTATTTTCACTTCTGTTAAAAAGTCTTCTGCTATTGCTTCACGGAGAAGCCTGCCGCATCTTAAAACCGCCAGTGTCACGAGCTGTCTTATGGAAAGTGGAAATGGGCAGGATGTGGTTTGAACTGACAAAAAAATGAGGCAGCCCATTCCTCATTGGGGAGCTTGAAGCGACGGTGGGGAGGCGAGAACAAGAGATTGTGTCTTTCTGACTTGGAGCCAACAGTCAAGCTGGATCAGCCAGACCAGCTGCTTAGAGCCAAGATGGTCAGACAGCAACAAAACACATACACACACACCACCACAAAAAACAATCAACTAATAATACTTCTTGTTTTTGGTAGTAAAACTTTGCATCTTTAGAGCAACGTACACACTTCAAGACACGTTCACATACATGTGATGCTGGCAGTCACTTAACAGAGAAACGCACAGCTATGTCGATACTCCTATTTTCCAGATAAGAACACCGAAGTAGGGTCTGGTTATGAAGACCAGTTACAAAGCCGGCTCAGGAATCCAGGACTCCTGACACCTGATCCAAACCTAGTGTCTGGTGCTTCTGAATTTACATAAACAGAGCCCCGTTTCAGAGAGAAAAGCAGTTCCCAAGGCATGTGCCACCACAGCTTATACCAGCAGTCCCCAGCCTTTTTGGCACCAGGGACTGGTTTTGTGGAAGACAATTTTTCACGGACGGAGGCGGGGGTGGGGGGGTTCAGGCGGTAATGCGAGTGATGGAGAGCGATGGGGGCAGCAGATGCAGCCTTGCTTGTTTGCCTGCCTCTCACCTCCTGCTGTGCAGCCCGGTTCCTAGCAGACTGCAGACCAGCAGCGGCCCGCCACCCAGGCGTTGGGGACCTGTGCCTTATACCATATCGCACTGCCCTGACCGGGGGGCCTCATCCCCACTTTACCATGTGCTCATGACACCTGTCACCTTACCAGCCCACTGAGTCACTCAGTGAAAGTCTGCAAACTCAACAATTGATTATAAATTATGAAAACACACTCTCAACGGTCACTAATCTCCAAAGACTTAGATACAGAATTTTCTGAGCTACCACAGGATCTTGTGGTAAAAAAGGTCTCTGCTGTGCTCCCCTGAGCCAGTTAGAGAGATGAAAAGCCTTTTTCTTCGCTTTCCCGGAAAGGAGAAGCGTTCATGCGAAAGGAACAGGAGTTCAGTGAGTACCCAGAAATCGATGGCGGTCCACAGTTCCCAGAACCGTACAAGTCACCTGGCTAGATCACTTTCTAACCCAGGACCATTTCCACCAGATAGCACTGCATCCCAGCTGCAGGAACCTTCCTGGTCAAGTGTTTGTGACACTTGACATCTTTGTTGAGAGGAACCGTTTTGAAGAACGTGACAATCCCAGCACCTTTGTTGATTGGCTGGTTTAGCCACATTTTAGACTGTTGTCCTTCCAAATGATTTGGTGGGAAGTGACCTGAGGCCTCTGGGTCTGATTCCTCATCTCTAACATTGGGGTGGATGACAGCACCCATGTCGTGGGTGGTCCTGAGGATGAGCAAGGTCGTCCTGTAGGTGCTCAGAGTGAGCGCCCTGGTGTCAAGTGAGCGCCCAGTATGGGGCAGCTACGGTCCCTCTCACAGGGTTCTTGAAGCAGGTAAGCGTTTTTAAACCATAAAACCCCCGCCTGCTTTTTTTCTTCCAAGACATTATCCAGAGCAACAGACCTTGTTTAATGTTTTCCTGGCTTCCTTCCCTCTGTTTGCAGTCTCTGGGGAGGAAGGGGGGGTGGGCAGAGGGAAAAGGAAGGATGTCCACATCTTGCAAACACCACCTCTGCAAACGCCTCCAATTCATCCACTGCACTCCACCCAAAGGACTTGTTATTTTTAGCACACGTAAGCATTTAATATATGACGAAGGTGACACCATGCATTGGTGGGGAAAGAAAGGACCACACCATAAATGAAGCTGGAACAACCAGCTAATTATTTAGGAAAATGGACAGATCAGAAATTTATGCCCTCCCAAATCCAAAATCAAACAGATGTATATCAGAATGAGGAATGCCTTTCTAAGCATAAAAGAGAAAGACATACAGATTTGACCACATAAAATACAAGCCTGGGAAAGTCACAGAAATAAGGTTAAAGAGTAAATGTCACACCAGATTAGAATATTTATAACGTATGTGAAAGCCCATTATTCCATTGGGTTACTTATTGTTTTATTCACTTTTAAGAGCTCTTTGTATATTAAGGAAATAAGCACTCTGTCTCCTGTGTGTCATATGCCATTATCCATTTGTTTGTGGTATTTCCTGTCTCTCAGAAATGTTAACTCCTATGCAGTTAAATTTGTAAATCTGCAGAAATTAATTATAAGCTGACTTCACTGTATATATATATCTATATAGTCACACTTGATGTCACCTGAGCTCTGTGCCTTGCCAAGAATAGTATAAATAGTGCCAAAGAGCTGTTTGTTATTGTTAGTAGAGAGGGATTATACAGAATTTTGGATCTAGAGTCTCCTGCTGCCTTAAAAAAGAGGGAGGGGGGCAGCTGATAAATATTTTTGTTGGAATTTTGACATGAAGCTGCCATTCTTAGAGCCTTCAAGCCCTGTCTGTTTTCAATCCATGCCCTCATTTTTCTGTCTGAAATACCAACCAAGTTGCCAACTCTCACTGAATGTCTTCAGAGGCAGAAGCCAGAAAAGTTGTCGCATCTGTGAGTGATAATATGTGACAGGCTCCGTGTTGAGTGGCAGACACTGAACGTATAAGGTCTCCCCCATCTGGGTAGGCTAGATAGCAATATACCCAATTCCTTGACTGGTTTCCATTATTTTTCAAAGCTGGGCATGTGGAATTTCCCAGGAACTAGAACAGGTAGGCATGGAATTCAACACTCCTGGTTTCATTAGGTGTCTCTAAATCTCCATGAAGTTTTTATTAGTTCTGGTAACCAAGAAAGAAAGAAAGAAAAAAAACCAGTCATTTGTTAAAGTCATAACGCTGCACTAAATGGATAAGGTCCTCTAACTGACCACAAGGAAGCTCAGGGACACCATAGATCAGCTGCTAAATGACTCGAGATGTTTCGATTTAAAGAAGATGTCTGGCTCCCTAACTAATTTGTCTGCCCATAAATTTCTTGATTAGGCTAAAGGCCTCTGCCAACATAGCCAGATCTTCAATTCAGTACGTCCTTCACTTGAGTTAATACTGTGGCTGAAAGCATGTTCGATCTGGGTGACACAATATTTAAATTTAAAATTATGCTCATAGCTCATTTCCAAGAGATCCATTTATTAGTCTAGGTGGGAGGTGGAAATCACGAAGGTTGGAGCCATGATGCTCTTGGAGGCTTATTAATGGGAACTGTGGGCCAGAGGCAGAAGCTCCTTCTGACTTCATACTGCCTGCCAAGGACGACTTGTTTCAAGTCCATCAGTGCCCCTTGTGGGAAAATACTGTTCAACATTTATTTTTGATGGTCCAATTCAGGCTCCACAAGACACCACTGAAATGCCCAAAGTAAATTAGTATTAATCACTGGCCCTGAAGATAATACAAGAACTTCTCACTGTATCTCAGTTGTCTGTTCAAAGCCAGACAACTGGTTAAGAAGATGTGTGGAATTTGGGGCTTATTTACCAACTTTTCCACTCTTCAGCTGTTGGAAATAGAGATACATGGACAACATAGTCACTTTTGAATTGCTATGTTCCCCTTTCATTTTTTTCTTTTTAACCCTTAATATTCTTTCCATCAAGAAAAACAAGCCAATAGTAGAAATGTGAAAACCCCGCTTAGAAATGCTTTTTTAAAAAAGCAAACAAAAAGACCTCAAAATTTTTTGGTTTTCTAGAACTTTCTTTTCTCAAGAAAATAACCTATTTTCTTCTGGGTAGTTAATTTCCCCTACCAAGTATAACTAAAAGCTCTCTCACCCAGGAAGAGTCAGGACAAAAATAAACAGATATAACCATGGATCCTGCCAAAACAGAATTGTTTGGGGATAAAATTACTTCTGCAGGGGGCTTCCCCAGTGGCGCAGTGGTTGAGTCTGCCTGCCGATGCAGGGGACACGGGTTCGTAACCCAGTCCGGGAAGATCCCACATGCCACGGAGCGGCTGGGCCCGTGAGCCATGGCCGTTGAGCCTGCACATCCAGAGCCTGTGCTCCGCAACGGGGGAAGCCACAACAGTGAGAGGCCCGCGTACCGCAAAAAAGAAAAAAAAAAAAAATTACTTCAAAACCATTGACACTGGATCAAATATTACGAGTGTCTTAAGTTAATTGAACATGAAAGAAATAAGACCCAGCTACTTGACTTCTACTTTTGTTTCTAAACATGAAATGGTATATTTAGACTCTCTCTTAGATCTTCTTGTGAAACAAAGTTACTCCCCGGGTGGGCTAGTGCTTGGAAGTATTGTTCTCTGGTAGCCTACAATTTGCAAACAAGTTGGTACTTTGATCTTCTTATCATATTATGAATGTCCTTCCTATTCCTTGCCCTCCCATCAGCTTTACAATCCCCTCAATCCCATAGACAAAGGAAAGCCTGGCCCCTCTTGCAGCCAACTCGTAGAAGATCTAGAATTTCACTTCTGTGGGGCAAGCACACCCTATTTCTGCAAAGAACACGCACACCGATCATCCCTCAGGTGATCTTCCCTAGCATAAATGGAGGAAATCCTTCTTTAAATTCCCCTCAGGTATAGATATTGCTTGTGTAGTGTGGACTAGTCTCATTCCACAAACTCAGATATGCAAGAAATAACACATATCTTTACGTTATTAAAATGAAATTAAACAAGACTCTAAAACACCCTTACACCAGGCTGGCAGAAAACTTCATCTCATTCTTAATTGGTAAGAGGAGTTCTCCCTTTCCCTAGAAGAAGCCAGAAGGTTCTTGCCTAAAAATGGAGGATGAGCCAAGATCTCCAGCTCGTTGTGGCTGACACTGATGTCAGTCATTTCTCAGAGCCAAGGTGATCTCTTGAAGGCAAGTTACCCTACTGCTTCTGGGTCAGGCTTGGGCAGGGATCTCTGCCAAGACTGGGAGCCCCAGGGCCCAAGACCGAGCCTCATTTGGTGTCCCACAAGCTGTCTCCCCAGAAGTTCTGTGCTGTCACCAGGCACTGGTGCCAGGGAGACAGAATTGGGTTCTGCTTCTCCCCCTTGAGGGAGACCACCATAATGCCCCCATATGACACAATATGTCTCCTTCCCTGTCTCAGTCTTGTTTTTTGCTTCACTCAGAGCCAAGCTTTAGACAAGTAAGTCTTCTTTTTGTTCTGTCTGGTGGTTTTCTCTAGTTCAAGAGTGGTACTCATCAGAGGACCTAGCTTGTATAGGTATCTCTGGTCTGACATTCCAGCTTGCAGTGGTCCTAGGCTCTATCCACTGCCACCAGGGCCGTAGCCTCTTAAAGTCCAAGATCTAGAACACCATGGATGGTGAATGCCTTGGGGTGAATGGCAGCTTTGATTTTCTCTTATATCCTTTCAGGGCTTTAATCCTTTCCCTTTACCTCAGCCATACATTTGTGAAGTTATAAAAGGGAGGTTTCTCCAGAACCTCAGCCGCCATATTACCCACATGATTTCTTACCATAGACTCTCTTTTTTGTTCCTACTATAGTCTCTCCCCACCCTTTTTTTGTTTTGTTTTTGTTCTCTCAGTCCTTCCGGAACGTCTATAACCAAATTTCTGTATTAAATCCTCTCTGTTTGACATACTTACTATAATTTCTGTTTTCCTGACTGCACCTCTGATACATACAGATGCAATTCCTGAGCCTGACTCAGCTCCTCGGCCCTGACCTCCACCTTCCTTCTCATCTCCCCATTTCAGGGACCAGTAACTGGAGCTGCAAAGCAGGCTGTGGATAAGAAAATACAAAGCTGAAATAAGCCCGAGTAACTTACACACATCAATTGCATAAATTAGTGTACGGGAAAGAAAAGGAGCTTGGGAGTCAGTATGAGGTTCAAATTTTCTCTGCACTTGCAGTGATACCTTAGGCAATATACTTCGCCACTGTGTTCTACGCTGAACTATGTCCTCCAAAAAGATATTTGAAGATCTAACCCCCAGAACCTCAGAATGTTACCTTATTTGGAAATAGGGTCACTGAGATGTAATTAGTTGAGATAAGGTCTTACTGGAGTAGGGTGGGTCCTTAATCCGATATGACTTTTATGAAAGAGGAGATGACACAGACACCAAGATACATATAGGGGGAATGCATGGGATGACAGAGGCAGAGATCAAAGTGATGCAGCTAAAAAACAAAGAACCCAAGGATGGACAGCCACTGGGAGGAGCTAGAAGGAGGCAAGGAAGGGTTCTATCCAGAATCTCCGAGGGAGCACAGCCCTGCTGTCACCTTGATTTCAGACTTCCAGCCTCCAGAACTGTGAGAGAATAAATTTCTGTTGGGTTAAGACACCCAGTTTGTAGTACCTTGTTATAGCAGCCCTAGCAAATGAATATATTATCTGAGTCTAAGTTTCCTCATCTATAACAGTGGCATAGTAACACTTTTATAAGTTGTTTTGAAGATTAAAGTAAGATAATGTATGCAAAGCATCCGGATGGTAGAAGGCAAACAAGACATAGTAACTTTTATCATTATTTTGCAACATGGAATGAGCTAGTTCAGAACCCCTTTCCTGTAAGCAGTGCCTGCTTCCTACACACACACACACACACTGTTCTGTGCATAGCCCTGTGCTATGTTGTAGCAAAGTCTGATGTGCTTTTGTCCACTTCAAAACCTCTAGGATGTTCCTTTTAGCCAGGCTTGACCTGTATAAAAGGTCTGGCCACGGGTGAAAGGATCTGAATTGGACGATGGCCCTGGATAGAGGTAGGACTGTCGGAGGACATCATATTCTTAGCTTGGCCCCTGCCCCACCTGGAAACATGGCTCGCCACGTTTAACTTACAACCACAAAGAGCTGAGGTTGAATGGAAAGTGTCCTTGCTTGCCAAGGCGTTTGCCCGTGATTGATAAAAATGGCCGTAATTTCCGTTCTTTTGGTGCCTTTCATTTAAAAAAGAAAAAGATTGCTGGCAATACCTCGAACTCAGACGGAGGGAGACAGCACAGCTTGGGTTGGGTCTGAACCTGCATGGGGATCACGCGGGAGAAGAGGAGCCTGCGGCACCCGATTCCCCACACAGTACTCCAGGATGCCGCTTGCCAGTCTTACTGCCACTTAGGGACACTAAAACATGTTATTTTTAAATTTTTTTTTGTGGTATGCGGGCCTCTCACTGTTGTGGCCTCTCCCGCTGCGGAGCACAAGCTCTGGACACGCAGGCTCAGCGGCCGTGGCTCACGGGCCCAGCCGCTCCGCGGCATGTGGGATCTTCCCGGACCGGGGCACGAACCCGTGTCCCCTGCATCGTCAGGCGGACTCTCAACCACTGCGCCACCAGGGAAGCCCATAAAAAAGTTTTTAAAGGAAGTAGGTAACTTTCCCAAATGTCCATAGTGTGAATGAGTAACAGGGGTTTCAACCTCACACACATGGGCGAGGAGAGCCCAGCTGCCGAGAGAACGTTATGTGCCCACCTCAGCGTCCTCTCGGTTCTGGCCACCAGCTGCTCAGAGTGGAAAGCGGAGCAGCCACAGGCCAGAGGTGCTGCTGAAAATATGCGCGCGGAACCTCTCGACAGTGCCAGCGCCCCGCCCTTTTCTCCAGATGCTGAGCAAATCAGAACTCCGGGGAAAAAAACGCCGAACTCAGGACTGACCTGCTCTCTACCTGAGTCATCTCTGAGTCATTGTTGGATGGAGATTCAGAGCCGTTAACGGCACAGCTCTCCAACAATCACAGGGCCGCCCAGGAGAAGCAGTGCCTGGGAAACGCTGAAGAGCAATTAGGCAAAATCCTAAATTGCAGAGTTCTCACTCTGCAGAGAAATGCAAATTATAATTTTGCCTCCTCCAAAAGCCCGCGGCCTGATTTCGCTCTCCATCTGCAAACTGCTTCCATCCTGGAGCAGCGCTCTGCCCTCCACGCTTCCCCAGGACCCCAGACCTGCAGACGTATGAACATCACCCATCCCTCAGGCCTCAGTCCAAACACTTCCCAGGTGGGTGGGCCACAACTCCCTCTGTGCCTCCCTGTGACGGGCCCGGTGTCCCGGAGATCCTGGGGGCAGGGGCTGTCCTTCCCCCTAACAAAGTGCCTGGGACACAAGGTCAAGGAGCTGAGTAAAGGAGGACAGCATGGACAGAGTGGGCTCCTGGTGGGACATCTGCCCACGTGTCGCCTCGTATTCGGGTCAGCGGGCTCTTGGTGCTGTGACCAGGACCCCAGGGAGTCAGAGAAATGTCAGCTGGGGTGACATTTCTTCTGCGGTGCAGTGGGGTTCCCTGCCTTTATCACATTTGTCAGGCCCCATCCCACTTGTCCCTGCAGATTTTGCTCCAGACCCAGTGAGCTCTCGACCCAGCAGGACATGGCAGGGTTTGGTGACAATCCTGTGATGTGACCACAGAGCCTGAAGGGTAGCAGCAGGGGGCTGGCCCCTCCTCCTGTGGTCCCCCCGCAAGGCCAAGCCCTCGGCCAACCTCCCCTTCTCCTCTGGGCTCTTCGGACTCTGGTTCTCACCTTCTGGGTCGCAGGAATTTCTAGGCTCTGACCTACAGGGACCTGACTCTGCCGCAGGCTGGGCTCTGGAGAGGAGCTCCCCCCGCAGGCAGATCTGCACTGGGCTTACCAAGTGGGAGCCTGGGGCAGCGGAGGAAGGTGGGTGGCGGGATTGGGGGGTGGGGGGAGAGTGGCAGGATTCGCCTGGACCGCGCAGCCTGCCGGGCCTGCTGGGGGAGCTGGGGGAGCCGGGGGAAAGAGTCAGCTCTCGGAGGACCTTGAGCATGACCTTGAGAATTTACCCTGTGGTAAAGGAGAGCCATTAATAAGTTTTCAGCAGAGGAGACACATGGTTAGATCTGTGTTTTGGAAAGATAGCCCCAGCTTTGAAATTTTTTAGCTATAAAGGGTTGCCTAGGTTAATGAATCACTTTTTACAGGCCTTGTTCTGTCTGTCCTCATCCATCAATACCCATCTCTAATCCAATATCCAGACACCCAGGGCACTCAGATTTATGGGGATGTGGGATAGAGTCAAGTGTACAATGGGAATTGGGGGAGAATTCTGAACAGGGAGCCTTTGAGGTCCCCCTGACCTGAGGTGTTCTATCACCCCTGTCCCAGGGTAAAATCTGCTTTCTCCATAAGCCATTTGGATTTTTAAAATCTATTTCATAACCCACCGGAACTAGGTTGCTATATACTTGTTCCAGGAGAGGATGTGTATAAATCATTTGATTATTACTGGGTAAATCAAGAGCATCTGTATGGGTAGAGAGTCTGAGGTCCGGTGTTGGTGATTTGCAGCACTATTAATAGTATCTTCACCTGTGCGGCATCACAGAACCAAGAGGCTCCCACCGACTGCTACCTCACTTGAGCCTTGTGACCACCAAGGCATGAGCTCCAAGGTCAGCCTGCATGGATGGACCCCAGCCCTACCATTTACATGCTGTGCAACCTTGGGCAAAATACTCTATCCATACTCTGTGTCCTCAGTCATCTCCTTTGTAAAATAGAAATTGTAGCAGAATCTACCCCATGGGGGGGCATTGTAAGGACTTAATGAGTCAATACACGCAAAGTGTTTAGAGTAGTATCTGGCACAAAGGGAGCAGATTCTAATAGAATATTAGATTATTCTTATTATAAGAATATAATATTATTATTATTATCATCCCCCCCCGGCCATGGAGACACGACCAGAATTGGACCTATGTTTGTTACTTTCCCATAGACTCAATATGGATTCACAGCCCGTCCACGTCCAAGCAAAGAGCCACTGGTTATGGTCCAGCGTCTATGAAGTTCCCACTGGTGCTTTGTTCCAGCTTGATTCCAGATCGCCTGCTTGTCTCCTTGGATTGTGTCAATCCCCATCTAATTAGTAATTAAGATATTTGCAGGGATTTAGGATTGGGTGCCTGGCAGTGAATTACTCTAAGTACCTGTCTGATATGAATTAAACCCGTGGCATTTGTATTCCAAGTTTCCAGAATATTCTAGGCACTCCATAATGTTTGGTGAATGAATAAGTGACATGAAGGGCAACAAGAGAAGGTACCATCTGGGCTAGTGCAGATTCATTATTCCATTGCGTACGTCACACACTGAGTCAGCCCCTACTGTGAGTAGTTATAAAGTGATCTCATTTAATTTATTAAGTGTAAACCTTAAATCATACTGTAAAGCTGAACACAGTCATGAAATCACATCAGTTAATTCTGGTCAACTGAACAGATACTCTGCCACTTGATAAACTTAAAATGTAGTGTTTACTGATGTAGTTAACCATGACTTACGAAAACTAAACTTACAGACTTACACAACTGGCAAATTAGAGGTTATTTGAGTTACAAAGCCATTCTTCAACTTTACAAAAAAACAACAACCCATTGGAAGAATCTATAAATTTCAACTCTCTGTGAGTGGTCAAAATAGAATTCGATTTACTGAAATTCACTTTTTTTCCAGAATGTATCCACTTTACGAATAAATCCAGCTATAGGATATTGCTGCTGAACTTAGTAGAAATGGTCCAAGAGCAAATGTAGCTGCTAATGAGTATATAGAACTTGTAAAAGAATAAAATGTAGAAATGTATTAAAGATGAAAGATGGGAAGAAGAACCAAAGATGACCAGGAAGGAAACATAGGAAGAGGAAGAACGTCAGGAAGGCTAACAGCCAAATGGAATCAAGGCCTGTGTGTGACGGGGCGGGGGCGGGGGGGGGGGGGGGAGGTATCCTAAGGACAACAGAGGGAGTTTATGTTTTCATGCCTAGCTTAGAAGAACAAAGAAAGACCAGACCTGACGGGGCAGGCAGCAGTGTTAGCAGGTAGACAGAAAGAAGCTTCTTAACCCTCAGGCTGTCAAGTCCAATGTCCGCTCAGGCAGGATCTTGGCCCTAAAGGGTAGACCCAGATGCCACAGGACTTTGACAAAACCCAGCTGCCACCGCTCATGAGCACCACTGACTGTCCTGGCCACCATGCTTGGGCTCTCCTTCTGGATCTTAGCTGGGAATGGGCTCAGCCTTTGATTCAACCTTTGTCTCTCATTCTTCAGCTGAATATTTTGGCCATTTTAAGACCTGAGATCCCATGTCTCTGAAGTCTCCCGGCCAACATGCACCTTGATTACTCTTGCACTCTTGGGCTCAGTTCTTAACTCTCTCCTCCTTGGACAGAGCTGACAGACTGGCAGCACAGAGGCATGCTGTAGACTTTATCTTGATTATAGCAAAGCACTTGATCAAGACTCTCGTCTAATCCCAGTGGAACCAATCGGAAACGCGCGTGCTCACGCTAACAGGATTCAGTTAGTGTTTCCCACGCTAACAGGATTCAGTTAGTGTTTCCCAAGAGTGTGTTATGAGACTCCACCAGACAGTACTCCCCACACAGACACACGTAAAAGGGTATTCCACATTCTTAATGATTCACTGGGCACAATAATAAAAACTCAGAACATTTTCTTTTAAAGTAAACCTTATCAAAAAAAAAAAAGTAAACCTTATCAATATTTAAAGAAACAGTTCTTCCATCAGACACACTCTGCAAAACCCTGCATTCGAGCCGATACACAGTTGGTTGAATAACTGTACTCAGAGACCACTGCTCAGGTCGACTTGTGGAGACATTTCCAATCCAGATCGACAGGCTCTGTACTTGGCCCTGGTCAGTTCAACTGTTTTTTTTTTCAAGCAACAACTTGGAGTAAGGGATAAAATCCACGCTTATCAATTGTTGGTGGAAAGACAATTAATAGAACAGAGGCAAGGACAAAAGTCAAAATAATCTGAGCAATGACTACTCATTGTTCCTTTCTGGCAGCATTTATGTTTAAAGAATTAATTGCACAAGAGAGTAAGAGGGGAGAGCTGATTTAGCAACAGTTCATGCTTGGACCGCAAGCACAACCTGAGTCAACACCATAATGGTAATACAACCCAAAGCCACATGAATAGAAGTTTGTTGTCTGCACCATGTCTGGCGTGTACATTCCATCCTAGATACTACATTCTAAGAGGGCCACTTGAGACTAAATTATGTGTAGAAGAGGTTGGACAGGGGGAAAAATGTGATTATATGATAACTATTTGAAGCCATTAAATATGCTTAGCTAGAATAAGAGAAAAACCAAGAGGCCAGGTATTGATTTGTCTTCAACATATAAACAATTATCTTGTGTACGTTGTGTAAGACTTGATCTGCATGTTCAAAGTCTAGATAGTGAACCAAAGGGTAGAAGTCAAATTTCACTCAATATAAAACATTTTTATATTTCATATGGTCCAATAATGGAACAGGCTGTCCTCATAAGTAGTGTCCCTTCGTGGGAAGTGTTTAAACAGATGCCAAATGCCCAGGTGTCAGGGCTAAAGAAGAAGGGGTGACATTAAAGGATGCTTTCAGCTCAGGTTCTAAGATTTTTTTCTGGTCATTTAAATATTTACCTACCTCATTTTGGGGGAATGAGAGTTGGGATTACCTAGCCTGTCCCCGACACAGTTCATAAAATTGTATCCCCATGCCAAATCCTCTATGATGTTTCTGCTTTTAGTTCTCAGTTCAATCTGAAAAAGAAACACTAGCAACTGAGACCCCCAGCAGCCCCGGTGCAGCCCCTGCCCTTCTTAAACACTGTGTCCAGATCATTCTTTAATGCCGCAAGACATCTCCATATCTCTCCAACAAATTCCTCTTGCCCAATCTGGCATGACTTGGTTTCTATTCCTGACAAATTAAAGAACTTTAACTATGACCCCTAAAGTCTAGTACCTTTTACAATCTTATCTCACCAGAGGATCGTTCAAGTTTATTGAAGCAGGAATTTTGGTCATAGTTTTATAATATACTTATTTCCCATCCTTACACCTTGGGCACTGAACTCCACAAATATTAAAGCAACGGGACAGGGAATCTGTGATTAGCCTTGTAGTAATTCACCCTCAAGTGTGTATGGTCTCTGGAAGAACCCAAAGAAGGCTGCCGTGAACTGATTTATTTACATTTTCATTATTAAAAAATACTTGTCCTGCAAGGCACATTTTTATTTGGAAGGCAGCCCTTCATTATGCAAATACCAATTTCTCTCTGAAATGTCTTCCTAATGGTGTAAGTTTTATACCAATCATTTCTGGCCTGGAACCAAGAAAATGGCACAGCCACTAAAAGTTCACTCATTACACAGCTGGTCTGACAGTTAATCAATGGGCTTTATTAGGCTGGAGGGCAGCAGGCTTCCCCAAGCCAAGTTTAGGATCCAGTTGGGTCTCAAAGGTTGGGGGCTTCGAATGAAGCTCTGACGTCATGCTGTTAACCCCCAGGCTCTTGGCAGAGAAGAGGTTTCTGTTTTGAAAGTAATGGCCTCATGTCTCTCGTGAACACGTCCTGGTAGAGATCAAAGCAATCTTTCATAACCTCATTTTGATGAGTTCAGGGAAAATGAACCAGAAACATGAGGATTAAATGTCCCTTAAAACTCCTCTTGGGATGTAAATACTGAGAAGAATGTGCTGGACCAAACCATGTATGGGATTTTATCAGACCCCAACCATGTGGGGGAAACAGAGCAAGGCTTCTGACAAATTGAGACACGTCTGGGCTTGTCTCTACCTAATTGGTCTGTATTATGATCCTTAAGGATCCTTAAGGGGGATCCTTAAGGGTCTCATCATGGAAAGGGCATCTGTGCTCTCCTGGGGGCGCTGCTCCCACCTACAAGGCTTGTTCTCTTCAAATGGACTAATTGTAACCGTCTAACATTTAGGTTGTTACTTTTGCTTTAAATCACTCATTACATGAAGCAATTCCACCAGTTAAAGATGTCTGGTAGGGCTCCAAGCTTATAAGGAAAAATGATTTTATGTGTTAATTTCTCACTAAAAACACAGCTCTTTCAAAGGGATTTCTATAACATATAACCAAAGAGGAATGCTAATTCGATCTCTTGCTTTGTTTTGTTTTCAAATATCTTTTTATCTAATCTAAACATTTATCCTGAAATTATTAACAACTCCTAGCCTACATTTAATCTGAAGAATACCCTTAAAAGATAAGAAAAAGAGGATGGTAGAGAAAAGAGCATCTGTGAGAGGAAATAAAGGTTGGGAATAATGCCTTGCTTAAATGTGCAATGAATGTAAAACCACAGAGGGTTTTATTTGTTCATTTTTATTGAGGTGAAATTCACGTAACATAAAAGTAACCATTTTAAAGTGAACAACTCAGTAGCATTAGTACAATCACAATGTTGTATAACCACCACCTCCGTCTACTTGCAAAACATTTTCACTCCCTTAGAAGGAAACCCCGTCCCATTAAGCAGTTGCTCTCCAATCCTTCTTCTTCCCAGCCCCTGGCAACCACCAATCTGCTTTCTATTTCTGTGGATTTACTTATTCTGGACATTTCATATCAATGGACTCACACAGTAAGTGACCTTTTGTGTCTGGCTTTCTTTCACTTAACATATTGGGTTGGCCAAAAAGTTCGTTTGGGTTTTCCCATAACCACGTATGAAAAATCTGAACGAACTTTTTGGCCAACCCAATAATATTTTTGAGGTCCACCTGCCTTGTAACATGTATAGATACTTCATTCCTTTTAATAGCTGAATAATATTGCATTATATGTACCACATTTGTTTACTCATTCACCCATTGATGGACATTTGGGCTCTTTCCACCTTTTGGCTATTGTGAATGGTGCGGCTATGAGCATATGTACACGTGTGCACATGTATTTATTTGAGCACCTGTTTTCAATTCTCTCGTGTATATACTAGGAGCGGAATTGCTAGAAGATCACTGATGCTAGAAAGCACTGCAGCTATACTCTGCATGTCTATTTTTTTTCAACACTGTAACACACACAGGTAACAATCCCCACCTCTCCTTTCATCTTCCACCATCACCAGTGGACCCACCGCCCATTCCCCTGAATTGGAACTAAACTGCTCCCTGGCATTTCAATGTCCGAGGCCAGAAAGAGAATAAGAAAGAGGGGAGGTCAGAGTGAGTGTTGGAGGGCTGGTGCTGACTATACAGGGGAGCTAAGAGAGCTACTACACTAAGAAGGAACAGTGTTCAAAGAAGCTAGGGGCTTACCCCTAGGGTGTCTATTTGTACTTCCTGCCCCATGCTCAAGGTTAACAAAGGACTACATCAACTCCATAGGGGCAGAATCACCAAGGAGTCACACTCCTCAAAACGGAAAGTTTGGATCATGTTATCAAGCAAAGAATCAACCAACTGAGGTGCTGGTAAAAGGCAAGGGAAATATGGGGGTAGAATGGGTAGTTATTCGACCAACTTATTCTTATGACCAGCTGCAGAAAAGCAGACTGACATCTTTAATAATTTCCTCCCTTTTTGTGTTTAGATAGAAGTTATACCCCTCAGTATATGCCCTCCAAAATGAAAACCTATGTCTACAAAAACTGGTACACTTATGTTGATAGCAGCATTATTCGTAATAGGCAAAAATGGAAACAACCCAAATAGCCATCAACTGATAATTGAATAGATTGTGGCTCTCCATACAACAGAATATGATTCAGCCACTGAAATAAATGAAGTACACTAGGAATGGAAAAATATATATCCCAGATGCAACAGAAATGAAAAAACTCATAAGGGAATCTGTTGCACAATTTTATGTCAATACATTTGGAAATATAGATAAAACTGCTAAACTTCTAGAAAACGATATAACTTTGTGACACTGAAAAAGAAACAGAAAACTGAAGAAGGCAATTTTAGCATTAAAAAAGTTGATTTGACAAACGTTCCCACCTCCTGACCACCTTCCCCCTACAACACTAGTCTTAGATGATTTTAATAGTGAATTTTACCAAATCTTCTAGGAAAAGATCATCATTATAAGCTCTTACGGACAATAGGAAAGAATAGCAGGTCACTTGATTTGTAAAGCTAGTATAGACTTGACACCAAAATGAAACAAGGGCAGTACAAGAGGAAAAAACCAACAACTATAGGGTAATCTCTCTTATAAATGTAGATTAGAAGTCCTAAATAAATATAATTAACATACAATTCCCTCAAAACGGAAACACATTTATAACAAAATATATCGTAAAGTTTGAGATTAGAAAAAGAAGAAGAAACAGGCTTTGAAAGATAGTTGCACGATCTACAACAACGGACCTGATAAATACATATTTTATTTTATGAGAATTTATATTTAATGGAGAAAGAACCTAACTAAATAAAACAAATAGGAAAATGAAAGCACTCCAATAGGAAAGTGGGGAAAAAATGAGAACAGGTAATTTTCAAAAGTGGAAATCCAAATACCTTTATTATATTTATATGTATGTGTGTGTGTATATATATTTCTTATTTAAAAGATTACTTAAATAAATTTATGGCATTCATATTTTATAAATTTTTTCACTCAAGGTAGGCATTTATGAGAATTCCACTACATTTTGAGTGAAAGTTTACAGAATATGAACACCATAATTCTATTTATAAAAGTTTTTAAATAGGATAAAGCAACACTATATCACTTATGAAAATATTAAAAATGTGAAAAAAAAGTGAGAAGATTGAAGCTTGCACAGGAAAGCTACGAAGCTTGCACAGGAAAGCTACGACAGTGATGTCCTTCAAGACAAGGCTGAGGGTGTCAAAGAGCACCAAAGATTTAGTTGTATTTTATTCCTGGGAAAAAAGAGATCAAGTGTTGGCAGTTGTTAATGGTTTGGTATGGATTCTTCTACTCCATTTCCCACACTTACATAGGAATTACAATTTTTTTAATGTTCCTCTTTTCTTTCTCTTTTATAAAATGTGAGAAAGACAAACTCACCATCTAATCTATACGTTATAAGATGTTGCAATAACAACATGAGAAAAATAATGGAATTTTCTCTGTACAAAAATCACAGAGGGGAATCCCCATGCTGGATTCCTTCCAAAATAAGCTTTTTAAAAAAATAAGTAAATTCCTGTAGTTTTATTTTCAATTCAATTTTAAATTGCACTTCCCTCTCATGAAATAAAGAGAAAAGACCATGAAGATTCACTTATAATGACTTTAGGTCTTAAAAAATAACTAACGGTTGTTTTTTTCTCCTGGCATCGCCATGTTCTTTGCAATGATTCTATACCTTTGTGTAGCCATGAATCTAAGCCTCCCAAGACCACAACTGTGACACACACTTGTCATTCACAGGCCAAGCCACAGGATGCCACTGTTGGATTTGTGCTACAATGGACTTTTACTTAAGCTGAACTGAACGAAGAAAAAAAAAATCTCTTTTTCATAAACAGACACATGACAACCATTTAAGATTTAAGATTCAAATCTTATGAGTTCTAATTTTAAAAATCCCTTTAAGTTGGATTTTGAACATCACATATTGAAATTATATGTCTTTTATTAATTGCATTCCAGAATCAAATCAAAACAAATTATTTTGGAACAGTTTAAAAATGGAGCACCCACTCATGTTTAGAACAAAGCTCTCTGAGTTATATTCTCAAAATCCATTTCTATGCCAGCTATGTGAAGTCGATTGCTCCTTTTATAGACTCAGAAGTTCTATCTCTGTGATATATCACTTGCTAAAACTAACAATATATTCACTAGTATTTAAACCTATCTAAAACTGTTTGTTTTTTAATGGGGCCGATGTATGTTAAAAATCAAAGTGTTGTTGGGCTTCCCTGGTGGCGCAGTGGTTGAGAGTCCACCTGCCGATGCAGGGGACACGGGTTCGTGCCCCGTCCGGGAAGATCCCACATGCCGCGGAGCAGCTGGGCCCATGAGCCATGGCCGCTGAGCCTGCGCGTCCGGAGCCTGTGCTCTGCAACGGGAGAGGCCACAGCAGTGAGAGGCCCGCATACCGCAAAAAAAAAAAAAAAAAAAAAAAAAAAAATCAAAGTATTGGGTAAATCAAATTGCAGTTTTCCTCTGACTTACCCGAAGATACTTTATTCGTATTTCTGAATAGAACCACGACTTATAGTTACACCTGGCACTTTAATGTTTCTTTCTGACCCTGTTCCAGACTCTAGCAAGTAATTAAAGGTTTATAAATTAACAATTACAGGTCCCAGAGAAACTGATATTTAAAGGGAAGCATTCTTTTTGTCTTATGAGTAAATAAAATATACAATAAGGCATTCCCAAAGTAGAATACATCCTATTAAAAAGTGACTAGATTTATGAATATCTGGTCTATGCACGTGGGAAATAAACTGTAATCACTAAAAGAGACTGTAGCCTAATGAGGGACACATGGCACATCCATATGAAAACACTGTCGTTAGGAAGATGACATGCCAGGATATTTTAAAGGGCCCAGTTCAGAAGAGGAGACTCCCCGAGGACTGCAGTGTCCAGAAAGAGCTTTGGAGGGGACAGCACCTGTGGCGAGACTGCAGGGTCAGTGTCACCTCCTTGCAGAGTTTCACCATCCTGCACTTGGCCCAGCCAAGCCAGTCCCTTTCCTCTGCTGACTCAGTCAGTCCCTGTCTTCTGAAGTTTTCCATAGCTCTTTGAACATGTGTTAAGTTATAACTTTCAAAAATTGTTCATTTATTTAAAATACTAGGCACAAAGCCTACAACCAACATGGTATGGTCCCTGGCCCTGAAGCTTAGGGTCTAATCCATGCATTGCAATTTGCTCACTCATCTCTGTCTTTCATGGGACTAAGAGCTGTGCAGTGCTCCCAGCATGGAGGACAGAGCAGATTGTGAATAAATGTTGGCTTAATGAATGACGTGCCAGGATGGAGTGGAGGTAGGAAGATAGAATTTAGCACAGTTGTCCAGCCAAGGGGTGCTGGGAGCTGGGATTAGAAGGATGCGGTGGTGACGGGAGAGAAGGGACAGTTAAAGAAGAAGATGAAAGAGCAAAGGGACGTGTTCCCCACAAGCAGTAGGGAGAGGGCAAAGCCAACATCCATTGGAAGGCTGGCTTTCCCAAGCGGGTTTGTTTGTGTGCTTGTTTTCTTCACTAACCCTTGGCACTGGCAAACCTTTTAAGTTACAGAATTAACCATGTACCCACCTAGTTTTTGTGCATAAGCTTGCCTCTTCGGCAGTAAACTGTCATCCTGCAATAAAGGCAAGGCTCCTTGAAAGGTCAACATGGAGGTCCCCTGGGTGGGTCCTGGTCAGTGTGCTCAGCCAGGGGAGAGCTGCGCGCTCTGCACACATGAACCACAGTGCATTTGTCCCATCCCTTCACAGGCACCTGAGCCACAGGTCTCAGTTAATGCAGAGTCAGGGGTGACTCTTAAGGGTCAGAGTGACTCACAGGAGTGGGACATGAGCACCGTGATGGGCTGACTGGTTGTAAGGTAATAAATTTTTAAACTTAACTAAAATACCCTGAGTCTGAATTCAGGATATTGCTTGCCTGAGCACAGAGAGGTTAAAGCAGCAATAAATTATGGCTGGTCTAATCAAATAGAGCTGCTATCGTTTTACAACCGGGCATTAGCGCCCTCGATGTTGGCTGCCAAACACAATTCAGTGTGGAGAAATGACGGGCAAGTTCGAATCAAAGGAAAAGAGAAGACCACGGTCAAGGTCCAAGCTCCGAGCAGACCCTAATCTCAGTTTAGAGAAGACCTAGGTCCTAATGTCCGCCCTTCCTGATCATGCGGCTTGTGGGAGGCTCAGCTCGCCCCTGGGAACCGCAGACTGCCCGCTTCAAGGGAGAGCTGTTGTAAGGCTCCAGGAAACACTTTTTTTGGCCGCACCGCACAGCTTGCAGGATCTTGGTTCCCAACCAGGGACGGAACCCAGGGCCCCTGCAGTAGAAGCGCGGAGTCCTAACCACTGGACCGCCAGGGAAGTCCCCAGGGAACACTCCACAGAAGGAAAACACTCTACAGAAAAGATTCTGCCATCTCTCATATGCCTTCCTCTCTGTCTTCCAGAGCACCACTGGGAGAAGTCAAACCTGTGTTAATCACTCACACGTCTGAATAACCTCATTTACCAACGTTTTTAAAAATTCAGGTATAATAAACACAGAAAAAAGCACAGATCTTAAGTGGTCTATTAGGTTTTGACAATTGTATATACCCTGTAACCACCACTTCGATCGAAATATAGAACATTTCCATCACACAGGAAAGTTTCCTTGTGCTCCTTTCCAGGCAATTCCCACCCTCACCCCCCAGAGGCAATCACTTTCTGATTTTTATCACTTTCTATTTTTTACATTTCATATAAAAGGAGTCAAAAAATTTGCATTCTTTGGGTTTTTTAGCTCAAACATAATGTTTGTCTATTAATATGTTGTTGCATGAATCAGTAGTTTGTTCTTCTTTATTACTGAGTAGAGTTCCATTGTATGAGGTACCAGAATTTGTTTATCCAACCTCCTGTTGATAAACATTTGAGTTGTTTCCAGTTGTTGTCTTTTTTTAAAAAAGCTGTTGTGAAGAGTCATGCACAAATCTTTATGTACCCACGTTTCCATTTCTCCTGGGGAAAGACATAGGAATGGAACATCTGTATCATTGGGTTATACGTATATGTCTAACTTTATAAGAAACTGTCAATTAAGTTCCCCCAAACTATGATATCATGTTACGTTCCCACCAGCAATAGATGAGTGTTCCAGTTGCTTTACCTTCTTTCCCAAGTTTGGTATTGTCCATTTTTTGGTTTTGTTTTGTTTTCAGCCAGTCTAGCAGATACAAGACACTACCTCATTGTGGTTTTGACTTGCATGGTGACTGATGATAGGGGATGCTGAGCCCCTTTTCACGTCTTATAGCCGTGAGTGCATCCTCTTTTGTGAAGTGACTGCTCATTTTAAAACTGGGTTGTTCACCTTTTTACTGTTGATTTGGAAGTTTTTCTCTATATCCTGGATTCAAGTCCTTTGTCAGATATTTGTGCTGCAAATATTCTTTCCCAGTCTGTCCAGGATTATCTGTTCATTTTCTTAGCAGTGTCTTTTGATGCATAGTAATTTTTAATTTTGATAAAGACTAAGTTATCAAATTTTTCTTTGGTGGTTAATCGTTTGGGGGTTCTGTCCAAGAAATCTTTGCCTACCACAAGATTATGAAGACAGAGTCCTATACTTTCTTCTAGAATTGTATGGTTCTGGATTTTATATTTAGGTTTGTAATTCAGCACAAATTAATTTTTATTCATGGAGTGAGGTAGAGATGGAGGTTCACTTTTTTTCCATATGAGTATACATTTGTTCAGCAACATTTGTTTAAAAGACTTTCCCTATTGGACTGACTTGGTACTTTGGTCAAAAATCAATCGACTATTTATGGGTGGGTCTATATCTGGAGTCACTAGAAATAATTTTTTAAGCAACACAGTCACCTGGAGAGTAGGCCTTTCAAGACTTCCTAAATTTCAGTCTTTCCTTTAAAGGGAGTGATAGAGAATCCTTGGTTTTGAGAAAATAAAAGCACATGCTTGTTAAATTACAGTACTTTGGGGGACAATATTTTCAGACACCAAAAGGAAGCAACATGTCAGGTATAAACCTTCCTCCACAAAAAAAAAAGGACATATTAGTTTTATTTTTCTTGAATTAAAATTCAATCTGGGGCTTTCCTGGTGGTGCAGTGATTAAGAATCCGCCTGCCAGTGCAGGGGACACGGGTTTGATCCCTGGTCCGGGAAGATCCCACATGCCCATGAAGCAACTAAGCCTGTGTGCCACAACTACTGAGCCTGCACTCTACAGTCTGTGAGCCACAACTATTGAAGCCCACGCGAGTAGAGCCCGTGCTCCGCAACAAGAGAAGCCACCGCAGTGAGAAACCCACGCACCGCAATGAAGAGTAGTCCCCGCTCGCCGCAACTAGAGAAAGCCTGCACACAGCAACGAAAACCCAATGCAGCCAAAATAAATAAAATAAAATAAATACATTTGTTAAAAAAAATTCAATCTGCCTTTAAGCCGTTATACCTCCGTGCTGGTAGGAAAATCAATCCAAGTCTGTCTTAAGATGTCTCCCTCCCTGTGGTTACAAGAGAATCTTTCTTTCAGCAGGCTGAAAAATTGTGGGGGGAGGGAAGAGCTAGGTGGGAGGTGGGGACTCTACTCTCTGGTCCTTAAAGGGAACAACTGATATCCTTAAGGATCAAGCCTGACCATTTCCTTGAAGGCAAGCTGGAGTGAAACAAGAGGTTGAGGTTCATTTTTTTCCAATATGGGTATCCAATTTCCATGCGGTACCCAGGGGCCATGCCAGGTGGAATACAGGGATACCTGCACAGGCAGGGGGTCTCTGACCTTCCCCAGGCTGCCCCTGTAGCCACTCCCCTCGGATGCGTTTTCAACTCCTTGAGTGTCACCAGCTTCTATGGAATATGGCAGTGGATATTTGATATTTTTGTCTACCCAATACATTTCCCCTTCTTCCAGCAACAGCACTTCAATTTCTCTTTGGGAAACCATCCTCCCCATAAGTGACTGACTGAGCTCCTGACCCAAATTCTAAGCCAATCCAAAGCAAGGAAGGTCAGCCCCTGGGATTGCTCTCTGGGAAGCTCTGCCTGCTGGGCTTCAGCTCGGGTGCGCTGAGGACTCCCTGCTTAGTGGGATTATCCTACATGGAGAGAATCTGACTAAGAATGAAGCCAGCCCAGAGGGCAGCCAAGCCATGAGAGAGATCAGAAGAGACCACTCCTCCTAAGCCACAGAATTCAGCCATGCCTGAAGCTAGATCCACAATTACGTGAGCCATTAAATTCTCTTTAACAGTCAGCCTAAGTTGGACTCTGCAACTGCAATGAAAGGAGTCCTAATTGTCCATAACTTGGGCAACCCAACAACCTCTGCCCTTCCCAATCTAGGGATACGTCTCTTCTTTTCCTCACAGCTTCTACATCTACTCCTCACTTCCAGAACAAGTCCCTCAAGAAGAACAGAAGTCAGGAAGAAGGCTGTCTTGAAGGAGCTCCCACTTTCTTACCTGGCATGCTTCCTACCTACTGGGAATAAGGGTAAGGAAAAGTCATAGTGAGGATAAACACAACTTAATGTTTCAAGCCTCTTTCTAGACCTTCCTGTCTCCTGCTTTCTTATCACTGACAAATTTTCTCTCCTTCCTTCCCCATCCATGTAATCCTCCTCCCCGGTACTCTTGCTTTTAAGCTGATAAATGCATGAATCACTTACTTTGGGCCCAATACTGTTTGGAATCATAAAACATGGTCTCGCCCCCTTGGAAAGCTCAGCTGTAATGGAGGAGAATTGGGAGCTAGGAGAGAGTGAGTGAATCCATTTTGAATTTGAAGAAACTGATGACACCATTGAGAGACTCATTCCCGGAAGAGGAGGGGCTGGCAGACACGTGAGGTGGGGCTTAGCCGATGGTGGGACAATCAGAGGAGGAGACTGAAAAGCATGGTACTCTGAAGGAGATTTGAGAGTCCATTATATTAGACAACATTTCTGTCAAACAATACCTGAGAGATTATCTAATCTGACACAGCTCCTTTTATTTCTTTTAAGTAAAATTAAATCCAACCTAAGACTCAATTTCACAGTGTAATCAATGCGATAACAAAGCCAAAAGTTCCCACCATGTGCTAGAGTCAGGGTGCCACCCCCGCCATGTCTACAGGGTCTACCAGACAGAGGAACTCAGCTCTTACCTGCTTTATTAGTTTGATTGCTCATGTGATCTTATAAAACAACCTCTAAATACATTTGAAAACCTAAGAATTAAATTCATTTCCCTTGCAGTGCTAGCATAATTTCTTCCTTCTTTTGAGCCTGATCTGCTTCCCCAGATTTCTGCCTTTTATCCTATGGTCTCCTTTGCTGCCTTTAGGACATCAACTCACATTTCTGGGCAAAAAGCATCCAGGTCTGTCAGTTCAGCTGGACCTGTATTCTGCGCTTACGTCCAGAGTCTCTCGCTGCCAGGACACTGCACCTGGGTGCTCTGCTCACAGATCCCCCACCAGAAGGAGAAGAGAAGAAATTCAAATTACTCCACTAAGTGGCAGTGCTGTGGTGCTAGTGGCTACGACGAGGCTCTTGGCTTATCTGATTTATGTTTTCCACGTTCCCCGATCCCCTGCATGACGGAGTGAGGGCCACTTCAACAGATGCATTAAATGACTGAGCCGCAGCTAGACAGCACTCCACACCTGCTCAGAAGCTGCAGCCATCAGGCTCACAGCTGTGCGCTGAGTGAAGATGGACATCCGCCTCTGCTTCCCAAGACTCGGTAGAAAGTGGAAACAATCACAACATGATTCGCGTGCAAGGACAATACTTTACGGTGGGCCTCAAAACTGGAGCTGCATCACAGTCCCCTGGAGGGTTTGCTAAAACAGAGTCCTAGGTTTTGCCTCCAGAACTTGTCCTAGGTTTTGCCTCCAGAACTTCTGATTCAGGAGGTCTGGGGTGCAGCCAAGAATCTGCATTTCTAGTGAATTCCTGGTGATGCGGCTACTGTTGGTCCAGGCATCCCACTTCGAGACCCACTGCTGCAGACGAGGGTAGCATGACCTTTGTACTGGTTTTTCCTTCTGCCTGGGAAAAACCTTAAGAGTTCTGCCTTAACTCTCTTCTCCCAGGAGGCCCATAAATCTCTCTCACTTCCGTTAGGTTTTTATTCAAATATTACCTTTGCAACGAGACCTTCCCAAGTACAGTTTCAAACCTCCTCCTCTACTGGACATTCTCTCTCCTCCATCCCTACTTTCCCCACAGCCCTTCTCATCTGGATGAGTTCCCTAAGGCTGCTGTGATAAATTCCCACAAACTGGGTGGCTCAGAACAACACATTTATTCTCCCGCAGTTCTGGGGGTCAGAAATCCAAAATCAAGTGCTGGCATGGTGGATTCCTTATGGAAATTCTCAGGGAGAACCCTCCCATTCTCTCTCCCAGCTTCTGGTGGTTGCTGGTGTTCCTTGGCTTGTAGCTGCATCATTTCAACCTCCACTTCCTGGTTCACATGGCCTTCTTCCCTCTGTGTCTGTCTTCACATGGCCTTCTTATAAGGACACCAATCACTGAATATAGCACCTAATCCAGTATGACCTCTTTCTTCTTCAGTTAACGGCAAATACACTATTTCCAAATAACCTCACATTCTGAAGTTCTGGGTGAGCATGAATTGTGGGGGGACCCTAGTTAATCCAGTACATCACCCTTTAACACAGGATATTTTAAATTTATCTTGCTTATTTTCTAAGCCCTCTTCCCATGCAACTGTTTAAGCACCATGAAGACTGGGGATTTTTTTCCTTTTCTTTAAAAAAAAATCATCAGTGACCAGAAAAATGCCTGGCATTTAATAGATACCTAATAAATATGTACTGAATCAATAAATGAATGCATCATAGAAAATGGTATTTTAAGACAAAGCATGGCATAAGGGCATCAAGACTAAGAATTCCAGGACCAAGCTCTAGAGAGCTCGGCTGTGGAGAATTGAGGGAGATGGGGAGAGGCCACCTGGGGAGGAAGAGGAGAACCAGGACACTGTGCTGTTCTGATAACCAGGTGAGGAAAGTGCTTCAAGGAGGAGAGAGCATCATCCGTGTCTGATGGATCTGTCAAGGGGAATGAGGATTGAGAATTCAGCCACACGTAAGTCATTGTTGACCTTGACAAAAGCCATTTTGGTGGAGCGGTGGAGGAGAAAGATGGATCAATGCATAGAACATCATCTGGTTGGAATTATACCAAGATAATCGTGGTTGTCACCTGAAGGCTAAAACTACTGCTGCCATTATTATCTTCTTTTTGCTTGACTATACCTCTTAATCTAGTAAATGTCAGCTGATTTTAGAAAAATAAAATAATCTTAAATCATAGATGAGGGCTTCCCTGGTGGCACAGTGGTTGAGAGTCTGCCTGCCGATGCAGGGGACACGGGTTTGTGCCCCGGTCCGGGAAGATCCCACATGCTGCAGAGCGGCTGGGCCTGTGAGCCATGGCCGCTGAGCCTGCGCATCCGGAGCCTGTGCTCCGCAACGGGAGAGGCCACAACAGTGAGAGGCCTGCGTACCGCAAAAAAAAAAAAAAAAAAAAAAAAATCATAGATGATAAAATAGAAAAAAATTATCTGGAATTGTTTAAGGTTTAAATATTTTCTGATTTACTTTTTTTTCTTCCTAAGCATACAAGTACATCCTATATTTAGTTAGTTCATATCTTGGGTATCTAATCAAAGTACTTTAATTTAAATTCCAATGGAAACATTTTAAATTTACTTTATAGCCTTGCTTACTGTTATTATTTCTTTTTCTTTTCTTTTCTTTTTTTTTTAACATCTTTATTGGAGTATAATTGCTCTACAATGGTGTGTTAGTTTCTGCTTTATAACAAAGTGAATCAGCCATACATATACAGATACCTGATTTACTTTTAACCTGCTTTGCTCATCTGCCAATGTGTTCGTGAAATTTTAGAATTGGGCAAAATTGAATATTACCATTTTTAAAGTGTTTTGGCATACTGTAAAACACCTTTTATAATTTATTTAAGCAGTCCACTATTGTTAGCCTTTTGAGTTGTTTCCAACTAAACTCCTATTGTTGGACATTTTGGTTGCTTCCAACTTGGCCCTAACAAACCAACAGAAAGTCAGAAAAACTGGATGAAAATAAATCGCAAATAGAGGAGGGGGTAAAGGAGGAAAACAACTGGAGAAATTCTGGAAAGACAGACCAAATTGCTTAAAGAAATAAAGTGTTTTAAAAATGCCCCTTGGTGCACACAGTTTGCCAATATTTGTTGAAAGAAAGAAAGAAAAAGAGACAAAAAAGAAAGAAAGAAAAAGGGAAAGAAAGAGGAAAGGAGGAAGGGAGGAAGAGAAGAAGGAAGGAAGAAAACAACCAACAGTGATTAGAAATTATTCATTTTCAACCAAATTATAATTAATACTTTTAGAAATTATTGACTCAACTAAGCTGTTTTCAACAAAATCGTGTGCATGTCTCCTTCGGGTCAATGCTTATGTAGCCACTTGAGAGAGCTGATGAGCATCCATGGTGTAAACTGAAAGAGTGCTTGTTATCTTAATATTTGCAGGATTGCCTTCTAAAATCCAGTGTCTTTCTTTCTTTAATAAATCTATTTATTTATTTATTTATTTTTGGCTGCGTTGGATCATCATTGCTGCATGCGGGTTTTCTCCGTTTGCGTCGAGCGGGGGCTACTCTTTTGTTCCGGTGCGCGGGCTTCTCATTGTTATGGCTTCTCTTGTTGCGGAGCACGGGCTCTAGGCACGCGGGCTTCAGTAGTTGTGGCTCGCAGGCTCTAGAGCACAGGCTCAGTCGTTGTGGTGCACGGGCTTAGTTGCTCTGTGGCATGTAGGATCTTCCCGGACCAGGGCTGGAACCCGTGTCCCCTGCATTGGCAGGCGGATTCTTAACCACTGCGCCACCAGGGAAGTCCACAGTGCCATTCTTTCAAATCTCAAATCTGGTAGTGGCCCTGATATAGTCCTAACATAGTCGACTGGCAAAGCAAACAGAGGGCATTACCTCACACTTAGCGCTCAAATCCAATATCTGACTTGGTCTCATTCCCAGTCCCGAGGGATTGAATTCAATCCTTTCTCCTCCACATTGATCACAGGGCCCACGGTGGCCTGTGCAGAAAGGGAAGGAGGGAGAGTTGTCTGGGTTCCAGCATCTAAAGCTTGGCTGGTACATAAGAGAAATGGAGAGCCACTCTCAAAATAAATTGTTTCCTCCTGCTCCAAATCTATCCTCAAAATAGTAAGAGGATGCTTCATATTTTTCAAATGGAAGTGTCTCGAAGCAGTCAGGGGCCACTGTCAAAGCATTCACGACGTTGGTCTTAACTTTGACCAGCCTTAACCTGCCCTCTGAAACAAGGCCGATTCTCAGTTCAGACTGAGAGATAAAAACAAGACTCAGCGGCATATTTGCCCATAAAGCCACAAAACGAATTCTCATTTCTAAGGAAGGTGCATTCACTTCTGGCACCTAAAGTTGCTTATCTGGTTCTTTAGAGTTACAGAATTAAATTCATTCCCTGGTATGAATCAAGCCCAAACCATCAAGCATTTTTTATCTCAATCTACTGCCAGGAACCAAGGCGAGAAACCAGCCCAAGTAAATTCCTTAGGATACACTCTATCCCACAAGAAAACTGCAGCCTACTGTATCTCTTCTCTGGGCAACATATTATTTTTCTTTTATATATGTGTGCTTTAGTTGAACCATCTGATAGTAAGCTTCAGACATCGTGACATTTACCCCTAAATACTTCAGCAAACATCCTGCGACTCAACCACAACCCTATTATCACACTGAAGAAAACTAACTTTAATTTAATAAGATCTAATGTACGGTCCATATACAAATTCCACAAGCGTCTTTAAAATGTCTTTTATGCCTTAAAACGTTTTATCATACCCCTGGGTTCGTAACTTGTTTCTGGTTTTCTTGTCTCTTTTAGTCTCAAGAACTTTTAACTTAGAAGAGTCCCCCCACCTTTTTGTTTTGTCTTATCTGTTTTATATTACTTGGATTTTTTTAAGTTCACACAAACTGTCTTGTAGAATCTTCTACCTCTTGGGTTGTCTAATTTTTCCTTGATGATTAGATTCAGGTTAAACATTTGGGGTCAGAATGTTATACAATTGATGGGTGCACTTACTATATTTCATCAGAAAGCAGGTAACCTCGTGTACATTGTACCAGTGCTGTTTGATTACTCTGTAGCCAACTTATTTTTTTAAAATAAAATGAAAAAACCACACAGTGAACAAATCTATATTTTCGAATTGCCTCTATGTGCAATGAAAGCCCAGTGTGTTTTTCAAAACAATCTTCAGGAGCATCAGCTTTTGAGATTTTTTTTTAATTCCACCATAAGTAACAAGACTTCTCCATTACTGTAAAGGGGATGTTTAAAAAGCCTGTGAACTAATGCTATGTACCTTTTGCAGAATCTGGCATTTCTTCTATCAAGACCAAAATCAAACCAAACGAAACAACACCTTGCAAAAACAGAAAAATCCAATCTTTACAAGCTGTGAGTTTTCAAGCCAAATTCCAAACTGTGCCAGATTGCTAAGGACAGGAGGCTGGAGGGTTGTAATGCTGCCTCTGCCCTTATTGGGGGATGGTGGTTGGTCACCTTGCCCAGGCCCACCTCACTCGCATAATGGGAGTCCTGCACCCTCTGCCCGTCAAGCCCAACCAGGAGATCCCAGGCTGAGCTGCTGCTTACATTTTGGAAACCACATCGACAAACATCATTGCTGCCAACTGGGAAACAAGGTAACCTCCAGCCCGAAAACAGGCTGGGGGCTTGGGTTGAGTATTCTTTATCCTGGGGTTCCTAGCCCATGGCTAATCACATGGCTCTACACAGCAGCTTGAGATGGATTTGTTGTGACCCCTCCATCACCCCGACATGACCCTTGTATGAGGTGTGATTTCTGGGGTTGGAAATGGCTTTTCTGTGTTCCCCAGATCTTTCCTGTCTGCTAGAACTACAGAAAACCCTGATTTTGTGCTTCACCCATTCTTTTGAGAACAGTGATACAATACTTCTGCTCCTGAGAAGCCATTTACTTGATGAGCTAGGTCATAGCAAAGTGTGTAAGGGCCTTGAGGGAACCTTGGGGACAATAAATTCCATGTTGGGTGCCCTTCCTGAGAGCGGCATTGGGGCTGGTTTATGGCTGCTTGAGCCATCTCCCTGACTATTGCCATCTTGTTAATTGTTTTCTGGCTGTTTTGTACCTCCTTTGTTCCCTTCTTTCCTTTCTTGCTATCTTCCTTTGTAAACTGATGATTTTCCACAGTGGTGTACTTGATTCCCTTCTCTTTATCTTGTGTGTACCTACCTAAGGGAAAGGGTGTTGTTCTGTGGTTACCCTGAGGCTTCCTTGATATATATAAAATATAACAGTCTATGTTAAGCTGTTAATAACTGAACTTCCACTGCACACAAAAACTCTACCCATTCACTGACCCCACAAACATTTTATGTGTTTGATGTCACGATTTCATCCTTTCGTATATGCATTAGCAAATTATCATAACTGTAGCTATTTTAGTCTTTTCTTTTAATCTTTATGCTAGAGTTAAGTGGTTAACACACTACTATATTACAGTATTAGAGTATTCTGAATCTATCTACTTACTTTTACCAGTGTGTTGTATACTTTCAGATGTTTTCATATTACTAATTAGTGTTCTTTCATTTTAGCTTGAAGAGCTCCTTTCCGTCTTTCTTGTAAGGCAGGTCTAGTGGTGATGAACTACCTCAGCTTTTGTTTGTTCAGGAAAGTCTTTATCTCACCTTCATTTCTGAAGGACAACTTGGTTGCGTAAAGTATTCTTGGTTGGCAGTTTTCTTCTTTCAGCACTTTAAATAGATCATCTTCCTCTCTCCTGGCCTGAAGGTTTCCACTGAGAAATCCACCGATAGCCTTATGGAGTTTCTTTGTATAAGAGAATTTTTTTTTCTTGATGCTTTAAAAATCCCCCTCATCTTTGATTTTAAACAGTTTTATTACAATGTGTCTTGAGAAGATCATTTTGGATTGAAATTATGGGGTGATCTCCTAGTTTCATGAACTGGAATGTCCAACTCTCTCCCCAGGTTTGGGAACTTCTTGGCCATTATTTCTTTAAATAAGTTTTCTGCCTATTTCTCCCTCCCTTCTCATTCTGGGACTCCAGTGATGTGTGCATTGTTTCTTTCAATGTTGCCCCATTAGTCCCGTAGACTTTCTCATTCCTTTTCATTCTTTTCTGTTTGCTCCTCTGACAGGATAATTTCAAATGATTTGTCTTTAAGTTCAGTGATTCTTTCTTCTGTTTGGTTCAATCTACTGTTGAAGCTCTCCATTGAATTCTTCAATTTGGTTATTGTATTCTTCAGTTCCAAAATTTCTGTTTGGTTCTTTTTTGTGTTTTCTATCTCTTAGTTGAACTCCTCACATGGCTCTTGTATTGTTTCCTTGATTTCATTAAATTGTTCATTGAGTTGTTTCTTTTGTAGCACTCTGAGCATCCTTAGAACCATTATTTTGAATTCTTTGTTGGGTAATTCCTGAATCTCCATTTCTTGGGGGTCAGTTACCAGAAGTTTACTGTGTTCCTTTGGTGATGTCATGTTTCCCTGATTTTTTGTGATGCCTGTAGCCTTGTGCAGGGATCTGCTCACTTGAAGAATCAGACACCTCCTCCAGCCTTTATGGACTAACTTTGGTAAGCAAAGACTTTCACCTGCTGCAAGTGAAGGCATACTGGAATATGGTGTGCCCCTGGGTCTAGTGGTAAAGGGCACCAACTGCAAGCCTATGTGGTGGCTTGGGGTCCAGGGAGCATGATGTTTTGTTGGCTCAGGCCAACGGAGTCCACAGCATCAAAAAATGTGTGGTCCTTTGTGAGTACTGCAGCAGGTCCACAGTGGCTACAAGGCCTGTTAGGGTCCTCCGTGGCACCTCCAGGTCCAGCAGGTAAGGACCAGGGCAGGTAACTATGGTGGCCAGAGTCAGTGGTGTGCACCCACTCAGCTGCAGGGGCCTGTGTAGTGGCAGGGGCTGGTTGCAGACACACACACAGTGCTAGGGGTCAGGTTCAGCAGCAAAGGCCAGGGCCAACTGCAGGCACACTGGCAGCTTGAGGGCCCTGGCTGTCAGCACGCACTCCTGTGGCTACAGGGTCTCCCAACAGGTGTGCACAGGGCAGTGGAGGCCAGTGACAGGGATCAGGCCAGTGGGATGCAGGTACACAGCTGGAGGGGCTAGCCCCAAGTATGTACACAATAGTGGGACATAGGGGTCTAAGCTGGTGTCTTGCACTCATGCAGCCACAGAGACCTGGGCTGGCTGCTGGTGCAGATCCAGGGCTCGGACAGGGCAGGGCAGGGAGGGATTCAGTCTTCTGGCATCTGCAAATGCAAACACCTGTGGGGTGGAAAAACCTGTGAAATCTGCAAAGGGTTCTTGACAGCTGTGCTGGGCACTGGTTTCTTCAGTGGCAAGTTGCTGGGTCCTCTGTAGAGCCGGTCACTGGGAACTGCAGACACTCCCTGTAGCCCCTGCTCTTCTCCCCGATCCTAACCATCTCTCTAAGTCTCAGCTATGCAGGTTTCTGGGTGGGGTGAAACCAAAGCAGATCATTGGTGCTGTGCCCTGAAAAGCTGGGAAGGCTGCCCACTCACCCACTCTCCTTTCCTGTCGAGGGGAACTCTTTCTAGTGGGGAGTTCCCTCTGGGCACTGAGCAGGACTGGCCTAGAAGATGGATGATGCAAGCAAAATGAAGCTGTTTTTCTTCCCATTTTGCACGGTTATCCTCAGGTGTTTTTCCTACTATGTTGCTGAAGTTTCTTAAGTGGACTCCTGAGCTCTCCCAGAGCTGTTTCTGTCCATGGATAGCTGTCTAATTATTGATCTCTGTGAGGGGACCCAGGCTGGGGTCTCCTCCTTTGTCATCTTGGTCTTGCTGGGGTTTTCATCTTTGTGTTAGGAAGAATTGTGAGGTAAGGAAGGGAAAGGAGATTTTTTTAACGTACTTTGAAATGGTTAGAATCCTTTTCCTGAAGTTTCACGCTTACAAAATGGTTTTCAGAAGAGAAGTAATTTGTCTGAATAAGTTTGAGTGTGTGTCTTAGGATTTTGAATTTGATCAGAGCTTTATTATGATCAACTACATAGAGGAGATGGTTTCTGTTTGGGCGGTCTTTTCCAGACTTATAGCATCTTTCCCTAGATACAGACCGAGTTCTGTCACGCTTGATGGATATTTCAGTCCACACAGCTCCTTCTCACCTCTTCTCATTTGGGGGAGATGCACTGCTGATAAGAAAATGGGCTGAACATTCAATCAATGATCATGTCATAAATATCCTCAAGTTGTATAAATAATATTTCTTTTAAGTGTACTATATTTTCAGCTTCTGGCAGCAGCAACCTTAGCAAATGCTCTTTGGGGAAATGCCCTCAATAAATATTAAATTTGAAGAGTTTTGTTAACTTGGACTCATACATGAAGTAACAGAAGACAGACCTTCTTTAAAATCTATTTGCATATGCCATTTCTGTTTTCAAGGTAGTGAACTGTCCACTCATTGGACTTGAGATTCACCCTTCAGTTATGAATCCAATTGCAGAACCAAAGGATAGGCGGGTAAATGTGAAATGAAGAGCAGCCCTGGTGAAAGTGAGATATCCTTTGTTCTGTCATTTGTGGGCCCAAGAGCTTCATGTCCTTTGTAAAAAGCCCCCTGGCAGTGTCTGAGAACATACAGGCCTCAGAACATCTCAGGACTATGCTTCAGAGAGAAAGAGGAGAGGAAGGGAGGGAGATTCTTTTTACTGCATTTCCCCTTGTTTTCTCTCCACATGAGAAAAATGGTATTCATGTGACAGAATGAATTAAAGAGGCCCGTGTTCACTGTCTCCAGTGTTGACTCTGAGGGAGGCTGAACGGAGTGGTGGTAAATAACTACATAACTGAAATCGCCTTACTTTGTATTACCTTAGGAGTGGCTTGTTTTGTAGACGCTTCAGATTTATGGAGACAGATTACACCTCCATGTGTAAATCACTTTGTAAAAGTAAATCAGGCAGTTTTCCATAATTCCTTTTGGCCTCTAGGGTACAATTTAATACACCAAGGCAGCAATTTGCTATTAAGTGGGACCCTTGGGGCGACTTTTTCCTGGGGAATCATCTTCTCATTGGGAGACTCGTTCATTAGGCTACAATGAAGAAGCATCCCTATTTTCTCTCTGCCCTTGTCATTCTTTGTTTATGTGTCCAAAAGGGGAAAGTTCAGGCTCCAGATTTGGAAGGTAGATAGTCAGGTTTTGTGTTTCTGGCATGAGAAGGGGTTATCTATTCTCAGGAAACACAAGGAGGCACCATAGTCAGGACAATGCCATCGGTCTTGGCCTTGGATCCCGCAGGATTTGCTGCCTTCAATCATCCGGGCTTTATTTGTCAGTTTGAGGAAAGGCCAGCCTCAGACCCTGGCACTCAGGTTCATTATGACATCGTGAATATCAAACACTATTTTCTCTAAGACATTTTACTTGCATTTTTGTTTAACTTAGGACATGGCCGTCTTTTAAATGTTTAAAATCATATTTCCGATTTGCAAAAATACTAACAACCGATTGGTCGCTTAATCCTCGATGGCTAAAATGAAGAAGTAGAATCTGGAGGGATGATAGTTCAGTATAAAATTGTGCACCGAAATTAAAAAGACCCATTTAAGAATTGGTGGCTTAAGTTTATTTAAAATGTAATTACTGTTGGCCTTTGTAATTTTGCTCCTCTTTCATGGATGAAGACAAGAATTCCACAAACAATGCCAGTCAGTGGAACCTAATATTCAAGAGAGGATTTGGGTGGTTCAAGACGAAATTAAATCACATGTTTGGGGAGGCTGCATTATAAGCAACCTCCAAGCTTCATTCTCAGTTTTCTAGTTCCTCATCTCCTGCAGCAGCAGCAGCAGCAGGGGTACTCCCCCTCCCCATCTCTAGCCACTGGTTTAATTGCCCCTCTGGTGACCAGTCTCCTAATAGCTCTGTAATCCTCCTCTCACATCTACATTTTTCTATTTCATTATTAAGTCAACAGGATTTAGACCACCCTTCTCCTCTATAAGGGTCTCTTCTCACAGCTCTACTGTTTTACTTTTGAATTTAATTTCTTCTCTCTAGCCATTTCTCATTATGTAATTCAAAGACAAAGGGGCCAGAAAAGACTACTCAGGATTGCACAGTCATATTCCCCATGAGATCAACGTTCACATCCTTATTTCAAAGGGCTGGGGAACACTTCGTTAAGCCGCGATAGAGGGGAAACTTGGTTAGAGTTGTAAATTGTCCTGAGTTGTTTTAGAAAATGGGGCTTGATTACAATGGAGATGTTTAAGAAGTAGCAAAAGGTCCAGAAAATCGTGACACAACCATGTGTAAATCAAGCTCTGATTTGCAAAGTTGTCAAAAATCACCCCTCTGCCCAGTTGGACCCGGGAAACCCTGCTCCATCCTACCCTCTTTCAGGACCTGTGCAAACCTGGGACTGGCTGTGGACAGAACACCTGGATGGGCTCTTGTCCCAAGCCCTGCCCCCCTGGCAGTTGTCTGCTTCTATTCAGCATCCTGCAGAGGAGGTAAGAAGCCTGTCCTGTAGGTCTGAGCACCCACCTTACTATGCAGGGGGATTGTCCAAATCGTCCCATAAGTGACTCAAGCTCTTATTTCCCTTTGGCTCCCTGTGCGTGTAGAACCAGCACAAACATGACTTCAGTAGGACGGACATGCCTGGTGACACCACTCTGTTTGTTGCTGTCAGCAGAGACTTTAGCTCGAGTTTGGTGGTGTTGCTGCATCAGGAAAATAAACCAGTGCTTTCCCACTCAGAGTAGGCAGATCTGTGGATGTCTAAATTGCTTCTAGATCTTTGCAAATAGTTACTGCAAGCCTGGTATTTTTCAAATACCTAATAATACAGTAGTGCTTTACATAATTGCCTTCCCTAACATTCGTAGAAAACTATAAATAGTCCTCTTAATATGCACAGAAGTACTTTTATCCCAGATGTTCCCATGGTGAAGGGACTGGAACTGTAATTTCCACCTATTTCAGAAGCATTGAGACATGGAAACTTTACAAGCACATTCTTTGCTTTGACCTCCTACAGATTTCCACACCCCCTTCCACCAAGTGAGTTCAAGACAACCTAATCTCCCTTCACTGTGGTGCTCAAGGGCGCCTGGAGCGATTCTTGGGGTGTTTTTACTCCCTCTGAAATACACCTCAAGCAAAGTCCTTCTGGGAGAAGTGCTCTAACCTCTGCTCCAAGAAGGATGTGTTTCGTGGGCCCTTTGCATCCTTGTTCTGTTTAAAAGACTGCTGGAGGCCAGTGAAGCTGTCTTCCCAGTGTTACTTTATTGGTTACTTTTCTTTACTGCTGGGTTTTCATACCTACTTACAAAACCACTGATGTGTGAACCCAGCAAAGAATCTTTCTCCACAATTTGGATTAGAACCTTGACCAATAATTACTTGGAGCTTTTATTAGGCTGAACTAAAATCTGCAGTACAGACATACCTTGTTTTATTGTACTTTGCAGATACTCCATTTTCTACCAATTGAAGGTCTGCGGCAGCCCTGAATCGAGCAAGTGTCTCAGCACCATTTTCCCAACAGCATTTGCTCACTTTGTGTCTCTGTGTCATGTTTTGGTAATTCTTGCAATATTTCAAACTTTTTTCATTATCATTGTATTTGTCCTAGTGATCTGAGATTAATGAGCTTTGGTGTTATTTCTATGACTCACGAAGGCTCGGGTGATGGTTTATTTTTTAGCAATGAAGCATTTTTTAATTAAGGTATGTACTTTTTTCTAGCCATAATGCCATTGCACACTTAATAGACAGTATAGTGTAAACATAACTTTCATATGCACTGGGAAACCAAAATATCTGTGTGACTTGCTTTAATTTGATATTTGCTTTTTTTTGCAGTAGCCTGGAACTGAACCCGCAATATCTCCGAGGTTCGCCTGTATTATTTCAGTAGACTCATTTTCTACTAGAATGAAAAATATATTTTAAATCATTTTGGTCCTAACTTGCACCCCTCAGTGCATTCTAAGTGCATCTTTAAAGGCACTATGGATCTGACTGTTGCCGACCTTGGGCACATGGTTGGAGAGGGTGCAGGCTGAGTGGGCCTGGGGGAGGATCCGCAGCCCCTGGGCTCATCCATGAACTCCGCAGGACGACAGAAGGGCTGTCTTCTAGCCTTCTGGGTGTTAGGGACTCTGTCAGGAGGATCAGTATCAGGAGGACTCCCAAGGAAGCTGGGGATCCGGGGGGTGTATTTTACTAACCCAACTCTTTGTATCTCTCCTGAAAGTCTTTGGGTCCCTGCAGCAGTAGACACTCCAGAGTTGGGTTAATGCAAATAGATTTCCAGATTCCCAACTTCTGGGCAATCTGCCTGGTGCTAATCTTCTCTGAGAAAGGACCTGGTCTCCTTTGACAACCTCCTTTTCCAACTGTTTTTCTTCTTCCTTACAGAAGAAAAGCGTGCTTTTCATAGATGCCCCAGAATAAGAATTAGAGTTCCAAACCAAGGGCAATCTGACATATTGGTGCTTAATCGGGCATCATAAACTTGCCATCTACACATATTTCTGTTCAGGAGAAGCACAGCTTCAGAGTTGAGGTTTTTAGTCCAAGTCAGATGTTCGGACTACTTTAAAGATCTCTCCTCTCATATCCTCTGACTACTGACAGAGCACTTGCCCCTGGAGGGAAAGCAAAGCAGGAACATAGGCAGTGGGGTCAGGCTCTATGCTTTCTTTCCTCTGCTCTCTGTGAAGTGAGAAGTTATGCTGGAGACACAGCTTATCACATTCACCTGAATTGAGAAAGGAAGTCAGACTCTTTCTTCTAACAGGAAGCCAAAGTTAATTTGGTTGACTGATTGGACAATAGAAGACTGACTTTGTTAATTTGTTTATATGGCAGCTGATTTCCATAAATTAAATGAACTAAATGATTGCTCCAGTGTCTTGAACAAAATAGATTTTAAAGTCCTGGATAACTACCATGTTCCTGAGACTGTGCTAGGTACTAGCATAGATGCACCAGTTATGGTCCCTGCAATCACAGAAGTTGGAGGCTAGATGGGAAAGAAAGACAACACGATGTTGCTCTAAAGATTACAATAACTTCATCAAACACCAATCTTTAGGTCAAAAAATAAAAGCATACTTTTCTGGGGAAAAATAAATAAAGTCCTTGATAAGGTAATAGCATTTTATCAAAAATATCCTATTAGTAAAGGCAAACTGAAATTAACAGTATTTAGATTTTCATAAATCTTTTTGTTAATATTGGGTGGAATAAAATGCCTAAGGGATAGATAATAGGTATAATTAACTGTCATTTACTAAGTCTCAATATAGCCTTCCTTTTTGGTTATATTTTCCCAAAATTGAGAAACTAAGTAACTCCAATGACTGGATAACAAATCTCTTTGTAAATCAAATGGTTTCCTTGTGGGTTTTTTTTTTTTTTTTGGCTTTTAATAAAATTGAAGGAGGACCTGAATTGTCAGCTGATAGATTAATAATTTTTGAAGATGGATTAGTATGTGATTTTTGAAATATCTCTTGGAAGAAGTTCAAAGAACTGAGTGCCACTGCTGTAACAAAATGCCTGCTATTTATTTATGGGAACAGAGAGTTGTAGAACTTACATGTGTAAGAATGAAAACTAGGAAGAGAATTGAAGCTGAACTTCTGTCTTATTCTAGCAATCAGTAATATTCACCTATGGATGAATTGATCTCTTTAAGAGAGGTGTCTCCAATAATATTTTACTGTTATATGTAACAATTATATATCAAATCAACATTTGCAATAATATTTATATCGTTTTGATCAATTGTGAACTAATAATAATTATAACAATAACTCAATTTTATCCAGATAAAAGTGAATGCTAAGTGCCTTATGGTCACTGGAAAATTTAAACAGTTAAAAATTTCAATTTATACACATGCATCTGTGGCACAGAAGCATAATTGGTTAATCAATTACTACTTTGAAGCACAGATTTTACATTGGGATAAAATTCTGTGGGAGAAATAGAATGGAAATGTGGGTTTGAGAAGAAAAAGGGAGGACACAGACGTCCCAAGGGTTAAACAAGAGTGGGGTTCACATCCTTTTTTAAATGAATGATGGAGGTTTTCATCTCTTGTTGTATTTAGACTCCATTATACATGTTTAAGCGTTCTGAGCCAGTTTGTTTTTCAAATGCCAGTGTTTACAGCATGCTGGAAAGTACACCTTTTGTGACTATGGTGGCTTATGATGAAAAATTTAAATGTCAACCAAAAAATGTGTCAGGAGTATCTAGTTTTGTTTTAATTATTATATAAGCTCCAAGAGAACACTTTGAAATCCACTGCTCACAGAGACTCAGGGAGTCTTGATATAAGACAGGACAGTTTTTCTCTCTCCTCCCCTTAGCTTCTGTTAACAAACGACCTGCCTCCCAGGGGCCACGTGGGACTAAATGTCCCCTTTCCTGCTTCCTGCTTAAGCTTGAGCAACACTTAGACCCTTTTAAAGGGAAAATATTGTGTGGATCTCTGTGTTGGCTTAAATTATTTCCACAGTAATGTTACTTACTCCATATTTGATCTTTTATACTCATAGCCCTTATACACTGATTTATAATGACAAATTTACAATCAAAAACAAACGTCAAAACCAACAAAATTAAAACTTTAGTTAACACAACTGAAGCTAAACTGCTGCTCTCCGTACATGCAGCACTGATTGCTGGGGCCACCAGTTTTGTTGTTGTGGCTTTCGTTCTGACGTTCCCTTATTCCTGGGGTCTGTAAAATGACTCATTGGCTGTCTCCCCTTTTCTCTGTTCAACTACTGTGAAACCCTTGTGGACAGTCAACGCAGGTGATGTCAGTAGGTGGTGTCCCTGGGCCTCACCCAGTAAGATCCCTCCTCTACCAGATCCCACTGTCGTGATCCAATAGCCCAGGACAATTATATGCTCCTGGGTGACAAAAAGATTTTAAACACGAATGGAGGCACCGTAGTACTAGAGCAGGATTTATTTTTTAAAGTGGTCACCAAATGACCCTGGGTTTACTTCCATTAAGATTTTTTTTTAAAGTTAGCAACAAAATGAAAATGTGAAATTAATAAAATACCTGTGGCAGAGAACTTATGGGCCCCCATCGTATCCTCCGACCCTCAGAGTTCCCTAAATCTCAGTTTGAGACACGAACACCGCAATCTCCGCTATTACCTAGAACCTGAATGGGTACAACTCTTACTAATTTAGGCAGGTCCAACAAGACATGTAGGAAAGAGAGGTCATGGAAAGTTCTTTCCATCTAATCCACTATAAGCAACCCAGAGCAAAAACATCTCCCAATTGCTCACGTGCCTGGAAAAGTGCCCGGCCCTTGTGGTAAGACTTGATCATTTGTTAAAGTGAGTTGAATAGAAGATCAAAGTTATTAAGTCATCCAGGATGGACCTCTGATGATTGGCTTTGTTTCTAAATATCTCAAGCATAGGTTACCTGGGCTTATGGTCTCTATCAATCCCAACTGGACCCACTACAACTAGATTGCTGTGGTTCCTATAAATATAAAATAATAGAAATAGTCTATGAGTTATATACAGTATATGTTACACGTTATGTAATACATAAAATTATACTATAATATATAATAAATGTAAAATAAAAATATAAAGAGACACTGGGGAGGGGTGGAGCTCTGGTAAACTCATCTTGAAGACTTGGAAACCCATCAGGAACAGTTAGGTTGTGTGCTTCTGTTGAGTGGTTTTGGAGGGAGCCTATGGAGCCTGGAGTCACCATTACTAACCCTGATGGGATCCTAAATCTTTAGATGTTTTGCATGTTATTCTCTACCTTGTTCTTAAAACAGCAGCTTCCAGGACCAGGTTTTCCTTGGAGAAAGGAGTTTTCTCAGTCTATTCTCCAAGTTTTTGATTAGTACGTATTTTCCTTGTTAATAGAGGGTTTTTACTTCAAGATGCATGATGCCATCTAATTCCAACTGAGTGAGAGGTTTTGCGGTATTTTTTTTTTAAAGTAAACTCACATCTGCCCTATAATTTTTCATCCCTATAAAAATTTTAATTACTTTATCGTTGGGATTATAAGTGGAATTTGCCTATTCCTTTTATTTATTTTTAAAACATCTTTATTGGAGTATAATTGCTTTACAATGGTGTGTTAGTTTCTGCTTTATAACAAAGTTGAGTCAGCTATACATATACATACATGCCCATATCTCCTCCCTCTTGAATCTCCGTCACACCTTCCATATCCCACCCCTCTAGGTGGTCACAAAGCACTGAGCTGATCTCCCTGTGCTATGCAGCTGCTTCCCACTAGCTAGCTATTTTATATTTGGTACTGTATATGTGTCCATGCCACTCTCTCACTTCGTCCCGGCTTACTCTTCTCCCCACCCCCATGTCCTCAAGTCCATTCTCTATGTCTGCATCTTTATTCCTGTCCTGCCCTTAGGTCTCTCATAACTTTTTTTTTTTTAAGATTCCAAATATATGTGTTAGCACATGGTATTTGTTCTTCTCTTTCTGACTTACTTCACTCTGTATCACAGACTCTAGGTCCATCCACCTCACTACAAATAACTCAATTTCATTTCTATTTATGGCTGAGTAATATTCCATTGTATATATGTGCCACATCTTCTTTATCCATTCATCTGTTGATGGACACGTAATTTGCTTCCACCTCCTGGCTATTGTAAATAGAGCTGCAATGAACATTGTGATACATGACTCTCTTTGAATTATGGTTTACTCAGGGTATATGCCCAGTAGTGGGATTGCTGTTTCAAATGGTAGTTCTATTTTTAGATTTTTAAGGAACCTCCATACTATTCTCCATAGGGGCTGTATCAATTTACATTCCCACCAACAGTGCAAGAGGGTTCCCTTTTATCCACACCCTCCTCAGCATTTATTGTTTGTAGATTTTTTGATGATGGTGATTCCGACCAGTGTTAAGATGATACCTCACTGTAGTTTTCATTTGCATTTCTCTAATGATTAGTGGTGCTGAGCATTCTTTCATGTGTTTGTTGGCAATCTGTATGTCTTCTTTGGGGAAATATCTATTTAGGTCTTCTGCCCATTTTTTTGATATTGAGCTGCATGAGCTGCTTGTAAATTCTGGAGATTGATCCTTTGTCAGTTGCTTTGTTTGCAAATATTTTCTCCCATCCTGAGGGTTATCTTTCGTCTTGTTTATGGTTTCCTTTGCTGTGCAAAAGCTTTTACGTTTCATTAGGTCTCATTTGTTTATTTTAGTTTTTATTTCCATTTCTCTAGGAGGTGGGTCAGAAAGAATCTTGCTATGATTTATGTCATAGAGTGTTCTGCCTATGTTTTCCTCTAAGAGTTTTATAGTGTCTGGCCTTACATTTAGGTCTTTAATCCATTTTGAGTTTCTTTTCGTGTATGGTATTAGGGAGTGTTCTAATTTTATTCTTTTACATGTAGCTGTCCAGTTTTCCCAGCACCACTTATTGAAGAGGCTGCCTTTTCTCCATTGTATATTCTTGCCTCATTTATCAAAAATAAAGTGACCATATGTGTGTGGCTTTATCTCTGGGCTTTCTATCCTGTTCATTGATCTATATTTCTGTTTTTGTGCCAGTACCATACTATCTTGATTACTGTAGCTTTGTAGTATAGTCTGAAGCAGGGAGCCTGATTCCTCCAGCTCCGTTTTTCCTTCTCAAGATTGTTTTGGCTATTCGGGGTCTTTTGGGTTTCCACACAAATTGTGAAATTTTTTGTTCTAGTTCTGTGAAAAATGCCATTGGTAGTTTGATAGGGATTGCATTAAACCTGTAGATTGCTTTGGGTAGTATAGTCATTTTCACAATGTTGATTCTTCCAATCTAAGAACATGGTATATCTCTCCATCTGTTTGTATCACCTTTAATTCCTTTCATCAGTGTCTTATAGTTTTCTGCATACAGGTCCTTTGTCTCCTTAGGTCAGTTTATTCCTACGTATTTTATTCTTTTTGTTGCAATGGTAAATGGGAGTGTTTCCTCAATTTCTTTTTCAGATTTTTCATCATTAGTGTATAGGAATGCAAGAGATTTCTGTGCATTAATTTTGTATCCTGCTTCTTTACCAAATTCACTGATTAGCTCTAGTAGTTTTCTGGTAGCGTCTTTAGGATTCTCTCTGTATAGTATCAGGTCAAAGCAAACAGTGACAGCTTTACTTCTTCTTTTCCGATTTGGACTCCTTTTATTTCGTTTTCTTCTCTGACTGCTGTGGCTAAAACTTCCAAAACTATGTTGAATAATAATGGTGAGAGTGGGCAACCTTGTCTTGTTCCTGATCTTAGAGGAAATGGTTTCAGTTTTTCACCATTGAGAATGATGTTGGCTGTGGTTTTGTTATATATGGCCTTTATTATGTTGAGCTAAGTTCCCTCTATGCCTACTTTCTGGAGTGTTTTTATCCTAAATGGGTGTAGAATTTTTTCAAAAGCTTTTTCTGCATCAATTGAGATTATCACATGGTTTTTATACTTCAATTTGTTAATATGGTGTATCACATTGATTGATTGGCATATATTGAAGAATCCCAGCATTCCTGGGATAAACCCCACTTGATCATGGTGTATGATCCTTTTAATGTGCTGTTGCATTCTGTTTGCTAGTATTTTGTTGAGGATTTCTGCATCTATGTTCATCAGTGATATTGGCCTGTAGTTTTCTTTCTTTGTGACATCTTTGTCTGGTTTTGGTATCAGGGTGATGGTGGCCTCGTAGAATGAGTTTGGGAGTGTTCCTCCCTCTGCTATATTCTGGAAGAGTTTGAGAAGGATGGGTGTTAGCTCTTCTCTAAATGTTTGATAGAATTCGCCTGTGAAGCCATCTGGTTCTGGGCTTTTGTTTGTTGCAAGACCTTTAATCACAGTCACAATTTCAGTGCTTGTGATTGGTCTGTTTATATCTTCTCTTTCTTCCTGGTTCAGTCTCAGAAGGTTGTGCTTTCCTAAGAATTTGTCCATTTCTTCCAGGTTGTCCATTATATTGCCATATAGCTGCTTGTAGTAATCTCTCATGATCCTTTGTATTTCTGCAGTGTCAGTTGTTTCTTCTCCTTTTTCGTTTCTAATTCTATGGATTTGAGTCTTCTCCCTTTTTTTCTTGATGAGTCTGGCTAATGGTTTATCAATTTTGTTTATCTTCTCAAAAAACCAGCTTTTAGTTTTACTGATCTTTGCTATCGTTTCCTTCATTTCTTTTTCATTTATTTCTGTTCTGGTCTTTATGATTTCTTTCCTCCTGCCAACTTTGGGGGTTTTTTGTTCTTCTTTTTCTAATTGCTTTTGGTGTAAGGTTAGATTGGTATTTGAGATGTTTCTTGTTTCTTGAGGTAGAATTGTATTGCTATAAACTTCCCTCTGAGAACTGCTTTTGCTGCATCCCATAGGTTTGGGGTCATCGTGTTTTCATTGTCCTTTGTTTCTATGTATGTTTTGATTTCCTCTTTGATTTCTTCAGTGATCTCTTGGTTATTAAGTAGTGTATTGCTTAGCCTCCATGTGTTTGTATTTTTTAAGATTTTTTCCTGTAATTGATATCCAGTCTCATAGCATCGTGGTCGCAAAAGATGCTTGATACGATTTCAATTTTCTTAAATTTACCAAGGCTTGATTTGTGACTCAAGATATGATCTGTCCTGGAGAAAGTTCCATGAGCACTTGAGAAGGAAGTGTACTCTGTTTATGGATGGAATGTCCTATAAATATCAATTAAGTCCATCTTGTTTAATGTATCATTTAAAGCTTGTGTTTCCTTATTTATTTTCATTTTGGATGATCTGTCCATTGGTGAAAGTGGGGTGTTAAAGTCCCCTCCTATTATTGTGTTACTGTCGCTTTCCCCTTTTATGGCTGTTAGCATTTGCTTTATGTATTGAGGTACTCCTATGTTGGGTGCATAAATATTTACAATTGTTATATCTTTTCTTGGGTTGATCCCTTGATCATTATGTAGTGTCCTTCTTTGTCTCTTATAATAGTCTTTATTTTAAAGTCTATTTTGTCTGATATGAGGATTGCTACTCCAGCTTTCTTTTGATTTCCATTTGTATGGAATATCTTTTTCCAACCCCGCACTTTCAGTCTGTATGTGTCCCTAGGTCTGAAGTGGGTCTCTTGTAGACAGCACGTATATGGGTCTTGTTTTTGTATCCATTCAGCCAGGCTATGTATTTTGGTTGGGGCATTTAATCCATTTACATTTAAGGTAATTATCGATATGTATGTTCCTATTACCATTTTCTTAATTGTTTTGGGTTTGTTATTGTAGGTCTTTTCTTCTCTTGTGTTTCCTGCCTAGAGAAGTTCCTTTAGCATTTGTTGTAAAGCTGGTTTGGTGGTGCTGAATTCTCTTAGCTTTTAATTTCTCTGTTGAATCTGAATGAGATCCTTGCTGGGTAGAGTAATCTTGGTTGTAGGTTTTTCCCTTTCATCACTTGAAATATGTCTTGCCACTCCCTTCTAGCTTGCAGAGTTTCTGCTGAAAGATCAGCTGTTAACCTTATGGGGACTCACTTGTATGTTATTTGTTGTTTTTCTCTTGCTGCTTTTAATATTTTTTCTTTGTATTTAAATTTTGATAGTTTGATTAATGTGTCTTGGCATGTTTCTCCTTGGTATTATGCTGTATGGGACTCTGTGCGCTTCCTGGACTTGATTGACTCCTCAGTTATTCTGCTATTGATTCCTTCTAGAGAATTTTTAATTTCATTGATTGTGTTGTTCATCATTGTTTGTTTGCTCTTTAGTTCTTCTAGGTTCTTGTTAAACGTTTCTTGTATTTTCTCCATTCTCTTCACAAGATTTTGGATCACCTTTACTATCATTACTCTGAATTCTTTTTCAGGTTGACTGCCTATTTCCTCTTCATTTGTTTGGTCTGGTGGATTTCTGATGTATTTGTCGTGAGGAAGGTGATCTCCACGTCTTACTCCTCTGCCATCTTGAAGGTCTGGTCGCCTATCACTTTTAGAATAATGGGGAGTTAGAACCTTGGATTTCATGGAATCCATGCTCACATTTGATAGAAGAGGAAACTGAGGGCCAGAGTGGGGCAGTGGATTACCCAAGATCACACAGCCAGGTTGTGCAATGTTGAGGCACCCGTGTCTCCTGAGTTCAGTGCTCCTTCCTGTTCAACCCAGTTAGTATATTTTGAGCTTTCAATATCCTGACAACTTTAGTTTTCTTCCAGCTACATTATCAAGGTCCAACTCAAGTGCATCAGCAGCAAGCTTTCTTCTATGCCACATGGCCTAAGGACTAAACACACAGGCTTCAGAACTACATTGGCTTGGCTTACACCTCACCCTTACAACTTATTTGCTCTGTGGCTTGAGAAAGTCACCTGACCTTTCTGAGCCTTAGCTTTCTCATTTTCAAAATGGTTGTTAAGGGGATTAAGTGAGCCAACATGCATAATTTTTTAAAATAAATTTATTTTATTTTTGTCTGCATTGGGTCTTTGTTGCTTCACATGGGCTTTCTCTAGTTGCGGTGAGCAGCCGAGCAGCTACTCTTTGTTGCAGTGCACGGGCTTCTCATCGTGGTGGCTTCTCTTGTTGCAGAGCACGGGGTCTAGGCGTGCAGGCTTCAGTAGTTGTGGCATGCAGGCTCAGGAGTTGTGGCTCACGGGCTCTAGAGTGCAGGCTTGTAGTTGTGGCACACGGGCTTAGTTGCTCTGCGGCATGTCGGATCTTCCCAGACCAGGGCTTGAACCCATGTCCCCTGCATTGGCAGGCGGATTCTTAACCACTATGCCACCAGGGAAGCTCTGTATAAGGTTTTTAGCACAATATCTGGCACAAAAGAAGCACTCAATAAATAATGGCTGTTCTTTTGTCATTACCTTCTAAAATATAAATTCACTCATGGCTTTGGGAATAAAGTCCTTTGAATGAGAATTCCAAAGCCATTATAAGATGTAATCCCTTTTCTGTAACTTAACTTCTTCCTGAATCCTTCCAGAACGCAGCATGGTATCAAATACACACATCCATGCGTAGTCTCCTGAAACCAGAGCAGCAGGCTTCCCATCCTACAGTAACTCATAAAGCAGTCATATTTTTGGTGTCACTTCTGCTCTTAAGAAATAAGGGATGGACGCATCATTTGAAATAAGACAGAAGATTCTCTTGGAGTCAAGAGCTAACCTTACTCATTTGGGCTTTAGGACTTTCTGATATGCAAAACCTTGATTTTTTTCATGCTTGACTAGGTTTTTCTTTTTTTTTTTCCACTCTTAAGTGACAGAATTCTACTTCTAAATTACAGCACTTCCAAATGATTCTGAATTGAAATCTCTGAACCCAAAGGGGACAAACTGGGTTGAACAAGAAGGAGCACTGAACTCAGGAGACATGGGTGTCTCAACATTGCACAGCCTGGCTGTGTGATCTTGGGAAACCCACTGCCCCACTCTGGCCCTCAGTTTCCTCTTCTAATAAAATGAGGGGATGGAGTCCATGAACTCCAAGGTTCTAAATTCCCATTATTCTAAAAGTAATAGGCAAAGTCTACTAAAAATCCCAAGGGTAAAGCAATTAAAATGTTTATAATGCTCTACAGTTTACAAAGCACTATCTCAACTGGTTCCTATAATAATGCTATGGGGTATTACCATTATTCCCACTTTATGGATAAGACTTTTGTAATATTGAGAAATGTAGTGACAACACAGGCTACACAGTTAATGAGCTAAGTGGGGACCCACGACCTTCCTGTATGGGATATTGGATTTCTAAATTTTCTCTAAACATGTTGGCATTTGATTAGAGGAGAAATTTCTTTATACTTCAAGTCCAAAAAATGCTCTTTATCCTCATGGCTACTTGCCCATTCACATGGCTGTGGATTTTACAGGTTACACCATTCATTCATTCGTTAACTCATTTAACCAGGATTCATTGGCCGTGTCACTCCGGCACTATTCAAAGTGCTATGTGGGGATTAGAAGTGAACGCATGAGTGTCACTTGCTCACTGGCAGCTGGGAAAATGGCATACACTCTCCAGGTCTCTTTGTTCACTGCTCTAGTCCCAGAACTTAGAGCAGTGTCTAGAGCACGGTATAGGAGTAATGAATGAATGAAACTGGCAGGTCCGACTCTGGCATCACGTAACCGTGACCAGCCTCTTCTAGGAAGGTTTCCTTTCAATGCACCACTGCAGACTCAAAGCTTCCTCTTCTCCACTCCCGCTCTGGTAGCACTTACCACATTCTGGTTGTTTTCCTTTGGTTTTAAAGTTTTTACCAAACTCATGTTTACATAGAGTTAAGAATCAAATAGTGCCCCAAGGCTGGTAATAAATCACAGCAACCCTTTACCCCTCCTTGCTGTTCCCCCCCCCACCACTCTAGTTCTAATTCCTGGAGGAACCACTTTGAACTCTTTTAGCTACTGCTTCTGGCAATTGCCTTCACGTTATTATATAACATGCTTATATGGCTTGCTCTTGATTTATCCGTTTTTGATGGTATCTATTATCTGTTATGATGGATCACTATTTTAAATTAAATCATATTATTATGACTATGTGAATTTACTTATTTTGTTTCAAGTGCTCCGTCAGTTCTGCCATCTGTCCGTCTTTTATCTTACCCTAGTGATCTATTATCTCAGATATTCTAGGGAGCCCCTGTTTTTTTCAGGGTCTCCTTTCCCTGAACCCTCTGTCCTCCTGCTCCAGGTTAGTCTGCTGCTCTTCTGTCTTCCTGAAACTTCTCTTCACCCTTTTCCTGGGTTACATCCACTCTTCCCGGAATCCTAGTTCATTGCCTTTCTTGGTTTACTCCATCTGACTAGAGCATAAACATCACCCACTTTCTATGACAAAATGAATGGAAGGTAGAGATTCTGAGTCCTAGGATGACTGAAAATCTATTTTGCCTCACATTCGAGTGAGTTTATCAGAGAGCCAAGCTCTAGATTGAGTTCATTTTTCTGAGGATTTAGAAGACATTGCTCCCCTATTTTCTGCATATAATGTTGAGAGGTCTGATGCTTTTTTTTTTTTTTTCTCCTTAGAAGGATTTTAGGAACATTCCTTTATCTCTGTTGTCCACAGCAGCTACCCTGGGTGTGGATCATTTCCCCCATGGTCAGCTATTCAATCTGGAGACCTGAGTCCCAGCTCTAGAAAATGCTCAATAAATTTTTTCCTGTCCATTTTCTCTGTTCTCTCATTCTGGAATTCCTATTAGTCAGATGTTGGACATTCAGGAATAACCTTCCATGTCTCATCTTTTCTATCATATTTTCCATCTTTTTATCATTTGTATTAATTTATTCAACTTTACCTACTAACTCTCATGTTGAATATTTTTATTTTGGCTGTTGTATATGTTGTAATTTTCCAAGAGCTTATTCTTAATCTCTAATTGTTACCATTTTATAGAATTTTACTCTTTGCTTTAAAGCTGCAGTGTTTTCTTGTTTCTAAGGATATTATTTGGGGTTATTTACATTTTTTCTCTCTTCCCTGATTCATCCCATTTCCTCCAGATTCTTTTTTGCAGTTGTTTGCTTGGGGCTTCTTTGTGTTAGTGGTTCTCCTTGTGTGTTTGAGGATCCTTGGTTGTCCAGGATTAAAGGCCCATAAAAGGCTGATTTGAAGCTCTGTATGCAAGGGTGAGATTTGTCAGTAGTTCCTCAGAAAGAACCAACTCTGCCAACACCTTGGTCTTGAACTTCTAGCCCAAAGAACTGTGAGGCAATGAATTTCTGTTGTTTAAGCCACCCAGTTTATCTGGTATCCTATTACAGCATCCCTAGAAAATGAATACAGTGATTGTACATTTTAATTTTATATATATATATATATTTATCACGTCTGTATTATATTAAATATTCAGAAGGGTGGAGTCCCAAGAACTAGGCTTATGTCATAATCCAAATCCTTTGGGTGACCTCACAGATTACCTTTCTGTCCTTTCCTGAACTCATTAATGAATTCTATCAACAGGTAGTTCTTAAGCTATCAGTCACAGATATTTGTTGAACACAAACTATGTGCTAAGAATTGTCTGGCCATAGCATTTAGCTGTGAATAAGAGACAGAATCTCCCCTCTTATGGGCCTTGGAGAAGGAAACAAATGATTATGTCTAAAAGGCTTCAGTGACTAAATTGTTTAATACATACGGACGATACTTCAGGGGGAGAACAGACTTATTCCCTAGATGTGATTATTCAAAGTATGATTCTATGATTTTTATTCAGAGCTTCCTGGCACTTGTAAGGAGCAGATCCATCTCTGAGCTGCGTGTTATGTTACTGTAAGATGGGCAGCATAGTGGAGCAGAAACACTCTGGAGTTTGAAAGCCCTGGGCTTGAATGGAGGAGCTAACCCAACCCCTGGGCCTTGATCTGTCACCTAACTTGTCTGGGCCTCAGGGTGCTCACCTGAAGAAAGGTGGGAGCATTCCAACCTCATGAATAGTCAGGAGAGTCTCATGAGGGAACGCTTTTGTATGGCCATTTTTCTGGGCCACAATTCTTAAACCAGATATGGAAAAAGTCCCTGATATTAGCTATTAGATTAGATTTCCTTGGGAAAGCCTATTGAGAGGTCTGAAACCTGTGCTAGGTTTTTAGAAACACAGTTTTGAGAAATGTTTTGTCTTCTTTCCCACTTACCCTGTGTCTACCCAGGGCTTCATCACAAATGTCTCTGTTGGAATTCCAGGACCAAGAAGGAGGCTGCCACAGAATTGCGCTCTCAGTGCTGTGGGCTTTGTGGTCTAGGCCCTGGGTCTTTCGCTCATATTATCTAGTGCTTGGTGTTTTAGAATCATACTCAAAATACAGAGTAAACTGATTACCCTGGATGCTTGTGTTTTGGAATTTGTAAATGGCCTACTTGGTTCTAGGTCAAGCTTTGTGTTGAGGTGCAGCTAATTAGAACTGAGCTGAAGATGGCATGAATAACTGGACACTCACTCCTCCAGGCCTGTTGCCTGTAATGCTCCAGTGACAGGCCTGACATCTATCAAATATTTCCTCCTGCTCATTCAGCACTGGCCCAAGGTGGAAATGAGGACACTGTGGAGAGTGCCAGCAGCAACAAGAAGAGGGACACCCAGGGTGGCAGGCACACCAAAGACTATGTCATACTTTATCTAAAACCTTACACATTTTCTGGGATGGCCAGAGCACCCTGTTTTATTTTTCTGCTTGGTTCCAGGTATTTGGGGACAAATGACTAACATTTGCTAGGTTGTACATATATGTGCATAAATATCTTTTCCCCTCCAGCCTTGAGCTTAAATATTAAAGATGACAACCTTATTATTGTCAGAAACTGTAAGTAAAATTCTCATTTTGTGCACTCAAGCAAAATGACTTCATCAATTTCTCCTTGACTTACACAAAGGGAATTTGAAGTTAAAGTTCATGCTTTAGAAGGCATTATGTAGGAGACATTTTTTTAATCCCACATTGCACATCAAACTGACTTTTTATTCAACCGTGAATGATATGGGGATAATTAAGATAAGCCTCTAAAACATTTTATGAAGACAAACAGAAATTTCCCTTATATAATTGAAAGGGAAATTTTCATAGTGTTTATTGTCAATGAATGGATTATATAATTGTATGTCATTATAATTATCGGCAGGCATTACGTCTATATAGCACTTTTCAATTCACCCATTTCCCATAATATAGAGAAAACTGGTTCATCTAAACAGAAAACAAAAAACAAAAGAAAGAAAAAAGGGCTTGGCTGTAGGTGTTCTCTTTTAGGAATGATGTCTTTTTAGTTGCAACTTGTAGTAAAATTAGAGGGTACTCATCTTGTTTTATGTTTTTTGTTCTGCTTCTTTCAAGGTTATTTCAGGTTTCGACTGATGAAACTTAGCTTTACTATATCTGGGTGGACTGGGAAGGATTTGGGAGTAACTGAAAAAAGGCAGCACAGACTGCAGGACAGAATCTGCCTAAAAAGACAGTAATGCTGGTGTATGAGACAATGATGCCTAAGGCCCTGCTACTCAAATATGGACCAGCACATCTACACCACTCAGGGGGTCTTGTTAGAAATGCAGATTCTCTGGCCAACAGGCACGTGAAAAGATGCTCAACATTGGTAATCATCAGAGAAATGCAGATCAAAACCATAATGAGATATCACCGCACACCTGTCAGAATGGCCATCATCAAAAAGACCACAAATAACAAATGTTGGCAAGAATGTAGAGAAAAGGGAACCCTCTGTTGGTGGGAATGTAGGTTGGTGCAGCCACTGTGGAAAATAGTATGGAGGTTCCTCAAAAAACTAAAAGTAGAACTACCATATGATCCAGCAATTCCACTCCTGGGTATATATCCAAAGAAAACAAAAACACTAATTCAAAGAGATACATGCACCCCAATGTTCACAGCAGGATTATTTACAATAGCCAAGATATGGAAGCAACCTAAGTGTCCATCAACAGATGAATGGATAAAGATGTGGTGTATACATATAGTGAAATACTGTCAGAAAAAAGAATGAAATTTTGCCATTTACAACAACATGGATGGACTTGCAAGATATTATGCTTAGTGAAATAAGTCATACGGAGAAAGACAAATACTGTATGATATCACTTATATGTGGAATCTAAAAAGTAAACTAGTGAATATAACAAAAAAGAAACAGACTCACAGATATAGAGAACAAACTTTGGTTACCAGTGGGGAGAGGGAAAGGAGGAGGGGCAAGATAGGGGTAGAGAATTAAGAGGTACAAATTACTGTTTATAAAATAAATAAGCTATAAGGATATATTGTACAGCACAGGGAAAATCGCCAATATTTTACGACTATAAATGGAGTATAACCTTTAAAAATTGTGAAACACTGTGTTGTACACTTGAAACTTATAATATTGTACATCAACTATACAGCCAAAAAAAAAGTTTGAGAAGCACTGGTTTAGATAGAAGTCAACAAACAATGGTCCATGGGCCAAACCCAGCCCATCCCCTATTTTTGTATGGCTCATGTGCTAAAATGCTTTTTACATTTTTTAAATGGTTGAAAATTTCTTCAGAAAAAGAATATTATTTTATGACATGTGAAAATTATATGAAATTCACCTTTCAATATCCATAAATAAAGTTTAATTGAAACATGTTAAAAAAAAGACTGCCATAAAGGCCAAAGCAATAGTTAAATAAATGATAAAATATTTTTTAAAAAAGAATTCTTATGTAAATGCCATGGACTATGTCTTCACATATAATTTTGTTATTAAAAAAAACCCTAAGAATAGACTCACAGACATAGAAAACAAACTTATGGTTACCAAAGGGGAAAGGATGAGGATAAATTAGGAGTTTGGGACCAACAGATACACACTACTATATATAAAATAAACAAACACAGAAGGAACTACTGTATAGTACAGGGAACTATATTCAATATCTTGTAATAACCTATAATGGAAAACAATCTGAAAAGAATATATATTAAAAACTGAATCACTTTGCTGTACACCTGAAACTAACACAGCATTGTAAATCAACTACGCTTCAATAAAAATAAATAAGCAAATAAAACAAAACTCAGGAATAGGAAAAAAAGAAATGCAGATTTTCAGGCGCCACCCAGACCTACTGAGTCAGAATCTGCATTTTCACAATATAGTCACTAACTAATGAGCAGCGCTGCTTTATGCTTTATGTTTGAGATCAGCTAATTCAAACACTTTTATCAAAGAAGGAATGGCCTATCTAAGTCACTGACTGGTAACACGACCACTCACTGTTGCTTATAATATCCTCCAGTTATCTGTTTACAACCTGTAGTTGTAATCCCCTTTTAAATTCTTATTGATGTTTATTCATGTTTGTTTTCTTTTTTGTTGATTAATATTGCTAGATATTTATTTTTTCCCCTCCCCCAAAACAACTTTGTCTTTGTCGATCCTCTCTAATATATATGTCCTATTTCATTAATTTCTGCATTACCTTCATTATATTTCTTATTTCTTTGGGCTTAGGCTGCTATTTTTCCCCTAATTCTTAAGTTGGCTCTTTGGCTTATTAAGTTATTAGATTTTCTTATTTCCTAACATAAACATCTATAGTTATGAGTTGTTCTCTAAGTACCACTTCAGCTGCATCTGGCACATTTTGGTACATAATTTTTAGTTACTGTTTAGTTCTGAATATTTTCATTTCCATTGTGATTTTGTTTTTAATACACGATTAAATTTAAAGTGTTTTATGTATGTTTCCAAAGACATGGGGTTTGGATTAAAAAGTTATCTTTTTATTTCTAATTTAATTGAATTGTGATTAAAGATTATGTCCTGTATGACATCAATCCTTTGAAACAGCTACCAAAAGAGGTGTGTTAAAACTTCCCAGAGATATGGTGAATTTGGCAGTTTCTCCTGTAAAGCTGTCAATTTTGGCTTTACGTATATCTGAGGTTCTGTTATTAGTTACATTCGGATTTAGAACTGTTATATATTTCTGGAAAATTGGACCTTTTATCGTTTATTATGTCACGACCTTTATGTTTAGTAACACTTTTTATCTCAAAGTTTACTTAGCCTGATGTTAATATTACTACTTGATTTCTCTTTTGGTTAGTGTTTTCTTAGTATATGATGTTTTTCATCTTCACTTTCCATCCTGTGCCCCGTCCTGCACCCCTCCTATGCCCACCTGCCACCTGCACCCTCTCCATCAGGGCTGTCACAGCGTATTCTGCAAGTGCAACTTTTTTTGGTTTTTCTTTACAAAAACTCACATCCAGGAAGGAGATGAGATCCACAACAGAAATGAGTTCTATTAGAAACAGTTGCCCTTAGAAGTTTTGAAATGCACTGGAAAATCTAAGTACCTGGATATTCCTGGAAGCGCCACTGTCATAATGAAAAGTCTGAAATACTTCTCAATGTCAAACAATAGGGGGTTGTGGAAAAGATGAAAGACGTCACTACAAATGATGGCATGGATTGCTTTCAACTCTTTTCAAGCTCAAAACCAGGTTTTTACAGTAATAAATATTTTGTAATACCCCCCTTTTTATCCTGAAATTGAATTCATAGGCAATATACCTACCCAAGTGCAGAATGTTTTTTAAAAAGGGATATAATGGCCTGACTGTAATATTAAACAAGTCAAACAGGATACAATTCTAAGCCTTTTTTGTCTGTTCGTGTCTAATCAGGAAAACAAACCATTCTAGGTATTTCAAACAGAAGTAAATTAATCTAGGGAACTGGTTATAAAGGTTTGGGAAGGGCTGGAAGAGCACAGAGAGGAAGGTAGGGTTGTCCAGGGTTAGGAACTACAAGGAGTCACTACTCCCTAGAACTGGAGAAGCAACAGGGAAAATAGTTACCGGGAGCCTCCGACGGCCAGGCTGCTGCAGCTGCCACTGTGCACACTATACAACCCAGAAGCCCCGGGAAAATACCGTCTCCCTGATCTCCTCTTCCAACCTCCCCCAGTGCCTCCCATTGGCAGACACTCAAAGAAGCCAGATGGGAAGGAATCTGGAAGATATAACGTGGAGGTTTCCAACCTCAGAGATGGAGAGCAGGGCTTAGAAGGGGGTACAGAGCTGACAGATAACAGTTGCAATTTGCAAATTTTTAGGCGCAACTACATTTGAAGATATAATGAAGAAACCAGATGTTTGAATCTGCTTTTTAAAAGTTAGGACTTAATAGAAGTAATACAATTGTACCACTAAACGTTTGTAGATACTTTCTGCATCTGACATTTGGAAACAAAAGGCGGATAAGTGTATTCCCATGTATGTACACTCATTCTAAATGCACTGACTAAAATACAGATAGATCCAGGTGGCTATAACCTTGACTCAGAGGCTGGGAGTGGCTTTGCCATTGCTGATGAGATTTTCCAAATGGTTGAGCTGACAATTCATAGTAAAAAGTGTAAACAAAACAAAACTCATTAGTTGCATTGTTATAAAATTCTGTGTATACTAAAACCATGCCAAAAAGCTTTGTGTTTATACGTAAAAAGGAGTTAGGTCTTAGGCTAAAGTTATTATAAATTTTTTTCCCACTGTTGTAAATATCCATCAGGATATTCAAAATCTGAGCTGGACTAAGCTTTGCAGAACACTTAATTTCCTGGTCCCTCGCCTTCTGAGTGCCAGCTGCACATCTCCCACCCACCCTCTCCTACTCTGCCATGATTGTGACAACTGAAAATGCCTTCATAGATCTTCAGTCCTCTCCTAAGTGGCAGTACTACTCTTCTTAAGACTGCTAATATAGTTGTATATTTCTGACGGAAATATTATGAGATATTGAAAGAAAAGCAGATTCTAGAACAGTATTATGGGATGATTGTCTTTCATTATTTTAGAAACTATTTATACATACATATGAGAAAAGATTTGGCATATAGAAACCAAAACGTTAACCGTTATCTCTGATGTTGGGATTTGAGGAATAATTTTTTTCTTTTGTTTTACTGTATGTTTAAAATTTTCTAGTTGGGAAATTGTAAAATGCATTCGACGAAAAAACCCCAAAAACCAATAGGTTAGGCCAGGCAGACACATCAGTGAGGATCCTTCTTGGCCCAGAGGGTCAGTCAGACCTCAAATCTGTCAATAGCAGCCGGCAGCTTTACACGAGTACCTGATACAAGCATTTGTGCAAACTCTCGTCCTACCAGAAATGCCACCTCCTTCCTGCACATAAACCACTCTTTGGTGCTCACTGTTCCTTAAGGATGGTGGGCAGGGCATTTCCCTGGACAGGCACCACTGATCCAAAGTGGGTCATGCTGTATTATTGGCTTTAGAGCACAGGGTTTTCTTTAAGCATTGGAGCCCCCTCTGAACTAAGCACTTTGTGATATACAGACAATTCACCCTCATGCCTGCACCATAAATCTCAGGTATAAATTCTCAAGCTGGGAGACCCAGTTCCAGGCTCAGACAACCACTTCCATCCACGGGCCAGGCCAAGCCATGGTGGCAGCATCAGTGAGATGCCTCAAGGTAGGTGGGTTGCTTGCTGGATGTCTGTGGCAGGCCTGGCACTGTGGGCCCTGCCAAAGAATCAAGGAAGGATGGTAGGATGGGAATACGAATGTGGTGCTGTTGGCAGGTAGCCCATTGGGATTTAACCCAACACACGGTCTCCAAACCCAGCCGCCAGTCCCCAAGACCTCTGCCCTGCACGGGGCCTTGTGTGTGGATCACCAGGCAGGGCGGAGTTGTACCTGACACATACACATCTCCTAAGCCTGAAGGCCTGGGCCAAGACTAGGGATAGTTTCCAGATGTGAGCCTCACATCTGGGCCAGCCATCGGGAGGCTGCTTATTTGAACAAAGACTGTAAGTACTCAAGGAGCCCCAAGGTCCAGAGAAGGCTGCCAAGACCTGGTGAGCAGATGAGTGCAGAACAGACCTTAATTTATGGTTCCAGGAGAGGAAGAAAGCCATGCTTTGTGGTCCACATCGATTCATGTGAAGCAAGATCATCTGCTCTTACAGGATAGGCAATGGCTTCATTCATAGCATTAAAATGAGGAGCTTAGACTCCAGGAAGAGGAGAATTCTGGACTGAGGATGGGCTTCTAATTATAGCATCCCAGCTCTCGACCCCGCACCCCTTTCCAGATCATCTCATAACCCGCATTCTCTGGAAAAACTTTTTTTTTTTTTTTTTTTTTCGGTACGCGGGCCTCTCACTGTTGTGGCCTCTGCCGTTGCGGAGCACAGGCTCCGGACGCGCAGGCTCAGTGGCCATGGCTCACGGTCCCAGCCACTCCGCAGCATGTGGGATCTTCCTGGACCGGGGCACGAATCCGCATCCCCTGCATCGGCAGGAGGACTCTCAACCACTGCGCCACCAGGGAAGCCCTCTGGAAATACTTTTGAAACACAGAATTTCACAACTTTATAGCGTGGCAGACCCCTTTAGCCCATCATATCCAGCAGACACATTTCTTCTACACATAACCATGTGGCTGGAGAACCTCCCCGCTTGATAGGAAAAACCGAAATGAATAGGTGCTGTTAGCAGTTGTCTTTGGAAGAGGCCGAGGAGATGGCTGCGACTTGGAGCAAAATCTTACACTCCTAGGAAACAGGAGAAACGTGCTTCTCTGGCTGAGCTGTCACGGGCTGAATTGTGTCCCCTCCCAAATCCACATGATGAAGTCCTAACCCCCAGCACCTCAGAATGAGGCTGTATTTGGAAAGAGGTAATTAAGTTAAAATGAGGTGACAGGGTGGCCCTGATCCAATCCGACTAGTGTCCGCCTTAGAAGAGACGAGGACACAGACACACACAGAGGGAAGAACCTGTGAGAGCGCAGGGAGAAGACAGCATCAGCAGGCCGAGGAGAGGGACCCCAGGAGGAACCAATGGTGCCACACCTTGACCTGGGCCTTCCAGCCTCCGGGAATGTGAGATAATAAATTTCTGGTTTTTAAGCCACCCAGTCTGCAGTATTTTGTTTTGGCAGCACTAGCAAACTATGATAGCGGGGCTGGGGGGATGCCTGGAGAGCACTGATGGCTGTGAACTTCCTGGCTCATGGCCAGGGTGGTAGCGAGGCCGGGTGGTGCCATGAGGAGCCCTGAGTGAGGGTCTGAGCCTGAGGACTTCGTGATTTATTTCCCGCACGTGCCTTCATTATCCTCGCACTGTCAGTAAAGTTCCAGTCGATGTCACTGCCTGGCCTCTGCTCTGTGTGGGACCTTAAGGACAAGGTCCTCACTGAGGATAGAGCAATTGGGAGTGAGGGCGCCCTCCTTGGGCCCCTTGAGTCAGTTATGCCCCAGGACGAGGGTCTTCAAGTCCAGACCCCGGAAAGGGCAGGAGCGTGCCCACTGGCAGGGGCAGCATCCCTGGGGACTCAAGAATAGCTCGTGGGTAGCTGGAGGAGTACTGGTTTCCTTCAGCCACGCTGGTGCATGCCTGTTGCATTCCCATGTAGATCACACATCGAATATATATTTTACTAGCTGTGCTACATTAGGGAAGTTACTTAAACTATCTGGTCCTGTTTTTGGAGGGTGAAGCAGGGGATAAAAGTTGTTATAAGGATTAAATGAGGCAATGTATACAAAGCCTTGGCATTTTCTCTTACTTCTGGAGTACCTACTATGTGCCAGCTACCATCTTATAATTTGACGATATAATAGAAAACAAGAGAAAAAAAAGTCTTGACCGCCACAGAACTTGTATTATGGAGAAGGAGAAACTATGAAGGAAACAAATGTGGAAAGTGACCCTAGAAGGAAGAGATGGTCCACAGGGCGCCAAGTGAGGAGACGGGAGGACCCACGTGCAGGTGCCGAGCATTTAACTCACGGGGCCTGTGGCCTTAGGCCTGTGTGAGCTCCACACACACTAGACATTGTAGGGCTGATGCTTCAGGGAGAAGGGGCTGGAAAAATTCTGCTCATTGGCCCAGGGAAATGATTAGGAAGCTTACGCCCAGGGTCGTGAGTGAGGAAAAAAATGTCCTCTTTGAAAATAAAATGAGTTTGGCAGTTCCTCAAAATGTTAAACACAGAATTCCCATATTATCCAGCAATTATCCAGCAACCACTCTGAGGTATAGACCCCAAAGAACTGAAAGCGGGTCTCAGGCCCAATGTTCACAGCAGCACTCTTCACAACATCCAGAGGTGGAAACAACCCAACTGTCCATCAACAGGTGAATGGATAAACAAAAGGTGGAATGTGTATACAATGGAACATTACTGAACCTTTACCAGGAATGAAATTCTGATACACGTTAAAACAGGATGAACCTTGGACACATTATGCTATATGAAATATGCCAAACATGAAAGGACACCTACTGTATGATTCCACTTACACAAGGTATGCAGAATAGTCAAATTCACGGACACCAAGTAGACAGTGGTTACCAGGATCTGGGGGGAGGAGGAATGGAGAGTTCTCGTTTCATGAGAATGGAGTTTCTGTTTGAGAAGATGAAAATGTTCTGGAAATGGATCCTGGTGATGGGTGGGCAATATTGTGAATACACTGAATGCCGCTGAACCGTATACTTGAAAATAGAACAAAATGGTAAATTTTACGTTATGTATATTTTACCATAACAAAAACAAGAGAAATAAATAAAAATAAAGTGATTTACCCCAGGTCATAGAGCTACAGGAGTTGAGGTGCTGGGCCTGGAACCCTGAGGTACGCTTCCTGGGCCCAGCTTTCTCCAGAAATAGAAACCACACTGCTAACAGTGGAGGGCACTTACAGCAGGAGCAGGGGTACCGGGGATCACTCATACAGGTTTCTTCCTTTGTTTCTTTTAACTGTCTCTCCCATCTTCCTTCTAAATGGTATTTTCTCCTCTTAGGTTTGGAGTTGTAATTAATTGAGGACACTGTGTGTACTCACTAGGAGCCTGTGCCCTGGGGTCAGGCTGCCTGGGTTCAAAGCCCAGCTCCGCCACATACTAGGTGGGTAGTTTGGGGCAACTTTCTTAAACTCTCTGTTCCTCCGTGTTCCCACCTGTGAGAAGTAGGCTAATGGCAGTGTCTCCAAGCCTGGCACCGCAGTGCTAAGTGGGTGTTTTCACTGTTAACGTTACAGGGCTGAAAGAGCTGCCTCAGAGGGAGGCTCTGGTTGGCACTAAAGCTTGCTGGACTCTTACAATCCTTCTGCATGATTCTTAAAGCCCCAGTACTCTTCTAGAATGTTGCATCAGAGGCAGGAGGAACAGCAAAGATGCACATGAAACATGTTGCCCGTGCACACCCTTACTTACTCAGGGATGTCCAATGATTTCCCGGTTTCCATAGGACATGGTTTATAATCTACTGGGCTGTTGGGCTGTGATGAGTGCAGTTTAAAAACACATGAAGTGTGCACGGGAACGGTCTACACACACCATAAAGTGCGTCTCCTTCCATTATCAGTGCTGCCCCTCTGGGCAGTCTGTGAACTGCAGCCCAAGTCACCCATTCAGGAGGGCTTGGGGGAGGGGGGCAGGCACAGGCCTGACGGTATGATGTTTCCCAGACATAAGCCCACTCCCGATTCTGTTCCCTCTGTTCTCTCTAAATGGATTTGTGAGATACTGTTCCCATGAAACGAGGTTTAACAAAAAGAAAAGAAAAAGGCAGCTTGCTTCTGAGAACCCAAGGAGCTGCAGCACCATCTGAGACTTGGGCGCTGGCTGTGGGCTCCTGGAGGCCTAAGATGTGCTCTCACCCACCCTCTTCCAACATGTGACTCAAAATCCAGAGGCACGGAGGATGAGACTAACATGTTCTACTACACTGTTTAAACCTTTTGCGTGGAAAGGAAAAAACCACCACTGTAGGCTAAATTTTTTAAAATGACAAATGTTAAAAAGAAAAAAATTCTTGCAATTCACATGACAAAACAGGGCTAAAAGTTCCTAATACAAAAAGAGCTCCTAGAAATAGTACCAAAAAGAGAGAGAGAACCCAATAGAAAAGGTGGGCAGCATTGACAGAAAGCACTCCGAGAATGTATTCTGTGGCATCGGGCATGCACAGAAGAGGACATATGCAGGAGATTGTTCACTGCAACCATGTTTGTGATAAAAAACAGTGGAAACAGCAGGTGGCTCTTTCCAGATCTGATGCTTCCCTGGGATGGACCACTTCACTGCTGAAACAGAGAGGAGGCTGTGCTCTCAGTACAGGTGTGGAAAGTGCTCTACTATATCTCTTGAGAAAAATAAGCAAGGGTCAGAACAGTGCATATAATTTGCTACCTTTTGTATCAAAAGGGGCAGAAGATAAGAATTTATATTTGTATTTTCTTGGTTTTGCAAGACAAATCCGAATGGATACAGGAAAAAACTACCTAAAGAGGTTAGTTGCCAGGTAGGGCACCTGGATGGACAGGGTAAGGCTTGGAGACACACTTTCCATGTTCCCCTTTCTGTGTTGACTGTTGAAAGGAAGAAGGGGTTACCAATTCAGACTTAAATAAATAAATATATATATATTGGCCATGCCACATGAGATCCTAGTTCCCTGACAAGGGATTGAACCCATGCCCCCTGCAGTGGAAGCACAGAGCCCTAACCACTGGACCTCCAGGGAATTCCCTAAATAAATGTATTCTTATGGGGTTGGGGGTAGGGAAGATACTCATATATCACAATGGGAGAATAAATAGTCCAACATTTCTGAAATGCAATTCAGCAAATTCAGCAGTATGCATGCACACAAAAATTTCACTGGAAGGATCCTGATCATGTGTTGGTCATAGGGAAAAATTCCAAATTTTTGGAAGATGGACATGTTAAATATCCAACATCAGCTCCCTCACCTGCAACCCAGCGTGCCCTCCTCCCACCTGTCGGGCTCCTCGGTGGCTACTGCAGAGGATTAAGAGCCCAGTCGCTGAGGAGGAGGCGGCTCCCAGTCCCTGCACACCATCCGCCACCTAACTGGACACGGGCGAAGGAGCGAGAGTGTCGCCTCTGTAGCCTTCAGAGAAGGCAAGGGCATTGCCGTTTCAGCTGCCGCCGCCACCGTTTTCACATGCAGCAGCTCACCGCTGTGAGGCTGACAGGGTCTTGGTGCTCTGGCCAGTGGTCAGGCCTGAGCCTCTGAGGTGGGAGAGCCGAGTTCAGGACATTGGTCCACCAGAGACCTCCCGGCCCCATGTAATACCAAACTGCAAAAGCTCTCCCAGATACCTCCATCTCAACGCTAAGACCCAGCTCCGCTCAACGACCAGCAAGCTACAGTGCAGGACACCCCATGCCAAACAACTAGCAAGACAGGAACACAACCCCACCCATTAGCAGAGAGGCTGCCTAAAATCATAATAAGGTCACAGACACCCCAAAACACACCACCGGACACAGTCCTGCCCACCAGAAAGACAAGATCCAGCCTCATCCACCAGAACACAGGCACCAGTCCCCTCCACCAGGAAGCCTACACAACCCACTGAACCAACCTGACCCACTGGGGGCAGGCACCAAAAACAACAGGAACAACGAACCTGTAGCCGGCGAAAAGGAGACGCCCAAACACAGAAAGCTAAGAAAAATGAGAAGACAGAGAAACACACAGCAGATAAAGGAGAAAGGTAAAAACCCACCAGACCAAACAAATGAAGAGGAAATAGGCAGTCTACCTGAAAAAGAATTCAGAATAATGATAGTAAAGATGATCCAAAATCTTGGAAATAGAATGCAGAAAATACAGGAAACGTTTAACAAGGACCTAGAAGAACTAAAGAGCAAACAAACAGTGATGAACAACACAATAAATGAAATTTTAAATTCTCTAGAAGGAATCAATAGCAGAATAACTGAGGCAGAAGAACGGATAAGTGACCTGGAGGATAAAATAGTGGAAATAACTACTGCAGAGCAGAATAAAAAAAAAAGGATGAAAAGAATGGAAGACAGTCTCAGAGTCCTCTGGGACAACATTAAATGCACCAACATTCAACTTACAGGGGTCCCAGAAGAAGAAAAGAAAAAGAAAGGGACTGAGAAAATATTTGAAGAGATTATAGTTGAAAACTTCCCTAATATGGGAAAGGAAATAGTTAATCAAGTCCAGGAAGCACAGAGAGTCCAATACAGGATAAATCCAAGGAGAAACATGCCAAGACACATATTAATCAAAGTAGCAAAAATTAAATACAAAGAAAAACTATTAAAAACAGCAAGGGAAAAACAACAAATAACACACAAGGGAATCCCCATAAGGTTGACAGCTGATCTTTCAGCAGAAACTCTGCAAGCCAGAAGGGAGTGGCAGGACATATTTAAAGTGATGAAAGGGAAAAACCTACAACCAAGATTACTCTACCCAGCAAGGATCTCATTCAGATTCAACAGAGAAATCAAAAGCTTTACAGACAAGCAAAAGCTAAGAGAATTCAGCACCACCAAACCAGCTTTACAACAAACGCTAAAGAAACTTCTCTAGGCAGGAAACACAAGAGAAGGAAAAGACCTACACTAACAAACCCAAATCAATTAAGAAAACAGTAACAGGAACATACATACCGATAATTACCTTAAATGTAAATGGATTAAATGCCCCAACCAAAATACATAGCCTGGCTGAATGGATACAAAAACAAGACCCATATATGTGCTAACTACAAGAGACCCACTTCAGACCTAGGGACACATACAGACTGAAAGTGAGGGGATGGAAAAAGATATTCCATACAAATGGAAATCAAAAGAAAGCTGGAGTAGCAATTCTCATATCAGACAAAATGGACTTTAAAATAAAGAGTATTACAAGAGACAAAGAAGGACACTATATAATGATCAAGGGATCAATCCAAGTTGAAGATAGAACACTTGTAAATATTTATGCACCCAACATGGGAGTACCTCAATACATAAGGCAAATGCTAACAGCCATAAAAGGGGAAAGCGACAGTAACACAATAATAGGAGGGGACTTTAACACCCCACTTTCACCAATGGACAGATCATCCAAAATGAAAATAAATAAGGAAACACAAGCTTTAAATGATACATTAAACAAGATGGACTTAATTGATATTTATAGGACATTCCAACCTAAAACAACAGAGTACACTTTCTTCTCAAGTGCTCATGGAACTTTCTCCAGGATAGATCATATCTTGAGTCACAAATCAAGCCTTGATAAATTTAAGAAAATTGAAATTGTATCAAGTATCTTTGCTGTCCACAACGCTATGAGACTAGATATCAATTACAGGAAAAATCTGTAAAGAATACAAACAAATGGAGGCTATACAATACACTACTTAATAACCAAGAGATCACTGAAGAAATCAAAGAGGAAATCTAAAAACCTAGAAACAATGACAATGAAAAGACGATGACCCAAAACCTGTCGGACGCAGCAAAAGCAGTTCTAAGAGGGAAGTTTAGAGCAATACAATCTTACCTCAAGAAACAGGAAACATCTCGAATACACAACCTACCCTTACACCAAAAGCAATTAGGAAAAGAAGAACAAAAAACCCCCAAAGTTGGCAGGAGGAAAGAAATCATAAAGATCAGACCAGAAATAAATGAAAAAGAAATGAAGGAAACAATAGCAAAGATCAATAAAACTAAAAGCTGGTTCTTTGAGAAGATAAACAAAATTGATAAACCATTAGCCAGACTCATCAAGAAAAAACGGAAGACTCAAATCAATAGAATTAGAAACGAAAAAGGAGAAGAAACAACTGACACTGCAGAAATACAAAGGATCATGAGAGATTACTACAAGCAACTATATGCCAATATAATGGACAACCTGGAAGAAATGGAGAAATGCTTAGAAAAGCACAACCTTCTGAGACTGAACCAGGAAGAAACAGAAAATATAAACAGACCAATCACAAGCACTGAAATTGTGACTGTGATTAAAAGTCTTCCAAGAAACAAAAGCCCAGAACCAGATGGCTTCACAGGCAAATTCTATCAAACATTTAGACAAGAGCTAGCACCCATCCTTCTCAAACTCTTCCAGAATATAGCAGAGGGAGGAACACTCCCAAACTCATTCTACGAGGCCACCATCACCCTGATACCAAAACCAGACAAAGATGTCACAAAGAAAGAAAACTTCAGGCCAATATCACTGATGAACATAGATGCAGAAATCCTCAACAAAATACTAGCAAATAGAATGCAACAGCACATTAAAAGGATCATACACCATGATCAAGTGGGGTTTATCCCAGGAATGCAAGGATTCTACAACATACGCAAATCAAGCAATGTGATACACCATATTAACAAACTGAAGGAGAACAACCATATGATCATCTCAATAGATGCAGAAGCTTTCGATAAAATTCAACATCCATTTATGATAAAAAAAAAACCTCCAGAAAGTAGGCATAGAGGGAACTTAGCTCAACATAATAAAGGCCATACATGACAAACCCAGAGCCAACATCATTCTCAATGGTGAAAAACTGAAACCATTTCCACTAAGATCAGGAACAAGACAAGGCTGCCCACTCTCACCATTATTATTCAACATAGTTTTGGAAGTTTTAGCCACAGCAGTCAGAGAAGAAAACGAAATAAAAGGAATCCAAATCAGAAAAGAAGTAAAACTGTCATTGTCTGCAGATGACATGATACTATACATAGAGAATACTAAAGATGCTACCAGAAAACTACTAGAGCTAATCAATGAACTTGGTAAAGTAGCAGGATACAAAATTAATGCACAGAAATCTCTTGCATTCCTATATGATAGTGATGAAAAATCTGAAAGAGAAATTAAGGAATCACTCCCATTTATCACTGTAACAAAAAGAATAAAATACCTAGGAATAAACCTACCTAAGGAGAAAAAAGACCTGAATGCAGAAAACTATAAGACACTGATGAAAGAAATTAAAGATGATACAAACAGATGGAGAGATGATGTTCTTGGACTGGAAGAATCAACATTCTGAAAATGACTATACTACCCAAAGCAATCTACAGATTCAATGCAATCGCTATCAAACTACCAATGTCATTTTTCAGAACTAGAACAAAAAATTTCACAATTTGTACGGAAACACAAAAGTCCCCAAATAGTCAAAGCAATCTTGAGAAAGAAAAACGGAGCTGGAAGAATAAGGCTCCCTGACTTCAGACTATACTACAAAGCTACAGTAATCAAGACAGTATGGTATTGGCACAAAAACAGAAATATAGATCAATGGAACAGGACAGAAAACCCACACACATATGGTCACCTTATTTTTGATAAAGGAGGCAAGAATATACAATGGAGAAAAGGCACCCTCTTCAATAAGTGGTGCTGGGAAAACTGGACAGCTACATGTAAAAGAATGAAATTAGAACACTCCCTAATACCATACACGAAAAGAAACTCAAAATGGATTAAAGACCTAAATGTAAGGCCAGACACTATAAAACTCTTAGAGGAAAACTTAGGCAAAACACTCTATGACATAAATCACAGCAAGATCCTTTTTGACCCACCTCCTAGAGAAATGGAAATAAAAACAAAAAGAAACAAATGGGACCTAATGAAACGTAAAAGCTTTTGCACAGCAAAGGAAACCATAAACAAGACGAAAAGACAACCCTCAGAATGGGAGAAAATATTTGCAACTGAAGCAACTGACAAAGGATTAATCTCCAAAATTTACAAGCAGCTCATGCAGTTCAATATGAAAAAAACAAACAGCCCAATCCAAAAATGGGCAGAAGACCTGAATAGACATTTCTCCAAAGAAGACATACAGATGGCCAAGACTCACATGAAACAATGCTGAACATCACTAATCATTAGAGAAATGCAAATCAATACTACAATGAGGTATCACCTCACATGAGTCAGAATAGCCATCATCAAAAAATCTACAAACAATAAATGCTGGAGAGGATGTGGAGAAAAGGGAACCCTCTTGCACTGTTGGTGGGAATGTAAATTGATACAGCCCCTATGGAGAATAGTATGGAGGTTCCTTAAAAAACTAAAAATAGAACTACCATACGAAACGGCAATCCCACTACTGGGCATACACCCTGAGAAAACTGTAATTCAGAAAGAGTCATGTATCACAATGTTCACTGCAGCTCTATTTACAATAGCCAGGAAATGGAAGCAACCTAAGTGTCTATTGACAGATGAATGGATAAAGAGGATGTGGTACATATATACAATGGAATATTACTCAGCCATAAAATAAAACAAAATTGAATTATTTGTAGTGAGGTGGATGGACCTAGAGACTGTCAAACTGAGTGAAGTAAGTCAGAAAGAGAAAAACAAATACCATATGCTAACACATATATATGGAATCTAAAAAAAAAAAAAAAGGTTCTCAGGAACCTAGGGGCAGGGCAGGAATAAAGACACAGATGTAGAGAATGGACTTGAGGACACAGGGAGGGGGAAGGGTAAGCTGGGATGAAGTGATAGAGTGGAATGGACACATATACACTACCAAACGTAAAACAGACAGCTAGTGGGAAGCAGTCACATAGCACAGGGAGATCAGCTTGGTGCTTTGTGTCCACGTATAGGGGTGGGATAGGGAGGGTGGGAGAGAGGTGCAAGAGGGAGGAGATATGGGGATATATGTACACATATAGCTGATTCACTTTGTTATACAGCAGAAACTAACACACCATTGTAAAGCATTATACTCAAATAAAGATGTTAAAAAAAAAGAGGGAGACAAAAAATATATACATATCCAACAGCAGAGGATGGGGTGAATAAACTGTGATACACTCATAGGACCGGAAACTAAAAGCTAATTAAAATAGCATATAGTACAACTGACCCTTAACAACTGGGGGTTAGGGGCACTACCTCACATCCTGCAGTGAAAAATCTGCTTATAACTTCATAGTCAGTCCTCCTATTCATGGTTCTACATCCAGGGATTCAACCAACTGTGGATCTTGTAGTACTGTAATACCTATGTTTTGAAAATATTCCATGCAGTTCGAACCCGTATTGTTCAAGGGTCAACTGTATATGTACTGATATGGAGAGTTGGTCATATTATATCATAGAATGGAAAAGCAGGTTACATATTTGTTTGTATGCTCTGGTACAATATTTGTAAAAATGTAGATATAGATATAAATAAACTCTGTGAGGATAATACACCAAAATGTCATCAGTGGTTACAGCTACATAGTAGGTCATGATCAATTTAAATTTTTACCTTTTACTTATCTGACTGTTTTGATATTATGTATCAATATTGTAATTAAAGTTAATTTAAAATCTTCCAGATATATGTGTATATTTGAAAATACAGTTTTAAATGATGGAATCATTAGCATATATCCAGTTATACAATCCGCTTTTTTCAGCTTGAGCATTTATTAATCAATACCTTTTCCTGTCAGTAAACATATCTTGGGGAAAATGAGAGGTGGGACTAAAAGGTTTTTATGTCTGTTTGTTTGTTTTAGTTTTTTCTCATTTGGATCTTCAGATTTTTCTACTCTCAACAGTCAGCAATTCATGTAATTAAGAAATAATAAACAATTTTAAAAAGAAATAGTAGGTGGTTTTCAAAGCTCTTTTTGGACTATTTGCACACAATTTATGCAAAAGCAGGCAGGGCAATGATGACTCCATATGGAGAAACAGAGACTCGTGAGGTCAGGAGGTTTGCTGGGAGTTTCCGAGCCATTAAAGTGAAGCTGCGTCTGGACCACATTTTCTAACACATGGCCCAGGGAAGCTCATTCTGCCTGCTGTGCACATTCCCAGAATCCTCCCAGACATCTGGAAGGCTTCGTCTCAATTCCTACTCCACTAGGAAAGTGTACAAGGTTGTCTGCAATGCCCAATAAAAATCCACAAAAGGAAGGGCTCACCAACATGAAGAAGCATCTCTCAGGAGACACTTGCTTTAGGGCCCCATGTTAAACTGCAATGAAATTCTCAAGAATTCTCTTTCCACTTTTCCCTGAATATGATTACCACTGAATGTGGGCAGATTCACAAATACTTCTAGAGGAAATGATTTCCATTAAAAGAAAAAGAAAAATAAGATTACCCCCAGTTATAGATTTTTTTAAATGTTATTAAAGGGTAAATGTGTTGAGGATAAACTCTTTATACCTCTGCATTTCAATGCTTAGTTAGTTCGCCCAGAGGCACTTAATCTTGGATGGTTGTGATAAACGAATGGATGGATGGAAGGATGATTGTTTGAGATGCATTAATTGAAAGAGGGAAGAAAGGAAAAGAAGGAAGGCAGGAAGGAAGGGAGGGAGGGAGGGAGGCGAGAGGGCGGGAAGCAGGCTGCTTGGCTTGGTTGGAAAGGTGAACGGAAGAATGGTTGGGATGGAAGAAAGGATGGTTGGCTCCCTAGCTAGGTGGATGTGATAGAATAATGGGTGGGTGGATGTAAGGCTAGACTGATGGATGGAATAAATGGATAAAGCTGAAGTTGGTATTAAAGTATAACAAGACTCTCATTCAAGTACTGTGGCCTGTTCCAGCTTAGGGACAGAGGAGTTGCTGACATAATTCTCTTCTAGGAAGGATGGAAATTTCACAGCTTCATATACTAGTCTCATTAACAGCTGCCGAGACCGAAGCAGGGCTCTCCACTGCGATCCTTCCCTTTCACAACCAGAAAATGGCCAAGAGAGTTAAGAGGCTGAAATGAGGAGGTGCAAGAGGTAGCATCTTTATTTTACAGGTGAGGTCGCTAACTGAAACCCCCTTGCAAATAATGAATGTCCAAGCTATTAAAGACTTTGTAAGATACCAAGCATTTAAAATAAAATTGTAGACCACAGAAACGAACAAAAGAAGAGAATAGAGTCATTAAAACCATTCAAAGGGATGGGGCAGGTCATCCCACTGTGGTTACCGTCAAGGCTAAATTGCAGTGTGTAATGCCATCTGCCCTGGTGTTCTTCCTGTCACTCCCAAAAACTTTTCATTCCACTTTATTTTAAGAGTGCCAAAAGGTGTGCTTCTAATTTTATTCCCCTCTAGTTCTTTTTATAGTACTCAAACCTGGGAAAATATCAGTAATATAAAAATGTGTCCTTTTTTAAATTTTAAGTCGGCCAGAAGTTCAAGTACCCTGAATTTCCTGCTCCTTTGGAATGCATCACCTGCTGTTTGCAGTGCCAGCTGCACCTGCACGGTTTTCGAGCACACATCTACCTGCTGGACTGCCTGACAGGCTATTAGCAAAGCTGGTGGACAAAGCACACACTTGGGTGTTTTTAGATTCCGTCACTGTAATGAGAGTGAAAAGTTCCAGGCTTCCTGCAACCCCTCCCAAAGTCTGCAAGAGAACTAGGAGCTGAGGGCAGCGCTCATTTAGAAAATGCCAGCGAGCAGCAGGGAGTTCCAAAGCACCTCTCACCTGGCCATGGCACTGAATTTGTTGGGGTCTCTTTATTTTCACCTGTGAAAGAAGTACATTCTGCTAAAGGCTTTGAATCAAGGTGCTACAGCAGATGCTGCCTGAGCCCTGTCCATACCCTTTTCTTTCCCCTTCGGTGCTGACAGGCTTGAATTCCAACTGCCAGCACCTCATTTTGTGGCCTGAAGACTTTCTCTTGCCCTGGAGCCATGCCTTTACCACCTGTGCAGAAGGCCAAAGTGCCAGGGAATTGATACCCCTGGAGCAGCCTCCCAAAAATGGTGGACAGGACTTGGTGTATAAATACCCCAGCTCCCCAGTCCCTCAGGCAGGACAATACTGAGGTGTGTGTTCTACATTGGCTTCCAGAGCTTTCTGAGCAGATATAAGCTTCAGTCACCCACAGTAGCCAGCTTGATATCACATGCCTTATGCTTTCTTGGCTGTCCTCCCTTCCCTGTCTTTCTTCTCCAGGCCCCCGCCAGCATCTCCTGGGATCTTCTCCCAGATAAACTACACCATCTGGAATCTTTGTCTTAGAGTCAGATTCAGAGAGAACCCAAACAAAGACAGGTGCCTACCTCTGCCAATGGGATATTGTTGTGGAGGAACAGTTACTGGCCAGCTGGGAGGTTCCCTCACAAAATCAAAAAGTGTGGCTCCTTCTCTAGCCTGAGCTATAGTATACAGTTTGGGGGCCCTCTGATGCACTTTGGGGTCCCTTGGGCTGCTACCCTCTGTCCCAGGAGTGATGAGTTGATAGGGAACCCCAGCCAGAGGTATTCAGAACACACGTGTAGGTAGACAGAGACTGTGTCATGTTGGAACAGTAGTACATGAGGAGGACCTCTTATGTTCTCCTGCCATCACCATATGTGAGCACCCTTCTCACCAGTCCCTCCTAACTGTGAAGTAGGAGGTGGAGGAATAATGATAGAGGAATGAGAATGGAGGGAGAAGAATGGCAGGGGAAAAGCAGAAGGCTTTCCTGCATCCTACTCATTTCCTTTAGATTCAATTTATTTTTTTCCCTCTGAAGTATATTTCTTAGAGTTTCTTTTAGGGAGGATCTACTAGGGGTAAACTTTCCATTCTTATTTGATTGAAGATATCTTTATTGTATCCTTGCTCTTGAATAACTGTTTACCTAGATTTTGAAATCCACCTTGGTACTTATTTTCTGTCAGCATGTGCCTTGTCTTCTGACTTCTCCTGTTGATATTGAGAAGGCTGTTTTCAGTTGGACTGTCGTTGCTTTGTAAGCAAGGCTGTTTGTTTGTTTTTTATCTCTGGCTTCTTAATCCAGAGAGATTAAATCTCTTTTCCCTCTCTGATGTTCTGCAGTTTCATTTTCATCTGCTAGGTATGCCTTTATTTTTATTTATATTGCTCAGGACTCCCTATCACTTGAATCTGAAGAATCATGTTTTCTATTAATTCTTAAAAAAAAAAAATCTCAGCCAGTATCTCTTTGAGGATTGCCACTCTCTCATTCTTTCTATTCTTGCCTGAAATTCCTACCAAGGATATGACAGCTCTTGTTATTCTATCCTCCATGCCTCTTAAGCTTTCTTTAATATTTTCTATCTCCCCTTGGCTCCATCTTCCAATTTACAAACTCTCTTTAGCTGTGTCTAAGCTGCTGCTTAACTCCATCCACTCAGTGTTTCATTTAAATAATCCTATTTTTCCATTTCTAGAAGTTCTATTTGGCTCTTCTTCAAGTCCATCTGGTCATATTTAGTCTCTCTTCTGTGGTTTTTATGTTAAACATATTATTTTATACTATCTGAACATTCTATTATCTGAAAGCTACAATGTTTGGTATGGACACTTACATTTATTCTTGGTGACTGTGCCCTTTAGCGTTTTATAAGTTTTCATTTTTATTGTAAGGCTGTCTTCCACAGGGATGGATGATCTTGTTTTGTTCTGTTTTTGTTTTCTGTGGGAACCTGTGCAATTTGGAAAACAGAAGTGTCCCTCCATAGTGGTTTTGGTTTCGCTCTTGCCAAGTGCCTTGGGGAGAGTCAAGGCAGCTAAAAAATGACCACCTCTAAACAGCCTCCTTGGGTCCCTTTTCCTCAGCTGAGCCTTGGAACCTCTCACTTCTGCTCGCATAGCTCCCTGTACACACTCCTATGGCACCTCAGACAACACTCTGTTTTCAGTCCATGTGTCTGTTTCCTCAGTTCATCTACAAGCCCCTCAACATTCATCAGATCTGGCACAGAGCTCATAAATGTTTGTTGACTGAATGAACTTGGAGAAATAAGCCTCAGAGCCTCAGCTTCTTTGAATGGGATGTTATCTTTCATCCTTACCTCATAGGATTTGGGGGATAGACCCTCAGGGTCAAAGGGTGCTTTAACTAAACCCATAAGACCACTGCATCAAATGCTTAATTCCCTGCATGATAATTAACTAAAGGCCCCTTACAGGGTATGAGGCACCAACAGAGGTACCTCACTGTGCTTTTCCACTGTGCCTGGCAATGGGGTCACCATACATTATTATCTGCTTTCCTTGTGCTCTGTGAGTCAGAAATGGTTCCAGTGTTAAAGATCCATCATGTAGTAACAATTTCAGACTTTTCTGAGACCAAGGCTGTACCTGAGGCAGATTTCCTTCAAAATCAAATGGCAGCAGCCAAAAAAAGCAGCTCTAAATGTCCTCCTTTTTACCAGCTCGATCGAACACTCTTTAAGGACAGTGATCACTACATATATGTGCTTGTACACAAGCTGTAAGCAGGGAGCTGAATAGTAGGTGTGACTGAATTTTGACTCATTGAATTCCAGTTAAAGGTAGTGTTCCATTTGATACTCAACACTCTAGCTATAAAATATAAACTACCTCCGAATACTAGAATCTCTTGATAATGGTAAAGCCATCTCTGGTTTGTGCTATACTTTTTCGTTTTTAACTCAAGCATTTTGTGGTGCGGAAAAAGGACTGGAATTGCAGTGGTTTTTAGTGGCTCCAAAGAGCTGTCTTCCTCTGCCCCCTAGTGGCCTCATAACAAATTGGAAGCCCCTCCGCGTTGCCCTCAATCTATTCTTACTGTTTTTATTATTGCTCATGAAAAAAAGATTTTCTTAAACTTGCCACAGCTTCAAAGTTTTCTATGCTAAACGTGAAATGAATGAAGTGCACTTTTACTAGAAACTACCTGTGCAGTCAGAGGCATCGTCCTAGACACGGAGAACCTAGAATTTAGGAAGCGATCCCCTCTCCTCCCCTTGCAGGCTGCATCCTCGGCCATCCACCCTTGGTGTAAATACTTTCTGGGACAGTTGTTTGCCACTCTGGGACCCCCCTGCTCAACAACTCCATCGAACATGAAATGTTCACCTCCTTCCCAGCTGCACTGTACAACCCGGCACCTCCCACATCAGACTTAAGCCTGCCTTCACGAGATGTGGTCATCCTACGGACACCCCGGTCTCCTGTCCAGACCAAGAACAGCTCCCTCCTTCATTTGCCTTGGCTGCCAGCGCCCAACTCCTGCCTGTGCTCTGACGTCACATCAGTGTAGTGGAGCCCCCAGGGAACGGGATCCTAGACTTGAACGTGATGTTCACGGTGTGGTCAGACCCGCGCCAACCGCTGTTACTTCTGTTGAGGTATGACCATGCAAATGACGTCATTATTCGTGCCACTAGTTCCCTTATCATAAACGCGGCATCCAACTGGCTCCTACTGAGCTTGGATCACCCTCACATCTCCATTGGCCAAGCCAGCCCTCTCTTCTTCTGACCTCCTAACTATGGCTTATTTTTTCAATATAATCATGGGAATTTTCTTTTCATCCCTGTTTTTTGCCAGGGGACTGGATCATAATGTGACCATACAGGGAAATTCCAACCTGAGGGATTTTGACCATAGAGGAGAGAACTTCCTGACAGCAAATAGTGATGGGACGTCCCAGGAGCCAAGAATCAAAAGTGTGGTCTTGGCCTTGCCCCCCTCTGGCTCAACGGTGATGTGGAATCTACCTCACCACACGCTTGGAAGGATTAAAGGAGGGGAAAGGGCTTTCCAGAAAGGAGATATTAAAACCTTGAATGGACAGCTGAAGGATACTACACAATCTTGGAAACTTCTGCCAAAAAATCACATGGATTTTCAGGAAATTAGTTCTCCTGTTGCCATCTAGTGGGAAACTTGGTTGACAAATCCAGGTGTGTAAGAAATATTGCCTTTCTCTATTCTCCTTAAATCCAATTCCGAATCTCTATATTAGTTTCCTAAGGCTGCTGTGACAATGTACCACAAGCTGGTACATTAAACAACAGAAATGTATTGTCTTAACACAACATTGTAAATCAACTATACTTGAAAAGAAAAGAAAAAGAAATGTATTGTCTCACAGCTCTGGAGTTCATGGTGTTCTCCCTGTGTGTATGTGTCTTTGTCCAAATTTCCCCTCCTATAAGGACACCAGTCATAATGGATTAGGGCCCACCCTAGTGACCTTATTTTAACTTGATTACCTTTGTAAAGACCCTATTTCCAAATAAGGTCACATTCTAAAGTACTAGGTTAGAACTTCAAAATATCTTTTGGGGGGACACAATTCAACCCACAATAATCTCCATCCTGCCAAATTAACAGGAAACCCCACCTTGACTACCATTAGCTACACACACACACACACACTCACTCACTCACTCACACCCATATCCTCTATCCCAGGATTGAGCTTCTGATGTTTTGGGCTAACCCAAAGCACTTGGGAGACCCATCTGTTCTTTTGTCTTTCCTGGTTGCTGCTGAGTGCCCATGCTTGCATGGTCTCTCCAAACCAATGGCTTTGCTTGAGGGCTCCAAACTCCTTGTCATTGTTGGCAATTCCAGTATCCAGGGCCCAGACAATACGGCACCCTACACAGGCATCCTTCTGGAGTGTTGTTACTTCACCAGGGACCTGGGTCTCGCTAGTCTTGACCCTACTAACTTTTTTCCTCTTCCCTCTTGAAGCCCCTAAAGGCAACTCCTCAAGCAATCCCAAAAGAAACAGAGCCACTGACACTAAGCAGACTTATCTTGAAACCTTCCCTGAGGAGAGGCCACTCAGAGCCTTTCTGAGTACATGAAATGGAGGGAGGGAAAAATATAAGATGAACAACAAAGATTTTATATCAATGGATTACCCCACTAGGTTTCTAACTGTGTCCCCAAGGAATAAGCCATAAGCCAATTCTCTGACCAAAGCCAAGCTGGCTGGGGACCACAAACCTGAACACAGCCTCCCTCTTCTCTTCCACACTCAGCTGCAGGACACTCGCCTGCCTGAGCAGATGCTGCTGGGACCTGCAGGTGACCAAGTATGAGTGAGTTCTGCTGGGGTCCCTAAACTCAGAATCAACTACTAGGAGTTGGATACAGAGCCCAGAGCAAGAACCAGAAGGAGACAGTTTGAGAAGAGATGGGTGTTGAGGGGCCCACAGTGTCTCCTGAAGAAGCAAAAAGTGACCACATGTTTGGGCAGGGTCATTGTAGTATGGTAAGAAATACAATCGTCACTTGGTATTCCTGGGGATTGGTTTCAGGATGCCCCCTACTCCCCATGGATACCCAAATCTGTCGATGTTCAAGTCCTTTATATAAAATAGCACAGTATTTGCATGTAACCTATGCACATCCTCTTGTATATTTTAAATCATCTCTAGGTTACTTGTAACACCTAGTGCTATGTAAATAGTTGTTGGTGCATGGAAAATCCAGGTTTTGCTTTTTGGAACTTTCTCGAAATTTTTTTTTTCTTTTTGATCTGTGATTGGTTGAATCCATGGATGCAAACCCCACAGAGATGGAGGGCTGACTGTGGATATGGTCCTTGTCTCCAGTTCCTGGCAGAGCTCCTAAAACCCTTAGCGTTTCCTGAGTGCTCAGTGTGTCTTTTGTTATTCATAAAGAGCCCCTTAGATCACACCTAACTTTTGATAATAAGGTAACTTAGGGTGGGGTCCCTGGATAGACTGAGGATGGGTCTGTCACTAGAAAGACCAAGTAATTAGAGAGTGGGAACTTCCAGCCCCACCCACACCCACCAGGAAGCGTAGGAGGGGCTGGAGTTTATGCTCTATAAAACCTCTTGATTTGAGAGATTTGATGAGCTTCTGGGTTGGTGAACACATCGAAGTACTCGGAGGGTGACACCCAGAGACCTCCGCGCCCTCCACCCCCATACCTTGTCCTGTACATCTCTTCCTTCTGGTGTTCCTGAGTTTCATCCTTTCTAATAAACTTGGTAAACCTAAGTAAAGTGTTTCCCTGAGTTCTGTGAGCCACTCTAGCAAATTATGGAACCTGAGGAGGGGTCGTGGGAACCCCTGATCTACAGCTGGTTGGTCAGAAGTACAGGTGGCGTGGGACTTGTGACAGGTGTCTGAAGTGGGGCTTTTAGGACTGAGCCCTTAGATCTGTGGAATCTGACACTAATGCCAGGTGGTTAGTGTCAGACCTGAATTCAACTGTAGGCCACTCGGTGATCAGAGAGTTGGAGAAATCATTGTTAGGGTGGAAAAAAACCTTTGTTATCAGTGTGTTCTGAGTAAAATTAGCCCAGAGCCACCCTGACACCCAAAGGCCAAGAGGAGTTGACCCTGCCCTTGAGGTAGAATATGAGGTAAGACCTGAGGGCAGGGAGGGTCCTTCTGGGGCCACTTAGGGTGTGACAGCCCCCCACCCCCATCACTGAGGTCCACAGGGCCAGAGACTCCTTTGCCTTCACCAGCTGTGAATCTAACAAAGGATGTCCAAGACTTTGCACTGAAAACTACAAAACATTATTGAAAAAAATTAAAGGAGACCTAAGTAATGGAGGGTTATGCAAAGTTCACAGAAAGAATACTTCAATATTGTAAAAATGTTGATCATTCAAAATTGGTTTATAGATTTAAAGGAATCCCAATCAAAATGTCAGGATTTTTTTTAAACTGGCAAACTGATTATAAAAATTCACTGGGAGATGAACAAGCTAAAGAAGAGCCAAAATATTCTTTAAGGAAAAGAACAAAGCTAAAGGATCAACATCACCAGATATCAAGACTTGCTATATAACTCCACCTCTGTGTATCTACCCCAAAGAATCAAAACTAGAGATTCAAGCAGATATTTGTATGTTCATGTTCATAGCGGCATTATTGACAATAGCCAAAAGATGGAAGCAACCCAGTGTCCATCAATGGATAAATGGATAAACAAAATGTGGTCTATACATATGATATCATTCAGCCTTGCAAAGGAAGGAAATTCTGACACCTGCTACAACATAAAGGAGCCTTAAGGACATTATGCTAAGTGAAACAAGTTAGACACAAAAGGACAAACATTGTATGATTCCACTTATGTGAGGTGTTTAGCATAGTCAAATTAATAGAGATAAAAAGTAGAATAGAAGTTTCCAGGAACTGGGAACAAGGGAAAACAGGGAGCTGTTGTTTAATGGGTATAGAGTATCAGTTTCAGAAGACGAAAAAAGTTCTGGAGATCTGTTGCACAGCGATGTAAATATACATGGCACTATTGCACTGTACACTTAAAAATGGTTAAGATGGTACATTTTATGTTATACGTTTTACCACAATTTTAAACATGTTTAATTTTTAATGTTTAAAGTTTAAAAAATTCTGGATGTGTACGCTGGTGATGGTTGCACAACACTGTGAATGTACTCAATGCCACTGAAATGTATACTTAAAAATGGTTAAAATGATATTTTATGTTATGTGTATTTTTCCACAATTAAAAAAAAGATTTGTTATAAAGCTACAGCAACTAACACAGTTCGATAAAGGCATAAGAACAGACAAATAAACCAATGAAAGAGTATAAAAGTCCAGACACAGACCCATACGTATATGGTCACCTGACTGATGACAGTGATGACAAAGCAGTACAATAAGGAAAGACCAATCTTTTCAATAAATAGCGTTGGATCTATTGGATAACCATATGAGGGAAAAATGAGCCTTGACATCTAATTCACACTATACACAGAAATAAATTCCAGATGGCTTGTAGAACTAAATGTAAAAGATAAAATACTAAATCATCTAAAAAAACACAGAAGAATATCTAAAATGCACCAACTCTAAAAGAAGAGACTGGTCAACTAGACTTAACTGAAATTAGGGACTGTTATTCATCAAAGATAACATTTAAAAGGTGAAAAGGCAAGCCTCAGAGTGTGGGAAGACATATGTAATACATACACCCAACAAATAAGTTATCTTCCAAATATGTAAGAAGTCCTAGAAGTCAATAAGAAAAAGACAGACAACCCAACAGAAAAATGAACAGAAGACTTAAGCAGTTAGTTCACAAAAGAATATAACCAAATGACCAATAAACATACTAAAAGGTGCTCAACATTAAAATAAGACTATAATAAGACATCACCACAAAATTAAATTAAATTAAAAGACAGAGAGTACCAAGGGTTGATGAGATTTTGGAACAACTAAAACTCATGTACTGATAATGGGAGCATACCGTGGTACAAATACGCCAGAAAATCAATCATCCATATCTCCTAAGCTGAGAATACACACAGTTTATGACCCAGAAATTCCACTCCTAGGTATAAACACCCACAGAAATTCAGCAAGAATGTTAATTGCAACACTATTCATAATAACCTCAAAGTGGAAAAAACTAAAATGTCCATTAAAAGCAGAATGGATAAATAAATTGCAGCATAATCCAGGAAATGGAATACTATACAGCAATGAAAAAGAACAAACCACTGTTACACATGATATAATGGGTGAATTTCACAAACACAATGTTGAACAAAAGAAGGCAGATACAAAAATGACCCCATTTATATATAATCCAAAACTAGGCAAAAGTAGTCCATAGTATTCGCAGTCAGGAGGATAATGATCCCTTAGTAGGGCTGTGACTGGAAGGGACATAAAGGAGACTTCTGGGGAAATTTTCAGCCTGTAGCCTCCAGTGCTGTGTCACCTCAGGCCAAACAACCAACAGGGAGGGAACTCAGCCCCACCCATGAGCAGACAAGCAGATTAAAGTTTTACTGAGCTATGCCAATCAGAGCAACACCCAGCTATACCCACCACCAGTCCCTCCCATCAGGAAGCTTGCACAAACCTCTTACATAGCCTCATCTACCAGAGGGCAGACAGCAGAAGCAAGAAGAACTACAATCCTGGAGCCTGTGGAACAAAAACCACATTCACAGAAAGACAGACAAGATGAAAAGGCAGAGTAATATGTACCAGATGAAGGAACAAGATAAAACGCCAGAAAAACAACTAAATGAAGTGGAGACAGGCAACCTTCCAGAAAAAGAATTCAGAATAATGATAGTGAAGATGATCCAGGACCTCAGAAAAAGAATGGGGGCAACGATCAAGAAGATGTAAGAAATGTTTAACAAAGACCTAGAAGAATTAAAGGACAAACACCTAGAAGAATTAAAGAACAAACAAACAGAGATGAATAATACAATAAATGAAATGAAATATACGCTAGAAGGAATCAATAGCAGAATAACTGAGGCAGAAGAATGGATAAGTGACCTGGAAGACAGAATGGTGGAATTCACTGCTGCAGAACAGAATAAAGAAAAAAGAATGAAAAGAAATGAAGACAGCCTAAGAGACCTCTGGGAAAACATTAAACACACCAACATTCACATTATAGGGGTCCCAGAAGGAGAAGAGAGAGAGAAAGGACCCAAGAAAATATTTGAAGCGATTACCATCAAAAACTTCCCTAACATGGGAAAGGAAATAGCCACCCAAGTCCAAGAAGCACAGAGTCCCAGGCAGGATAAACCCAAGGAGAAACACACCGAGACACAGTAATCAAACTGACAAAAATTAAAGATGAAGAAAAATTATTAAAACAAGGGAAAAATGACAAATAACATACAAGGGAACTCCCATAAGGTTAACAGCTGATTTCTCAGCAGAAACTCTACAAGCCAGACAGGAGTGGCATTATATATTTAAAGTGATGAAAGGGAAGAACCTAAAACCAAGATTACTCTACCCAGCAAGGATCTCATCCAGATTCGACAGAGAAATCAAAAAATTTACAGACAAGCAAAAGCTAAGAGAATTCAGCACCACCAAACCAGCTCTATAACAAATACTAAAGGAATTTCTCTAAGTGGGAAACACAAGAGAAGAAAAGGACCTACAAAAACAAACCCAAAATAATAGAAAATGGTAATAGGAACATACATATCAATAATTACCTTAGATGTGAATGGATTAAATGCTCCAACCAAAAGACACAGGTTTGCTGAATGGATACAAGAACAAGACCCATATAAAAGATGTCTACAACAGACCCATTTCAGACCTAGGGACACATACAGACTGAAAGTGAGGGGATGGAAAAAGATATTCCATGCAAATGGAAGTCAAAAGAAAGCTGGAGTAGCAATGCTCATATCAGAGAAAACAGACTTTAAAATAAAGACTATTATAAGAGACAAAGAAGGACACTACATAATGATCAAGGGATCAATCCAAGAAGAAGATATAACAATTATAAATATATATGCCCCCAACATAGGAGCACCTCAATACATAAGGCAAATGCTAACAGCTATAAAAGAGGAAATCAACAGTAACAAAATAGTGGGGGACTTAAACACCACACTTACACCAGTGGACAGATCATCCAGACAGAAAATTAATAAGGAAACACAAGCTTTAAATAACACAATAGACCAGATAGATTTAATTGATATTTATAGGACATTCCATCCAAAAACAGCAGATTACACTTTCTTCTCAAGTGCACATGGAATATTCTCCAGGATGGATCATATCTTGGGTCACAAATCAAGCCTCGGTAAATTAAGAAAACTGAAATCGTTTCAAGCACCTTTTCCAACCACAACGCTATGAGATTAGAAATCAACTAAAGGAAGAAAAATATATAATACAAACACATGGAGGCTAAACAATACGTTACTAAATGACTAAGAGATCACTGAAGAAATCAAAGAGGAACTCAGTAAATACCGAGACAAATGACAACAAAAATATGATGATCCAAAACCTATGGGATACATACAGCAAAAGCAGTTCTAAGAGGGAAGTTTATAGTAATACAATCCTACCTCAAGAAACAAGAAAAATCTCAAATAAACAATCTAACGTTACACCTAAAGGAACTAGAGAAAGAAGAACAAACAAAACCCAAAGTTAGCAGAAGGAAAGAAATCATAAAGATCAGAGCAGAAATAAATGAAATAGAAACAAAGAAAACAATAGCAAAGAGCAAGAAAACTAAAAGCTGGTTCTTTGAGAAGATAAACAAAACTGATAAACCTCTAGCCAGACTCATCAAGAAAAAGAGGGAGAAGACTCAAATCAATAAAATTAGAAACGACAAAGGATAAGTTACAATGGACACTGCAGAAATACAAAGCATCATAAGAGACTACTACAAGCTACTCTATGCCAATAAAATGGACAACCTGGAAGAAATGGACAAATTTTTAGAAAGGTATAACCTTCCAAGAGAGAACCAGGAAGAAATACAAAACATGAACAGACCAATCACAAGTAATGAAATTGAAACTGTGATTAAAAATTTTCCAACAAACAAAAGTCCAGGAGCAGATGGCTTCACAGTTGAATTCTATCAAACATTTAGAGAAGAGCTAACACCCATCCTTCTTGAACTCCTCCAAAAAATTGCAGAGGAAGGAAACTCCCAAACTCAGTCCACCGTCATCCTGATACCAAAATCAGATAAAGGTACTACAAAAAAAGAAAATTACAGACCTGTATCACTGATAAATATAGATGCAAAAATCCTCAACAAAATACTAGCAAACAGAATTCAATAACACATTGAAAGAATCATATAACATGATCAAGTGGGATTTATCCCAGGGATGCAAAGATTCTTCAATATATGCAAATCAATCGATGTGATACACCATATTAATAGATTAAGGAATAAAAACCATATGATCATCTCAATAGATGCAGAAAACACTTTTGACAAACTTCAAAACACATTTATGATAAAAACTCTACAGAAGTGGGCATAGAGGGAACCTACCTCAACATAATAAAGGCCATATATGACAAACCCACAGCAAACATCATTCTCAATGGTGAAAAACTGAAAGCATTTCCTCTAAGATCAGGGACAAGACAAGGATGTCCACTCTCACCACTATTATTCAACATAGTTTTGGAAATCCTAGCCACGGCAATCAGAGAAGAAAAAGAAATAAAAGGAATACAAATTGGAAAAGAAGAAGTAAAAGTGTCACTGTTTGCAGATGACACGACACTATACATAGATAATCCTAAAGTTGCCACCAGAAAACTACTAGAGTTAATCAATGAATTTGGTGAAGTTGCAGGATACAAAATTAATGCACAGAAATCTCTCACATTCCTATACACTAACAACAAAAGATCAGAAAGAGAAATTAAGGATACAATCCCATTCACCATTGCAACAAAAAAAATAAAATACCTAGGAATAAACCTACCTAAGGAGGTAAAAGACCTGTACTCAGAAAACTATAAGACACTTTAGAAAGAAATCAAAGGTGACACAGATGGAGATATATATATACCATGTTCCTGGATTGGAAGAATCAATATTGTGAAAATGACTATACTACCCAAAGCAATCTACAGATTCAATGCAATCCCTATCAAATTACCAATGGCATTTTTCACAGAACTAAAACAAAAAATCTTAAAATTTGTATGGAGACACAAAAGTCCCCAAATAGCCAAAGCAATCTTGAGGGAAAAAAGCAGAGCTGGAGGAATGAGACTCCCTGACTTCAGACTATACTACAAACCTACAGTAATCTAGACAATATGGTGGGCTTCCCTGGTGGCGCAGTGGTTGAGAGTCCGCCTGCCGATGCAGGGGACACGGGTTCACGCCCCGGTCCAGGAAGATCCTATGTGCCGCGGAGCGGCTGGGCCCGTGAGCCATGGCCACTGAGCCTGCACGTCCAGAGCCTGTGCTCTGCAACGGGAGAGGTCACAACAGTGAGAGGCCCGTGTACTGCAAAATAAATAAATAAATAATAATAATAATGTATCAATATTGGCTTATCAATTGTAGCAAATATATTGGCTTATCAGTTGTAACCCTAACCTAAGACGGTAATAATGTGAGAAACTGTGTGTCGGGAGATAGGGTATATGAGACTCTACTTTCTGCACAATTTTTCTGTAAACCTGAAACTGCTCTTGAAAATAAAGTCTATTAATTAAAAAAAAAATAAGCAAAGTCAAAGACAAAAAATATTTGCAACTTTTATCACAAAGGACTAATGTATAGTCAAAAAAAAGGGAAAAGGGACTAACAATATGAATGAAAAAAATGGCAAAAGATACAACAGCTAATTCACAAAAAATAAATGCAAAAGTCCTTTAAACACATGAAGAGATCCTAGACTCCATTCAAGTAAAAGAGATGCAAATTAAAACTATCCCGTGATACTATTTCTCACGTATCAGACTGGTAAATATTCATAAATATGACAAGCACTCTGACCAGAGGCCGTGGGGAAGAGGCATTTGCATACACTGCTGTTAAAAATGCAAACCAGTACGTCTAGGAAAGGGAATTTGCAATGCCTACTGAAATCCCACGTGCATTTTCCTTTGACTCAGTAATCCCACTTCTAGAAATCTATCCCAGAGACATTGGAAAGAAAAGCGACACAGTGTTTGTGCAAGGCATGGTAGCATTATGCATGATACCAAAACCTTGGAAACAACCCAAATATCCATCCACAGACTGAATAAAATGAGGTGTACACCTTCATGAAGCACTATACGTGGCACTGTAAAAAGTCACAAGGAAGATCTCTAAGTATGGATATGGAGAGATCTCCTACATATTGTTAGGTGAAAAAAAAAATCAAGGTGCAGAAGAGTATCTGTAGTATACCATCTTTGGGGCTTATCTTTTCAAAAAGAAACAATGGAAGGATAAAGAAAATGAATACAAAAAGCTTGTCTGGGGGAAGGTGGGATTGGGTGAGTGAAACAAGAACAGAAGCTAGACTTCTTGAGATGTACCTTGTTTCATAGTTTTCACTTTGGGGTCATGTGAGTGTTTACATAAATAAACACAAAATTATTAACACGCATCCCCATTATCCTGGTTCCAGGTCACTGCACACTGCTGTGACAAACATCCTTACATGTCGGACCCTTCATTTCTATGGAATTCTAGAGGTCATGTGTTTTTAAACTTTACATTATGGAATTCTCAAGCATACAGACATAGAAAAAATGTATAACAAACCTAACGTACATTAAACAGCTGGCAGAACCTCACACAGAAAGCATGACTCTGTGGCTTTTCAATTCAGTATTCTGATTGTGTATACCTGGTGGAATATGCCTTAAAGACACGAAAGAACAACAAAATAATTGGAAACTGGCCATGGGAGCCAAAACCTGAAAGGCTCCCACTGATCTAAGTGGGAGCAATTTGAGCATTTAAAAGAATAATGAATGCAATGGATTGAAACCCATGAAATATATAAAATCCATGAATTCATAATTATACTGAAAAAAATTGGTCGCCGAGAGTATGAGGGTGTCATTTATTCTGTCTTTCCTATACAGACTGTATTCAGGAAAGCCAAAAAAGTTCATGAGGGAAAGTTTATTTTCCTAGAATTCCAGCCAATCATTTCAGAAGGAATGACAGAGCTAGAAAATCACCATCTGTGACATCTAATGGAACGATGCCTCTAGGCTGTGTCATTAGTCCGTGTTTAGACCAGTCGGTGGAAGGCTGGTGGATGACTCCATCATGGAGTGATCAGACTGACACGCTCTGAACCCACTGGTCAATATTAGCTACCTCTGGGGTTTGCATATGTAGATTATGTGTCTGGGTGAACACACAGGCCTATGGAGTCTGTGCATATAGACAAGCATGGGAAAAGACAACGCTGGGTCAGCAGCCTACTGGGTGGGGAATCTGGATGGGGCAGTCCCATTGTGCAAAGCTCTGCCATGTGTGCAAGAAGAAAGGCGTAAGTCACCAGAGCACGTACCATGGGCTCCGCTCAGAAAACTCCACATGGAAAAGCCTCCCGTGTTCCCAGCACAGCCTCACCCCAAGGGCCCTGGCTGCACAGACCATGGGCTGAGTCCTGAGGCTCTACAACAGGAGGAGGGGACGCCAATACAAATGGTTAATGCTTGGAGCAGATACGTTTCTGCAGGATTTTATTACAAAGTCTGGTTCACCAGGAACTGGCACCACACTCAGGCCCTGAGGAGAGGAAAATCCCGGACAGACGGACCCCAGAGGGGGCCAGACCGGGGGAGGAGAGACGGGGGGGCAAACTGAGTCAGCTCAGGCACTGGTCAACTACAAGGGCTCTTCAGGACCTACTGGGAATTATCCGAGCGCCCAGTAAGCCCTGATGGAAGGGTGCGTTCTTACCACATGTCTCCAGGGGTTAAATGCACAGGCTGGAGAAGGGAGGGCATAAAGGGAGCGGGGCTGCTCCTGGATGTAAGAAAGTGACCACCCAGGGCCGTGTCTGCTCGGATGGGCCCTGGAAGACAGGTGAGTCTTGATCCAACACTATTCCTTAGAGTTTAGATTCACAATATGGTGGCTCTGATCTGAATTCCAGCAAAATGAGTTAGTTCCTTGAGCACCAAAAATCTCATTGTAAGGTGGTCTAGAGATGAGAAGCCCCTGTACACAATAATGCAGAGATGGTACAAGGTCCAGATCTATTTACATCTGTCTTCAGAATTTAACGCTTTGGCAAGATGATACATATGTAAGTGCTCCGTAAACTGCAGGGCACTGTACAACTATCGGCACCTCTGCTACAGGATGTCTTGGACTTTTAACTTGGTGAAAGAGACCGGCGTGAATAAAAACGTTGGTGCTTTCCTAATGTCAGTCTCTAAGTTCCAGCCAGCTATGCCATTTCAGATGGCTGAAATTTAATGCAAGTGAACATGAGATCAAGCCTGAAGGAAGGATGCAGAGAGAGGAAACAGGGTGGGGAAGAGACCACGATGAGGGACCTCAGAGCTTTCCCGGAGGTGCTGAAATGGGAAATAATTAACCTTTGGAAAGCCTGCAAGGTGACCTGGTATCTTCTGCCCCTGCCCCGCTGCCCAGGCTGGAAGGTTAATTAGTTTGCCCTGCACGGAAGGGCCAGGCCTAAAATTTAGAAGCACTGGCTGGACGCCTCACGTGCCCTCCTCCTGAGCAGAAGTCAGCGAGGGGGGTGCTCTCTCCATGGGGTTGACCCACCCACAGGGGCGGAGCTCACCCCACCCCAGTCCTCATCCCCTCCATTACCCCCGGGGGCCACCCGAGGGCGCTCCTGTGGTGTTCTGCCAGTGGTGCCTACCATTTGTCCTCCTGCCACGGACATCAGTTGGTGCCACTCTGGGGCCAGTGCTATTTTCTGGCCACGGTCTCATCAGTGTCACCACCCTCCCTTGCAGACACCCGAATTCTGAGAGGAAGCTGCCGTTTACCAGGGAAGAGGCCTTGCCCTCTGGGCCAGCTGGCTCTGTGACCTGGCGGCCCTGCCAGGATGCATCCTCCCCACTCCAAAGGAGGCTCCAAAGGTGAAGGAATCTGTCAGAACTTGTTTTTCTGTGATAATTAGTGCTCTGGTTTCCAGTTGTGTTAAATGGGGTACTTGAGTCCTTGCCTCACCGGGAGCTGGAAAAAGAACTCTCCATTTTCTCCGCTTGTCCTTCAACAACTACGATTTTCCACTCTGGAAGCAAAATAGAGTCACCTAGGGTGCTTTAAAAAATACTCATGGAGGTCCCACCCCCAGGCCAATTAAATCAGAATTTCTCAGGGTGCGACGCTGGCATCAGTATTTTTTAATACACCCCAAGTATTCTCGTGTGGAGCCAGGGTTGAGAACCACTGAGGGGAAAATACACCAACAGCCCTGATAACGCAGCGCCAGATGTGCGGTTCCAATACTTGTTCAGGACTCGTCAAGACTGCCCTTCATTTCCTGGAGTGGCTATTCTCAGGCTCCCAAATCTGCCTGGCCTCTGACCCGCCCGGCACAAGATCCAGCCTCCAGTGCACTGAATCCAACTCCAGATGCCAGGCCAGCCCAGTCTCCGGACCCAACCTGTGGTCTGGTTTCTGGAGCATCAGAAGCAGCGCCAGGCAGGCTCCAGACAAAGCCAGCCCCACACGCCCCTCATCAGGCCCTTCCCTGCTCCTCCCCCTCTGCATGGGGTCTCCGGCCAAAACACGGATGCACACTTGGCCCCTCGCTCTTTGACAACGTGGACATGCCCGGCCCCAGGTTCTCGTCACCCCCAATGTCTGCGGCAACGCTGGCTGGGGCCGTGCTGGTGAGGAGAACACAGAGCACCTCCAGGGTGGGGCCTTGGCCCCATTCCTGTTGCCCACTGGCTGCTCCGGACCCAGCCCAGGCTGGGGTGTGTGTACAGGAGCTGTCCCGGGGGTGAGAGCTGCCATGAGGATGCTTGTTACCAGCCTCCTGCCGACAGCCCCGGACCCCCAGCATCGTCTGCCAGTCCAGCCCAGTCCTGGGCTCCACAGCTCCAATGTGCCACTGCCGGTGACACCTGCTTGAACCAGTACAAGTTCTAGGAGTAACAGCTCATGGTGCTGAGTCAGACTCATCCAGGTGAGCCCTGACCTGATCAATTCGGGAATCACCAATCCAAGGACACAACGAGGGCACTCCCAGGCTGGACCTCCCGGCTCCCCGCAGAGCTCCCTGCTGTTGTTTCTGAGAGCAATCAAGTATCGGAAAGGCCCTGTTACAGGTTCAATTGTGTCTCCCACAAATTCCTATGTCCAAGTAATAACCTTCAGTACTTCAGAACATGATCTCACTTAGAAACAGTTGGTGCTGATGTAATTAGTTACGATGAGGTCATGCTGTGGACTCAACCTAATATGGCTGGTGTCCTTCTACGAAGAGGGATATTTGGACACAGACACAGAGGGAGAAGGCCATGTGATGACAAAGGTAGAGATTAGAATGACACAGCTGTAAACCAAGGAGCACCAGGGATTGCCAGGAGCCACTGGAAAGAGGTGGGAAGCAAGGATGGAGCCTCCCCTGCAGGTTTCAGAGGGAGTGTGGCCCTGCCGACACCTCATTTCAGATTTCTAGACTCCAGATCCACGAAAAAATGAGTTTCTGTTGTTTTAAGTCACCTAGTTTGTGAAACTTCATCAGGGCAGGTCTAGGAAATGAAGACAAGAGGTAAACTCAGGCCTGGTTTTTCAGTTTCTCCTCCGAGTGAGTTTCTACAGGTTAGGATGCTTGCACATGTAACAACCAAAACCCACTCTGACTGGTTTAGACAACAAAGGGGATTTGTTCTATATATCCAGCTGCTTGATAAAAAGAGATCTGCGTGCTGACAATAATCATCAGATGACTATATGAACACGGAGAATTACACAGGGGGACTTGTGTTACTGAGGTTGGGGTGTGGGTACAGCTTTATCATCTCAGACAGAAGACTCTTCCCTCTGAAAATGTGCATTCAACTTACTTCATGGGTTTCCTAGAACAAAACCATTCTTTACATTTGTAGATTGGAAGGGGATTTAGTATTGGAGTCATCCTCAAAAATGACACACTGGCTTTAGCCTCTTGAGACAAAAGTCTCCCAGCAGGTTTTAGAATCCAGTATGTTCTACCAAGATTTCAAAACTCTTAGAGCTGTATTGTAGCCAGGGCAGCATCCACTCTGTGTGTGTGTGTGTGTGTGTGTGTGACAGTTAATAAGCCTTTGATAGAATAGTCTGAATTTGCCCTCAAACAGTAATTCTCCAGTTCCTTTTCTGATTTATTTCTCGAGCACCATCACCGAGCTCTACCCAGGTGGGACAGTATCTGGAGGCAAAGCATTCCTCAGCACGAGTTCACCACAGGGCTGTAAACATGCAAATTCTCAGGAGTCCAGACACCAGATATCCCAGCCCTGCACACACCGGTGCTGTCAGAGAGAGAACTACAGATTCTTGCTTTAGTTTCTCCAGCAAGGGAACAAAAGCCACAAAGAGTGCTGGACACTTTGCTCAATCCTGTGGGCACGTGTTATACGCTAATTGATGCTTTTGCCACCTGGCAGTGCGCTGTTTTGAGCAATTGTATGTCTATAGGAAATAATAAAGTGATTCATTTTTATCTTGAAAACGTCAATAGTTAACATACATTCTATCAATATTGCCTTTTGTCCCCAGCTTCTGCCTCCAATATTTTTTTTTTTTTTGTAGTACGCGGGCCTCTCACTGCTGTGGCCTCTCCCATTGCAAAGCACAGGCTCTGGACGCGCAGGCTCAGCGGCCATGGCTCACGGGCCCAGCCGCTCCGCGGCATGTGGGATATTCCCGGACTGGGGCACGAACCTGTGTCCCCTGCATTGGCAGGTGGACTCTCAACCACTGCGCCACCAGGGAAGCCCTGCCTCCAATATTTAATTGTAATGTATTGTAGTTGCAACAAGTTGAATCAACTGAGATTGAAAAATGAGATGTAAAAAAAAAAAAAAAGTGGAAAAACATATCCTTTGCGGTCAATATTCATTTTGCAAAGGGTTTTTTTCTGTAAGGAAGCCTGCCAAGAGCGGGAAAGACAATGAAGACAGAAAGTGATTCACTGAATCAGCAGCTTCAGAGAGGTCAGAAGGAGACAGAACTGGCCCTTGTACTTGGCAAAGAGAAGAGAGTCAAGAGGTTGGCTGGAAGCCCCGGAAATGCATCCTGTGAGACAAAGAGAGGGGTGTGTGTGACCACGCAGTGGTCAGGAGGATGGGGTGGATGCCACACTGCCGGGGGAGGGAGAGGTGCCCCCAGCCTCCTAGGACATGACCTCCGCCCTCCCACACCTTGGCTCCCATCAGGGCCCCTTCCCTTTCCTGGAAGTCAATGTTCCCTTTATGTCAACAACCTCTCCGTGACCTTAATATTCTCCACCCACCACACTTCTGCTTGGGTTGTCCCAGAAGTGACCTTTTGGTCAGAAACTCCTCAGTAAGAAGATTGGATCCATGGGGTCACTCACCTGGGACCCCTGGCACTTAGTTCACCAGACTAAGAAAGCTGAGGCTAGAAGATGTTGTCAAACAAAATCTCCCTAGACTTTCTCCAGAAATCATGTCCTGGAATTATCCCAAGCATTTTTTTTTTTTTTGGCTGTGTTGGGTCTTCGTTGCTGCGCACAGGCTTTCTCTAGTTGCGACGAGCAGAGGCTATTCTTCGTTGCGGTGCGCGGGCTTCTCATTGCGGTGGCTTTTCTTGTTGTGGAGCACGGGCTCTAGGTGCGTGGGCTTCAGTAGTTGTGGCTCGTGGGCTCAGTAGTTGTGGCTCATGGGCTCAGTGGTTGTGGCTCGTGGGATCTAGAGCGCAGGCTCAGTAGTTGTGGCGCACAGGCTTAGTTGCTCCGCAGCTTGTGGGATCTTCCCAGACCAGGGCTCGAACCCGTGTCCCCTGCATTGGCAGGCGGATTCTTAACCACTGCACCACCAGCAAAGTCCCCAAGCATTTTGTAATCCCACCTCGACCTTCCAAAACGTCTCAGTGAAGGAGGAGGAAGTCATTTATGTGTCCGCTGGACATCTGTTATTGTCACCTGCCACCTGTGGGCCTGGTACTTTGGGTCGTATTTGGGATACTTCATGAAGACAGTCAAGTTCCTACTCTCATGAAGCTTACAACATAATGAAGGGTTGCTGAACAAAGGAATACACAAACTCCTTTCAGTATTGACAAAGGATATGAAGAAATTAAAATGCAGCCATGCAGTACAAGGGTGACTTCGAAGGGGCCACCTTAGTGTGGGTGGTCAAGAAGAGCCTTCTGAGGGGATGATATCTGAGCCAAGATCAGAACAGAGGAGGAGGCAGACATGAGACCATCTAAGGAAGAGGATATAATGGATCTAAGTGGGAAGATGCTCATCTTGTTCAGCAGGAAGGAAGCCAGTGTGAAGTGACTGGTGACTCTCAACAGAGGCGATTTTTCCCACCAGGGGATACTGGACAATTGTGTTGCCACACTGGGGGAGGGTGCTCCTGGCAGCTAGTGGGTAGGGGTGGAGATGACTCTAAACATCCTATAGTGCACAGGGCAGCTGCCCATGATGAAGAATTATCTGGACCAAAATGTCACTGGTGCTGAGGTTAGAGGGTAAACTCGAGTGTAAGAGTGGCAAAGGTGGGCAGGGAGGTGATGGGGCCGTATTGGGCTGTGCAGCCCTCATGAGGAGTTGGGGTCACTCTAGAATGATGGAGCCCACTGGAGGCTGCTCCTCTGGAGCCCGGCATGGTCTTCTCTCTTGCACTGATGGTTCTGGTGGAAAACTGACAGGAGTGGTACCACAACAGACCCTCATATAGAAGCCCAAACAAGAGAGAAGGGTGGCTCCGATGAGCAGGGGAGATGCAGAGACATGGATGGTTTGGGGATACACTCTCAAGATGAAACAGACAGCTCTGTTGGTGAACTGGCTTGTGTGCAGCGGTGGGGGAAAGAGGAATCAAGCATGATTCCTGAGATGTTCGCTGGAGCAACTGGATGGTTACTTGTGACATTTTTGTAACAAGAAAGACTAAGAGAGGATTCTTTTGCGGTAAAAAACCAGAAATTCTGTTTTTGGATGGGATGAGTTTGTGACACTTATTGAACACCCACATGCAGAGATACGGCAGACAGTGGGCCATCACCATATAGATGGTATTTAAAGTAGATAAGATACACTAAAATCCATCAATTGTGTGCCGGTTTATAGTGGACTACTTAAAACAGTAATACTAACTTCAATATCAAAGGGGAAAAAAAAAAGGAACATTTTTCCCTCTTGCAGTTTGCATAGAAAAAGTTGGTTAAGCTCTAACAATATATGATTCTTGGAAGAATAATTTTTTTAAAAGAGGCAGGACAATGTGAACTAAGAAGATGTTGACAAATACAGAATGAACCAGCAAAAGAGTTAAGAATCAGGGCTCACAGAACTTGAACTTCTTTGTGGCACCCCAACTTCACTTTCCTGATTCAATCGTCCCCCTGGTGGGGTTGCTGTTATCCCACTTCTCCGTGAGCCACCTCCCAAGCATCCACAAGGACCACTGAAGAAAGTGCCCCTCTGTGAAGCCATCTCTGTTCCTGACCCGAGTGGCTGCTCTTTTCTGTGCATTTGAGACACCTGAAATCCAGTCCTTCCCACAAGCCAGGCCTATGTTAATGTCATATCCTCTCATTGAGTGCTATGACTATGTACTATGAACCCCAGTTTGCAGACCAAGTAACTAAAGCACTGGGAGGTGAAATTCCCAAGGTCACTCAGCTAGTCAGAGGCAGAGTCAGGATCTGAACTCAAGGCTGTCTACTCCAGAACTCCTGCTCCTATTATTTTTTCAGTGACTGTTTTCCTCCACTAGACTTTCAAGTCCTTAAAGAACAAATCAAGCCACACTGGGTTCACGGTGAATACCAAGTGTCCTAGGTTTGCAAAGTGCCCCATATTTGGAAGTAGTCTTGATATTTGAAATTCTACCGTGAAATCACAGCTGCAAGTTTCCGTCTCTAGGCATTTACAACTCAGGCCACTGAAATCTGCTATAAACCACCAGTCACTAAAGGAACACTTTGCAGAGAGGAAAAGTAAAAATCTTGATTTTTCTTCTTGAAGCTGAGATGCTTATTTAAAAAGCAGCCCAAAGCTGTATCAGAATTTACTCTTTACTGAATTTCCTTTCTTTTTCCAGGAAGAAAAAAAATATATCACTTTCCCCTTTTGTAGCAGGTTCTATGGGGTATTCCCTGGTGGTCCAGTGGTTAGGACTCGGCACTTTCACTGCCGAGGCCCCGGGTTCTATCCCTGGTCAGGGAACTAAGATCCTGCAAGCCACACAGTATGGCCAAATATAAAACATAATGATAATAAATAAATTGTAGCAGGTGCTCTGACCTCACCACTGTCCTCCCTCAGACAACACTGCCCCACCCACTGACCTTCACCATCATTATGGGGCTGCATTTACTCTACAACTGGAAACCAAGGCATATCTTCCTACAATGCAGACAGTAACAGCTTAGGTCCCTACCTCTTGCTCCAACTGTTCATAAACTTTAAGCAGGATAATAGCAAAGATGTTCACTGCAGTGTTATTTAAAACAGCAAATAGCTAGAAACCATCCAAATGACCACCATTATTGATGTAGTTGATCAAATTGTGATACATTCACCTAACAGAATATTACCAGCTTTTTAAAATGTTTACTACGAATTTTTATTAACAAGGGAAGATGATCACCACATAATTGGAAAAAAAAGGATACTGAATATAACATAAGCACAATGTGTATTAAAAGTGGCACTTACAAGATTCCTGGAACACTGCCTTGTTACCTCACCACCATCCAATCAGAAGAAAGTCACACACTCTGCAGCCCTCACCCCAAATTTTGCCTATTAAAAAGTTCTCCCTAAAAACTATCAGAGAGTTAGGGTTTTTTGAGCCCAAGCCACCCATTTTCCTTGGTTGCCCCTGCAATAAACCTTTCTCTGCTCAGAAAAAAAAAAAAAAAAAAAAAAAGTGGTACATAGACAAAAGACTAGAAAGAAATAAAACAATGGCAATGTGTTAATGGGATAATGGCTCAGCTTTTTTCCTCATTAAGCTTCCTAACTTTTCCAGCTTTTTGTGTGCATTATCTTCTAGTCAGAAAAAGACATTATTGGTTATATTTTAAAATGTATCTGTGGCTTCTGGGGTGACAGAAGCCTTTGTTCCATTTCTGGCACCTTTCTAAAGACGGTTAGTCATTTCTAGTGCTGAAAAGGAAGGGTACCAATTAAAAAGCCCACAAGGTGTTTGCAAAGTTGGTGCATTCTTTTATGCATAAAAATGTGTTGAAAGAATATTATGTGCTAGGTGCAGGGCAAGTCCTGAGATACAGATATTAGTAAGGCAAGGTCTCCCCTTCAAGGAGCTTACAAGATGCCCATTTAAAATCTTAGACTGTGTAAAGAAAGGTGGACCCAAATCCTTAAAGGTGAATACATTTCTATTATCATCATTTAAAAAACCTACCTAGTGACTTAAACAATCAACCAAGAGTGACAACCTAAATGGGGGTCCCAAATATTGATATGTGTTGCAAATCTATCCCCTAACCTTCCGAAGGTCTGGCTGTAATCCCTCCTTTCCCTCTCCAGTACCCTCCACAGGAAGGTAATGCAACACACCAGAAATTCCCCGAATACGGTTTGTGCTCAAGTCTTACCTCAGAGTTATATTTCCTCCTCCTATAAAAAGTAGCTCCCTATCCATAAATTGCATCGTACTCGACAGACCTTTCCTTTTGCGGTCATGAGACCTCTCCCATGCTGTCATCTGGTTTGTGACATCCTGGATCCTCCCCAAGTACAGACCAGCCTGTCCCCTTGCTCTCCTGGGCAGTCCCTCTTCACTAAGGCAGCGAGAACACAATTCTGTCTAGTGACAGATCCACAGACACACCCTCCCCCCCAAAACTCCAACAAAGACAACAAAAAAACCCCAAAGCCCTCTTCCTTATCTTTTTAAGCTAAATTTTGCAAGATCAGATCCATCTAGCATGAAAAGGTCCCAAACTATCCAAAGTGCTGACGATCCCTGAAGCACTCCCAGTGAGACAGGCAGTTAAATGCAATGGAAAACTGCTACTTGCCCTAAACTCAAACTTTTGTTTCATTAAGGGTTAATCAGGGGGGGATTAATCTCCTGCCATAGTGCTGTCCTGGGAGCAGTAATGACAGAGCTGGAAAGGACCCAAGGTTGCTGTGTTCACAGCCTTCCTGTTACAAACTGAGGTCCCCAGAGCCCAAGGGACTTGCCTGAATTCCCACTGTTGGGTCAGAGCCAGCAGGCACCTGGCTCTTATTCTCACAGAGGGCTCAGTCCCAGGGTTTCAAACTTTTACTTCTCACAGAAAAACAAAGGTGCAGCCTGCAGTATGTGTGTGTGTGCTTGTGCGTGCGCGTGTGTATTAATACATTACATACATGTACCACATGGTGAAGGTGGTCTCATCCACGAAATGGTTAAAAAATGGTGATAAGAGACAGTTGGGAGCCAGCCAGGCTGCTCTGACACCTCCTGGCGGTGACCTGACCTGGGGCTGATCCTTGGAACCCTCTGAGCCTCAGCTTCCTGTGTAAATGAGGATTATAATAGTCTTCACCTCCCAGGGCTACTGTCAAGATTAAGCCAACCACTAAAGTAAAGCAAGTGTCCGACACTTCTTTAAAGCCGTGTATGAATTTAACTCTCACAACTTTCAGAAATGCAAACAAACAGAAAGGGAAATTCTGACATTTTCTTCCCACACCCAGTGGTTCCTCTGGTGCATCCCAGGGCTGAACACACGCCCCTGGGGAGACCACACTGTCCTCCATGCTCCCTCCCCGGCTGGCACTGGCCAGAAACGCACCTCCTCACAAGGCTTTGCACTGGCGCTCGTGTCCCTCTGGCGCCAGCTTTGTCCACACACCTTCCCCTGGGGCCCAGCGGTGGTCCCAGTGGAATATTATGCAACCAGGCCACAAGCATTTCATCTGCTGGGAAGAGTCCTGCTCCCTGAGAAAACCCCCGAACGGTGGCTGTTCCAATCTGTCTTCGGCTCATGTCATGTGAAGAATGACATGAGAGAAGCAAATTCCCAATGCTGCTCACCGTGGTGACAATGGCTGAGATTCATTAAAGGCATAAATCAGCTCATTATCCAGACTGCGGTTTCCACTTGGTTTTGGATAATTTACTTAATATTTATTGATCACTGAGGATGTGAAATGGCCTGTCCTGGGCCAAATAAGCAATTTAAAATAGAGAGATACAGGGGAATGCCTAACCACGGCCAAAGTCATCCGTCCCTAGGAAATTCACAAACACACCCTGGGCAGGTGACCCTGGAGTGGGTGGGTGGGAGCAGCTCACCAGGCACCTCTCACAGCGCCAAGGAACTCTATTAAGTTCAACCAGAGGAAATGTGGGGATGCAGCCAATGTCTAGTACACCCAAACATATGAAAAGGGTTCCACCTCATACCTGTGTTAACGCGCTGCCGCTTGAAGGGCCAACAGCAGGACTCAAACAGGGGAGGGGTCTCTCCGCACAGAAGGGAAGGGACTCTCTGCAGACCAGCGAAACCGTAGTGCCCCGCGCCACCATGCAGCTCCTGCCAATAGCTGAATTAACACGAGTCATGTTCACCAATCCACGGAGGAAAGTAACATTTTGCTGAGTATCAAAAACTCGTAGTTAGTTCTGGTTCTCACTCCGTCAGAGAGATCAGCACGGCGGGCACCCTTGAATTTCTTTCTCACAACCCTGGGTAAAAGCGCTGCAAAACAGAAGGAGAGGAGGAAATAAATCAATCCACACGCCCAAAGCCACCCAGAGGAAGGCTGCATTTCGGCCCTGGCTTAAAAAGCTCTTCCCTCCAGCTCTCAAGTCCCCGGAGCCAGGCAGGAGTCAGCGGCTCCCACACGTGGAGGCTGAGCGGACCTCCTGGGAGTCTCTTGGGGAGAGTGGGTGATAATCCTGAACTTCCGGTGATTCTCCTCCTCCCGCCACCGCCCACACACCTCAGTCTCAGGGGCCTGGGGAAGAGTGACTCCCTGTCCAGTAGAGGCCGAGTCCCTGTGCTGCTCAAAAGCCACCCAGGCCAGTCCCGACTCAGGGACACAGCGCTGGGGCCACAAATTCCCAATCAAAACCCCGGACCCCAACCGTGACCAGTGTGAGAGGACTTACAGGAGGCAGTTTCCAAATGTTTGAAATCAGGCGCATTGGGATTTTCGTCCATTACTGGGTGGACATTTACGGTGGTTGCAACGCACGGGAAACGAAGGTATGGGGCCCAGAGGCCGCGGCGCGAGCCGCACAGGTGCGCGTCGGCGGCTGGAGGGCTCAGGCCGAGGGGACGGCGCCTGAGCGTGAGGACCCTTGAGAAACTGTTTACTAAGCACCTGCCTTGTGCCAACCTCCTGGAAGACGAGAGCTCTCTCAAGCCCCTGGCCTTGGCGGAGGTCTGCGGCCTCACCTCACACCCTCCAGGCCTGGGTTCCCGACCTCTAACCACGCAGCCCCAGGACCCGTCTTGCAGGGCGGCGCCAGCGCTCTCTCGCGAGAGTCTGAGAGGACACACTGAGCATGCGCAGCCCGCGCCCCGCCCCCTCAGGAGCCGTGTTCTCAGCTTCCTCCCCGCCCCCAGGGGGCGCTCTCTGCCCCAGAGCCCTGAGGGCTTCCGCCTCCGCCTAGCGGCTGACTGCTGAGGGGTTTCCGTAGTCGGAAGCCCCCTCATACAGGGACACAGCCCTCATTCTCTACTGTCAGCATTAAGCAGTGAAGTTGACCTTTCTGCCCCTGCTGCTTATTGCTGTCTTATTTCGCCTTTGGTTCAGAGCCGGGGCAAGGAGGAGGGAAGCTGATATGGGCCACTCCTCTAATATCCCAACACTCTAGGTCCCCACCCCGGGGTTTTGACCTTGCAGTTTCCTCTGCTTGAAATTCTCTGCCTCCAGATCTTAATTGTCTTCTTTTCATCAGGTTTTAGGTCAAATATCATTCTTGATTCCATTTTCCTCTTCTGTTTTTTCACTTTTTTTTTTTACATCTGAAATAATCATATTCATTTTTAAAGATTTGCTTATTCATTGTCCATCTCCTCCACCAGGAGGTTTTAGGAAGTAGAACTGACAGGACTTGGTGACCGAAGACAGGCTCTGCCAGCGTAGGGCTTGCAGGAGGTGCAGGTTTGAGGTACGTTGGGTTTGTGGCGCCTGAGTCCTGCGAGGGAGGTGTCCAGGAGGCGGTGTGGACATGGGCGGGGCGGGGGGGACGATGAGCGCCCCCTGGACGAGCCTTGAGTGAGAGTGAGAGGTGAAGGGAGGAGTGCGGAACCCAACTCTTAGGATCTGGCAGAAGAGCCGGCAAAATGTGGCGGAGAAGAAGCAGTTATAGCCGGCTCAAAGGCCAAGAAAGAGGGCTGTGGGCCAAAGTGGAGAGGTTGAACAAGGCAGTGATCGGCTGTGGCAGCTGCTGCAACGTCCAGCCCCATCCTCCCTCCCACCACGGTGACCGTGGTGAGCAGCACCCAGACCAGGGCAGCTGAATGGCCAGGAGGGAGGGCGTGAATGGGGAGGAGGGGCGAGGGGCAGAGGCCAGGACCGAAGGGATGGAGGCGGCTGGAAGTTGCAAACAGTAGGCAGGGTGCCCATCTGCATGAACCAGTGATTTTATTTCTGGCCCAGCTGGAAGCGAAAAGGAAGTCAGGGATTTCCAGTGGAGGCCAAGGGACCCATCTTCAACCCTGGATGTGGAGAGCCTTGTGCCTCCACAAGTGAGTGAGGCCCATCCTCAGTGTGCTGGAGTGGAGGGGAAAAGGCTGCAAACATTTTTTTTTTTTTTTAAACAAATGGGCATGTTTATCTCAGGTATGGTACCCAGGGATGGGTTGCAGAAAAGGAATTAAACGTGAAGCAGAGGGAGCTCTGAGGTCAGCGTGCTAGAGAAAACTGCTGTGTCCATCTTCCACAGGTGTGTAGAATTCGAAGTTGCTCAAAATAAAACCCTGCCTATTGGAGAAAAACAGCTAGGAAATGGTTTTGATGGGCAGAGCAAAGGAGCATTGGTCTCTCTGTTCTTTTCCGTCCCAAGAGTGAGTCTTCAAAGCTCTGTAAAAGCAGGCCCAGGGTCCGTCTGCTCTGTCCTTGCACCCTCTGCGCTCTGCACACTTGGAAGAGGCTCTGTTTGTGGCAAGGCTTCTAGGGTAGAAGCGGTCAAGGTTATTACTGGCTCTCCATTGCAGGAAGGAATCCGAGCTGGGCATTAATGAGGAACAGCTGGTGGCAGGTGGGCCCTTCCCCCTTCTTTGTTCATTGGAGGTGGGAAGTCAGTAGCATCCCTCAGGAAGTCACGACAGAAACGTTTGAAGGCCACTGGTGGACAGGAAGAACTCACAGTGCTGGATCTCAGTGACCACCCTGCGGGGCTGGGATTTAAAGAGAATTCCGAGCTTGGGGTTGGTCCTTTGCGACCTCAGACCTGGAGACCCACCCCGTCTCCCTGCATTCTTGGTTATGTGGGTCTCTGCAGTAGTAGCGTCATCTTTTTAAAAATTTATTTATTTTTGGCTGCATTGGGTCTTCGTTGCCGCGCACGGGCTTTCTCTTGTTGGGGCGAGCGGGGGCTACTCTTGGTGGCGATGAGTGGGCTTCTCACTGCGGTGGCTTCTCTTGCGGAGCACAGGCTCTAGGTGTGCGGGCTTCAGTAGATGTGGCACACGGGCTCAGTAGTTGTGGCTCGCGGACTCTAGAGCGCAGGCTCAGTAGTTGTGGCGCACAGGCTTAAGTTGCGCTGCGGCATGTGGGATCTTCCCAGACCAGGGCTTGAACCCATGTTCTCTGCATTGGGAGGCGGATTCTTAACCACTGCGCCACCAGGGATGCCGAGTAGTAGCACCTTTTAAAATGTGCTTTGTTTTTCATCCTTGTGGGCCTCTCACTGTGCTCCACCAACCCCGGCACTTCTGCACAGAGTGGGGACTCAACTTCTGCCTGTAGATGGTCAACAGTTTATGAAGGAGGTTAGAGAGCCTCCATCTTTGGAAGAAAGAAAATTCCACTCAGCAGAGCAACAGTTTGGATTCTGCCTAGAATTGGGCACTGGGTGAACTCTCGAGATCATCATTCCTGCCCCACGATGCTCAGACTGGATGGAAATGGACAGGAGAGCCACCACTGTGGTCACACAGGTGGGCTTGGGCTTTCCTGCCCATGGCCCTTTCTTTCCCCAACACTCAGCATCTCATCCCTTAGAACATGTGTTGGTAACAGAAAAGGAGTGAAGACAAAACCCAACACGTTGTAATCGAAGGAATATCACGATGAGATTTTAAATTTGAAAGCTGGAGGACTCAAAAATGTTTACATGAAGGGTATATGCCAATTATATGCAGACAGCATTGAAATACATGCCCAATGAAGTTTCCAGGAAAAAAGTCCTGTGGGTTTACCTGTGAGAGATGGTGGTTTCAGCTCCTGAGGAAAAAGTGTGGGTGATTGTGCTTAGGATAAGCAGGGGTGGGCCACATTTCAATGAACTATCTTTAACCTACTGAAACGCTCTAGGAAAAGGAGTATTTGAGTAGTTCTTAAGATGCATTGTAGACCATCAAACAAACAAAAGACTTTATTTTGCATGCATGATTTATTCCTGGGTTACAGGGCAATTTCTGTTAAGTGGAAAACTGACTTAAGAACCTCCAGATGAGACTTCCCTGGCGGTCCAGTGGTTAAGACTTCACCTTCCAATGCAGGGGGTGCGGGTTCGATCCCTGGTTGGGAAGCTAAGATCCCACATGCCTCGGGGCCAAATAAACCAAACCATAAAACAGAAGCAACATTGTAACAAGTTCAATAGACTTTAAAAATGGTCCACATCAAAAAAAAAAAAAAAAAAAAAAAAGAGCCTCCAAATGTTAACTGCAAAGCAGTTTTCTTAAAGACTCAGAAAGGGAAATGACCTGTACATGAGTTCAGGAAAAGGCAACAGCTGGAGTTGCGCCATTTGGGAAAATGATCTTAGTTGCCATTTCAACTTTCTTCCAATAGATAAGATTAGGAATTAGGGGGAAGTTCAGTTTATTGGAATAAGACCTAAGAAATAGTAATGACTAGAAAGTACTTGAAATTTCAGCCTGAAGCCAGTTTTACTTCCACGGCTTTAGAAGAAGAGAGGAATGACAGTGCGAGAAGTTCTAGTCATAAGCAGACGGGAGAAAGTTCTCCGCGTGTTCTGCCATTCCCCCTCTGAACAGGATAGAACATTGTGTTTCTGATTTAGAAGAAAATGGAAGGACTAATGAACTGGAGCCCAACAAAAGCAGCACTTGTTTATGGGTCCTTAAATTCAGGGCAGGGGACAGCGTGGCTTTCTACTTTACCACACAGCCTGAAAAGTGGAAGGCGGCCTCGGGGACCCCTTGGGCCCTTTCTTCCTGTCAAGGTTCAACCTTAGTCTTCTAGAAGGCAGGGGGCAACATGTAGGGCCTGTAGTCTGCCCTCAACTGGCTGAGACCAAGACCTCAGGAGGTCAGCACAGCCACCGTGGCACCCAAGCCCCGCTGCATTTGTGGTCCTGGGCAGCGGACCCAGAGCTGAGCACACTGGCGGCTCTGGCTGGTGCTTCCTAAACGCGTGGCGTGAATGGACATGGTGGATCGGGTGGGTGTGAGGTTGGCTGTGGAGCTTGCTTCCTATCTCTCACCCAAAGCTTCGTCTGCTAGGTGTAGTTCCTGCTTTGTTACTGATCAGGGCAGTGGATCTGCCAAGCTAAGTCTGAACTTGGTTGCGATTTTGGTAAAGGTGGGGTGAGGGGACAACCTTGAGAGCCATCTTTCAAAGACGCAGCAATAGGAATCAGTTCACAACAGGTGAACAACAATAGGGAAATAAAGTTTGCACAGATCCATTTGCACAAAATGCATTTTGGGGGGATGAACTGAAAGCAAAAGAAATTCAATGGCAAGAAATGAGGAAAACCTATTTTTTCTACCATGACATCATCCCTCCCTCCTGTAACAGTTCCAACAGATGTTTCCTAGGAGTTTTTGGTTTTTTTTCCTCTCTGGGAGTTTTCAACTTAAAGAACTACTTTTTCTGTGTTCCCAATTATTTTCTATCTGACCACCCTTAGTTCTTTACTTACAACAATGACAATACTTCCACTTACATAAGGCTTTACTATCTACAAATTACGTGGTTTGATCACTGGGGAGGAAGGGAGGGCAGATACCACATTGTACAAAAACCCCACACTGTCCAAAAATTCTATTTCCTGACGTGTCCAAGTGAATTCAAAGTGCCTTCTGAGGAGTGTTCGCATGGGAATTGTGCTTTGTCCTCGTTGGGCAGTGCCAGCAATGAGCTGATGTTGTCCTATTAGATCCAAGGCATATTAGGGGGTTTTTATTTATTCTTCCCTACGGGGAATGGAGAATTGGATGTTGGAGACTGACTTCCTCTCTCCCAGGTCGATGCTATGATTCCAGCTACACATCTTGATATGTCTGCACGTCAGTGTCCCTAATATTTCTCTGACTACTTAATAGTGCTGGAGATTGCTTTCTGTCAGGTGTCTAGGAATGAAAGTAACTGAAACTTTCTTTTGGAAGAGGGGCAGGAGAAAGACCAAGAGTCATGCCCATTTCCACCCAAAATCTAATCTCACCAGCAGGTGGTGCTGTGACAAAAGCAATCTAGAGAAACCAGGTCAGATTGGGAGTCGGGGCTCCTGAGCCTGGCCCTGGTGCCCTCCGGAAAGCCACTATTCCGTGGGCACACACGTGGCAGCCTGTGGCTGATCCAACACCAAGCAACCTCCAGGGCCCTCGGTAGGGAGCTCTGAGTCTATTAGCAAGGCTGCGAGCCCCGTCAGAGCTTCCAGCCTCTTACCCACCCACCCGCCAGCCCTCTCCCCAATTCGCTGGCCTTCCCAGCAGGAAGGACAGTGTGGGGCGGGGCTGGGGGATGCCCTTCCCCCTCAGGCTCACCCTGGAGATCCCGTGGCTTTGAGGAATCTTCAATTAAGCAGTTCACAGTTTTATAAGCAGTTCTGCATACATTATTAGATGCTTCCTTGCTGAGAAGTCAAAAGAAACTCCTCCTCAGGCAATAACTGGGAGACTCCTAAGCAAGAGCAAGGAGGCCTAGAAGTAGGTCTCCGCGTCTTTAGCCGCTTAACATGTGCTCATCTCTTACTTTTGACCCACATGCCTATTTACCCCAAGCTTCCAAAGGGCAGTTTTGTCCTTTATCTCCATAGTGCCTTATATGCGGCGTGTGCTCAATGTGACTTAATGGTCTAAGAAGCAAGCAAGCGCTGAACTCACGGCCTTAGGAAAACAGCAGCGCCAAGCCTGTGCCCCTTCTCCCAGTCGGCCACACACGTTAGGACGTGAGCTGAGCCCCCACTTGGGACTTGCTGGTCCCAGCAGCTGTCCCTGGCACAAGCAGTTGCTGTGGGACCCATCGTGGACTCCTCAAATTATTGCTGCCTCTGTTGGCCATGCTCAGGGCAGAAGTGTTGGTGGCTCCTCTGGAAGGGAGCTGCTGTGGAATCGGATTCGCACTGACCATCTGGGCAGGCCCCGCTCCAGGCAACAGGTGAGCCCTGTCCACAGGGGATTTAAGCACCGAGGAGGCCAGAGAGCCAGCCCAGATCTTCTGTAGTGACTATGGCACTGGGGTGAAAACCCAGAGCCTTCCAAGTCTGCTCCGATCCACCTGGAGCAGAGGGACGACAGGGCAGCAAGGTGCTGCTGAGTGGGGCTGGGCGCAGGGACCCTCAGATGGTTTTGTTCCGGCTCTAGAGCAGAGAGCTCTGCCCGGGCTTGGGCAGTCTAGTTCCTTGGTCACTGGGTCCCTTATGGGCTGAGAGGAACTCAATCTCCTTCCACAGCCTTAGTGGTTTTCAAAGTACACAGTGTACAAGTAGCCTGACGTCCGGAATGAAGAACGGACGTCACCAAGACAAGGGGGGGGGGGGGGTCCTCTGATCTGACCACCCAGCGAGGGGATGGACAGCCCATTACCGAGTCTACAAGAAAGACTAGTTGCCATGTCCTGTCACTGAACCAGCCAGGTACCACTGGAGGGTAGATCTGAAGAAGGAAAACCATTCTACCTGGGAAGCTAGTCCACATGAAACAAGAGAGAAGACCCACAGCATCTCCAAAACATGGTTCACAAGATGCAGGGTCGGCGGGGAGGGGTGGGGCACTAGAGTCTGTAAATGGGGCCAGTAAGTCAGCTAGGAATACGGGATTTCCTAGTGGACCCCACTGCACTGACATTACTTCTGCTAGGGGTAGAGAGCGAGGCAACCAGCTCCGGTGTACATTGTTAATCAACCATACTCCAATTTTTATAAAAAGATCTATTAACATGTTCAGGTGATTGAGGGGGCCTTGAGAGACCTGGAAACCAACTTGGCTTTGTGGGAGTTTTCCAGGGATCTCCTCTATGCAACCTCATCTATTCCCCTTTTACCGTCTACCCTACACAATAACAAGAAGAAACAGAAAGGCTGTAAGACCAGCTACGCGTATTGTTAACCACAGGGTTGATTTCACTACGTTCGTTCAATGTAGGTTAGCCTGTTGGGTATTTTCCCTTAAAAAAAAATCAAAGTCGGAAATATCTGATGACCCCAAAGTTACATGCATTCATTCCAAACCCAAGCTGGGTGGGATCATCTGCAAGACACATCTGGCTCTTGAGACAAAAGCAGATGGGTCCAATACTTGTAAATTTTATATTTATTATAACAAAAATGACATGTTCATTTGTGCATTCTGCTTTAATATAACTCTTGGTATGTAAATGATCTAACTGAATTCTATACAGTCATGCTGATTGTGGCAGCAGTAAGGAACACAATTAAAAAGTGTCTACAAAAGAGGCTGGGTGGAAACAGGAGAGGAAGAAAAAGGGTCAGAGGCCCCTCGGGTGCAGGTTCGTTTCCAGTGGCCTAAGGTCCACCTTATTTGAACAGCAATGCTCTCAGCAATGCTCGGGCTCATCATTCAATGAATTAAAAAGGTGGGGGGATGAGGGGGTATGGGCAGGAAGGTGTGTCAGAGGGGGAGGGGAGGGAAGTCAGTTGTTTAGTCCCTTATGCCAAAACTACAAAACATGTGAAGCATCACTATACAACACTGAGCTATTTACAATAGAAATTTTTCAATCAACTGTTCTCTCAGAGAAAATTAGTGAATCCAGTGACTTAGGTCACCTGACAGAGTAAAGCAACTCCTAGGAGTTAGTCTCCATATTCTACAAATGTCTATCATTTTCAAGACAAAAAAAAAAAAAAAAAAAGGCTTTCCCCCCCCCACCCCCCAGCAAAGAAATACAGAATTACAGTATTATTAAATCATTTAGCACTGGCAACCTGCCCTGCCTTCCAGACAAACAAAACAACACAAAGCCACTTTAAAAAGTATTACATTATCATTAACTGTTTCTCTGTAATATATTAAACCTTTTGTTCTTTGTCTTTACACATCTGATATGTTAGGGGAAGAAGTTAACAAATTTAAATCATATTGGTACAGCATCACGAGAAGAAAAGTGGTAATTATTTTAAAAAATGACCAACAGAAGGGGAACCTACAGACTGGCTGCAAAGACAGGCTGGGAAAGCGTCTGGGAGAAGGGCGTGGAGTAAACCCCTGCTTTAACGGGAGCCTGGGAGGCTCTGGCAACTCAGCCTTTGTTGGTTAGTTTATTTTTAAGCAGCACGCGCGTGGGTCATAGCGGTGTGTCACAGCAGTCTGGCAGCTGGTCCCCCGGGCACTGCCGCGGCGGCGGCTGCACGTGGAGCTGTGAGGGCGGCGGCGGTGGTGGCGGCGGCGGCGGCTGCTGGTGTTTCATGATCTCTTTGACCTCCTCCTCCAGCTCTGGGGGAATGATGAACTGATCATCAGGATCCGGCTGAGCCGGGGCTGCAAAATAGCCCCCCGGCTTGCGGAGAGGCGCGTCCGTGGCCACCTCTATCACGTTGTGGCTCCGTTCCTGGGGCGCCACGGAGCCGTTAGCCCTCCGGCGCCCCATGGTCCCCACGGCGGCACAGTCCGCCCTCCGGGGCAGGGCCGGCTCGTCCTCGTTGGCGATGATGACGATGCCCTCGTCGCTGGCCTCGGCCGGCAGCTGCAGCAGGGGCTGCTGCCTCTCCTTCTCCTTGGCGCGGCCACAGTGGATGTCCACCTCCACCTCCACCCGGCTGCCGTTGGTGAAGACGCCCTCGATGGGCTCTTCGTCATCGCTGTCGAGGCCGTTGTCGGAGAAGGCGCTGGAGAAAGTGGCGCTGGACAGCTGGCGCTGGAAGGAGCTAGACGGGCAGGCGGGGTGCAGCGAGCAGCGCGGCTCGCTGGGGCAGGCGGGGCTGCTCTCGCTCAGGGCGCCCGGAGGGGGCTCGTCCGAGGCCGTGGACCCCACCTCGCTGCTCATCTCGGACGTGGAGAGCTCGCTGCTCATCTCCGAGGCCAGGCCGCTGCTGGACGACGGCACGCCCAGCCCGTCGGCGGGCCGCTCCTTGATGACCATGCTGACGGAGGGCGGGAAGGTGCCGGGGCTGGGCGGCGGCACGGGCCCGCCGGCGCCGAGCTCGCAGCAGCAGAAGCTGTCCTCGGGGACGCTGAGCTGCACCACCACGGCGCTGACGCTGTCGCGGCAGCCGTAGCTCTGCGCCAGCGTGCACAGTTTCTTGGCGGCGGCCAGAGCGTCGGGGACGTTGCGCACGGCCCCCACGGCCTCCTCAATGGACAGGCTGTCCCACAGGCCCTTGCTGCCCAGGATGAAGAACTCGTCCTGCGGGGTCAGGGCCACGGACTGCACGTGGGGGCGGGGCACCACGCTGGGGTGCAGGAACGTGTAGCCCAGGATGCGCGTGGACTCGGTCACTCCGTTCACTTTGCCATCCTGGAAGAAGAGGGGTTTCCAAACAGACGTTACCACGGAGCACGCGGGGCGACGTGCGGCTTCCCTGGGGCCTCCTGCCTGGGGGACCACCGGAGCGTGACACGCGGTCCACAGGGGGAGGGGCTGCCCACCCTCCTGAGAGTGGTTCATGTCCACCTGTCATCAGAACCCTGGGGCAGAAGCCCGGGACAGGTAAGAAGCAGGAGGGACAAATGGAAAGTATCTCAGTTACTCCCTTTATTGGGACCCGTCTATCTCCAAAGCAGACCATCATCTGACACAGCAACATGGCTGATTAGCGCCTCCTGGAACCCACGGGGGTCCCGAGAGGAAGAGCCTTGCTGAATGCTCCCGAGGCGCAGCCCCCGAGGCAGGTGCGTTCCAGATAACGCCCGGAATCTTAGGTCACTCCCCAAAGCACATCAACCATCAGGGGCAGTAATGTCTGAAGGTCCAGAAGTGAGGGGAGAGGCACTGTTTTAAACGTAAGAAGGTTAAAAACAATTGGTGGGGAAATCTTGGGGTGACTAGCTGGGTACAACTGATCATGTTTGGAGAGGTAGATGCTTAAGGAGAAGTGCCAGGTCCTACCGCTTCCCTGAACTCACTTCCCTGGCAGCAAATGGAGACGACAAAGTCTCCTGCTTCAGTCCAGCCGAGTTCACGCCACTTAAACCACGAACCAAAGTTTCAGACCACTTGCCAATAAAAAGCCTTTACTCTGAAGCTGGAGGAGAGGAGGGGAGAGAACCCCAGGGTGTACCTGCTCGGTTCTTTATTCTTCAAGTTTGAGGTTCTCGGGTCTAGGACGTGCCTCTACATGCCCCTATTTTTAACAGCTTTTCCAGAGGAGGCTCCATTCGGACAACTTTTATGTGTGTCTGGGATGAGGGAATAGTGATGGTCAAACCATCTCCCTCGAAGCAAGTGTTTCTTCCGGAGAATACCCATTCCCTTCCCAACCCTACCACGTTCCTTCATTTGGGAGTACATCCCCCAGCTCCGCAGACAATCCCGCCACGCATACAAGCAGGCAGCACAATTCGAAGTAAAATTACTAAAGCAGGGCTTCAAGCACCATTTTCAACTCTCTTAATTCTCCTAATATATTTGTTCTTCCCCAAAATGTGGAATTTCGGCAAAAATTACCCTCGCTGTTCTGCCCAACCCTTTAAGATCTCACCACATCAGAATCAATGATTTTGTCTGTGTGTGTGTGTTTGGTGGTGGGGGGGCATACCTCAAGGCAGGGAAATTAAAGAAAACCAACACAGCGATACAGACAAAGCGAGGAAGAGGGAGGCAGAGAAAGCAGGAGAAACCTCTGAAGCACCAACTGTGACGCATTTATGTAGCAGAAATGGTTAATCTTTGCATCGTGTCATGTTGAACATTTGATTCAATACGTTTAATAATTTCATTCAATCCCATCTGAGACTGTCTAGTGTCCATTTTAATCCTCTCTGCTCTTAGAACAAGCAGGGAACTAAAATCTACACGCGGCCTCCTTTGCCAGACCCTCGTGGTGGAGCCCGAGTCTTTATCTTTCTCATGGCCCTTGGTCAAAGTCTACCGGGAGTCACAGTCCTTCTCTACTGAGCTGCAAACGTTCACCACTGCCTACCCGAGCTACACATGCTTCCAGGGGTTTTATCCACAAGACTGGACACCTCCTGGGGGCAGACGTGTGTCTCCGGGGATCACGTCTGTAGCCCACATCATGTTTCAGGTACGCAGCAGGTGAGCCACACTGTAGGATGAGCTAGTGAGTGGAGCACAATTCCTCCAGCCCACTTTGGAAGCTGCGCTACAGGGAATCTTCTGTCACGAAGACTGACACCCGCGTTTCTCAACAGCGGCACTCTTGACATTTTGGGCCAAACCACGCTCTGCTGTGGGGCTGTAGGGTGCTCAGCAGCATCCCTGGCTTCTACCTGCTGCATGCCCCAAGCGTTTCTGTTGTGACAACAACAATGTCCTCGGACGTTAGCAAGTGTCCTGTGGGGGGGAGATGGCCCCTGGCTGAGAACCGCTCACTGCCTTACTCAAGTGGAGCAGATGGCATGAACCAAAGTAACTCCTCCTTACATGTACGCCGATGCGCACACGCGACTCGTAAGACAGGACAGACACACGGCTATGCCCACTTTACGGAGGACGAGTCTGAGGCTTCAAGGTTTCAAGGTCGTAGCCCACAAGCTGCAGATCTAGGACAGGAGGACCAGCGGCGTGACTTCAGGGCTGGAGGCTTCAGCCCCCCGCCGAAGCGCCTCCGAAGAGCGGCTGTGAGGATGAGACGGTACCGTGGCACAGCCCTCGATGCAGAAAGGCCGTCGATAACTATTTTATTACTCTGTATATTGTAATGTCTCCAGACACATCACACGCAGAGTTTGCTCTGTGCTACTCCGGATGTGGAATTTTAATTTTAAACCAACTGCAATGTTTAAAGAACGTCCTTTGGTGGGAAAAGCTGTCTGGCTGATTCTGCCACGATCCTGGCCCCGTCCTCCCCCGTCCTGAGGAAAATCCCTCTTCCTTACCTCTGTGATAATGGCCTTGTGCCGTTTGATTCTCTTCAGTTCTTCCTCACAGCTCATAACGTATGACCTGGCCAGAGGCAGCGGCTTCCCGTCCCGACACAGAACCGTTTGGCACTTGCCTACATTAGCAGAGGTCAAGGTGAAGGGTCCTCCTGGGTCCACAGGGTCATGCTTGATATGACAAAGGACAGCAGCACCTCCAAGTTTCTGCCCAGCAGTTCCAAGCTTCCTGGAAAACGGAGAGACGGGATAAAAACCCACACACGCCTGTCACATGTAGTTTTGCCAGACTGTACCCCTGGACGGGGCTAGGAGGAAAAACAGAACTTGGGGCTCCACCAGGCCTCTTTCACCAAAGCAGGCACTGCTCAACTCAGGAAAAGAGCCTGTGGAATCTGACACACACATACACACACACACACACACACACACACGGAGAGGTGTCTGCTCACAACTGGGGCAGGTGTCACTTCACCACGGAAGACCCAAGGAGCTGCTGTGGAATCAAGGAGCCCTTATCCTGCTGCATCCAGCCTGCCACTCCCGAATCGGCGTGCCCGAAAGACAGGGGGAATGACCGCTTCTTTCTTCATCCCCCTCTCTAAATCCCCTCTGCTCCCGAGAGAGGACAGCCGGACTGACCACTTAACAGGAGCAGGTGTAAACACACTACACCCACTGACACTTCAGAATTACCTGACCACCCTCTCTCTTTATTAGGATGTTTGGGGGGACATGCTTTCAAGTACTGGACCATTCATGTTCTTGTCCTATACAGTGCAGACTTTCTAGATGAGTGATGTCTATTCTAGAATATTCACAGAAAGGACATTCTAGTAATGAAGCTCCGAAGTGCTTTTATTCACCATCAGTCCATACACGTATTGAATACACAAGACACCTGCAAGTTCTAACAATCAGAAGGAGGTGAGAACTCTTATCAGAGGCCCCACAGACGGCAGTGCCTCCCAGACGGATCCTGAGTAGACAGACCCCTGTTTACAAGGGCAGAGACCCTGTCTAGCTTAGGCAAGGGGCACCACTAGCGATGGAAACCAGGGCTGCCTGTTCATATAACTTAGGATGTCAGGCACAGAGAACACACAGTTCTCCTGAGGGCTGAAAAGATCACCACACACCCCATATCCTGTTAACCAATAGGGAAAATAAGAGGCAAGCAAATGACCTAGAGATGGGCTGACACCCTGGATCTCCAAACTCCAACTTCTGCACATCTACGACCAGACCGGACTTTAGGCCCTGCCAAGGCAGCACTGCTTTCCTCCTGTCAAAGGCACAATGATTTCTCCCGGCAAAGCCAGAATTAGGATGGTATTTGTGAGGAGTACAGCTAGTAATCAGAGTTTGAGGTTCTTAATTCTTATCCAGTGTTTGGGGGTCTATAAAAAGCAGACCGCTTAGGAGTGTGTGAAGGGTGTGTGTGTGTGTTATGTGTGTCTGTATGTATGAAATGTGTTTGCTTTTTTCCTAAAAGAAGACGGTGGTCAAAACAGAAAAGTAGAGAGATGTGTAGATAGATGTCCCTGTCTTATACCTTATGGCATTAAGGTATTTAGAACAATGACTGGTATATATTAAGGGCTCACTAAATATTAGTTATCAGTGTCAGTTATTAACTGCACATGCCCACTGAGAATCTGAAAGACAGGTGAGTCAAGCAGCAAAGAACCCCACTGGGCTTGCCTCTACTGAGCTCTTCAAGAGTATTCATGACTTAGGGGAACTTTCAAGGCTTCTCTGGACCAGCATTCCTTAGCAGACACTTTTTCTACTCCTGTTGCAAAGATACTTCCTCTGGCAGATTATCAAGGCAGGGAAAAGGGAGAGAAAGAGAAAAGATAGTCATTGTTCTCATGACCTTTAGAGCACTCTCCACTTCCTGGTCCCACAAGAGCAAGTGTCTGCAGTACAATATTAATAGGCAGTTCCTTTACAACCTACAAAGCCTTTAAAGCGGCAAAAGAGCGAGCAACTCTTCGAATGTGGGGATGCTCATAACACGCAGCCCTCAGAGTTAGAAACAACATTCCACAGTGACCAGAAGCTCCAGGGAATGGCCTAGGATTCTACTAGTAACACTGTCTGAACATTTAATGAAGGGGGAAAAACAATATATGAAGAATGATTTAACTCCTGGCCTAAAATTTGACCATCTCAAGTTCTCAAAGGTTGGCACTTCCCGAATCAGTGACAGTGTTCCATAAGGGGGAACAAACCGAGATGGAAATAGTCCATTGCAAAGAGCAATCCACACGCCAGAAGGTCTAAAGAGCGTCTGGCGCTCACATGATTTGGGGTGAGGGGAGTGTGTCGTAAACAATCTGGTGAAAATCTGGAATCACGACAGGCCTGTGAGACCAGTTCTAGGAGAAACTGAATTCCTGTCACTGACTCGGCCTCCAACGAAGTCGTCTGAACATCAGTGTGTCTCAAACGGAACACAGTCCAGCCCTGATACTTGGGCAAAACCAAATCGCCTGAATGCATCTTGAATAACGCATGTTCAACGATAGGCTTTGAGATTACTGGACACCTGTTTTTCTAACCAGATGGCAAACACTCAAAGAAGAGCAAGAAAACACAGGGCAGGTGCTCTAAGTTTTACCTTTGCATAACAATGAACGTATTGACCATGTATTCTTCTTCGTTTTTTGTTTTCTGCAGCTCTTCTGCCAAAATGTCACTCATGGTACACTGGAGAAGGTAGGGCACCTCCACGTTCCGGTCTCCATCAAATACACCATACAGGGCCTCCCGGTTGTCACGGAAGTTATTCACCGACAGGGCTGCAACACACAACCTGCAAAGCAAGAATGCTTTTGTGCTAAGTTGACTCATCTTTCCTTCTCCATGCCCAACCCAGCTGTGTTTTTTTTCAGATTTGCTTAATCCAGTCTTCTCTCTTTCTTCATGACTCCACATAGATTAAGAATAGGTAAACTAACCCCAGCTAATTTATATCACTAATTTCTGTGAGTGAAGAAAAATGATAAGCATATATTTATGCTTCATGGCTTTCCCCCACTCTTCTGATGATTTTATTTTTAAATGGTAGTGAAAGAAAGACAGTAGGAGGCATGGGAAATAACACCAGATTATGAATGCATATGTTCACATTCATTCACAAAACATTTATCAAGGAGAACTTCCACATGGAGCAAAAATGGAGTAACAACTAAAACACTAGGAAAAGTACAGGAAAAGTATATACTGATGGGAGGAGAGCTGCACAGGGCGCTCTAGAGGCCTGCAGAGTCTCTCCACTTAATCAGACTGTTTCCAAGTAATGTAACTGTGTCCCATAAATTGTCTAAAATGAATAAAAGACTAGGAGAAAAATTAAAAGCCAGGGCATCATTAAGTGGTGAGATGACTTTAAGCAGCCCATCACATGGGGGATTGGAGTCTTCAAAAGAGAAGAGAGACAGACAGAAAAAAGTTTTGAGGAATCAATGGATGGAAATATTTCAAATCTGATGAAAACTATAACCTACAGATACAAGAAGCTCAACAAACAGTAAGTAAAACAAGAAAAAAACCTTCACTGAGGCACATCAAAATCAAATTGCTGAAAGCCAGGGATAAAGGTGGGGTTTGGGGAGTAGAGAACAACGTATCCTACAGAGGAACAAAGGACGAATGACAGCAGAGTTCTCATCAGAAACAATGCAGCAGATGGCGGAGCCACATCTTTAAGGTACTGATAGGAAGAAACTATCAACCTGGATTTCTAAACCAGTGAGAACAGCTTTCAAAAGTAAAGGTGCAAAAAAGACATTTTCAGACGCACAAATAAAAGACAACCACTAGAAGAAATGTAAAAAGTACTACATGAAACAGAAGAAAATGATACTACCAGATGGAAATCTGGATAAAAGAATGAAGTGTATTGGAAATGACAAATACGTGAGTAAATATAAACATTTTCTTATTTTAAAAATCACTTTAGAACAGTAGTTCTCAATGGGGGAAATTTTGCCCCCAGGAGACATTTTGGCTTGTAAGGATTGGGAGTGGTGGTGATATTGACATTTATTGGGTACAGGCCAGGGGTGCTGCTAAATATCCTACAATGCACAGAACACCCCCCTCCTTGCCCCACAACAACAAAGAATCATCTGGCTCAAAATGTCAATAATACTGAAGTGGAGAAACACTACTTTAGAATAACTGTTTAAAGTAAAAATTATAACAGTGTATTCTGGGGTTTATAACAAAAGTAGAAGTAAAACATATGACAACAAGAGCAGAAAGACTAGGAGAGGGGAAATGGAAGTACACAATGTAAGGTTCTTATAATATATGTGAATTGATATATTACTTGAAGGTAAACTGTAATTAATAAGGTAAAGGTTATGCTATAAACCCTAAACAAACCACACACACACAAGTAGCACTAATAAGAATAAAGGAGATAAAAATGGAATAAGAAATATTCAATCCAAAAGAATGAAGAAAAAGAGAAAGAGAGAATCAAGAACAGATGAGACAAGCAGAAAACAAATACTAGTAAATAGGCAGATTCAAACCTAACCATATCAATAATTTCATTAAATATAAAAATGGTCTAAACACCACCCAAAAAGACAGAAAGTCAGATTATATAAAAAAGCAAGATTTAACTAAATACTGCCTGTAAGAAATACACTTAAAATATAAAGAGACAGGGGCTTCCCTGGTGGCACAGTGGTTAAGAATCTGCCTGCCAATGCATCTGCCTGCCAATGCAGGGGACACGGGTTCGATCCCTGGTCTGGGAAGATCCCACATGCCGTGGGGCAACTAAGCCCATGCGCCACAACTACTAAGCCTGCGCTCTAGAGCCCGAGCTCTGCAACAAGAGAAGCCACTGCAATGAGAGACCCACACACCGCAACAAAGAGTAGCCCCTGCTCGCTGCAACTAGAGAAAGCCCATGCAGCAATGGAGACACAACACAGCCTAAATAAATAAATAAATAAACAAATAAATAAATGAAATACACTTAATAAAAAAAAAAATCTAGATTTATTTAAAAAATAAAATAAATAAAGAGACAAACAGCTTAAAAGCAAAAGGATAAAAAATGATATACAGTGGACCCTTGAACAATATGGGTTTAAGCTGTGTAGGTCCACTTATATGCTGACTTTTTTCCTCTAAATACTACTACAGTACTACACAATCTGTGGTTGGTTAAATCTGTGGGTGTGGAACCTCGGATACAAAGGGCTGAATGTAAAGTTACACGTGGATTTTTGACTGTGTTTTTTGACCCCCGTGTTGTTCAAGGGTCGACTATACTATGCTAAATACTAATCAAAAGAAAGCTGGAATAGCTACATTAATATCAGACAAAATATATTTCAGCACAAAGAATGTTACAGAAACAAAGATAACAAATATTATCATTTCATAATGTTAAAGGGGTCAGTTCGTCACAATGCTGTAACATTCTGAATGTTTATGCACCTAATAACAGAGCTTGGAAATACATGAAACAAAAACTGAGAGAACTACAAGGAGAAACAGATAAAACTAGAGTTATAGTCTCTCAGTCACTGATGGAAAAGTAGACAGAAAATCAGCAAGGATATTTAAGACTTGAACAACATTATCAACCAACTTGATCTAAACGATACCCTACCCAAGATTTTTTCCAAATGCACACAGAGTATTTACCAAGATAAACCATATTCTGGTCCAGAAGATGTCTCAGTAAGTTTAAAGGATTCAACTGATTCAGAGTATGTCCTCTAACCATATTGGAAAAATTGCTTAGAAGGAAGTTTATAGCTCTAAATGCATAGAATATTAATACCTTAAGCCCAAATCAATGACCTAAACTTCTACCTTAAGAAGCTAGAAGATTAAGAACAAAACAAACCCAAAGCGAGCAGAAAGGAAATAATAAAAATAAAAGCAGAAGTCAATGAAATAGAAAACAGAAAAACAACAGAAAAATCAATGAAACCAAAAGCTGGTTCTTTGAGAATATTAATAAAACTGATAAACCTCAAACCAATTTGATCAGGATAAACAGACAAATGACAAATATATTAGGAATGAGAGAGGGGAGAGACATCATCACTACAGATCCTGTAGACATTAAAAGGAGAATAATGGAACATTATGATCAAGTTTATGCCAATAAATTTGAATACTAGATGAAAATGCATAAATTCTCTGAAAGACATAAATTACCAAAGTTCATTCAAGAAGAAAGAGATAATCCTATATTAAAGAAATTGTATGTCTAGTTATAAACCAAAGAAAATTCCAGGCCCAGATGGGATTTATTAGTAAATGCTACCAAACATTTAAGGAAGAAATAATATAAATTCCAAACTCTTCCAGAAAACTGAAGAAGAGGAAATACTCCTCAACTCATTCTATGAGGCCAGCATCACCCTGATACCAAAACCAGACATAGACACCACAAGAAAAGAAAACTACAGGCTAATCTGTGAATACAGACATCATGACCACGGGGAATTTTTCCTGAAAATGCAAGGCTGATTCGACGTTTTAAAATCAATGTAATTCACTACATCAACAGACTAAGAAATAAAAAATATGATCATCTCAACTGATGCAGAAAAAGCCTATGACAAAATCTGATACACATTATAAAAACTCTTAGCAAACTAGGAATAGAAGGGAATTTTCTAACTTGATAAAGGAAGTCTACAAAAACACCTTTAACATCATATTTAATTGTGAAAGATTACATTCTCACCAAAGGAGATATAGGTATAGATGAGAAGCATGTGAAAAGATGATCAACAATCATTAGTCACTAGCGAAATAAACATTAAAACCGCAATGAAATATCACTATTGGAATGACCAAAACCACTACCACCACTGCCACCACCTGATCTTACAGGTACTGGTGAGAACGTGGAGCAACGAAAAGTCTCATTCGTTGCTGCTGGGAATGCAAAATGGTGCAGCCACTTTGGGAAACATTCTGGCAGTTTCTTATAAAATTAAATATATACTTGTCGTAACGACTCAGCAATCCTTCTCATAGGTATTCGCCCAAGAGAAATGACATTTGTTCACCCAAAAACCTGTATGCAGGTTTATGTGTTTATGGGATTTTTATTTGTATTTGCTAAAAAATAGAAACAATCTAAATGATTTATCCTTCAAGTTGTGTATGGATAAACAAACCGTAACATATTCATGCAATGGAATAATACTCTGCAGTAACAAGGAACAAATTGCTAACACATGCAACACACAAATAAACCTAAAATGCATGATGCTAAGTGAAAGAAGCTAGACTGAGAAGGCTATACACTGCATACTTCCATTTACATGACGTTCTAGAAAAGGCAAAACTAATGGAATAAAAAACAGATCAGGAGTTGCCAGGGGCTGGGAGGGGGGAGAAGAAATTGCAACAGAGGGGCATGGAGGAATTTTGAGGAACTGTTCTATAATTTGATTATAATGGTGATTACACCATCACCATCACCAAGCAGAGCTCGGGCTCTTTCATCAAAACTTGCAGAGCTGTACACTAAACAGGGTGAATGTTGTTGAATATAAATTATACCTTCTTACTGTACATAAATTAATGAAAAGAATAAAGTTATTAAGCACCTAATATGTATCATGGCTAGGTAACAGCGGTATGAACCTGAAAATATAATTCCTGATCTTAAGGAGTTTGGGGATAAATAACAATAGCAATATCCATTATCATTAATGATAATAACAACTAAATTTAAATAGTTTACTATATGGCACATGTTATTCTATTCTAAGTTCTTCACATATGTAATCAGTGGATCCTCACAATAACCCTATAAGGACAAGTAGTATTTTTGATGAGGAAAGTAAGCTAAAGAGAGATTGAGTAACTGCTCAAGGTCACATAGCAAAAAAGTATAGAGCCCAGATTCAAAGCTAGGAAATCTGGCTCTTACCTCAGTACTTTGAAATTCTTTTTTTTTTTTTTTGCGGTACGCGGGCCTCTCACTGTTGTGGCCTCTCCCGTTGCTGAGCACAGGCTCCGGACACGCAGGCCCAGCGGCCATGGCTCACGGGCCCAGCCGCTCTGCGACATGTGGGATCTTCCCGGACCGGGGCACAAACCTGTGTCCCCTGCATTGGCAGGCGGACTCTCAACCACTGTGCCACCAGGGAAGCCCAGTACTTTGAAATTCTTGCCTCCATTTATTAAAGAAAAAAAAGTTATCCCTAGTTATATGACAATTAGTGGCAAAGTAAAATTTAATTATATAATAGTAAATCATCTTATAATTCTGTCTTCTTCTGTAAGCTCCCCTTGCTAGAAAGAATGGTGCAGGAGGTATGAAAAAAATAATGTGTTTTAAAAGTACAGTAGTGATTTTTCTTTTCTGCTGAAGCTTCCTGTTTGTTTTTTAGTCTGAGGAAGAACCTAAATTATAGGATTGCAGCTCCCTGCTTGGATTTTCCCAAAGGATCTGAAATGACCTGATAGGGAGGCAACACAGCACCAGTACCCATAGGGGAAAGTGGGAGGGAGAAGAGAATAGATGTCTATTGAGATTTGGGGGCAGGGACAACTGCAGTTCTCTCCTTCCTTCAAAGCAGCAAGCGCCTTGCTTATATATCTACTTTATCCACAATTCAAAAAGAAAACTCTTGAGAAACTTCTGCTGGCAAAACCAAAGGGTAAAAAAGCAAGGGAAAATAAAGTGAGGGCCAGGGATGGCATGGGACTTCTGAGGTGCTGGTAATGTTCTATTTTTCGATCTAGGTGCTGGTTCACTTAAGGACAATCCATAGAGTTGTATGCTTACCGTTTATCTTACACTTCGATATAGCAAAAAATATTTTTAAGAAGGAATTGTGGAAAAGGGAATTATGTAGGAAAAAATACCTAACTGGTCACTGCTTCATTAATATATATGAGTAGATAATACATTTTAATATCCAGAGAGGTTTAAAAACCAATCTTGGATTTCACATCAGTGTTCTGGAATTAGAGAGCAGTTTCACATACTGGTGTTTATAAGACAGAAGATCTTTTGATCTAAAAAAAGAAAGCTCTCTAGGAAGGAACTTTGACTGCTCCAAAGAATGTATAGTTTCTTCCTCTCTCCCCAAAATATAACGATATACAGTGCAAAGTACATCGAAATAAGCAGTCAGAGCCCAGACACAACTGGTTGTTCTGCCTTTTTGGGGGGGGGGTGCAAATGGAACAGAGATGTTGAAATGGGGGCTACGTCTTCTCTAATACGTCAAAGCACACTCTCAGGGAAAGAGGACAGGATCAGCACGTCAGATGCATGGTGCGAGCTCATTCTGTTTTCTGACCCAAGGAAAAGCAGTCAGCATGGCAACCACAATTCCACCTTTTATTTTCCATGACGGGTATTCAAGCTAGCCGGTGGTTCTCAGTCCTGGATGCACATTAGAATCACCTGGGGGAGATGTTAAAGCATTCTGATTTAACGGGCCTAGGCTGGAAAATGTTCTTTAAGGTTCCTCACCTGACTGATTCTAAGGTGCACCCAGGGTTGAACGCTGTTAGCTATTATGGGATCATCCTCCACTTCCTGTTCTTCCCCTGCTCTCAATATTTTGTGTTCTTATACCTTAGCTAATTAAATTATGACCATTCTAATTTATAGGATCCTTTGCTTTTCTAGTGCTGATTATCAGCACCCCTTCATAAAAAGCAAGCAAGCCGGAAGAGCTGGATTACAATTCTCAAGAAACCAACATCTGCATCGGAGACAGGGAGGGTTGGTGAAAATAGGGAAGAGAAAGAAATTAAGATGCACAAGACCTGATGGCAAGACAAGCAGCTGACATTACAGGGAATGGACATCAAATTCCTGACAAGCTAATTTAGACTGTAAAAAACAGCTCCACAGAAACAGTGACTGTCAATAACATAAGGGATCTCGAATATGGACAATCAAGGCTACTTCTACTCCTTTAATACTATCCCTGTTTTGCTTGGTAAACAGGCTTCAGAGAAAGATAAAGGGGCTTTTCAAAAGAGCAGGGATGCATTTCAATACTTATGCCTTCTCCAAACACTGGAGTCTCACATAGATATAATGTGTCAGTTACGCCGTATCCTAGCAACATCCTCACAAAGAGAGAGTGTGTGGTGCGAAGCAGGGCTTAGCCTAACGTTCCAGCCTAAGTCATGAGGTGGCCTCACTCTGGGGAAACAGACTGAAATAAATGTGACACGGGGAAAGTGTGTGCTAGCACTGGGCTTCTACTCCACTAAAGCAGGGAGGCAGGGGGGCGGGCAGGTGGCGGTTCTCACTCCAAAGTTTCACCCCACTTACTTGTTTTTCACCCCTGAAGCTTCGGTATAGCCATGGCTCCATACAGCTGGGGCTCCAGATGCATCGCCTCCCGAAGGTTGATCAATCTTGAAACAGCGGATATTACTAACCAGAGAAACAGAGGGGCCAGGAATCATTAAAACAGAACATGTGCAAATTGCTACTTTTACTGAGAAATGAAAAACACCTAAGCACTCTGTACTTACCATTTGTGTTTAATGTGTCTGAAATATTTATCAGCAACAAGAACTAGCTACTCATCATAATGAAAACAAAGGGGCATATATACAGAGCATGAAAATTAGTTTTATCGGCATCAAATGTCGGTTAATAGGCACTTTCACACACACACACACACACACACACACACACACACACACACATACCACCCCTAGATGGCTACTCTCTCCTGGGGATGAAGGGGACAGCGCTCAACCCTGGCATGAGAAAAGAAACTTTAACTATTAAGTTGGGTGTATTCTCACAACAGGAAGCCCAGATTTGAAAAGAATGAAACCCAAGCCACGACTGTACTGTGTCTGGATCATGTGAGAGAATTCTGCAACACTCATCCTCAAATCCAGTATCTGCCCACATCACCCCTTCAAATATTTCACAAATATTACTGGGGACTTGCTATCCCCGGAAGCTTCCAATTCTTTCCTCACCTGCACAACCATGCTGAGACCAATATCATAAAATTATGAAGTAAACGAGGGGCATTCAATAAATTACACATTAACTACATATAAATGAACTGGGAGACAAATTCTTATCTCACCTTGGCTCTCATATGCTATAACTGGTCCAAAAGGACCCAAAACAGAAATATTAGAAGAGTAAACCTTCAAATGCAGTTCATTAAAAACCAGCCTACTAGAAAGCGTTCAGTGCTCACAAACAGGAAGCCATCCAGACGTGAAGCAGGTTTTTAAAAGGCCGCCTACCACATGGTGAGATAAATCCCTACTTGTAAATTGCCACTAGTTTTTTCCCCCTTACTTAAACAAGAGAAACAGAATTACGTATAATCTCGTAACACCTAAACAATTTTGTCCTGAGCCCAAGAATTTAAATTATCTGTTGGCATTCATTAACTCCAAAATATAATAAATACTGAATACCTTTCCTAAGAACCATTCAACTCAGAAGTAAATCAATGTCTAATAATATTCACTTTGATTCTAGAAATATTTGGTGGCAATTTCTTTGAAATTTAAAAATATTTCATTAAAGAAAAGTTTCTACTCTTAATTACCAGAAAACATTCACCTTTTCCTTTATCCTAAAAAAGCTGAAAAACATAAAAATCATAGGTAGTGTCAACAGAAAATCTCAAAATCAAATACCTCATTTTACAGATATATCCTCCTTTCAAACCCATCAATAAAAGGTGTATTTAAAAACATAGTCTGCTGTTGTTTGCTTTCCATATGACCTGGTACCAAATTTTATCCATGTACAATGGTAAGCAATGCAATGGGTTTCTTAAGGCATACCTTAAAGTTCTCCCTACATTTTCCCTACCTTTCTGAGTTTTGGAGAAAAACGGAAGACTCCTTTCTAAAGACATTTATACTTTTTACAGAACAGGGAGCCTTCAAAGAAATAATTCCATTTCCTAGCCTGTTGTTTTTTTGTTTTTTTCCGGTACGCGGGCCTCTCACTGCTGCGGCCTCTCCCGCTGCGGAGCACAGGCTCCGGACCCGCAGGCCCAGCGGCCATGGCTCAAGGGACCAGCCGCTCCGCGGCATGTGGGATCTTCCCGGCCCGGGGCACGAACCTGCGTCCCCCTGCATCGGCAGGCGGACTCTCAACCACTGCGCCACCAGGGAAGCCCTCCTAGCCTGATTATTAATGAAAAACTAATCCTTAAACTCCCCCATAATCCTTTCTAGTGAAGCAGCAATCTCTCATTTCTGCCAAGCTGAACACAGCGTGACTGAGCAGCCGTCTGAAGTGACCTGGATGTTGACTCTCCTACATCTTGAAATTAGTCTGAGGGAATCTGGGAGCCGGAGCTCAGTCACACGGAAGAGTCGCCATATGGACTAACCCTGCCTCATGTAGAACAAATAGGCCAACCCTCTAAAAGAGCAAGTAATACATTAGATATGGAAACTCTCCCAAGTTATTAAGAAGCCACAACCTTCTAGATATTAAATAGAGGGTAACGTTTTTACCTAAAAGTGTTATGATTTCACTGTCCATTACTAATTTTTTTTTAAATCTGAGAACACACATGTGCTTCACTGTAGCTGCTCTGGCCACTCTAGTAACATATGTCCTTTGGTAGAGAATTTTAAGAGATACTGTCTCATGCCTATATAATAATGGGGTCATTCTATTATATATATGGTTTTGCATCTTTTTTCTAATTACATCATGAGCATTTCCCCATGTCATTTTATATTCATCCTAAATTTAATTAGAAATATCTTGATGACTATCTCTGTACCTAAAATAAATACCATATCTCTGATTAATTCTTAGAATAAATTTTTACCACAGAAAACCTTGGTCTAAGTATATGAATACTTTTAAAAGCTTGATACACAGGGCCAAAAGCTTTTTTAAAAAGTTATATCAATTTACAACCCTCCATCAACACCAATTTGAGGGGGGAAAATGTTATCATTTAAATATTTTATTTAATATTTCCTTGATACACTAATAAGGCTGAATACGATCTTTTCATGTAACTATCCATACTTTGTGTTTATTAAATGTTAATATGCTTCACTTACTTTCTGCTTGAGTACTTATCACTACTGACTCATAAGAACATTTTCTATTAAGAATATTAATGCTTTTATTTTTCTTATTTTTTGCCAGTGTTTCTTCTCAGTTGGTCATTTGCCTTTTAGATTTACCTTTGATAGCTTTTGGAATAGATATCTAAAACTTTTATGTAAAAAAGTTTTTTTATATAAAAATATACATAACATAAATATCAAAACCACTCTATACATATTGACTTCTTTTCTGATTTCCCCCACCCCCTTCTCTGCCCTAAAAAGTCCTTTTCTGGTTTGTAAATATATCCATATGATTTCTTCTTACTTTTAAAAATTATTTCATTTTATGTATTTAACTCTTTAATTTAGCTGGAATTTATTTTGGTGTGCAATAAAAATTCAACTTATATTTTCCTCCAAACAGCTACTTCCATTGATTAACAGATTTTTATATAATTATTTTTATCATAAAATTATGTCATATTTATAAAAACTCAAAAAGTTACCCGTTATAAAGATGAAATATGTTTTGCTAATCCATGTATTCTTAGTTCTGGAAGTCCCTTAGAGAGTGTGTAGGCCATCCTCCCTAAGAGATGAGAAAACTAAGGTCTGGACACACTGAAGGATTTGGGCCAAAGCTTCACATACTGATACACAGTGGAGAGAGCCTCAGTCCCCGTGGCTTCCCGAAGACACTGTGCTTAGGCAATATTCTTCAACTAAATCAATTTTCTCATTAAGTACTTAAAATATCAACGAACAGGCACTAATTAAGCCAATTCCAACCAGGAATCACCTTAGGTGATTTTCAAATTTTGATATGTACTAAAGCCTAGGATAATAATAATGGACCACCAATATTACTCTTCTTTTCAAAATTCTTCTCCTTTTCAGTTTTTTCTGAGATATTGGAAGATGACTTTCAGCAACAGATATTACAACAGGGTTTGAGCACAGATGGCATACACACTGTCTAATGTGTGTTGATGTCAAGGACTGTTACTTTGAGGTACACTGCAAAAAATTCTGAAAATTCAGAAAAATTTAAAGAAGAAAGTAAAGACCATCCATAATTATATTATCCAGAGAACAGCATCATTTTAACATCTTGTTTTGTATCCTTTTAGGAATTTTCTAGTTGTGCCTGTGCTCACACACACGCACACACACCCAAATGCACACAAATTTATGTTACAAAAAGTGGGATTACACTAAACAAATTTCCTTGTAAACTTTCTTTTCACCTAACGTCAGATGCAGAGATCTTTCAAGTTAGTAATATAACTCCACATCATTGTTTTTAGTGGTTGTATAATATTCATTATGTGAAGCATAATTTAACTGTATTGATATTTAGAGTTCTGTGATGAACATTGTTATAAAGACATCTTTTCTAACAAGGTTAACTTTAATGTTTTACACAGTGAACTCCAACCAACCTGTTATCCTCCATCAACAGAAAACATGAGACAGTACCAATGAACTCTCTTCCCAAAACAGGAAGACAACCTTGCAAGATCTAACTACCCCACTCTACCAGTTTTGTTTAAATAACCTGAATTTTAGTTCCAAATTGTTCATTTACCCCACATTATGAATCTCCTGCAAAATCCCTTTGTAACATTTGCATTAAGCATCACACACCATATTATTCGTAACCGAGATGTACATTTACTTCTTGGTTGTTCACTGCTCTCTCCTGTGTCTTTAAATCCCCTTTTCCTCTCTGTTTTCATTATTCTCATCTCTTTTTGTCTGGACACTTTCTCAAAAACTTTCTGAAAGGACATGAGTATCCAATTACTTGAAAATTTTTTTGGCCATTCGTCCATTTTGGTGAACTACAGACTCACAAATCACTTCACTTCAAATGTGTGTAGACAGACCTAATAAGTCAACAGATGCTTCATATCCCATTTAATGTTTTGACTAAGTGATAAATGTCATTTTCGGTGAATAGCGATGGGGCTGCAGCGCTTCACAAAATACTTACTTCAGCAGCTCCAGGGTTTTGTGATCGAGGGCGAGTCGGGGGTTTCCAGTCAGGTCTAGTTCTTGCAGTTTTGGAGGCAGGTTTTCTGGTAAAGTGACTTCGCTTAGCTCATTACAGCTCAGGTCCACGCACTGAAGGAACAAGTGGAAACACGAGGAGATGGCCTGGAGAAGTTGTTCGGGTAGTTCTATGCTCCTACTCGTTGCAGGAAAATCAGTGTGACCGTTCATTGTACTATGACGGCCAAATGCAGAAACTACGTTTGTCTGCTATTCTGCCATAAACATTTAAAACAAACTGTGCTAAATGTAGTTAAAATTTTACTTTCTTTGAATAACACAAACTCCATGTTCTTTATACTCCCCAGCTTCATCCTTTTAAGTTCATCTCTACATTTAAAAATTAAGCATTAACTGAAAAAGCCTGAAGATCATGTCTCACTCACATTGTTCACAGTATCTCCGCACTTGCTGTGGCCATGAGGGTTACAGTTACAACATCAAGACGGAACTTTAAAGGGCTTGTCTTTGGTTTTTAAAACAAACCAAAAAACACGCAAAATGAGAAGGCAGGGAACGAATATTCAAAATGGGAAGATAATTCAAAAGAAGCTAAATAAGAAAGTGGCGAAAGACTAGCAGGTGGGCCTGCCTACTATATGCACGGGAAAAAGGTAGGAGTCAAATATAGATCCTGCACTCCAGGCATCCAATACCTGGACTCTCCAATAGCCCTGCCTAATCTCACCTGGAAAACTGCCACAAAAAGGGTCAGCATACCGATTAGAACAAAAATTATGTGTTATCTGTGAATGGGAATAACACCACCTTTCTTGCAAAATCTAAGGCTTAAATGAGCTAAGTCCCAAAAGGAGGTGCTGCATTTCTGTTATGGGAGCGGGGACCAGGGTAGAAGAAGGATCACATGCACAAGAGAGAACAGTTGGCAATTTTTCTGATAAGAGAATGTGTAACCAACAATTTGGCAGAATGGGGAGAAAGCATTCAATTATCTGGCTTGAGCTGGTACCTTATTATAATTTTTTTAAATGCCTAAAGAGCATATTAAAAATCTTAAGGTGGACTGAAAGGCAAATTGTATCCAAGAATTTCAGTCTTAAAAGTGGACAAATTCATCTTTATCTGGAAAATTTTTAAAAAACTTAAATCTATTATGCATTGGGGAGGGGTAGAGACTGGGTAAAATGAAAACCTCTATTTTTGGAGAAATATATTCTCAGTTGAATTCAAACAATACAATGTTTCCACACAAACTGTTTCATACCCTTGCTCTGAAACAGTAGCAATGATATACTGTAATTTTTTTTTTTTACTATGAGCATTATAACCACATTCTAAAAAGTTGGACAGAGATTAGAAAACTTACCGTTAAATTTAACACCTGAACACAACCAGTGTTAGAATTCTATTTTTGTTTCTTTTAGCCTTATTATTAATAAAAAAAACTTTTAAAACCCATAAATGTAGGTACAATTTCATTACATTTCACTTATTCTATATCTTCACTCCCAACATGTTTTATAGTCTTAATACTTTCAACAGAAGTACAAGAATTCACTTAACCTAAATGTTAATAACAGGGACATGGTCATCTCCTTTTTTTGTTTTTCCAAATATAAATAATGGTTGCATGAATAGGACTGGACTGGACTTTAATGAAACTGGACTTTAATGAAACACTGGTAATAATGGTTCATAATGGGCTATTCTGGCAGTATGGTCAGTATACATCAGTACAGATAAAACAACACATGGTGTCAATACAATCTCCTGGTAGTGATGAAACATGAGCTTAAGGCCTGACAGGTGTGGGCAACACAGAACGTAGGTGGTTGACACAAACGAATTCAGAGGTCAGAGCATGCATTATGGGGAAAGAGTGAAGACATTTTAGAACATTACTGAATTTTTTTGAAATTGATGAGCAATGTTTTTTAATGTTACCTCTAAAGATTTAAACTTTCACAGTTCTGTAGAGGTAGAATTGCTCATTCTTTAAATTATCAGATTATAAAATGAGCTCAATAGGGTATTCATTTATAAAGATAATGTTGGTGATGGTAACGCAGATCTTATGAGATGGTGCTCACGCACTACCCCCGCCAAGGCCCATTTCATCACCAAGTCTTTAATTCACGGCAGTCAGTTCCCGTAGTCCTGTTCTGACCCACATCACATTTCCCCTGGAGGATTACGATGGCGTCCGAACTTTGCTTTCAGTCTCACTTCCCTCTGCTGCATTCCCCACAATGCTGTCAGGGTGATTCTCTGATGTGGTTTGTTCTATCACATCACACTCCAGCTTCAGTCTTTCTTTTGCTCCCTACTACCCTTCAATCTGCCACCAAAGTTCTCAGCACGTCAACTAAGACCTTCACCCCACCTTTCGCCACCTGCTTCCTCACACTCTATATTCAGCTGCGTCAAAGTTAACTCTTGCATGTGTCATGTTCTCATTTGTCTGTGCCTTTGCACATGCTATTCTCTGTGAATGGAACTCTTCAAGCTATCCTTGCCTTCTACCTGGTAATCTGCCTATTCTTTTAAGACTTAACGCCGCTACAATGTCACTCAATTCCACTACAGCCCCCGTTTCAATTAGATGTTCCTTGTTATAAGTATCTGCTTATTTCTTTCTTTCACTAGACCACGAGCTCGTGGAGAGAAGGGACTGTCTCTTCTCCTCCTATATCTGAAGTGCAGTGCACTGCAAAGATTAGAGGCTCGGTAGATGCCTTCACCGAAAGGAGGAACAAATAAACAATTGATTGCCTGGCACTTGGTAAACAATTATTTGTTGAATGAATAAATGAATGGATCTTATAAGAAGGTTCCTCAGTAATTAAATCTCTTAGGATGGGAACTGAGATACACATGTTTAGGTTAAATTCAGTCTAGAATAAGTAGCACTGCAAAGCAATTGATACGTTTTAAAATGCTTTTGTTTCTGCATGAGAAGGAAACTCTTTAAGGGCAGAATAGCAGAGAAACACCTTTATATAGTTCTGCACATTGAAGGAGGTTTATTCCTGAAAATTACAGGACACTGGTACTTGGTGCCAATCTACTGGTGTCAACACAGATAGTGAGTGCTTTACTTACAAGTACTATTTCCTATTTTTTTAATAGTCCTCAACAAACACTTGTTGACTGAATAGTTGTAATGGCGACCACTAAGAAAATAGAAAATTTGGAAGTGAGACCTGAGAAAAAAAATCGTACCCACATATTCTATGTTGTTTAATGTATGTATTTATATTTAATGCACTAAAATTTTCTTGGAAATACATTGTTAAATAGAATATTGAATCTAAAACGTTATCATCCCCTCTTTCAGGCCCATTCTAGGACACAGCTAACAAAAATCACTCTGCTATAATACAAAACTCTGGTTAAGAATACTCAAAAAAGAATTATCCAACCCTCAGAAAAAGTGAGATAATTCATAATTGAGAAGGAACTCATGATTTAGAGGAAATGACTGCTAATACAATTATATATGAGTACAGGAAAATAATCAGTGTATCTTAAAGAAAGGGAACACGATGTGATGTATAGTTCAAGTGTAAATTATCACAAAAGTTGCAATATGTTAATTATGATGATTCCTCACAAAACATTACTAAAGAAATAAGCATATCAATGTTCACAGCAGTGTATTATTCATTATCTGCCAAATAACTGCCTGGGCTGCCCCGAATCAGCAACTTAACAGAACTAGTGAGCTCTGCTTCTTCCTTCCTCAGACCACAGCTAGTCCCCCACCTCAACTGTGCTGCCCAACAGCTCTGACAGCTCCAAATGGCGGGGCTCCCACTCACCTTCTGCACTCCCTAGTCCTCACAAGGTGAAAGCCGCTGATGTATAACATGTTCCCCCTCCGAACAGGTTCACTAATTTCCATTTTGAAGTCAAAAGAAGCAAATACATCCAAGTACTCAATCAAAAGAACATTTATTTAGCATCTACTAAATGGCAGACAATAAGCCAGACATCAGGGACCTCGAGAGAGATGGCAGACACAGTCCCCACCCCGAGGAACTCCCAGGCTAAAGGGGGAAATGAACACCACTACCTACCTCCAGCTGCTATGATCAACGATGTGTACAAGTGTGCGTGGCTGTGACAGTGAAGGGGCAGCTACTGAGACCACAGAGAGGGCTTTCCAGGAGAGGATTTTTGTGAAGAATCAAAATTAAAGATAAAGAGGCAGATGGGAAACAGGAGGGCATCTAGCAAGCACTGACAGCACGTGCACCAGGCAAGAGACAGAGTGATGCACGGTATACCAGGACACGAAGCAAGAGTGGCTGGTGTGGTTGGAGATGGTCGGGCCCGAGAGCAGAAGATGAGGCTGGAGAGGCAGGTAGGGGCCAAACGGTGAACTACAGATTGTGTCTTACGCTGAAGTCATCTATACTACCTCCCTCTCTCAGAGTTCTACAGGAACCCGAACATTGTAGCTTTAGAGTAAAATACATGTACACACATGTGTAGTATTTCTCATTATATAACTTTTAAGTCAAATTCTCTTTTAACACTTAAACTACTACCTATTCTTGATGTTGCAAAAGGCTAAGTCATCATCACTGTAGGATGTTCACACATCTAAGTAAACCTATTAACTAAGAGAGCCAGTCTGAACCTTTTACTTTAAACACAGACCCTAAAGCCAAGGTTGAAGTTCGGTTTTCCTATGTAATAGTGTATTTGTCTATAATTATTCAGGAATGTATATTGTTTAAACCTCCCCACCTTTCAGGAAGTTGCAAAAGAAGAACTTTAATTTGTACAGACTCTTCCTTTTAAATTTATATACAGTATCTGTGATTTTTCTCAACTGGATTTTAGAAACCTTATTGGCAACTACTTGACAAAAATGACAATCAGGGTAGAACTTTGTTTTAAACAAATCCTCGATCCATCAAATAGCATTCCATTCCTCCAAATAAGCGAATTCCCTTAAGCACCAAAATAAATTATTTATAAAATCTGACTTTAAGAAAATGCATCCTATATAAACTAAGCAATTCCTTTACCTCATAAATTTCATTACCTCATAAAATTGGTTATGTGTGCCCTTGGGGAGACTCAGTGGTATATCACAAAGTTACAGGACACCTGGCCCATGCTTCTGGGGGCTTCAGTGTTACTCAAAGATTATGGAGAGGAAGAGCCTTTATTTTTACATTAAAACTAAAAGAAATGGTAAAAAGTAGAACACAAAATTAGCATGTAATTTTAGATCAAAAAGGAGACTTCAAAGAAATTTATAGATGATTCCAGGCTGTATTCCAGATTTGGGGGCATATGAGCTCACTTCTCTTTTTCCTTACTAAGAAAAGACTCTGAAGAGCAGGATAGTGACCACTTCACAGCCAACTGCTTTGAGGACTCACGGTCACAAGTGCTCCTTTCTCCAGGGGCATCTCTAAAGGGATACTTTTAATATGCATGAGCTCAGAGAGGACCAGTTCTTTATCTGTATGTACACATAACCCACTTCGTAAGATGCATGCAGTATTTCATTGTAAAAGACATGGCTTTGTGTTTAAAAGGGCTGCTGAAATACTTTTTAAAACTAGAGTTAAAAAAACAAACAAATTAGTCTGAGTTAATAAATTATCCCAACTTTGAAAGACAGAGACTATGCAGTCCTAGCTTCCTGCTGGTGAGTTGCCAGTGAGGCAGGGAGAAAAGTGGCTTAAATGGCCGTGTCCTGGTAGACACTGCTTCATTCCTTTTTCCTTAGCTCTTGTCCCAAACAGGAATGGATGCCAGATTCCCCAAATGATAGAAGAATTCCTAAATAACCATTACCCAGATTCCAGGACCATAATGACAATTGCTCCTGCTTCCTGGTTTTTGGATACTGCAGTTCCTAGATGACCTTTTAAGTCTAGTAGGTCAACTACTCTACCAAACTAGACATCTAACTGGCCCCTGATCTGTCTTTATTTCCATTATCCTACTTTCCAAAGAATTAATGCCTTTTCTTTCATCCATTCTGACCTAGCCGTTTCCCCATGTTCTTTGTGTCCTATGACTGAGCCGGTTCTCTCGCTCTCATCTCACTTTAGAAACAACAACATGGCTTGATTCCAAGGGAAATTCAACTTCCTGCAGCCATTGTTCTCAAGAGTGTGGCATATTAAAAATACTTCATACTCCATGAAGTGAAATAACAGTCCTAAAGACGAAGTCACTCAGCTTATCCAAGTGGTTTATTACTGCACAGCACAAACATGAAAATAACCTTCTGAAGAGAATTTAAAACATTTTAAAAGATGCTGTTCACCCAGTAATCAGAATCAGGACACCGCAGGGAAATGGAAAATTTGACAAAAGTTGCTGATATACAGTGTTTAAATTTCAAACTTCATTCATTGTATGTGTCACACATTTCTTTCATCTGCTTAAACCACACTTCAAAAAAGGTAGGACCATGTCCCTAATTGGAAGTAACTCAACTAAAAGCTTTGGTGTTGTTGCAGAACTCCTACATGATCAACGTGACTGCGATGTGGTTCGGCGAAGGGCCCCTGAGGAAGAGAAGCCGAGTGCCACACCCGCGGCCACCTCTGCTTTTCAGGTCCATCAGCTCTAGCAGCCTACGTGAGGACCTCGGCCTGGGACCAGCCAAGCCAAGTCTGGCTTATGTGGTGATTGAGAGCTGATCCGTATCCAGAGGGAGGTCTGTCTATTTTAGAATCAGAACAGAACATGACCTGCTCCAGGAACACAGGACTGGTGGTGGGGTTTGGAAGACTAATTTGAAAGTGCTAAACAAAGGTGAAGACAATAATATCAATACTAAGGAACAAAACGACTATGACTCTGGGTGCACTTGAGCTCATCGAAAAACTCTAAAAAATATACTTTTTTTCCTATGAATTTATATGACCTTCCTGCCCAAGTACAGAATTTGATGCCTGATGATCACCTTAACAGATCTCGCCAAATGCACCAAAATGAGAAAAGGCCAGACCTAAATTTTACCCAAGAATAGGGGATGCATATAGTCTCTGTTTTAGGGGTACATGAATAATGGCCTGATTTTACAAGTTTAAAAAGCTACATTAAAAAAAATAATAATAAAGTAAAATAAAAAACTACATCTTAGCATATATATTTTAGTAATAAAACTTGTTTACCCTTTAAATGATAATTGGTTTTAAAGCTTCGGTAACAAAGCAGTGAACAAGCACTTTTCTTTAATGTCTGAAAAGATGAGACGGCTCACAGAGAACTAGCTAAATATACCAGGATCTTATCCCTCTTTAAATTATCTGTTAATGTTTATAATTGCAATGATCTTCATACCTTTTATGAAATACTTTACAATTATTGTACTTTATTTTCAAGAAGCAATAAGAATACAATCTAGGATTATTAACTCAATGATAATATTTTAATAGCGGCTGGAGTATTTCAACTTAGGAAAAAAATGATTTCTTTTCCATTAGAAACATGCTTTAGGGCTCAGTTTGCAGTCAAGACTCTCATAGGTATTTTATCATCTGTTTACAGCAAATATTTTTACCAGGAATTTTCTTTTGGATGGTTTATTTATTTATTTTTGGCCACACCGCACGGCATGTGGAATCTTAGTTCCCCAACCAGGGATCGAACCCGCGCCCCCCGCATTGCAAGCACGAAGTCTCAACCACTGGACCGCCAGGGAAGTCCCTTGGATGGTTTAAATCTGCATAAATACTTATATAGCAACTTAAAGTATTCTCATATGAAATAACACTAAAATATCATTTCGGAGTTCTCAAACAATATAACTACTACTTTTTCAATACCACTGTCTGTCCAGGGCTGCAAAGTTTGTACTTTGTACATAAAGGAGACTTGATACTGCTCACCGCACCCACCACCACCCCCCCCCCCCCGCCTACAAATAAAACCCCAGCAACAAAATATCTCTTGGTAATGGAAGAGCTGGGTCAGAAACACTGGACATTTTTAACATAAGGAAAATGCTAAGCTACAATATCTGGGGTTAAAAATCAAAGAACAAAAGAAGAAAAACTGTAAAAAAAAAAAAAAAGTAATACCAGAAGTAAAATTTGAAAAGGAGCTGTAAAGCAGGGTTACAGGGGAAGGAATTAAATGGAAACACGAGGGCACCAAGTTTAGAACCCAGGAATCCAAGCAAGGGTCTAAGAGAAGATTTGCTTTCATAGAGCAACATTCGTATTTTGCAAAATTTAGTCAAAACCTGAAAAGTTTAAACGTCTATCTATATCTGTATTTTAAACCAGATACTTAAAAAAAAAGAATCTACGATTAAGAGTTATATAACATTAAAAGACAGGTGCAGAAAGACTAGCAAACAGGAGGTTAATCTCGAGGCCTCAGTGCACAGAGACCTGTTTAATGAGGCCCCGTGACAGACACCACACCCCACCACGGAGTAATGGGCAGTGGAGCAGCCTCTGGAAAGCTTAGCTGTCAACACTGCTCCTGCGATGGAAGCAAAGAAGCATTTGCTTAAGTGACAGATTTCCTGGATTTTGTGGATCATCAGCCAGAACAGTTGCTCCATATAATCAACATCAGAGTTGAACTCCATCGAGGTCTTGTAACTAATTATAGTTAACATTTACAGAGCTCGTACCAGGTGCCACTTCTATTTCAAATGCTTTACATGTATTATTTCATTTCATCCTCACAGCAATACTGTAAAGGAAGCACTGTTCTTTCCCTCATTTTACATATGAGGAAACGGAGCAATTAAGCAGCTTTTAGTTGGGATCCACCTCTAGATCTGTCTTCCTTCAGAGCCCCACCTCTTACCTACTGTTAAAGGTATATAAAGTAAAAATAAAATATTTCTGCTAGTTAACAGTAAGTATTCTAAAATGACACGGTCATGTATGGGGTGACAGTGCGCTCACAGTAAAATATTTCATGGCTTAAGCACACACACACGTGCACACACGTATCAAAGGACTTGTACACACCTCAACCATGTAAATGTACAAAACTCCTGTGGTGAAAAATTATTCATGCTATTCAAAGTGTCTTCGAATAGGAGATTAGAATATGCTCCTTGTCTATAACCAGAATTATTTTTTATTAAGCACAAAACTAATCATCAGAAATGCTAAAATGCAAAATGAAAGAACTTCTTATTCTTTGCTCCAAAAAAAAGAATAAAAAGTTGTTGGACGGTTTTCATTCTAGGGAACTGGTTTCGTCCGATGAGACTGCCCTGGGTCAGGAGCCAGGAACTGCAGAATGTCTCTGCCACCAATTTGCTGTCTTCAGTTTATAGAAACCACTTTCTTTTCAGCACCTCAGTTTCCTCACCTACCAAATGGGAATACTATCTATTCTGTCAGGTTTCATTAAACTGAAGTGAATGTTTGGTAATGGTAACAGTAATGAGACTACATCTATATAGGGAATTATTACTAATTGGGTGCTGGGGTGATGGATGCTATTTACTTAGGGGAGTTGTGGGGAGGGGTGTGCAGAGGTACTGTTAACTATTTCAAACTGCTACCAAACCTGATTCAGTCTCTGAGTCTCATAACCACCCTGGAAATAAGCAGGACAAGTATTGTTAGACAGATGGGAAAGAGTTAGGTGGCTATGTGGCTAGTTAGGGACAGAGCCCAGAATACAATTTTCCCCACTCCCAGTCCAGTGTTTTTTGATCACTGTTTTTTTTTTTTTTTCCCCTCTGCCGACTCAGAGGTGTAGCCCAGTGCTGAGGAAGGATGGAGCAAGGACAACAGAGAAGTCTTCATTCTGAGGAAATCCAACAAGGGTGCGAACATCCTGAACTGATGAACTAGAGAAAACAAGTCTCTTTGTGGACCCGAAGCTTGGAGTTTATGGAATCGACCCACGTACCTTGATTTCTGGGAGCTGCAAAACTTCGGGAAAGACTTCGATGCAGTTGGAGTGAGCAATTGCCGTGTGCATGCGCCTGCAGCTCATGATAGTTGTCGGGACGGCCTTCAGTTTATTCCCACTGAGGTCAATTTCCTCAAGTTCCTCCAGCTTTGCCATTTTACTGAAAAAGAGAAAATCCAAGGGTGGGCAGGTCACAAAGTAATTATAGGGAAATTTAGAAAGAAAATAATAGATAATGAGAACCAAAAGGTAATTTACTGTGACTCTGAAGGTTCTTTAAAGATTCACTTGCACTAGTCATTTTAACAGACAAGCTTTTCACTACTGTTTTTGAGTATCGAAGTATTTTGATACCTCCTTTCTTACTACAAAACAAAAACTCTTAACTTCAGCTTTTCGAATTGGCAACAAGAAGAAAAATGGACGTCCTTTTCCTAGGAAAACTCTGTGTGAATTGAGTTACCCTGACAACAATCACTTTACTATGTAGCTTAGCCTGAACTCCAGTGAAAGTCCTACCCAAATGGGTCAAAAGTTGGCCTTAATCTAATCTATGTGTTTTAAAAGTGTGAGAGTATTATTTCTTCGTATTGGCACTGAAACCTCAAGGGAATATACAGAGTAGAGAAGGGTATGGTTTATATGAAGATATGCTTTCTCCTGAAACCCCACTCCCCAAATTCCTTGGACATCCCTTGTGATAACAAGGCGGTCATGAGGAGTAGGATGCTGGAAGGTGATCTGGATCATCTCTCGACCTCCGGCAATGCCCAAATTCAATCTGGACCCAAAAGAAATTTCTCTCAACTCCTGCTAAACACCTACAAAGAAAGAATCTTTCTCATCTTACCTTAATAACAAGTCCTAATGTAATTTAACACTTTTGTTTAAGAATGTCTTGTATTGTTCAATCTTAACCTATAATGTAGAATTACTATTTAATTATATTAATCAATAATTACAGTAACTCAATAAAAAAAAACTCCAGAATTAGGGTTTCTTATATTTTCTGTAAATCTGGAGGGAAAAAACCCTCTGCTTCTACAAACCTATAATGCATCTATCACTCCTCTGGCCCTTTTCCCACCACTTGTGAAGGTGGAATCTAACAAGTGCAGGATTCCCAGTGAGTGCAACTCAAACTTACAATCTAAATCATTTAGTTTAGAGTTATTGGTATCTCCTCTCCTTGCTGTGGTTTCATTTGTCACAATAAACCTTTTAAAAAATTTAGCAAGAAACAGTTTATTGCTTTTCTTTCTGTTTTCTCTCAAAAATAAAGCTTACCTTATTTGCTTACTTGAAAATAAATATACGCCGAAGATACAAGAACTAAGTTTTTATCTTATGAAATCAGATCTTTTAATATCATAAACATTCAACATGGTATTAGGATATGCTACAAACAACACTGTATGCACAGACTGTGAAGTAATCCATCTGTGATAGCCTGAATTTGTAAGATTATTATTTGAATATGTTGTCATCATATTGTGAGAAGAAATGTGGAGAAACCAAATGAGTAACAGGCACAAAAAAAGATTGAGAGTATAAACGTCAGGTCCAAGAAAGAAACCATGTCAAGGAAGTTTCTATCCCTCAGCATAGAAAGGAGGTGGTCAAAAAAATTCTCTGTAGTTAGGGTGATTACTGCTGGCATGGGTCACTGGGGGATACCCTCAGAATTTGAGCTGATGATCATTTCTCCAATAATTTCAGAGATATTATTGCTATGTGACGACTATGTTTTCTTCCAAAAATAACATCTCATTCCACAGTAAAAGAAAAGTACATTAAAAGAAAAAAAAGAAAGAAAGAAAAGCTTAATCAGTAACATCAAATGAGGGGGAAAAAGTAAAGAAATAAATGTATACTACAAAAATAGAGTAATACTTGAAGTCAATGCATATTTGGGCCTCTCTCCTTTAGTAAGGGTTTCAACAGACTGGTATCCTTGATGCTAGCAGAGGGAGGCTGTCCCCGTATTTTGCTTTGGCCCAGTACTAAGTCGCAGTTAGCAGCAGAATATCAGAGGGGTTAGTGTTTGCTTCTTTGATGTGTGGGTGTGAGTTCTAAGACCTAACTTGTTAAAGCTTCACTCAAAGCAAGATACAATGCCACTGCTCCCCAAAATCAGAAATTAAAATTAAAATAGACTGAAAAGTAGAATTTTCTAAGAGCCATAAATTATTTGTAATGTCACAGTTTCTAAGAAAGCACAGGCCACCATTGCTTTCTATACCATAAGCATAAATACAAAAGCTATTAGCTAATTGAGAACCTTCAGATTCCTAGTTTATGTTCTAATTCTCACACATCATACTAGGTTAATCTTTTTTTTTTTTAATTTGACTGGTTAAAAGGAAGCAAAAGAAAAAATATACCTGCTAGATGACATGCCTTATTTCAAAATCATAAGAACATTCTAGCAATTGGGTCCTTGGATACATTCATATTAGAAAAATCAACACACTTCTCTTTAGGGGAATGCTGACAATGGCTTATATAAAAGACACTGTGAATAAGAATCAGGAGGAACAAGCTTTACATTATCTGGGAAATAAACATGTTAGTTTTTGCCTTTCCATCTATGAATCCATTTTCAGAAATGCAATGAAGGACGTCACTCTGTAATCTTCTTTTACCTTGCTGGAAAACTCTGAAGTCGGTTATAGGCCATGTGAAGAATCTTCAGATGGGGGTGTCCTGTTAACAAGGGTACACATTTATCTGTGAGGTTGTTATTCGTCAAATACAACTCCTGTAAGACGCTGTTTGTCTCTTCAGAAAGTGTGGCTGGAGGAAGGGTTTCCAGTTTGTTTGCAGATGCATTCAGGAATCTCAGGCTACAATGACAAAAATGCAACAGAATCCCACTGATAAGCCACAGGTCTAGTCCAGAATCTTCAACAAACCTAGAATTTTTCTGATTGATAACTGGCATATTAGAAACTGGGTTTAGAAACATGAATCTAAAGGTAGGTCTTGGCATGGAAGCAACCTAAATGTCCATCGACAGAGCAATGGATAAAGAAGATGTGGTACATATATATACAATGGAATATTACCTAGCCATAAAAAAGAATCAAATAATGCCATTTGCAGGAACATGGATGGACCTAGAGATTGTCATACTGAGTGAAGTAAGTCAGACAGAGAAAGAGAAATATCGTATGATATCACTTATATGTGGAATCTAAAAAGAAATGATACAAATGAACGTATTTACAAAATAGAAACGGACTCACAGACTTAGAGAATGAACTTATGGTTAGTGGGAGGAAGGGTGGAGGGAAGGGATAGTCAGGGAGTTTGGGATTGACATGTACACACTGCTGTATTTAAAAAGGATAACCAACAAGGACCTACTATATAGCACAGGGAACTCTGCTCAATGTTATGTGGCAGCCTGGATGGGAGGGGAGTCTGGGGGAGAACAGATACATCTATGTGTAGGGCTGCGTTGCTTTGTGCACCTGAAACTATCACAACATTGTTAATTGGCTACACTCCAATATAAAATAAAAAGTTTAAAACAAAAGAAAGATAGGTCTTGGCTTTGGCAGGCATACAGATACGTGACTCCACTGTCCATAATGAACACAGTAGCTATCTGTATGTGTTAACTACACAGAGAAATCAATTTTTATGGAAGCACAAAGGTGAGAGAAAGTGATTAACTTTATAGCTGGTGGGGAGTCGAAGGGATAGTGATAAGATAAAATTAATATTCTGTCTTAAGAAAGAGAAAAACAATTGCCTATTTTAAAATAAAAGAGCTCTTATAGTAATAAAATAATTAGACATTAGATCACAATACAACTAAATCACATAGTGACTAAGTCCTTTTCAGTATGATGCCCAAACCATATTTTACTGACATATATTCACAACTGCAAGGGATAATTTACTCTGTAGTAAAATAATGTAATACTATGTAGTAGTGAAAATGAAGAACAACTACAGGTATCAATAGGATGAATCTCACAAATATAATATTGAGTAAAAGAAGCCAGATACCAGAGGATACACTGCATGATTCCCTAATTATAGAGTTCAAAATCAGGCAAAACTTATCTGTGGTATTAGAAGTCAGGGAAGGGAAGCAGTGTCTAGGAGACAGCTTCTAATTTTTCCAATATGATAACATTCTGGTTCTTGATCTGAGTGCTGGTCACGTGAGTGTGTTCACTTTGAGAAAATTTATCAAGTGCTACAGTTACGATATGGCCCCTTTTCTGTATCTATATTATACTTCAATAAAATTTACATTAAAACAAGATGGATATGCTACCAGTTATCCAAATGATACAGTGAACAATAGCTAAACTATGAAGAATGTTTTTACACCTGAGATAACTAAAACTGTCAAAAGCTGTATATTGTGAAACACAGATAAATGCAAAATGCAAAGCTGGGGAACTGAAACAGAATCCTTGCTGCGATCAGGTTCCAAATTATTGGAAAGGGAGGGAAGGACAGAGCAGGAACTGTGCACGGCTCACGGGCAGACAACCCTGCTGCTTCACAGTGGATCTCCACCACGTGTGTTCCATAGTGAAGCTGCAGTGACCCGAGCGTGGAGAGCATCCAGCCCACAGGACTCACCTGCCATGGTTGCCAAGGTCAAAGCTGACTTGTCCCCCACCCCTTACCTAGAACTACCCTGTTAATGAACTGCCTTTCTCGTTTCAAAACCACCCAGGTTTGAAATGTTCAGCATTCAATTCAGGACTATTTTACCATATGTTAGTAAAAAAGAATAAAATCTTCCTTAAAAAGGAAGACTCTGGAATACCAGGTACAGTTATTTTTAATCTTGGATAAAAAGAAAGCTTTGTATTCGGGCGTCATCACCAAAACTGTCATCCCAAGCCCTCAGTCCACTAAGTTAATACTCTCCAATCTTGCGACCTCCACACACTTACACACACATGGTCCAACTCCACTACTTATCTAAGGAAAAGCAGCTTCCCCAAAATAGAACATTTTCCATTAAAGAAACATGTATTCCGTTGACATTAAAAAAAAAAAAGGAAGTTAGAAAAAGGCTGTACAAAAAAAAGAAAGGAAAAAGTCTGTACAGACCATAAATAGTCATGGGAAATTATAGTCGTGTGTGCTACAGAGAAGAAAATAAAGGTCATTCATGCAGTTTCTGAAATGGTTCTGACATAGGAAGGAAACCCCTTCCAGCACCATAGTTCTTTAAAGTACTTTTACCAGTCTCATTTGTATCACCTGACTTAAATACCCTGTTAAGATTCCTTCAGTGTAGAATTAGAAAAAATTAAAATGCATTGCCCTAAAACAACTTGCAATGGGGTTGGCTGGGAAACTCTGACAATCTCATTAAAATACAATTCTCTAGGAAATATGTAGTTATAGATACATGAAAAGAAAAGAAAGAAATTAACTCATGAATATTTGCATATTTTTAGGCCAGAAAAAGAGGGAAAGTTGCTTTGAAAGGAAAAAAGACTGACTAGTGAATGCTCACCTAGAAAACTGCAAAAGGGACTTTAAAAACTCCTTACAACATCTGATGAAGGGAAGAGAGGGATTTCCAAAAAGACTTGTCCTCTCATCTTGTTGAAATTTGCCTGTATTGAAGTTTATACTCTTTATGGGAAACGGCGCGGGGGGGGGGGGGGGGGGGGGGGGTGGGAATCCTGCACCCTCCACTCCAGGAAATGAAACTAAGTTGAAACTACATGGGCTGGTTCCAAAGGATTTAGTTTGAATTGAATAAAGCCTGATTGAATCATCGTGTTAGCTAACAGTCAAAGAGCAAACAATTGGGCTAAAAACATTTTTGATTATAATAGTCTCCGGGAAATTAAATTCAATACCAATCCTTTTAAAAATAAAATACCTGTCCCACAGCCTCACGTTTCAGCAGGAGGCAAATTAAGTTGGTTTAATCATCTGGGTGTTGTATTTCCATCAGAGTGAGCAACTACTTTAATTTTGTAAAATTTCTCCAGTATGGGTAACGGCTTTACTCAATAAATATGGTGTATAACCCCACCCCCTGCTTTCAAAGCCTCCCCAAAACTAAATTCCTAAAGCACTGAGTTTGGTCTCAACTCAGTATGATGTGAGAGAACTTCCTCAAGCTTTTCCCTTATAGGTTTTTGTAATAACTCTATAAAAGACTTGTTTAATGTGCCATGAGAGTTTCATCCATAGAACCCTCTTCACTATGCAACCCTCTTATAATTATTAGAGAAGAGCAGTAACATATCACTTTTTCTCATTTGTAAAGTGCTCTCTAGAGACCACAGCTCTTTCCTATTTCCTGTTTCACTTGATTCTCCCAACATCCCAGAGATGCCCCCCTTAATATTTCACAGAAGACAAACTGAAGCTGAGAAAAGTCAAATTACCTGGCTGCTGTTAAATAGTAATTAGTGTCAGAGCCAGAAATAAACCCAGATCTCACCAATCTTAGAGTCCACTATTTCCTAACAAAATTCAACTGGTAAAAACAGTAATAATAAAACTTTCCTGAGGACATTTTCATAGGCCTTCTCCAAAAAAGCTGGAGGCCAAGCAGGGCACCTGCTGGGTAGTGTGAAGACCACATGTGCACAGCGCTTCAAACTCCATTCCTAAAATAACTTAATAAATAGCACAGTACTCAAAAACTTTTCTTAGCAGGAAGTGCAAACCTTGTAGAGAAAAGACTCACATACAACTCCTGCCCTGAAGCAGTTGGAAAGTTGCCCATGACAGCAGTGAGACAAATCCACTCCTTGCTTCTTGAGCAATTACTCTTCTTCCCTGGCACATTCTGTTCCGGTCTGTTCTAGCTCATCTAGGTTTTTTTGTTTTGTTTTCATTTTTCAGTAATTCCCAGCACACCCTTAACTTTTACAGCCAAATTCTGTCCTGAAACAAAGCACAGGATTTGGTACCACAACAGGTCTACCTATTTGCAGGCGTACCAGGCATTCTGCATTCAAATGATTTTTCTGCACATCAGTACTGGGACTTGTAAGTCTATTGAAAATGCAAAAGGTTAAGACCCTAAGCACAGCAAAATTCTTTGACTTTTGTACAACTCCCTGATTTCTGGCCCCCAAAATCTTCCAGAGGTGCCAAACAAAATGCTCTAAGTTCCTTATCATTTGTCCATACAACACAACGCTTTTGACAATTTCATCTACTGATATCTTCAGAAGACTGATAGCTCTTAAAGCAGGGGCTTTCAAACTTTTCATTAATGGCAACCAAGAGTACAAAATACATTTTACAGGACCACCCAGTACAGATGCGACATATACATGTGTAAATGAAACAAAAGTTTCTTGAAACAATACTTAACCTTATTCTATCTTACACTGGTATTTTCTATGCCATTTTTTTAAGCGCTGGTAGAAACCCCCTAAATTACTGCACCTCACTTATCAGTTTGAAAAAAGGACGCCTATTATTCATTGTCTAGCAACATCACCTAATAGTGAGGATTGCGTGTGAAGAGAAAGTGCGTACGTATAGCCTAACAGAACTCACACACTATTATTTTGAAAATTATTCTGAAAATCTGCCTGGCTTGGGCAGTAAAGATCATAAGCCTACAGAGCAAAGGAAGAAAGGTTACACAGATGTATGAACTGTTGAACAAGAACTCGAAAAGAATTAATTTTAAAAATTAAGTATAATTAATTAAGAATTAGTTAACTGATGTAGCACTATAAATTAATCTAGAGATATCCTAATTTCATCAATTATACCACTGATGTTCTCTATCTGGTCCAGAATCCAATTTAGGATCGCACATTCCATTTCCTTATCATGCCTCATTTGTCTCCTCTAATCAGTCTTAATTTAGATTTGTTTGATGTTTTATCATCGTTAGAATTTAGAATAATGGGATGCATTTCTGGCAAAAACACATAGAAGTGATGTTGTGCCTTTGTTCCTGAAGGTATGTGATTCTCAACTTCAGCTCCCAGATATTCTTATTAAGTAGGTCAGCGTAAGTCTTCAAAAATCTATAGAATTAAGAATTCTGATGACTGGCCAAGTTGAGTCAGTAGAACTGAGATAAGGGCCAGAAATCTGCATGTTTAGTAAGTAATCTAGGGGATTCTGAACACACTCTGAGAAACACTATTTTATTTCACTACGGCTCTCAAAACATCAGAACTTCCCAAGATAGCTCTCTCTCCTTAGGAAAAATAGTGTAGGCATAACTTAGCTCTTCAAAATGCCAGAAATATCTATCTTTGCCAAAAGCCACCAGTTGTCATGGTTAATCGATCACGCTCTCCCAAATTTTCTATTCCCTTTTAGTCCCCTTGATATTTACACATATTCTGTCTGAGTCACTAAAACTTATGGTCTGTAATGTGACTAATACTCCGGGGATATTTTAATAATTACCATGTACTTCATTTGCACATACACTCTCCCCATTCCCATCCCCTGAAAATACCTTGTTCTGTTCCAACCAAGGATAAAAACAGACCCTAATCCCCACCCACAATAGGAATCTATAACTCTCCTTTGAAGGGCCCATTGTGACTGACCTCATCAGGAGCAGCTCTCTGGCCATGATGTGAGAGTGCATATGTGAAATGGACAGGGAACCAGCCATTGCCGAGATTTCAGAAAGGACAGAAGGATGGCAGTACCTCATCCATCCAACTTGGTGACCCACGGGGAATATCTACTCCCACTCTTGCCCATCTGTTGATGAAAACTGATTATCTGAAACTCTTTTGGGGGTTTCCATCAAGAAAATTCTCAACTCTAAGCAAAAAGGGATAAGATGAGAGATCTAGGCCGGTAAGATCCAGATTAGAATACTTGCCAGTTCCCCTCACAGAACCAAATCCTGTCCTGACCACAAGATACAAAATCACAGTCAACTTCTCAGCAAATATGGTCTAACATATTTTACATCTGTCTATAGTTTTTGAGCTGCCAGTCAAAAGAAATAAAACTCAAAGAAGAATATGGAGGGTAAACTCATAAACTTAAATTGTTGATTCAGGTCATAAGAATTTTAATAAAATCGGTCTGAAGTTTTCAGAGGAAGATAAAGATATCACTAAAAGTCATCTAATTTAAAGTAGATTCCCCTCTCTTATCTGGTTACCTGCTACCAGGTAAAGCAGATTAAAATACACCATTCTAAAGCTGTAATATCTCAGAGACAATATTATATAATCAAAACCATGACACTGTGTTTTAGCAGAAAGATTCAGAGCTAAAGAAATCTCCTTAGAAAGAGAGTTTAAGTTCAGCCTTTTGCTGTGTCCAATAAAACATGTTTTTCTGACAGTTCTCATGAAGCTTCCAAGCACAAGTTCTACTGAGAGAACAAACAAAACCATTTTTAACTTATGAAGACTTGTATTCAAGCTTTTTCCTCAGTTATATAACCAAACACAGAACTGGTAACAATAATTTATTACCACAAAAAAAAAAAAGAAAAAAGAAAAAGTGAGCATCTGTATATTTTTTAAGATTTGTATTATGGAGCAAACTGAATGGAAGGAGAATTGAAGCAGTTTCATTACTGCCTGGGGCTATCTACCAAACACAAAGCCCTGTATTATACAACAAAGTGCTGTTCTTCATACCAGGAGCCTAAATTAAAACCAATCCTATCATTTTCCTTCTCCTTTACCCTATCAACCCCACCTTTTATTACAGTTTATTGTGCAGTTATTTTAAGCTCAGCATTAGGTTGTAAGCTCCTTGAGGGTAATACCGATGTTAGTCATTTTTCAGTCCCCTGCAGTACCCAGCACAGTGACTTAAACTTACAAGGTCAGTAAGACACTGGCCATCCTGAACCATGTAAATGAAAACAAATCACAACTGAAACCACCTGCAAAGAGCTTGTGAAGATTCTTTCCTAAAAAACCCTCTTTTAATACTAAAAAGCCCTCTTTTAATATTTTAAGCTTCATGTTTTCTAGGTTGACCTGCTCCCACAATAGTCAGTAGTAGTTTATTCCTTCCCCTCAAGCTAATCAAACCAAATATACAGTAGCTCTACATTTTCCTGAATGTAAATTATGCCTCGATTAAAATTTTTTTTTTAATTTAGATAGAGAAAACCTCAGTTATTCAGGTTTTGGAAAGGGGATAAATAGAAAAAGTATTATCCCTTTAAGAAGCAGTAAATAGTTTGGTAAAGCATAGGGAATAGAGTCAATATTTTTATCATAACTCTGTATGATGTATAATCTACAGAAATAGCAAATCACTATGCTGTCTACCTTAAATTAATATAATATTGTAAAAGTCAACTACATTTCAATTTTAAAAAGTTCTATCTTTCTTGTCTTCCAATAAATGAAATAATACAAGAATGTTGTTCAAAAAAGATCTCACTGACTTTACCCCACCCTCTTTATGACCCTATCTGCCTGAGAGAACCAAACCTCTTAACCTTTCTGACTCAGAGTCATGACAAGGTCAGTTGCTACACGAGGCTGGAGATGGCGTTATTGCATTGCTTGGAAAACAAAGGCACTGGAATATGCCTTCTTGGAAAAGTTTCTTACTTCTGCCTCTTTTGGTCATTTGCTTTTCTCTCATAAAATAAAAGCAGGATGCTTGCTCTAATTCACTCAGCCCCTTACTCCAGCACTCCCTGTGCTGGAAGGGCATCTGGCACAGCCTGCCCTCCTCCCAAGAGCTACAGAGGCTGCCTACTTCCCCCGCACCAGCCCCTACTTTCCAAAATGCAGCTGGCTCTGGATAGGCCCATTTATTCAGACTAGGGTATTTCTGCCTAAATGCCTTTAGCTTACACTGTGGGCTCAGCTTATTCTGCTCTCCTTGATAGCAATGTTCCCTTTCAGTGGCTCAATTCAGGTCCTAAATTTTCCATACTGCATGACCAGAAATATTCTAGTTCATACAATCACCCCTTTTCCAACATACAGATTCCATTTGGGACTGTACAGAATAGACAACAAGGGAAAACCTGCGCAGCCACAAAGTCAACAGTCCATGCAGCGGTTCTCGACCCTGGGAGTCAGCAGAATTGCCTGTGGAACAATCTAAGTTAAAGCTGCCCCCTCACAACTGCTCATCTGAACATGAACACACAGTCTCCTGGACCACACTGTGAGCGACCTCAGGCACACATTGTCAGATCTGGCTGGCACCAGGGAGACTCAATGACTGCTTAGGGACGCCTCTAGAGAATGAAAAACATATTCAAGTGCCCCTTTGAAATAAAATTCTCAGAAATGAGTAAAGAATGATTATTATCTATTAGAGAGTTCCAGCACTATTTACCTACTCTACTAGCCATGATCTTATAAGACTCAGATTCAAAAATGGTTTTATCTCACTCAAAGACTCCTAAAACCTGAATCTGTCTCCCTTTTGGTTTCTACTGATTCAGTGTAGATCCCCCAGGAGAACAAGTGGATTCTCATTATAAAACTGCACCCAAATTTTCCCTAACTTAGCCTTATGAAAGAAAACACAAGGCTACAACATGACATAGAATTCTCCCGCAGGGGAAGAAACCAAATCCTATAGTATTCATAACAATAAGAAACAGGTCTAGAGCTACCCACAGGCTGTACATTGTCCTTTGATATGAATGCAAAAGCAAGAACAATTCTTTAAATTATCTTGAAATATTGTTCTTTTTGTCAGGGGAATGACTTAGCACCAGTCAATTACAATGTAACAATCCCATTTCCCCACAATTCCATTATTTCTCAATAATTATACCAGTAGGAATTCATTGTAACTTACATTAAGTACAGAGAATAAATTTTTTTTTTAAAATGAGGAAAACAAAGGAAAAGGAAAGGAATGCTGGACATGTTCTCTGTCTTGATCTGGGCGATGGTTATGGGGTATATATGTATGTAGAAGTTCACTGAGCAGTATGCTCAAAGTTGTACACTTTTTGACTGTAAGTTACATCTTGATAAAAAGATTTTTTTGAAAAAGGAAAAGGAGAGAAAGAAAAAAATGCAAATCCAAGATCAAGGGTAGTATTTAAAAGTCCTTAAATTTTTTACCTTTCATTAAACAAATATTTATTGAACACCTTAGAAAGGAACCCTCCTATACTGTGGATGGGAACAATTTCTTTAAATACTTAGTAAGCAAGTTATTTAGAAAAATTCTCTTCGTTCAAAAAGAAAATAGTTTAAATGCAAGGGTAAACCTGTGGTAAAGATAAGACAATTGGTAAAAAAAAAAAAAAAAAAAAGTAAAACTCTAGAAAAATCTATCTCTGTCACCCAAAGTCATAAATATGTGAAAGCAAGAACAGAGAATCCTAAGGTAATTACACTAAGCCTAGAGCGGGCTGTACAAGTTTTGACCAGACGGCAAACGTCCCACCCTTGTTTTTATACCGACACCTCCACAGCTCACGCTTACGCACAACTCAACCCACTTAAGGAATCAAAATTAAAGAAGCAGAGAAATTAAGAAAGACTCTCTAGGATATTCCTGCCTCTATTTCCTACAAAATGGTGACAGAAGTGGCTGGCAATACCATTTTCTTCATAAATGTAAGACAGAGAGACAGTCACAAAGTCCACTTTAAATGGTCTGAGATCACCTAAGAAAAGAATGCTAATTAGGGGGCATCTTACAAGGCAACGAACAACCAAAACAAACCAGCAGCTTTACCTGTCGGCCTTCATCAGAAGGTTGGGTGGCAGCTCCAGGAGCTGGTTGTGTTGCACATCCAAGACCTCCACTGAGGTTCTTTCTAGCCTTTCGGGAAGCCTTGTCAGCTGGTTGTGTCCCGCCAGTAGTTTCCGGAGACTACTATTACAAAATAAGCTGTGCAAACAAGGACAAAGACAGAAGGAAACTTACTGAGAGCTCATTTGGGATGAAGTTTTCAAAATGAACAGGAGTAGGAAAAGACTTAAAATCATCTCTCTAAGAAACCTAAATCCATTCAGAGCAAGGGCAAATGTATTGTCACGTAAGCTCAAAGTTGGAGCTGTTCATACTTCAATACTTTCCATACTTAAAAAAAAAAAGAGGGTGGGAAAAACTATGAAAAGGAACATTTAACAAAGCAGCTCTACTTAGTGAAAAAGAAAACGAGTTTCAAAGAAGACACCAAAGGCAGCAGCCTAGTCTTGTTAGACTCACAAGGCAAACTGTGAAAGGCTGTAGGCTTCCCCAGGCAGGGATTACATCTGGTATCACCCTGGAACGCTGGGGGTTTTACCCACAATAGAATCTGAATAAATACAGTTGAGCAATTTTTACTTACAGGGTCAACATTCAGTAAGGATTCTTTTGTCCAGTTAAACTTTTACCAATGACAACTGAAAAAATGTTACATTTTCCTCAGTTGCATTTCACAATAATTATCTCTCTCTTTCCTCACTTCCCTAAATCTGTATGTTTCTATTTTCTCTTTGGTTTAATCCTAGACCAAAGTAGGATTATATTCTCCCTCCTAAAGAGAATATAACTCACTCAATGCAGTATTTTCTTTTGAGCATCAAACAAGCTATTGGGAAGCTTGACTGTGCTTTTCTTCTATGGGTTATCAAAACTGCAACAAACGATGAATATGTGTTAATCTTATGTAAATCTGCTTTATGATCGCTTAAGACCTCGTAGAGAATAAAGCAGGTCCTGGGTTAAACACAGAAATCTGGGGACTGTGGGAAAATGAGGTTATAATTTGCATCCGGATCGCATTGGAATGAGAACTCATTTACACTGCTGTCAAAGAATGAGGCTTCCTCACCCACCTCCTGTTTCCCACCATTCTGACCTCACTGACATCCAAAGTTCTTAAATCACTCTATATTACAGCTGTAACTTTATTCGCTTTAAGTAACAAAACTAGATTCTTTGTTCACAAAGATGCTAGCAACCTGTCTCAACACTGTGACACCATGGGCCCCCATTAAAGATATACCTGACTTTGCAAGTTTAGATATTAATGTGGCAAGACAATCTGTCCAGGACTGTCATTCAGTCACAGCTATCACAGGGCCCAGTCTCTGTAACGCTCACTTCAACCTAATAATTCAGGATTTGGTCCACCAATTTTACTGTCTTGCTGGGCCTGGTATACAAATTAGAATTCTTAGAAAGTAGAATGGGATTATTTCTCTCTCTCACACACACACACACACACTTCACCCTTACACAGACAGATAACTGAAAGACAGGTCACAAAATCTTTATCTTCATTTTTCCAGATAAGAAAGGAGATTTGATAACTGTAGGATGAGTATAAATGTTAGTAACTGGATTTGTTCAATTCTTTTGGATACTATGAATTAAAATAATTAAAATAGCTTCTTTTCCTTTCAGTACAGCTCCACTGCTAAACATGAATTTCTGTTTTCTCAGACCCTTCACACACATCACCTAGACAAACAAAGCTTGAAGGTTAAACCAACTTCTAACGAATCACTGTCTTGGCCTGGATATTAGATCAATGATAGGGCCGATACAAAGTTTGCAACTAAACAACACCATAAATGAGAAAACATGTATTAAAAACACAGACATACACAAAAACAAACACTGTTTAAATTTTTTGACAAGACAGCATTTGGATTTGCTTTGAATAAGCATTTGTTTAGATCCCAAAAAAGCCTGTACTAATGCAGAGCAAATCAAAGATTAATTAACTCTGGGGAAAACTGGGTAAGATATCAGTTATCTTGTATTTATTTAATTGTTGGTTTATTTATATAATATCTTTGTTGTAGCGTACAGTGACACAGAGGCCTTAGACTCCAACATGCTATATGTGTTAAACTGGGGAGGCCAAAGTAGGGAAGAGAAAAACAGACAGAAAGATAACAGTACAAGATTTTTTTTTTAACAAATTATTTTTCCTCATTAGTAGTAGTAGCCTGTTTTCTTTTTTGCTGTTTGTCTTCTAAAAGGGTCCTTCTCTCTCTCCCCCTCCTTCACACACACACACACACACACACACACACATCTGTCCACGGGGCACATCACCAAAGTCCTTTTGATAATGGTGACGGGCTATACTGGGTCACCTAAATGCTCACTCAACATAAAACTCTAAAGCAAAAAGCATTTTCAAATGGACTGAATTTACAGGTATAACATATGGCTGAGAAACAAAGTAAAATCAACTGAGCTTTCCAGGGACTGAAAATGTAAATCGATTTCTTCCACAAGAGCTAGACTCCAACAAAATGTTGTCCAACAGAAATACCATGCAAGCCACATACGTAATTTAAAACTTTTTAGTAGTCACACTTAAAAAAGTGAAAAGAAACAGGTAAATTAGTTTTTACAGTACACTTTTTATTTGACCCAATATATCCAAAATACTATTTTAACATGTAATTAATATATAATATTATATATTGACATATTTTGCATCCAGTGTATATTTTATACTTCAACACTTCTCAGTTAGGACTAGTCACGTTTTAAGTGCTCAAAAGCCCCTCAGCTAATGGCTACTGGCTGTCATAGTGGACAGCTGAACTCTGACACGTTTATTGGGCTTACTAAGCAGGAGTATTTCATGATCCTTGTCCTTTACAAGAGAATAGAGGAATACATACGATCATAAACCTTTAGAGATCGTGTATCTAAGTTTACTCCAAAATAGTGATATATTTCTACAATTTTTCATTGATATTTTTTACTATATATGGTTAAAAATAGGGCTTCCCTGGTGGCGCAGTGGTTGAGAGTCTGCCTGCCGATGCAGGGGACACGGGTTTGTGCCCCGGTCCGGGAAGATCCCACATGCCGCGGAGCGGCTGGGCCCGTGAGCCATGGCCGCTGAGCCTGCGCGTCCGGAGCCTGTGCTCCGCAACGGGAGAGGCCACAGCACTGAGAGGCCCGCGTACCGCAAAAAAAAAAAAAAAAAAAAAAAAAGATAAATAAATAAACAAATAAACAAACAAACAAACGACTTACTCTGTTCAGTGACTGGCTGAGAATAGTGGAAATACCTAGACCTGAGTCGTGGCAAACACTAGGCACAAGTGGCTATTTAAATTTAAATTAATTAAAATTAAATAAAATTTAATATTCAGTTCCTTGGTCACACTGTCCACATTTCAACAGTCACATGTGGCTAGTGGACATGTGGCTAGTGGACACTGTAGTGAAGAGCACAGACACAGACCATTTCAATCATCACAGAAAGTTCTTCAGGACAGCAGTGGGACAGACTACTCTTCTGGTTATTAATTGCATGGCTAGTCACTAACAGTCCAATAATATTTTATGCCACAGTTAGCCAACCTGAAGATATTTGTCTCGATCTATGGATACCAGATATCATCATGTGGTTGCTTTACAATCTTGCCATTAAAGTGAATATTATGAAATAAAAATAATAACACGTTCAGAGAGAGAAGGAAAGAGAAGTTCTTTGACCTTCTACTCCAAATTTCACACAAGAAAAACAGAATCTAGTCTGCTTTTTCTGATTTAATGATCTAATAATCTTTTTTTTTTTTAGGGTTACATTCAAATAAAACCAAACATTATTTGTGGGTAAGGTAGACATGTAAGACAATGGACAGAAGGCAAAGATTCTGAAAGAATTAAGATTACAGAGGTGAACAAATCATACTGTTTGCTGAGTCTCTGAACATTTCTTTTGGCTTATTTGAAAACTTCCACCAAGCATCAGCTGCCACGTGGCTTGGCGAAGTCTGGCTCGGAGTCAAAGCCTTGGTCTACCCATCACTGCATGATAGAAGATTGTGCCTCGAAGGTACCAAGAGAGGTAAAAATACTAAATAAGGTTTTATTACTGGTTTTTTGGCCACGCGGTGTGGCATGTGGGATCTTAGTTCCCCAACCAGGATTGAGCTCATGCCCCCTGCATTGGGAGTGCAGACTCTTAACCACTGGACCGCCAGGGAAGTCCCTAAATAAGTTTTTGGAGCAGACTCTTTCAGGGGTTCATAATAACAAATTAAACACTGAATCAGCAATTTTTTCCATTGCTCATCTAATTTGAGATTCTCTAACTTAATCTGTAATACTCACCGTGCAGGAAGTTCACATATTTGATTATGGCCAATATCCAAAACTTCTAGCTTTCGGCTTTCACACACCCACTCAGGCACATTTTCTAAACGGTTCCTAAATATAAGAATATACAATTCTTTTTGATTGGAATTTGGCTTAAAATATGGTTCAAAAGTCAAAATAATTATATAGCACAATAAAACTTCAAGTGAAATACCCAATTACAGTGAGTATAAATCAAAAGGATATGTGTATTCACTTCAATCTGAGGCAGGATGAGCTGTGGTAAGGAATGAGAAATAAAGAAAGAGTAGCAAAGAACACAGTCATATCATCTGCATCATCTCTAAAGTCTAAAAAAATGTCTGGTTCCCAGAATTACTATCCCAAAATGTCTATAAACCCATGTAAGCTTAGGGAGAAGATGTCTCATACTGGAAAACAAACAAACAAACACATATACACACACTTCCAGTTAAGGTAAATAGTCAAATGGTATAAAATAGTTTTATTTTCCAATTTGCATTTTTACCCTTAACATGAAAATTTTTCCTAATTCCAGAAGGTACCATGAGAGCAGTGCCATAGACAAATGGAAAGAAATGGCAGCAATGACCCTTAAGTTCAGAATTACTTGAAAACATTTACTCAGGCATTAGATAGTAATTATAATTACCAGAAACAAGTAAACTAAACCAATGGTAACTTAAATTGTTAAATGAATTGACCACGTCTTAGATAAATCTACTATATTTGAATGTCTCCTTAGTCACAGATGGATCCTTAGTCACAGTCATAGCTTTTTACCTTCTTTTTAAAATATGTGAAATGACTAGGCACAAAAATCTCACATGGTATGTATGTTATGACTACAATCCTTTAAAAACAGATGAACAAGTCTGTGAAAAGTATGATGCTTGGAACAAGGATTATATTAGAGTAAAAGTTTTTGCTATTGTATCAACTTTTCAACTAAAATATAGAAAAGAAGGCATTATTTTCTGTTTAGTGTTTATATAGGTACACATGGTTCTGGCTTTGAAGCTCTACAGATTGACACAATTAATTACTTTATTGTACAGTAGTTAATCCTTAAAACATCTCAGTAAGATGGGTGAGTGAAAGTACCCTTCAGTATAAGCAACCTCACCATATAGCAATAAAATTCCTCTTAAGTGATAAAATAACCTAGAACTTTGAACTTGAGGAACTCTAAGAACCTAGTAAACACTATAATGAGTAACAGCTCAGTTCCTTTAGAGAACATAAATACACAAGAGAGGGTGAAATACCTAGAGCTATGTGAGGGGAAGCAGAGGTTTTTCTATGAGAATGTCCTACAGTTTGGGAGGTGGATTAGGAAGAGCACATTACAGTAAAGATGCTGGACATACGAGTTAAAAACAAGATGAATAGGGACCAGCATGACATAAGAGTCTCCAATTCAGTCTCACTTAGGGGTTTCAATGGGAACCATTTGCCAATTATATACTATAAATAAAAGAAAAATAGATTCACTCTATGGCCAATTCTCTGGAATAAATCTGTTCAAGATATTTATATGCACCCATGTATGCAAACCCCACGCCTGTACTCTTATTTAAATGCTGAAGATAATAATATTCAAGGCTGACAGAAAAAAAAGAAAGAACTTAGGTAGTGTCTGACTTAAAATTCATTAAACAAAACTGTCTGACATGAATTTAGTAGGAAACGTATGAAGCACTACTCATAAAGGATTTTATAATTATAAATTTCTAATAAAACTAATTGTAATCATTCTCACATCAGCTAAATTCTGACACATTCTGACATAATTATGATTGAGAATATTATTAAAATATCTAGGTTTGTACGCTTTCATGACTAAAGGCAAATTCTACACCTGACAAATCACATATCAGTTGTATCAGATTTTACACACTGACATGAGTTAACAGTTGTCACGTTGACAGGGTCACATGCTCCCACGTACTGTGGTCATTCAGAAGTCTTGGTTGTTACCTTTGGAATTAAGTTAAAAGTGAGTTTCAATTTAGTGTGTTGAGATTATGAAAGTCTAATTTGTGCAAATACATGCTTTGGGCCTTCAGGAAAAAGTCTACTACAATATTTGTGGGAACCAGAGTACACATGACACACTGTAGTAGTGAATTTGTATAAAAGGTGTTCACAAATGAGCTGAGAAAAGTGAGCAGGCTGTATGGAAGTCTTACTCTGGCAGTCTCAGCCAGCACTTTTTAAGAGTTCTTAGTAAGGAGATGTATGTACAAAACGGAGGCAAAAAATCAAAGAGCTATATAGCACAACATATATTTTTAATGAAATTAACAACATTTCAGAGAAAGACATGAAGATATGGTTAATATAATTAAAGAAGTACTGGACCTTCCAGCCATACAACCCTCAACTGACTAATCTTTCAAGCATAAACCTGGCATTCAAACCGGTGCCCACATCGACATCTTGATTCTTCTGGTGTAAACTATAGTATACAAATGAAGTACATATTTTAACTGACAGCTAGTTGCATGCATTTTTCAGAGGATAAGTATTCAACACTAGTGAATACCTTCAAGATATAGGAAAAGTTCTTATGCCGAAGTTGAGACAGAATCATGTGAATAATTTTCAAGCAGACCCCAGAGTGCTCTAGGACTTGCCTTCTTACCTTGAAACATCCATGTAGGACAGATAATTCGGAACTGGGTAAACGTCAAGTTGGACAAGTTCTAGGAAGCAGAAAACAAAAACATTACCATTCAAGTGACACAGAGACTCTTTTTATATGTAGAATATCATTCCTGTGCTTTATTCTCCATGGTTTATTTAGGTTAGGAAATACAATACATCCATTTGTTTAACTTTGAAACTACAGGGAAGTACAAAGAACTAATTTAATCACGAGATCTCATTCAGAGACTGAAATAAATCACTCATTCTACTTTCCTACGTCTTTCTTATCCACTTACTGTGGCACTCCTCTCGTTATGCATGCTAAATTTTATCTGGAAGATTAACTGTATGAATACCATTTTTTTAAACCATTCAGCTGGACAAATATTTGTTCAGCACGTAGTAGTAAATACTTGTTTCCATTCAGTTGTCTGATGGGAGGGAATGGAAATCTTCACTTCAGCAAACATATGCCCATATGACCTTTTCTGTTTTAGAACTGCCATGATTTCCAAATTCTAAGGAGGAGACCTTATTAAATGAGTAAGACTCTTGCTTTGTGGTATCCCTGTGGGTATGTAATTTGGGTGTCTCTTAAGGTGAGCTCCTTGGTTGGTGGAGCAGGAAATCTGAGACCCTGAATGGAGTCGTAACAGACCTCCCTTTCACTTTCATTCTCCAGATTTACTATCTTAACAAGGGAGCCCAATCACCCACCACCTTCCCCCGTCTGCCCTTCAAGGAGAAGAGCCAAATCACAAGTGGGAGTAACCTATCTAAATATCACAATATGAGAAAAACAAATTAGGAACTTTAAAATCTTCCTTTCTGATTCCTTTAAATACCAAACCAGGATTCTTCTTTTATGATTTTTATCTTAGCAAAATTGGAAAAACTTATTTTCCTAAATGAGGAAAGAAAAATCAAAGTGAGGCAGAGAAGATGGCACTGAGTAAATTCTTGGAACCAAAAGAGAAACTCTGGGGACTTCCCTGGTGGCGCAGTGGTTAAGAATCCGTCTGCCAATGCAGGGGACACGGGTTCGAGCCCTGGTCCGGGAAGACCCCACATGCCGTGTAGCAACTAGGCCCGTGAGCCACAACTACTGAGCCTGCGCTCTAGAGCCCGCAAGCCACAACTACTGAGCCCGCACGCCTAGAGCCCGTGCTCCGCAACAAGAGAAGCCACTGCAGTGAGAAGCCCGCACACCGCAACAAAGAGCAGTCCCTGCTCGCCGCAACTAGAGAGAGCCTGCACGCAGCAATGAAGACCCAACGCAGCCAAAAATAAATAAATAAAATAAATAAATAAATAAAAAAGAGAAAGTCTGATGTGGTCTTTGTTACATACCATTAGAAGAGGTATACAGTGCTTTTAGGAAATAGCCACAGATGTTTAATGTCACCAGTTGATTCCTTTCACAGTGTAAAACTTCAATGTTGTTGAAAACCATAGCATCTAGATCACGAAGCTTATTGTCGCGCAGATCAAGCTGAGTGACGTGAGGGAGAAAGTCCACTTCATCTGCTATTAGCTTCCTAATTAGGTTCAGTCTTGAGAGGAAAAGGACATAAATAGACACTATAATTAACTGCAATGTTATAAATAAACAGCCACACCCTCATATGGTGACTAACAAGAAGGACTCAAGTCTCACTCTGTCACAGTCCTCCATGATTTCTTTAATCTCAGTATCTGGCTTTCCTTAACTAGCCAGATTCTCTGGCTATTTCTAGCTACAATTCCATGAGGTCTTAACCTTGACAATATAATCTGAAACACAATTTAGATCATTATGGCTGGAAGAGAAATATGCATATTAATTTTACCTTAGTTAATTTAAACGGAGAAAAAAATCATTTGAATGTTTATTTCCAAAGAATCTGGTTGAAAGAACACGAGTAACAAAACCCAGAATAACCCATTAAGCACATTACAACTACATGGATATTTAAGGAAAGAGAGAGGATGAGTAAGCAGGTAGATGAGCGGCGCCATAAAGGACAGAATTAATCGGTGAACTTGGAAAAAAATAATGAATGGGAGCCAAATATACACCAGAGACAGGTATGCAAATATATCTGAATTTTCAGTTGGTTCTGGACCAAAGATTAATTACCAAAACTATCTCCAATTTTAAAATACTACTTGAAAGAGCAAAGTGCAGAAAATACTGAAAGTTGACATGTAGGATTCACTGAGAAGTCATAAAACAAAGGACAATAATGGGGATCAACAAGTTTAGGGCACAGGGAAAAACTGGCAGAGCCTCAGTCATAAGAAGTAGTTGGCTAATAGACTAAAGTTGCCATGAATGAGCTGCCAAGAAGATACGTAAGTAGTAATGGGGACTAGCAATCAATATAACAAAAACACATCTAGCTTCAAAGTGGAGAAAAACAGATGAAAATCTCAATTCCTAGCTTGCTAGGCTACGCCCAACTCCTTTACAAACCAACAAGAGAACCTCCTGCTTCTCATTACAAAGCCAACAGAGCGCTGATATCACACACTTCTCATTACAAAGCCAACAGAGCGCTGATATCACGCACTTGGTTAGAAGAGTATTAATACAAAGGCAGGAGCTTAGAAACAAGGCAAGTCTTCTCTGCAGTGATTTTCTGCCCTTTGAGAAAATAAAATAAAATGAGGGTAACTAAAATTTTAATAGCAATATCATAAAGCCAGTGAAACACAAGGATGAGTGACAAGACAGCAAAGAGCTAGGACTTGTCAACCTGCAAGAAGAGCATACTGCCTCTTCAAATGTCCCCAAGATGATTCTTTTTTTTTTTGCTCCTTTTCTTTTCTATTCCAGGTTATAAGATTAAAAAACTGGCCTCAACCCAGCAATTTGCCTATCTCCAAATGCTCACTAGATTACTAGAATATGTACACAGAATAAAAAGGAAAAAAAAACCCAAATCTAATTTTGGATATAAGAGACTGCAGGAATTGAAAAAATGTCCCAGGTTCTCCCTAATCTACACTTTAAATTACCTTCACTATCATCTCCTCGCTGCCCCCCACACTGTATTAACATTAACGTAATTAAAGGGCTGGTTTAATGAGGAGACAAAAGAAAATCTATAAACAGGGAGGTTAGTCCCACTATTCACTTTAAATTGCCAAGTCTTATCAGGATGCAAATATCGAAAGTTTTCAGGCTCACACAATAATACAACTACTTAGGGTGACCTTTCAAAGAGGCAAAATGTGGTAAAAATTTTCTTCCAATAATCTCCTCAGTTAACACAGGCATTTTATTTATTTCATCGGTACTAAATGAGCATTTACTATGTGTTGATCGGCAGTATGAAAATGTTCTAGCTCCAGTTTGCTGCTCAACACTTTGCATATGTGACCTTGAGCAAGTCACCAAAGTCTCCGTTAAGTCTAATTCTAACCCGTAAAATGGGGATGACACCTTCCTTGTCCTACAAGGCAGTTGAGAAAATTAAATGAACGTATGTGCTGGTGCTTTGCGAACAAGGAAAAGCCATGGTGATGATGATGGTGACGATAACCTATGGCTTTGTGTCAATAAGAGATGAATAAAGTAAGGTGCTTGTCAACAGATTTAGTAATTTAGTGAGGAACCAGATATGCTTTAAAATACGAAGTATAAAGATACAAGTATGTGATAAATGTCATAAATGACGTAAAATACAGAGAATGGTCAAAAAAGATGCTATGCAAGAGGAGCCATCTCATCTGAATCCCAAGGGCAGGAGGAATTCAACAGATGCAAATGGGAGAAGAAAGGCGTCCATGAGGAGTTGCTGAATGGCCTTCAGACTGAAGAGAAGAGCACAAGGTGAGTTTCATGCATGGGTGTAGGGGTCCCTCAGGAGTGCAGGCTATGTGAGAGGAGTGAGAATATGGCTACAAAGGTGGGTTAGTCAATTAATATTTATCAAGTACTGTGCCTACTAAGCGCTAACACTGGGAACTCAAGGATACACAAATAAGATCAGTGCTTCTCAAGTTATCTCGGACCTATTTTCTTTTCTTTAAAAAAAAAAAATTATTTATTTATTTATTTATGGCTGTGTTGGGTCTTCGTTTCTGTGCGAGGGCTTTCTCTAGTTGCGGCAAGTGGGGGCCAGTCTTCATCGCGGTGCGTGGGCCTCTCACTATCGCGGCCTCTCGTTGCGGAGCACAGGCTCCAGACGCGCAGGCTCAGTAGTTGTGGCTCACGGGCCCAGTCACTCCGCGGCATGTGGGATCCTCCCAGACCAGGGCTCGAACCCGTGTCCCCTGCATTGGCAGGCAGATTCTCAACCACTGCGCCACCAGGGAAGCCCAAGGACCTATTTTCTAAACTTCTAATCCATCACAGATGTGTAGTCATATGCACATACCAGGACACAGCTCACCGCACAAGCAGCTCACCACTGCAAGTTCGCCAACACCTAAACTAGTCTACTCCCTGTACAATGAGGTGAGTCTGCTTATATGAGTCTACTTGGATATTGTGGCAATGTCAAGTCACTGTGTGTTTCTAAGATATTAAGTCTCAATTTCTACACATATCTCATTGTAGAAAAGGAGCAAATAGTCGGTTTGCTAGCACAGGCCGGAGGACCACACTTTGAGCAGCGCTGAGCTAGCACCTCATCCTCAAGGGATTCACAGGCTAGTGGGTTGAAACCAGATGCGAGAGCTTGAGTATCTTGAACTAGAGAACTGAAGGCTCTGAGCAAGGCTGTGCTCGCTTGAGAGGCTACACAATGGCAGCAGACAGCTCAGCTAGGAGACAACAGCAGCAGCGGGAAGGCAAAGGAAGGGGCAAGGAGTCAAACTAGCGCGCGAGGACTGACGGGATATGGTGGCAGACTAGAAAATAAGAGTCAACAATTTTGTGTCTAGATAACCAATGGAGCAGTGTGGCTATCAGCAAAATTAGGAATCCAGGGGAAAGAACTAGTTGAATAGAAAGAAATTAAACTCTGTTTCACATGTAATTTGGGTGAGTGTGTCAATAGGAGAAAGCAAGGTGAAATTATCCTGCTGGCAGCTGAAGTGGAATTAATCCCAAGAAGAGAAATAAGAGTTAGAGAAAAACTGAGGAATATTTACCATGGAGATGAAAGGTAAATGATGAAGTCCTGTGAGTACAGGGAACCAACCACCAAGGCACAAAACAGAAAGAAAGAGAGGTGATCAAGGAGAAAGATGTAATATCCACATTTTGGACAGAGAAGAGGAGAAATTATTAATGATGCCATAGAAGAAACAATATCAGACTCAAAAACGTGAATATGAGAAAAAGAATAAGATTAAAAGAAAAATGACTACTTTTAATCTGATGTAATATTTCCATCTGAAGGAATAAAAATTCAATCAATAAAATTAGCCCTCTGCTTACAGAAACTAAGTGAAACTCCCCTTAAATCATTCTACTCGCTTCAGTTTAAAATACTAAGGCAGAATTATAAGCAAATCTGACCCGATTTCTGCCCCCTCAGCTCAGTGGTCTGAAGGGAAGCAGTTACCTACTCATGATCATTCAACATTTACATGTACAAAAGTCTATTCTGGTATTTCAATATCCTGTAACTAATCTCATCTAAAAAAGACCCAATTAGAACTAGAAATCTGAAGAATTTACGAAGCTCTTAATAAGAAGTTACTTCCAAACAATTAGATTGATCTCGTTTGTAAGCTAATTCAGATCAAGAAAAATGATGCTTTCTTATCCATACCAGGTAACTTATAAATCCCCTCACGCTTGCTACCTGAGGTCAAAACGACCATTGTTATACCTCTGGGTGGCTGAATTTAAAAAGGGCTCAAATTCTTGAATATGAAGGTTTTCTAAACCCAAGTGACTCATAAGCAAATAACGTTAACAATTTAGAAAGAAAGTTAACAAGACAAAGTGTTCAGTTCCCTATCCTGTCACACTCCAAAAAGTTCTCAAAGTCAGATAAATTATTACCATTTGAACTCCCTGGACTAAGAATTCTAGGTCTGCAAATTGCTAACACTTCCCCAGGTGCACAGGCTTGATTCCTTTAGTCTGAGGAAAGGTAAAGCAAATCAACTCTTTGTGGGATTGGAAAGAATGGGTTCCCCGCGGCCAAACCATAAGAATGGAGATGAAAGGGGAGCAAAAGGTGATGCTACTTTATACTGATGAACAGGCCTGAGTGAGGGTCTGGGGTTATCACCAGAGAGGAAAGTGGGTAGTAAAACAAGGAAAGAACCATCAAACAAAGAGGTGAAAAGATGCCAAGACTGACAGCTGAGTAGGGTTCATGAGTACGAGATCTCAGCAGGTAATAACAACAGTATGTAACATGTGCTGGGAGAGTGAGGCATTTACTCCATTCCTTCCAAAACTCTGTGAGTTAGATTCTGTTATTAACTGTAATCTAGAGATGAGGCCACAGCTGCACAGAGACATTAAATATCTCGCCCAAGATTTAATGTGGTCGTCACTCCCTGGTTATTGGGAAAGTTAGTTTGGCTGAAAAAGTATCAAATTGGGCAAGTTAATATTAAGGCCTAAACCTAATATGTTGCTTTGCAGGAACTCAAGCACAATGACAGGCTCTTGTTTTTCCTTAAAAAAAAGAGAAATTTAGAATGGCTTCCTCCTTGTGTATTGGTTCTTTGTGCATTAGAAAGTAAAACTGAAGTTTACACACGAAGGGATGATGACTGGGCATCTGTGATGTAGCAAGGATTGTGTTAGTGTTTTCAGCTGGAGTTTAGTGTGATCAGATTCAAAATGCAGGTTCCCTTGTTCTTGCAAGGGGTGAGAGTGGAGGTTCTGGCCAAACTTGGGCCTACTAAGATATTATGAGTTTTACATTTTTGTAAACAACTGTAAACTAAGGGCAGACCCATCTGGATAGAGAGAGAGAGAGGAAATTAAAATAAGTAAATTAAATCAGTAATAAATTTAATTTAATGAATATATTATATTAAGGAAGCCAAGGAAGGGAAAAAAAAATTAAGGAGAGATGCTCCATGGTGTCAACTAACCTCAAGCCACAGAAAAGTAGGAATAAGAGAGAAAAATATCCACTTGGCTCTTGATATGGTTTTCATTGACCATAAACAGCTCTCTCTGACTCGATGGGCCTACTGATTCACGCTAATTAAAACTGGGCTCAGGGCTTCCCTGGTGGCACAGTGGTTGAGAGTCCGCCTGCCGATGCAGGGGACACGGGTTCGTGCCCCGGTCCGGGAGGATCCCACATGCCGCGGAGCGGCTTGGCCTGTGAGCCATGGCCGCTGAGCCTGCGCGTCCGGAGCCTGTGCTCCGCAACGGGAGAGGCCACAACCGTGAGAGGCCCGCATACCCCCCCAAAAAAAAAAAAACTGGGCTCAAACTTGCGAAACCAACTAAGACCTTCAAGATAGGTGGTCACTCATCAGTGAGAAAAAAATTTTTTAACAAGTTTCAGGCATGAGCAGACCCTACTACCAATCATTATACTTCCCTCTGGGCAAAAATAGCAAAGTGGGCCCTTACTGCAACTAACCAGCCTGCTTGCCTCGACAGAAGAATGCCACCAAAAGGGCTATAACCTACCCCCCAAATATAAGCCAACCACTCAAATGGGATATATTTCTTTAAAATGGTTACCTTAGATCCACATGTTTAATGTGAGGCATTTTCCTTAAAGCCTGTAGCCTAAGAGTCTCCATACAGTTTCCAGACATGCACAGCTTCTCCATAGCAGTCAGTTTCTCCAATACCTCTGGAATGTCAGTGAATTCATTGAAAGAAAGACCAAGATAACTAAGCTGATGCATGTTCTCCAACGCAGCAGGAAGGGTCTGGAGAAAGTTTCCATCCAACAAAAATGTCTGTAAGCTATTAAAGAAAACATAAGAATTAGAAAGAGAGTGTATAAATTTTACATCTTTATTATTAACATACGAGTTCCATAAGTATAGATCATATTACCAGAAAAAGAAAATATACTATTCTTTGCAAAATGCTAAGGACAGGGCCTGAGGCAATAATACACCAGAGAGAAATGATCAGAGATAAACATCTTAATCTTTTACTGAAAACGAAAATTATGACCAATTTTCCCAACTTGGATAGGGATAAATGAGAACAACACAAGCTGACTGCAGTGTGAATCAGCCCAAATACCCACCTTTCATTGTTATTCTAAAAAATTAACTTCTAGGTCTTAGAATTCAACATAACTCAGGAAATGAGAAAGTAACCCCTCCTCCCATATTTAGACACATTCACCTGTAGGGGTCTTCGTTCTAAACAAGGATATTTTAATTTTTTACAAGAATCTGAAAGAAGCTAATGAACTCTACACAAGAGCATGATCTCTTGATTTGGGACCAAGAGACCAACATGTGCCCAACATAACAAGTTAACTAATCTCATGTGCTGCGACCCTGATGCAGCTTTCTGAGAGATACTTTGCAGCAGGGTCTGAAGTACATACTTGTGCATATCTCCGACGGCTGCCGGGACTGCTCGGAGGGCATTGCAGGACACATTCAGCTCGGCCAGGGTTGGAATATTGCAGACTGCTAATGGGAAGTCCCCTAAATGATTATTGGAAAGGTTAAGACTCTTCAACTTGCTGAACCTATTATAATAAAAGGAAAGAAAGGACAAATATCATAGATGTATAACATCACATGATTTTGGCATAGCCTTAGAGATAATCTAGTCCAACTCTAATTCAGCTGAGCAGAAAAAGGAGCCCTCAGAGGGTAAGCAAGCAGCAGAGCTGGAGTGCACATCTTCAGACTCTAAGGCCAGCGTTTTACCTAAAATATAAAGATTAAATTTAAGAACAAACGTCAGGGCTTCCCTGGTGGCGCAGTGGTTGAGAGTCCGCCTGCCGATGCAGGGGACATGGGTTCGTGCCCCGGTCCGGGAAGATCCCACATGCCGCAGAGTGGCTGGGCCCGTGAGCCATGGCCGCTGAGCCTGCGCGTCCGGAGCCTGTGCCCCGCAACGGGAGAGGCCGCAACAGTGAGAGGCCCGTATACCGCAAAAAAAAAAAAAAAAAAAGTCACCTCTAAGTTTGAGGGCACTTCTCTGTGTACTCTCACATTTGGCCCATTGCCAACCTCGAGAACGTTTTCTATTTGAGATGAGAATCAGATTAGTTATTGCATTATGCTAATTATTTTATAAACTGGCCAAGCCTAAATACTAGGCAATGTGTACTATGCCTAGAACAGACACATCTTAAAAATAAACCCAATTCAATCCAATCAGCATTTTAAAGAAACTGTCATGTGACCTCTTTATTGAATTTTATAATAAAAAATGTAAAGCTTTGTTCTAAATGGCTACATAAATTTTATTCTAAATAGAAAGCTGACAATGTACCTATCTGACAGATTGATAGCTATTTTCTTGACATAGTAATTTTATTTTGTTTATTTATTTTTGGTGGGGGTGAAATTGAAAAGAATAGTTTTATTGCTTTGCCAGGCAAAGGGAGCCACAGAGGGCTAATGCTTTCAAAACTGAGTGTCCCAACCTGCAGGGCTTAGTGAGGAGTTTTATAGTAATGGTTCAAAGAGGAGGGTGTGATCAGCTCATGGACCTTCTTCTGACTGGTTGGTGGTGAGGTAAGTGGGAGTCAGCATCATCAACCTTCTGGTTCCAGCCAGTCCGTGGTCTGCCTGTTGCGGCAGCAGAGTTAACTTCTCCCACCTGGCGGGGGTTTCAGTATGTGGTTTCAGGACTTAATGAAGCCCAGGTTCTTGATGTCTTATCGCAGAAACAATTCAGTGAGAGACAAAGTTGATAGGTAAGAAGTGGATTTATTTCGAGAGAAACACACTCCACAGACAGAGTGTGGGCCATCTCAGAAAGCGAGAGGAGCCGACAGAGTAATTTTAAAGTAAAAAACAAAACAAAACTTAAGAATGACTGCTAAACGTGAATAATCATTTTAAAATTTGTATTTTATGATTTGACTCATTAGTCCTACTTAAAACAAAGAATGTTTATCCTATATTCTGATTATCTGTGATCTATCTAACACACAAGCTAGAATTAGAGGGTCTATTATTCCTAGCCCAGGGGTTCTCAAAGCATGGTTGGGGGACCACGGAAGAGGTCCTTGAGATCCTTTCAGGAGATTCTCAAGGTCAAAACTATTTTCATAACAATACTAAGATGTCATTTGACTTTTGCCACTCTCATTTTCTCCCAAGTGTCCAGTGGAGATTTCCAGATGGTACATGTCTTTGTGATAGCACACCTGATTAGAAACAGAAGGAGACTTGAGAATCCAACTATCTTCTACTTAAGCCAGGCGTTAAAAGAGTTGCAACAATATAAAATAATAACATTCTTCTCCCTATTTTTTCTTGTTATAGAAGGTAGTTATTTTTCATAAAAAATACATATGTTAACAAGAATGGGGTTTATTATTTTTCTAAATGAATTACTATATATGAAAATATTTCTCAGTTTAAATTTCTAACACAGTAAATATCAACAGTTAAATCCACAGAAATAAAAGCTGCTTAGGGTCCCCAATTTTTGAGACAGTAAAACAGTCTTGAAATAGGGTTGCCAGATAAAATACAGGACATCCAGTTAAATTTGTATTTCAAATAAACAACAAATAATTTTTTAGTATAAGTATGTCTCAAATGTTGCATGAGACATACTTAGGCTAAAAAATATATATTCTTTTTTTTTCTGCAATTCAAATTTAACTAGATGTTTTTTTTCTTCTAATTCTGGAAACTGTATCCTGAAATAGATAAAAGTTCTAGTCCAAACAAAAACAGTTCCCTACCTTCTAGATTTGTATCCTCATTTGGTAGAACTGGCCACAGTTTTAAAATATGCATGCAATTAAACTGAACTTTTTAAATAAAAGTTCCTCCAGGAAGGAAAAAGACCCTAGACATTATCCAAAACAATATAGCACAAAGACTTCAGAAAGTGGAGAACAGAAGGATTACAATTCCAGTAATGACTCAAGATGGAAAGTGGAAGCATTGGCTTTTGGAAAAGTATTTGTCAATAACAGGGGGATAAAAGGTATATTCATCTATGCAAACAAATTTATTAGGACCATACCATTCCTGAGAAGAAAGGCAAGCAGCAGTGAGTTGAATGAGTAAAAGGCAGGTGACAAACTTGAATGGAAGAGAAAAAAAATAGTTAAGTACAGGCCAAGTGCCCCTATAGAACAAGGAGTTTGGGCTCCCTTGGCCTAGAGCTGTACTGTTTGGTACAAATACCACAAGACCCAGGTGGCTCCCGAGCATCTGAAATGGGGCTAGTCAAAACTGACATGTTCTCTAATTATAAAATACACACTGGATTTCAAAGACTTAGTACAAAAAAGAATGTAAACTCGGGCTTCCCTGGTGGCGCAGTGGTTGAGAGTCCGCCTGCCGATGCAGGGGACACGGGTTCGTGCCCCGGAGCGGCTGGGCCCGTGAGCCATGGCCGCTGAGCCTGCATGCCCGGAGCCTGTGCAACGGGAGAGGCCACAGCAGTGAGAGGCCCACGTACCGCAAAAAAAGAAAAAGAATGTAAACTCTATTAATAATTTTTTAGAACTGATAATTTTGATACATTGAATTAAATAAGCTATATTATTAACATTAATTTCACCTGTTTCTTCTTCCTCTTCCTCAATGTGGCTACCAGAAAATTTAAGATTACTTATGTGGTTCACATTATATTTCCATTAGAGAAGCATTCTCTCCATACTAACAATAAGCAGGATCCTGGAATTCCTTACCCAAATGACACCTTATCTGTTTTCAGTGCTTGTGTGGGCCTCTTCCCTGGGCCCATCCGCCCATGAGTATGTGCACCCATAGGCCCTAGGAGTGGACAGAGCTTGGACACGTGGGCTGTGTGTCCTGTAGGATGAGGGATAGAGTCGGAGATGGATAAAGATGAGATTTGGGCCACTGAGCCAGTTCCCCCACATACAGCCATATCCAGTGCAGAATCCCAAGGGGTCTGAGGATTATATAGATAGAATTCAATAAATTTGAATCTAGAGGTCATCATAAAAGTATATTTGTGAAGGTAGGAGGCGAGAATGTGTTTTATTTAACAGTTTGTTAGCTTAATTATAAATTAAACATTTAGATATGTGGGCTGGGGCTCCATTTATACTCTTGCCTTAGACCTATACATTTTAAGGGCTGATTCTGATTTATAAGTGTCCTAAGTTTCTCTCGTTCCCTCTCCACCTCCTTTGTAGCCTGCCCTGCACAGCCCATCCCCCAAATTCTTCCCAGAAAAGAACACGATGTTCAGTAGACTTGTTTAGCAAACAAAGCATGGATTGTTTCTGAGAACTCAAGTTCTTGATCAGAACACAGTAAAACTCATCTGTTTTGGAAACTCTAACCCTTAGCCTTCTTAGAGGTCCACTTTTTCTTTATTTATGTAGAAAGCAGTCAGATTATAGGCATCTGCCAATTCAAAAACCCCTTCTTAGAAAAATAAAAGTCCACCTAGAATCTACTTCCCTCTGGTCTTCAAATGGGTGAAACAGATACCTGAAGGCAACGTTTAAGAGAGAGATAAGAGATCAAAGTGGGGAGTGGGTGACCTTTCCTCCCTTTACCTTCATTTTAAAAGAATGCAGAGGAGAGAGCAAGGTGACAGCACACTGTCACGGAAGAAAAGACCAGAAATCTCTATGTCTCCTACAAAAGTAAAGACTTTTAGCTCTGTCAGGCTAACAGGTGAGACAGATAAGTTATCAAATGTGCACAGGCTCAGATTCTAAAATAAAACTTGGCTGGCTTTGGAAAAAATGCATATTTGGTGAAATATTTTAAATAATTTTATTTTTGAAACTAATATTACAGTTCTTAAACCTTAAAATTAAATCCCTGAAATGAAGTTACATTATATTCAATCAGGCTGCAGATATCCCCTCAGAGCTGTTCAATATAGGAAGTAGAGGATGATCAGAGCACCACAAAATTTAAGACTAATAAAAATTATTTTAATGACGATTGTAATAATTACAGTTATGAGTTTATCAATAACAAGAAAGGATTCTTTTTGATACTGTAGAAATTAAAAGGACAAGAAACTGCGTGGTTTGTTTTTTAAAAACATCTGTTACACGTACACACACACACACACACACACACACACACACACACACACACAGTGCCAAGGCTAAAGAAAGCTACTTAAAGTAGATATATCTTCCTTATTTCTCAGGGCTATCAAAAGTGAGAACAGACGGGGCCTTTCATTTCCCAGGGTCATAGACAAAGAAACTAGGCTCAGAGAAATGATGTGACTATCACATACAGCTTGAATCTACTGCCTTTCAACATCAGTACTACTTCTCATCTCTCCCGCCCTTCTTTTATTACATCTTATTAAAGAGTTAAATGTAAATAGATATCACTTACTAACAATTCTAAGTCACAGGTCAAAGAACTGCCTCAGAGTAGTGTGTGGAAAGCACTCCTTTTTCACCCTCATTTCCCTCTATAGAGGGTGGCATTATCGGCCCTGGAGGATAATTAATATTTTGAACACTATGTACATTTACCTTCAAACAAATTCAAGCACAGCCCATGCTCCCAAACTACCCAACAACCTGAAAAGACTGACTTCACTTTCCAGAGCAAGCAGAATGCTTTAAGGAAAGAGATATTAACTCATGTTCATTTGTTTTATATAGAGCTCGGGGTAGGGAAAAGAAATCAAGTTAACATTCATCCAGTCTAACAGTAACCTTAGTTCTCTAAATGAAGTTACATGGCATAGTATCACATTTAGCAAATGGCCTCTCTTTATTTTCTAAGGAGCACTTGCTCCCAATGATTTTAGTTTGCAGTATTTATGGGTGCCCAATGCCATCCACATAAGATACCACAGTTGAGAAAAACACACAAATGCTGTCAAGTTTCATATACCGCCCTGTCCTAGGCATGTTTTATTATGATCACTGATGTGCTTAATCTTTTCTCCTTTCTCAGCATTTATCCATTCAGTCTATCCACACTCAAAAATTTATGTACAAGGTTCTTTCTGCATCTGAGTTAAAGGTAAGGGCTACATAGCCTGTATAGATTTAGGAAATAAAACCAAATAAACAGCATGATAACTATTTGGAGACATAATGCTAATTAGCTTTAGATCCATCTAAATCTTTAGTAATTTTCCTTCCAGGAACTAAGGGTACAGTACTAGGAAAACTTGACTGTAAAATAAAATGACAGTATGGTAGAAGTAGTTCTATTTTTAAACATATTCTAAATGTGCTTAAAATGAGTGTCACACACTACACTCATGAAGCGGAAACCACATTTGTCTTACTCAACAGAGTCAAAGAAAAATCAATATTACTTTCTGGAGTTATTATTCCCCACAAGTGGGTCAGTTAAAAAAAGACTCCCTGGGTGACTGGATTTCCGTATCATAGTAACAGTCTAAGTTTAACTTGTTTTTTTCCCGTGGGGGGACAGGCTAATACATGTTGGAAATCATTAGGCTTCGGTACTAAGTAATGAAGGCCCTGCTTGAGGACTGGAGCTGTAAGCCTAGCTCCAGGCTTAGCCCTCTGCCTTCCATTAATTATTAATTATGAAAAGCAGGTTCCCTCATGGTCTGGAGAGCTGCACCTTAGTGGAGAGATGCCAACTCTCAGTGCTCTGTAATACAAACTGTATTTGCTTTTCAGAGAAAAATTGCTTTTATTTGGTGACCAAATTAATACATGCTCTTTTTAACAAGTCAAACTCTAGAAGCATGTAAACAAAATGTTAACAGTCTCCTACTTCCTTCCAAATCTCATCCTCCTGAGATAACCAGTGTCTAGAGTTTGGTATATATCCTTCCAAAGCTTTTCTTCCTTGTAAAACACATACATGCGTAAGTGAGTGATAACCTCCCTCCCTCTTTTTTGAGTGGGACTGTACCACACGCTTCTCTTCTACAACTTGTTTTCTCATCTAATACAAACAAATCATCTTTCTGCGTCAGTATGTTAAAATCTAACTCACTCTTTTGACAGCTGCATAATACACAGAGTACAAATGTGCCACCATTTATTCCATCCCTCTGCTGATCGACACAGAATGCTTCCAGTCCTTTGCTGATAGAAATAATTCAGCCTATTTGTTTGTGCATCAATGATTTTATTTTGCAGTATTTATGGGTGCCCAATGCCATCCACATTTTTGATACCCAACAAGCTCTAAAAATTCAGAAGTTTTTCTTTGATTCATGTGGTGCCAAAAATGATCTAAACTGATGTGAATATTCATCTGTTCCCTTTAGAAATATAAACGTGTTTGCTTATGGGGTGCTGTCCCAAACCTTGAGGGAGGTGTTATACAATATATAGTATATGCACCGTATTATCTTTAATAACCTGAAAATCTCTGAAATCTGAAACACAAATGGCCTCAAGAGTTTTGGATAATGGATTGTGAACCTGTATTTCTAAAAGTATAACTGTGGGTCTGAGAGCTTGTACAATTAAATTTTTTTTAACCTTTCTTATATTTTATATAACATTTAAAGGTTACTTTCCATTTACAGTTATTACAGAAGATTGGCTATATTCCCCATGTTGTACAATACATCTTTGACCCTATCTTACATCTAATAGTTTGCATCTCCCGCCCCTATATATATATTTTTAATCCATACGGCAAAATTACCAAAAAGTTGTAGAAATTCATACTCCCAGTTGGCCACACAGGAGAGGGTTTCTTTCCATGCTACCTTCACTACCATTTAATGTTAGCATCCTTTGCATTATTGCTAATCTGATGGGCAAAAAGTTGTATCAGGTCATTTCAATTGCTATTTCTCAATGAAGTTCATCTTGCTGTGAAGTTCATCTTCTTTGAAATACACAGTCATGTTCTTTGCCCATTTTTCTCCTGGGTTGTTCACCTTTTACTTATCAATTTGTAGGAGCTCCCTGAAAACTATGTGCCTCTTGGTGTCGTATGACGCATGTGTGTCACAGGACACTCTAGCCTATGGTTTCATTTTTCCCGCTTTGCCAATGCTGACTTTAGCCACACACTAATTTTAATTTTTATTTGCTCAAATGTGGACATTTTTTCCTGTATGGAGTCTGTTTTTCACCTTGCTTGAGAAGGTCCTCTTACCCTAACCCAAAGTGGCGCAAATGTTCTCCTGTATTTCCTTCTAATATTTATGTATTTTATTTTTCACATTTAGACCTTTATTTCACCTGACATTTATTTTATGTTAGGTGGAGGTCTAACAATTTTTTTTCTGGTAGCTAATTATGCCAATATCATTTATTAAAGAAACCATCCATTTCAATTTCCATTCAATTTAAATAAATTTCATAGAATAGGGGAAAAGAGAACAAAAAGAGAAGCTTAGTGCCATTCCAGTAAAACAGACGAAGAAAAAGGCTTGGGTAAAAACAAGCTGCATTTACTTTTTCTTTCTCTTTTCTTTTTTTCCAAGAGAATTTATAAAATCAAGTGCCTGTATTTTTGTCCTTCCTAAGAGCCCACTTTGTGGTTTTGAGTCAGCAAAATGCTTTAATAAAATTATTAGCTTGATAGAGTAGCTTTTCTCTTTTCTCTTTAGAAGGACAAATCTTGGGAAGGGTATTAAAGTACATTTTGAAAATCTGTACTGAATGCACTTTCTCTCAAGAAACATTAGTTAAGTCAATGAATGAAAGACATCAGTCAGCAACTTCCTGATCCATCTTCCATGCGCTCCTCAAATCCCAATTCCTTTAGTATGGAACTTTACTGGCTTATGAACTTAGTCCTACACCATGTTTTAATATTTTTGCCCCAATCCAGGAATGATATAGGGCAACCTGAACATGCCCTGTTATGTAAGAAAGGCAAATAATCTGCAAAACAGTTAAGAGGCTCTCTCTCCTGGATGCAGGAGAAAAGAAAGGATACCTTTTACTCCATGTTCTTCTTGGACTTGTCTGCAGCTGTGGTGGCATGAGACACATTTGAATCTTTGGGCGTGCTTCAGAATTACTGGGAACACCTACCCTTCAGAAAGCATGACTCATCTCCTTTTAGCTCTCACACTGCTCTCCCCAAACTGTACTGTGCTGAAATTGAACTCTCATCGGTGACTTCTCCATTTCTTGGTGCGGCACTTTTTTCCCGTTGTCCCTTTACCACTTTGAAATGAATCCACGTGAACTTATGTATGCCATTCTGTTCCAAGGCTCAAGTGGCCCACTGGCCTTGTTCCCAGCTAGCACCTGCCAGGGTCTTCTGGGAGGTTCAGCGCACCCAAATGCTAATGCAGCACACAGCCAGCTTCTCAATACTTGTGCAAAATAAACAGAAACCACCCCATCTTTGTCCTAATCACCATAAATGACTGTCAGTATAACCAAAACAAGCATATCACCTTCTCATAGGACTAGAAAACAAAAATAAACACATGCATATTTTACCTGGATAAAATTTAAAATTTACAGCCACAAAAGAATTTGAGCAGCATTTTCCTAAGAACTGCTGCAAATGTGAAAAAGCAGAAAAAGTATACCAAAGCTACAATTCATAAACATAATTTTTCCAAAATAATAATCAAGGAAATAGAGAACACTCAGTGCTGGCAATAATTACAATGGACATGTTGCTGGAAGGGCAAATTAATGCATCCCCTAAAGAGAGAAATGTTTACTTTAATCCTCCCTTTTAAGATAGTTCAAACAAGAGGCACTTATGGGTTACTTACTTTGTGCCAGATCCTAGACACAGTTAACCCTATGGATACAAAAGCCAACAAGACAGAGCTCCTGCCCACAGCAAGGGAGGGGTGCGGGGGGGGCATGCAAGGGCAGGCTCCCATGAATCAAGTAATTCCATTATACAGAAAACCACTCCAAATCACAAGACGGTAACCATGCGGAAAGAACAGTCACTAGATCTACAGGAACTGTGCACTAACTAAATTCATGAAAACAGTAAGTCCTCAGCGGCATAAATCTGTCATTTTCTGATTCTTTTATAAATTGGCAACATGACAATCAAAAAAACAAAGAAGAAATTTGTTATGTTATAGTTAAACATCTCTTATGAAATAGTTTCACACTTTATCCATGACTACATTTTTTCATTTTCTCACCAACAGATCTGCCCATAGTTAGCCAGTTTAATTGAGATACTATTCAAGAGATGTTTAATATTAACCTCCACACTAATAGGACAAGTAACAAAATATAAAAAGAACATTTCTGGGCTTCCCTGGTGGTGCAGTGGTTGGGCGTCCGCCTGCTGGTGCAGGGGACACGGGTTCGTGCCCCGGTCCGGGAGGCCCGTGTACCACAAAAAAAAAAAAAAAAAAAAAAAAAAAAGAACATTTCTGTAACAGGCAGAAAACGGATTTCTATTTCTACTTCTCGAAGCAGAGAAGACCCACACAGTATACTTAGATTAAATCCCAGTTGAGTCATACAAGGATATGTAAAAATGAAAATCAGGTAATGTCTCTATCAAGGATATTAGATTACCAAAGGAGAAGGTGAACATAAGCTAAAGCCAGAAAGAATAATCATGTCATGAAAACATGCTCAGACATGGAAAGCTTAAGCTCACATCACAAACAGACCAGGCATATCTGATAGTTAAATAGAAAAAATCAAAAATCCAATACCCAAAGTTTACTAGGTATAATAAAAGTCCGATCCTAGGACTGAACTATTCATTCACTAAACGTTTTCTGAGTTCTTATTAGGCACAAAGGGTGTGAAGCATACACATGTGAATTAGGCATGGTTTTCACCCTCCAGGAACTTGAAACAGTTTGGGAGCAAAGCTATAATAAAAAGCAGAAGATGAAATGTACTAGAAAAAAAATACCATAAATGCTTGCAGAAGAGAAAACTCATTTTTACCTAAGGGACATGAACAAGAGTTCAATAGGCAGATGGGGAATTGAAAAGAGAGCATTCATAAAGAATAGGCTGGTGTGACTGTTTCTCAAACTTCAGTAAGCATTGTTAGAATGCAGATTCCTGGGCCCCATCACCAGAGGTTCTGATTCAGCAGGTCTGGGATGAACACCAGGTACCTCTGTTTCTAGTAAATACCCCAGGTGATTCTGATGTAGGCATTTCATAAATCACATTTTGAGAAACACTAATTGGGGGCAAAACCTCCACGGTGTTCTTGGAAAACGTTAAGCAAACTATCGTTAAGCAGAAAGAACTCCTGGGGTCGTAAAGGACGCTTAGAGCATTCACAGAGCACCTTGAATTCCAGATGAAGACACTGCTAGTTACCTATGAATTTTTTTTTTTTTTAGCTTTTTTTTTTTTTTTTAATTTATTTATTTTTTGTCTGTGTTGGGTCTTCATTTCTGTGCAAGGGCTGTCTCTAGTTGCGGCAAGCGGGGGCCACTCTTCATCGCAGTGCGCGGGCCTCTCACTGTTGCAGCCTCTCTTGTTGCAGAGCACAGGCTCCAGACGCACACTCAGTAGTTGTGGCTCACGGGCCTAGTTGCTCCGTGGCATGTGGGATCTTCCCAGACCAGGGCTCGAACCCGTGTCCCCTGCATCGGCAGGCAGATTCGCAACCACTGCGCCACCAGGGAAGCCCTACCTATGAAAATTTTTGAACAGGGGAGTCTAGAACACATGGATTTATGTATTACATAAATCAAGTAACAGCTCCCTTTCCCTTCTTGTGCTTCCCCTACACACACACACACACACACACACACACACACACACACACACACACACACACGATCTCTCTATGTGGGGCGAAAGTGAGCCTTCTGACAGAAATCTTTAAATTGGAGGAAAGCACAACTATTTGGAAAGTCAGACTTTCCCTAAGGTTTCTTGTTAATTATGAGTCCCAAAGACATCACCGGGGAGGGATGGGCGTGCCCTACTTTCGAGAGGCCTCTGTCAAATACCTTGCCAGCTCTAGCATCACCATCCTAACCCAGCCATGGGAAATGACAACAGGAATCTGACTCTTCCATCCAAAGCTCTATTACTGCAGAGCGCATGGTGAGTGACATCAAAATTGCAGGCACTCTTAGGACAAACAGAAATCCTCATGGGTCTTTAATTTTCAAAAGTTACACGTGTGTGTTGTTAGAAGGAGCTCCAGTGTTAGCTGTACTGTTAGCTGTGTCTATCTGACATGAGGCAGAGGGGAGAGGGAGAAAGAGGAACATTACTGGTTTCCATCAGCATTCTCACACTAGCAACCAGAACATTATTTCAGAAGTTATCAGTAATGATGTTAATCATGTTCCCAAGTCACAAGTTACTACGCTATTTAACCATCAACAACTGCAAAATAATTATCTGTTGGCCCGCTCACTGCATGCTTATCCTTTTCCCCTAAGAGCTAGGCAAAGTGAAAAGTTGGTTACCACTCAGAATAGCAAATTTCTGCAAATACTACGTTTAACATTAAACTCTTACAGTTAAAACTGAGAGAGTACAGCCAGGAGCTCAACTAAAACAAACAGAAGAACAGAATTGGCCAGAATACAATAGCCTCACTGGATTCAAGCCAAGGCTTCTGAAGCTCTCTCCCCACTTTTTATTTAAGTGGGGAAAAAAAAAGTTAAAGAACATCTTAAAGGATCCCAAGAAGGCAACAGGGCAAACTGAATTTAATATAGTCTGGCTGATAAATAAATCTTTTGTTTCTTCTGAGCTCTCTCTTCTAAATGCGCTGTATGAGGGCAGAAGAAAATAGGCTATTATTGCCAGAAATGAGGCCGAGAGCCGTCACCAAGGAGAGCACCAAAGGCTACACAATCTCAGTGTCCCAAGCACCAAGCAAACGCTTTCCTTTGATCACATGCTCAGGGAAAGAAAATGGGAATTGTGTGAGATGGAAAGCTTCCCAAGAGGATCAAAACTCCATCTGAAAAGCAAAGCTGTATAAAGAAAGGAACTTCAGTGTTGGGAAAAGTTAACTGGAAGAAGGGCATTCCGTACAGTCTCTGAAATTTCTTAGACATTCGGCAAGCCTCACCAAACCCAGAAGTGAAAATTCCTTCCCAAGCCCTGAGCAGCGACTGTGCTAAGTGTTTTGTCTTTAATGCATCGGCTATGCCCTTCCTTCAGCAGTGAGTCGCTCTTGTTTGCTTGCAATATTTTTTATATGACAGAGCATCTTTAAAGAAGCTGAAACTGTTCTAAGAACTGCAGTCTATGTCTGGCAAATAAGCTGAAAAAATATTTTAGCATGCCACCCCTGATCCCACTATGTTAATGAATCATCACTGTTTCCATTTAAAGTGAGTCACTGATAAAATCACTGATAAAAACAAAAATTAAAATCTCTCTTTCTATAAAAACCTGGAAATGCGAACTTTTGGTAAGGATAAGTAATTAAAACAAATAACTCTAGCTCTTGAATGCCAAGATCCCCAAAAGAACAGAGTAGGAAATAAGGTCATTTGTTTTCCATTTCATGGAGACTAAAAATTTAGAAAAATTAAGCTTTCTAAGAAGAAAGGTACTTGATAAATGCCAGGCATAACTATGAGTTTCTCAATGCTCATTTCTTCAATAACTTTCATTCTTTTACACCCACATACTTGCACACCCAACTCAATTTCATTCCTTCACTCCCATTTGAAAAATTCTCATCCCTCCCATCTCTCTTAGTCTTTTCAGCTGAAAGAAATTTCACATCTAATCAGATAACCTTCCAAGTACTGGGGTGGACAAAGCTACCAGAAACATATACATACAAATTATTACTATCAAACTTGGCTTTTGAGTTTGCTCTTGACATAGCTCTTTGTAAACAGTGCACTGGATATCACCGTAAAAGAACTCTGAGCTATCATCCCTTACAAACTTTAGATCTGTCAATACAACATTACAGCACATGAAATTTTAATAAATGATAGATTTAGCTCTTTTAAATGTAAAAGTACATTTGAAACGTTTGAACACCAATATAATTTAGTACAAATAAGTTCACGCTGCTTTGATACCATATTAAAAACAACAAAATTAAGACATGGGAAGGAAAATTATATTCCTTGAATTTAAGCCAACAAAAAGTTGTCCTCTTCATTGACTTTACAAAGAAACTTACTATATTTTATTAAAACAATTCTCCATTGCAAATAATAACAATTTAGTACTAATACCATCTGGGTCATCTAAATGGAATATGGTTAATATAAGTGAAATACTACGTATTAATAAAACAGAGATAAATAATGCATCGTAATTATTAGTAACATACAAAATCCGGAAAGAAACCATTAAAACTACCAAAAATTACTCTGATTTTGCCTTGACTCTATTTTTGAAAACTAACTGAAGAGTTCCAATGCCAATAAAGGAAAAACAAACACTGGTAGTTCCAAGAACAATGTTTTCCCTCTGAAACTGCTGGCCTGTGTGTGTACATCAGCATGCCATCTTTCCAGAATTAGAATGTTGTTGCAAATACCATTTTAAATGTTCTATGGAAATTGCTCATTTGTTTAAGGTGAGAATTTGCAATAGAAAGAAAAATATTAGGGGGATATGTGGTTAAGAGAAAAAGTCTTAGAACTCCTATGCATTATAAATGCTTTGTATGTAAAGTTTCTCTCTGGATATTTGCCCTGACACTGTAACCTAAAAATTCGTCCCTTGAGACTTTGGTAAAAACATAAAAATAAATTACCCTTTGGTACCTCTCTAACATATTCCCTGTGAAACATACACTAGAGATCAACACAAATTCCTTAAACATACAACTAAAAATAATAAATTAAATAAATGGCATATCTCAAAAATACCATACTAACTGTATGACTCTAAATAAGCTACAATAGTGCTTTTTGAAGTATAAGTGAGTTTTAAATATATATAATTTCAATTCCTAGCATCGAACATCTGTGTGTGTGTACACATATACTTACAAACTTACTACTTTGAAAACTTGGCAATAAAATCTTTCATGAATAATGGGGATGGGAGACAAAAATCTCACATTAGTATGTGGAGAAAAAGAAATTGGTTTAAAGCCTAGTTTTTCCCGAAGGGCAAATACAACATCACCTTCACCAGCTGCTCAGCCTCCACATCCGAGTCCTCTCAACCTACCTCCCCCACGCACAGCTCGGGACATCGGCTCAGTGCTTTGTGACTGCCTAGAGGGGCGGGATAGGGAGGGCGGGAGGGAGACCCAAGAGGGAGGGGACGTGGGGATATGTGTATGCGTATAGCTGATTCACTTTGTTATACAGCAGAAACTCACACAACGTGGTAAAGCAATTATACTCCAATAAAGAGGTTAAAGAAAAAAAAAAGCAACAGAAACTTAAACCTTCCTGGCAGTGCAAAACTGAAAGTCTCCCACCTTAAACAAATCAAAGTCATGGCTTTATACTACACACTATACAGTGCAAGCTGATAATATGTAACTTGATATGCTTTGTTTTGCTTTGTAAAAACAATGTGAATGAATGATGCGGGACACAAGTACATACTATATGACTCGTTTATATTATGAACAAAACCAGGCAAAACTCTTCATGGTGTTAGAAGTGCACACTGTGATTATCTTTAGGGTACTAAGAGGAGGGGTGCAGGGAGGGCTTCTGTGCCCTCCTTGAAAATAGTAATTTTCTATTTCTCAGTATGAGCACTGGTCACATGTGTTATTTTGTGGAAACCCATCGAACTGTACACTCATTATACTTCTACAAAAAGACTTCCAAAAGATTATATAAGGAATATAAGGAATTACATGAGACCCCAGATCCTCTCCCCAATTCCAGCAGGAGACAGTTTATTCCCTGGAAGAAACTGAATCCCAGAGTCCTGGCTCCAAGGCATCAGGAATAGTAGAAAACACTGTTCTGAAAACAGGGGATCAAATAAAACTCCACACACTAAACCCTGAGATTGCAGCTCTCTACCCTACTCCACTCCCTGAATCTTGACATGTACTGCCCAGGCAGAAGACCAAAGGATTCCTCTCAAGTAAAACTGACATGTCCTAGGGAGAAGATCCACAGATACTGTCTTTGGAAGTTCCCCAAGGAAACCACAAGCACTGCAATGAAGCTGTATGGAGGAGAAGTGCTGTCCACAGACCAGAGCACCCAATTCGCTTCTCAGTGGCTCACCATTAAATAGGAACAGAGAGCAAAGGATCTCCAAACAGTGAGGTCAAGTTCCTAACATAAAAGTCAGACACCCACACAAACAGGAAAAAAAAAGAAATCAAGACAGTGCAAGAAGGAAATTAATTAATTAATTACTTTAATGTCCTCAGAAAGAGAAGGAATGCACCCATGGCAGGGGTGGGGAACAGAATGCTGTTAAAAGGCACACAAATTAAACCAACGAACAAGAAAGAGCTCTTAAAAAATATCAGCGGAAATTCAGAAGGTTAAGATAAAGTAGAGAAAACCTGTCAAGAAGTAGGGCATTAAGAGAAAGAGGAAAATTACAGCATTAGAGGACAAATGAGGAGGTCCTGCCTAACTGACAGGAATTCAGAGGAAGAAAAGAGAAAACCAAGGTGCAGATGAGGTTATCAAAAAACACAATGAGAAAGTTTTCCAGAACTGAAGGACGTAATTTTTTTCAGATCGAGTGTTCATCATAGCTGCTGAAATGAATAAAGACTGCTAAAAAAGAAAATCCTAAAACCTCTTTGGGGGTTATTAAAAAAAAAAAAAAAAAAGAAGTAAGGAGGTCTACAAAGACAGGAACCAAGAGTGTAACACTTTTTAATAGCAACTGTAGAAGCTAGAAAACAATAGTGCACTGGCTTCAAAATTCTGAGGAAACATGTTTTCCTATCCAGAGACCAGACAAATTATCAATCAAGTGTGTGAGACATATATTTTTAGATATACAAAGTGCCTAGTAAATTTGTCTCCCATGTCCCCTTTCTCAGGAAGATCCTAGAAGATATTCCATTAAAAAGAGGGAGTAAACCAAGAAAGAATCGCTAGACACAGGAAGACATATAGAAAACAAAGGAGAGATGAAAAGGGAATTACCAGGAAAATGACAAAAGGTAACCCCGGGACAACAGCTCGGTAGCAGGCCTACGGAGCAGGTGCCTACACTGGCTCCAGGAGGGAAGAAGTCTCCAAGACAAAGGTGTTGAGAAGAGGGTTAGAGTTCTGCCACCTTAACAACACTAGAGAAAAAAGTACACCAGTGAAAAAGAGAGGCTACTATCCAGCCAGCACAGGAAAGCAAATGTAATCGTTGCATTTAAGTGGCTTAGGAGAATCACAGTTCCATGCTCAAAATAATGTGAGCCCTCAACATCTACTTAACCAGAAATGGATATCTGTACATTGAGAGGATGGGGGAAGTGGCGGTCTGGGCATGTGGCATGGGGCTGAGGGTCTGTGAGACAATCTAAGAGTTAAATCCTCATCTTCTATTGTAATATGCCAACCCATAATGCCCAATAACAAAAAATTCAAAAATAGCAGTACATACATACTATTTCAGAAGATGGAAGAAAACAGCAAGAAGAGTCCTGAGAATCAAAAGTAGTTGCCTAGGGAACAGGACTTGGGTATAAGGATGGGCTGGAGTTCCTATTGCCTATGTCTTATTGCCTATTAAGATTTTATAAAACTCTATATAGGATATTACTTTGATGGGACGAATGTTTAAATTTTTAAAAACACAAAACAAAACAAAACCCAAAATGCACAAAATAGTAGGCAAGAAAACTAAACAGGATGAACTGCAGTGGGAAAATGACAGTTAAGACAACCATTTCTCCAAAGCTCCTGCAACAGCCCCTGTGAGAGCTGAGAAGTGCTTCCCCTCACAGCTGGGTGGAGAGGGTATGTGCTAAGAGACAGAGGAGAAGCAGCAGAGGAAACAGACAAGAAAGGTGGACGTGTTGAAAAGCTATTTACAGATTTAGAATCAACAGATATGAGGGACCAATCAGGAGATTCTGAAAGCACCAACATGCCCCAAATATCCCTCCATCTGGGTATTTACTTATTTAGTCCATATATGCTGACCCTTTGGGACTATCATATGCCCCTACGTTATGAGAAGCATTTTGATTTCCTTTTTGTTTAGGCTTTAATTTTGGATTATTATGAAATACACAAACAGAAAAATACAGAAAATAATAATGATCATCCAAGTATCCACTATTCAGCTTTTTCAAATATTAACATTTTGTCTGTCTCTAATTTTTTGTAAAGAAATAAACATTTTGGATATAGTTATAGTTGAAATCCTCTTCAAACCATTCCCTAATCGCATTCCCAAACGCCTCCCAGAAGGTAACCGTTAACCTGATTTTGGCATTTAACATCTCCCTCTACCTCATCTCTAAAATAAGAGCACTGGTTTGGATAAATTCTAATGCCCCTTTCTGTTCTAAGACAGCAAGATTTAATAGCATGATATAAAGTTCTTGATGTTCTGTAATGAAGTGCAGAAGCCTACAATGCTGTGAAATACACAAGAATACTTCAAAATAATTTCAAGCCTCAAAAACAGATTAAATCATGGTATAATCCTTTAGCAAAAAATCATTGTAACTTTATTACAGTACTATCAGTAAAAATAGTATTATGAGTGCATAGGGCATATAAAAACCTAAGTTCAAGAAGTTCCTGTGGTTCCCTTTCATTGTAACCATCAGCTCCAGGGAACAATAAGGAAGTGCTCGAGCACAATATCCTTCTGGAGTTCTTACTGCCTATGGAGCTAATTCAGTGCAGCATCAAACTGTCCCCATTGTCACAGTATTCTTCTCTGCCAGGCAATCATGGCAAAAATATTCCTTTTAAAAATGCATAATGCTGAACAAGACAAGGATGTCCACTCTCGCCACTATTATTCAACATAGTTTTAGAAGTCCTAGCCACGGCAATCAGAGAAGAAAAAGAAATAAAAGGAATACAAATTGGAAAGAAGGAAAACTGTCACTGTTTGCAGATGACATGATACTATACATAGAGAATCTTAAAGATGCTACCAGAAAACTACTAGAGCTAATCAATGAATCTGGTAAAGTTGCAGGATACAAAGTTAATGCACAGAAATCTCTTGCATTCCTATACACTAATGATGAAAAATCTGAAAGAGAAATTAAGGAAACTCTCCCATTTACCATTGCAACAAAAAGAATAAAATACCTAGGAATAAACCTACCTAGGGAGACAAAAGACCTGTATGCAGAAAACTACAAGACACTGATGAAAGAAATTAAAGATGATACCAACAGATGGAGAGATATACCATGTTCTTGTATTGGAAGAATCAATATTGTGAAAATGACTATACTACCCAAAGCAATCTACAGATTCCATGCAATCCCTATCAAATTACCAATGGCATTTTCCACAGAACTAGAACAAAAAATCTTAAAATTTATATGGGGACACAAAAAACCCCAAATAGCTAAAGCAGTCTTGAGGGGAAAAAAACAGAGCTGGAGGAATCAGACTCCCTGAGTTCAGACTATAATACGAAGCTACAGTAATCAAGACAGTATGGTACTGGCACAAAAACAGAAATATAGATCAGTGGAACAGGATAGAAAGCCCAGAGATAAACCCATGCACCTATGGTCAACTAATCTATGACAAAGGAGGCAAGGATATACAATGGAGAAAAGACAGTCTCTTCAATAAGTGGTGCTGGGAAAACTGGACAGATACATGTAAAAGAATGAAATTAGAACACTCCCTAACACCATGCACAAAAATAAACTCTAAATGGATTAGAGAACTAAATGTAAGACTGGACACTATAAAACTCTTAGAGGAAAACATAGGAAGAACACTCTTTGACATAAATCACAGCAAGATCTTTTTTGATCCACCTCCTAGAGTAATGGAAATAAAAACAAAAATAAACAAATGGGATCTAATGAAACTTAAAAGCTTTTGCAAAGCAAAGGAAACTACAAACAAGACGAAAAGAAAACCCTCAGAATAGAAGAAAATATATGCAAACGAATCAACGGACAAAGGATTAATCTCCAAAATATATAAACAGCTCATGCAGCTCAATATCACAAAAACAAACAACCCAATCCAAAAATGGGCAGAAGACCTAAATAGACATTTCTCCAAAGAAGACATACAGATGGCCAAGAAGCACATGAAAAGCTGCTCAACATCACCAATTATTGGAGAAATGCAAATAAAAAGTACAATGAGGTATCACCTCACACCAGTTAGAATGGGCATCATCAGAAAACCTACAAACAACAATGCTGGAGAGGGTGTGGAGAAAAGGGAACCCTCTTTGCACTTTGGTGGGAATGTAAATTGATACAGCCACTATGGAGAAGAGTATGGAGGTCCCTTAAAAAACTAAACATAGAACTACCATACAACCCAGCAATCCCACTACTAGGCATATACCCTGAGAAAACCATAATTCAAAAAGACACGTGCACCCCAATGTTCATTGCAGCACTATTTACAATAGCCAGGTCATGGAAGCAACCTAAATGCCCATCGACAGACGAATGGATAAAGAAGATGTGGTACATATATACAATACAGTATTACTCAGCCATAAAAAGGAACGAAACTGGGTCATTTGTAGAGACGTGGATGGATCTAGAGACTGTCCTAAAGAGTGAAGTAAGTCAGAAAGAGAAAAACAAGTATCGTATATTAACGCATATATGTGGAACCTAGAAAAATGGTACAGATGAACCGGTTTGCAGGGCAGAAATAGAGACACAGATGTATAGAACAAATGTACGGACACCATGGCGGGAAAGCCGCGGGGGGGGTGGGGGTGGGATGAACTGGGAGATTGGGAATGACATGTATACACTGATGCGTATAAAATGGATGACTAATAAGAACCTGCTGTATAAAAATATAAATAAAATAAAATTCAAAAAAATTGCATAATACCAATTTTACTTAAAAATGTCCTTGATGATGCAAGGAAGTTATTTGTATTACATCTCAACCGCTGAATACATATCTTTTTTATTTTCTGGGTGATAAAATGGGAAGTACACATAAAGCACTTCTGCTGTATAAAGTATGATGGTTATCCCAAGGAAAACCCTTGTACGATTATTTGAGTTGTGAGCCAAACTAGTCACAATGTTCATGGAATACCACTTTTACCTGAAAGAACAACTGACAAACTCAGTGTTCAGACTTGGGTATTTGGCAGACGTTTTCTCTACAATGAAGAAGGTCACTTCAGGAAAAACAACTGACAGTATTTGTTGCCAAGGGTAGCCTTCAAGCCTTCAACTGAAATTTAAAATTTTGGAAAACTTGTTTCCACACTGAGCCTGACAACTTCCCAATACTTAAAGATTTTTCTGATGGGATCAGTGGTGATATTAACAACTGTCATTTCTTGAAACTGCATAACGAAATACATTAACATCTGGAATCTCACTGTTACCCAACAAACCAGTATTTTCCAAATGACCAATACTTAATGCAATAAAAGGATGTATGGGGCAAAGATCCATTCAAAGTATGAGAAAGATCAATGGATCCTAATGTAAAAGAATTTTAAAAGTCCACTGATAGGATTTTACATTCCACACTGCAACCAACATTTAAGAAATTACCACTTGTCAAGTTTTGGTATAATATCAAAGAAGAATATTCACAATCATCTGAAAAGAAAATTAAAATACTCTTCCTTTATTCTACATGTCTGCACAAACTTTATATAAATAACTTATTGGATTATTCTTTCTGAATGTTAAAAAACCATAAACACATAATCATAATGGTTAATTTCCATAGTTTAATCTCTGATGATTATCAATCATTTAAGAACAAATGAGCTATCCATTATTGATTTAAAAGTTATATCCTTCTGTAGTTATAGTCTCACATATTTGCAACAAATATATATCAGAGGTTTCATTTACCACAGAATCAAGATTGATCATTGCTCCAAAAAAGAAAACGAAATGAATATGGTAAATTCTTAAATCTGTTTCAGATAAATACAAATAAAGTCCCTTCCCTGTAACTAGAGGAGCATACCCTTTGCATTTCACATGCGACTCTTGAAACCTATACAGTAATCACCCAGATGATGTGGTATTAATGAATTTAAACTTTCGTTCTTAAATTTCTAAGGAAATATCTTTTCATGGAAAAAATTGACCTTTTGTAAATTTTGAAAGAAGTAATTAATCTGACCAAACCCCTATAGTTCAGAGGTAACACAGCAAATATCAACTTTTCACAGACCCATCTGTAGACAGGTTAAGAAATACAAGTGATTTAAAGAGAAGTGTTCTTCTTATACAAATCTATCCAGGTAATGACTATCATAAATCATTCATTTCAAAGGCAGAGACCTTGAAAAATATTTCAGAAAGAGAACTGAAAATGTCTCCACTACTAAAGTCCTATTACCCTGCCCTCTGAAAGAGAAAGGTTACTAACTGTAGCTTTTTAGTCAGAATATTCAAGAAACAACCAGAAGCTGACACCCCCTCACCTTCCTAATTATCTACCCACTTCTGCATGCTCACCTTTGCAGTTCATTGAGCCCCCTTGCAGTTGGTAGACTGGGACTCTGCCTTAGGAAGTTTTGTTTTAAATTGAGATGAGTGAGGTCTTGGCTGTAGAAGAGGTTGGCAGGCAGATGCTCCAGGCTACAACATGAGAGGTCCACTGAGCTAATACGCTGTGATGCAACCTAGAAAGGGATGAAAACACAACTCAATTTTCATACCATCCTTTATCCTATAACTGTTTTCCACGGACAGAAACAAGATAGCCCCATTTGGGAACACAGACCCGCTATGCAATTAGCACCATTATTCAAATATAAACCAAGAGTATTTACTTAGATAGAACTGAGCAAAGTATTACAAAGGCAGGAAACAGTGTCCCTCCGGGGAAGGTACTTACAGTAACCTAGTATAGGAGACAGGTTACAAAGAGCACAGATTATCCTATCAAGTTTAGTGATATCAGTAATCTCCTCCAACTGTAGGGGTTATGTTCCTGAAAACATTCATGGTAAGAGAATTCAGAGCTAAATAATACAAGACTTTAGAGTAAATACAGGGTTGGGAGATAGACACTGAGATCTACACAGAACCTACGAAAGCCCTTGTATATACTGATTTAAAACAGCACAAAGAAATGCAGGATCAGTGGCCTTGTACATATCTTTAACAATAGTGGTAGCATATAATAAGATTCCACCGCTTGCCTGCTGTGAACTTCTCGCGTTGCCTCTCCCAGTTTCCATTTTGCTTCACACAGGTATTCTAAGTGAAATTTGTTTTATGTCTAAATGTTTATCCACATATTCAAAGTTTTCCCAGTTAAATGGCTCCTATGGTAGCCAGAGTCCCAGGGCTACAGGGCATGCTGGAAGCAGAAAAAGCGTTGGGCAGCGTGTATTCTCCCTCCCACATTCCAGGGACTGTGGCGCCAGTTTAGGCCGTGGCACATGGCTTCAGGCCCACACACACACACCTTGGCTCCTTCTTCCCTCACAGAGGCTGTGGGGTTATTGTTCTAAGATCTGGGTTGATTCCTCCTGGTGCTCTTTATCTTTATCAAAGCTTTATGGCAAAAACTCCATTCCCTATTTGTGATCTGTTCGATGTCCTTTTCTATTACCAAACCCCAGCTGACCAGCTTTTTTTTTTTTTTAAACATCTTTTTTGGAGTATAACTGCTTTACAATGGTGTGTTAGTTTCTTCTGTATAACAAAGTGAATCAGCTATAAACATATCCCCATATCTCCTCCTTCTTGCATCTCCCTCCTTCCCACGCTCCCTATCCCACCCCTCTAGGTGGTCACAAAGCTGATCTCCCTGTGCCATGCAGCTGCTTCCCACTAGCTATCTATTTTACATTTCAAACCCCAGCTTTACTCTTTCATGATTATAAAAAGCAGCAGAACATGGTCCTTAGGAGTGTGGCTCTGGTCAGTGTGTGGATTCGCATCCCGGCTCTACCACTCAGGAGCTGAGAGAACTTGAGTGCATCACTGAGCTCTCCAAGCTCCCATTTTCTCACCTGTATAACAGGCATAAAGATGACACCTACATCTACATGCCTGGTCAGAAAAAGCACTCAATAATTTGTGACTGCTATGACCATTTATGATTGCTACGACTACTTCCAAATACATCTTATACCCATTGGAATCCACATTCTCCTGATGCTAAAGAAGGTATTCAGAAGTAACTTTGCATAAAACACATTCTGCTGATGGCATGTCTGAGGTTAGAAAGAAATTGCTGTGCACACACGAAAGCTGAGAGGACAGTGGGATGAAAAAGGCCTGGCAGGGCTCAACTCTAAAGATTTTACAAAGGAAGCCTGAGTTTGCATTTTAGCAATTTCATCTTTCCTTGAATTTTCACTATTAAATAAGAAAAAGAAAATCCAAAACAGGCCAAGTCACCCACACAAACCAAATGATGTGAAAAAAAGCCAGAATTTAATGGGCAGAAAGGTAGGTGCAAACATGTCACAGCCACACAAGATTCCCTGGCAGGAACCCATTCACGGGAAGTGAGGGTGTAAGTTATACTCGGTGGAATCATTCAGGCAAAAATATGTGGTGAGGAGGGAATGGTGTGTCAGACCTTCCATTTCCTGAGGTACAGGAGGGAAACAAGACAGACACAGTCTGCCCTAAAGGAGTGCACCTCAAGGAGAGGTGAATTAACATACTACTTGACAATATGCTAAGTGCAAGGGCACAGAGCACTATCTAAGGAGTCAGGGAAGGCTCCCCAGAGGACCTGACGTCCAAGCTCAGGGCTGAAACTCAAGTGGCAATCTGTGTTTCTGTCAGCCCCAAATCCTTTTCCACTTCTTTCTGTAACAATCCTTCAAATGCATGTGATTCTGACGAGAGTGGCAGAGTAGGCTGACCCTATGGCTACAGCAGCAGGCATGTATTCCCAACTTGAGCAATCAAAGCCCCCCAGTGCTGAACCCACAAACTGATCCAACGGGTACTGGCATGTGACCCAGGCTAGGCTAATCAAAGGCCTTCTCTGGGATATACATTCTAAAGCCAGGGGAGAGAGAGAACCTGCCACTTAGAGCTGCAGTTAAAATGACTGAACTAGGGCTTCCCTGGTGGCGCAGTGGTTGAGAGTCCGCCTGCCGATGCAGGGGACACGGGTTCGTGCCCCGGTGCGGGAAGATCCCACATGCCGCCGAGCGGCTGGGCCCGTGAGCCATGGCCGCTGAGCCTGCGCGTCCGGAGCCTGTGCTCCGCAACGGGAGAGGCCACAACAGTGAGAGGCCCGCATACCAAAAAAAAAAATGACTGAACTAGATTTGTATGTATCAACCTGGATTAAAAAAAAAAAAAAAAGCCAGCTGCAGAATATTACATACACTATAATGCCATGTATGAAAAACATTTTTAAGATAAACACACACAACAACTCCGTATATTATGTATGAACAGTTATATGTACAGTAAAGCTACACACTATGCATTGGGCATATGCCAAATCAATGACAGTGACAGCCTCTAGATGAGCAGGGAGGGAAATGGGAACAGGAATGGGAGCATAGGGAATTTGGAATTTAGCTGTGATGTGATTTACTTATAATAAGAATGGAAGAAAAAAAAAGAATGGAAGATATGGAGGAACTATGTCAGTATGTTAACAACTGGGGAGGCCAAGACCAGTGCGTGGAAATTGTAATATTATTCTTTGTGCTCTTCTGTGTGTGTGTGTTTAACTGGAAAAAAATAATGTAATCTCAATGAAAATTTCAGTAAAAAGGGGGGAAATGGATGATTGCCGTCTCCTGGCTTTCCTCATATCCTTGTGTTATACTACGTGGTGCATCAGAGATGATTCTTCCCCCTGTAACTCAAGGATCCCAACCCTTTGTAGTGGGCTGAATGGCGGCCCCCCAAAAGGTATGTTCACGTACTAATTCCCAGAATCTGTGAATATTAGTTTACGTGGCAAAAGAGTGCATATTATCTTACATGACAAAAGATGTGATTAAGGATCTTGAGAGGAGGTGCTTATCCTGGATTATCTGGAAGGGCCCTAAATACAATTACATGCATCTTCATAAGACAGGCAGAGGGAATTTTGAGAGAGAAGAGAAGGCAATGTGACCACAGAGGCAGAGACTGATGTGGGCCACAAGCTAAAAAACGCTTAGAGCCACCAGAAGTTGGAAGAGGCAAGGAATAGATTCTTCCCTAGAGCCTTTAAAAGGAGCACAGTCCTGCCGACACCTTGATTGTGAACTTCTGGCCTCCAGAACTGTGAGAGAATAAATTTCTGTTGTCTTAAGCCATCAAAGTTTTGGTAATTTTTAACAACAGCCATAGGAAACTAGTACACCCTTCTTAATTCTTTTCCACAGTACTTTTCATTTTCATTCATTCAACATGTTTATTGAATACCAACTATATGCCTATTACTGACCTAGGTAAGCACTCAGTATGCTTCAGTAAATGATAAGAAGATCCCTGCCCTCATTAAACTTATCTCACAAATAAGTATATTATATGTTAAAAATTGGTAACTACTATGGAAAAAATAGAGCAAGGAAAAAGGGGTCAGGATTGTTGGGAAGGTTGTAGGTTGTAACTTACATAGGTTGGTCAGGATAGGCCTCATCTAAAAGGTGGCATTTAGACCTGAAGGACATGAGGAAGTTAGCTGAAAGGATTTATCTAGAAGAACACTCCAGGCAGAGGAAGTAGCCAGTGTAAAGGCCCTAAAAACGGAGTGTGTCTGGTCTGTTCTAAGAACAGCATGAAGACCAGTTAAAACAGGGGAGAGTGACCTGTGATGAGGTCAGAAAGGTAAGGGGGCTGAGGGGGGGGAGCAGATCTTGCACCGCCTTTTAGGTTATTGTAAAGACTCTGGCTTTTTGGGTTTCCCTGGTGGTGCAGTGATTAAGAATCTGCCTGCCAATGCAGGGTACATGGGTTCCAGCCCTGGTCCGGGAAGATCCCACATGCCGCGGAGCAACTAATAAGCCTGTGAGCCACAACTACTGAGCCTGCGCTCTAGAGCCCGCGAGCCACAACTACTGAGCCCGTGTGCCACAACTACTGAAGCCCACGCACCTAGAGCCCGTGCTCCGCAACAAGAGAAGCCACCGCAATGAGAAGCCCACGCACTGCAACACAGAGTAGCCCCCGCTCGCCGCAACCAGAGAAAGCCCAGGTGCAGCAACGAAGACCCAACGCAGCCAAAAATAAATACATTAAAAAAAAAAAAAAGAAAGATTCTGGTTTTTCATGTGAGCAAAATGGGCCGTCATGGAAAAGTTCCAGAAGAGTCTCTGTCTCTGACTGTAAGCTTATAAAGAAAGGATTTGGGCCTATTTTGTTCACAATGTGCCCTGTGCTCAGCACTTAGGAAGACCCTCAGGAAGTACTGGCTGGAAGAATGACAGGGGACTACTTTACAACCCTTCCTTTCTCACCAGTTTGCATCTGACCCATCTGGTGTATTCCTCCATGTGGGGACTACTCTGTAGAGGACACATTCCATTTCAGCTGAAGCATCATACTGAATACTCTCTTTGGACAGCTACAAGATAATGATTAAATGTCAAGTCGTATTTGATTTCTTTCCTCATTCTGGACCGCAAGCTGTTCCTGCTGGAAACAAGGGGGAGGAAAGCACAGTAACAAAGCTACAGCAAGCAAACGTGGTCTGTGGGAGTCGCAGCAGAATGGGGAACAGGGACAGCGAGAACAGAAATTAGACAAGCCGTGATGGCAGTGGGGCGGTGAGCGGCCAAGGCGACCACAAGAGCTACTACCACTAGCTGTACCTCTGCCCAGTCCCACGCCCTGAAACAAAGGGGAGATTTAAACGCTTTCCCCCAGATCAGCCTGGGCACGTAAGGACACCACCACAAAGAGGTTTTGCTGGACTCCCAAATGAAAAAACTACCAAAAGGGCTACCCAAAGAGGCTGTGACCCACCTATATAGCACCTGTTAAAACTAACATCCTCCTCAAGATAAGAAATTTAAAAAAAGAGAAAGCCACCTGTATACACCTCAGAGCAAGTAGCCTTTCATTATTCTAGCTTTTTTTTTCTAATAGTAATAACAATAATAACAGCAGCTAACATATAGGGGGCGCTCTTCTTTAGATGTAATGTTAAGTTTAATCTTCACAACTCAGCACAGTAAGGACTTATCCCCATCTCAAAGATGAAGGTTAAAGGGTGTGCCCAAGGTCACACAGTGAAAGCAGCAGCAGAGTTTGAATGACAGCATATGCCATGGTGTCAGGGCCCCAACACAGTTCAAGTCCTACCCAAAGGGAGGCTCCTCTAACTGCCACAATCAGATCCTAACATAACCCTCAGCCCAGAGCAAAGACGATTTGATGTCATCCCTCACAGACCATCAATGAACCGCACATGAATGGATTCAAGTTTTAGAAGATCAGTTAAGTAACCATGGCTTGGGAAATCAGTGCTAGTTTATATTAACAACAAAAAATTTTAAGGCTAATAATTTAGAGTTAGTAAATCAAATGGGATTTTTTCCCCCCATAAACCGCTATACTTTCGGAGATACATTAAAATGAATATGAATCCCAACCACTGGCTCACGTTGTCTTCTTTTCCAAGTGACTTGTGAACACATACGAACCAAAAGCTCATTGGGCCCTCAAAATATTTCCCCCAAAGACCATTGCAGATTAACCATAAAAATGATAATGTGAGCACCAAACTTTCCAGATTACCTACTGGGCTTCTACACAGGTCCAACATCCTACTCGGCTTGACACTTTCCTGAGTCGTTTCTTTACCAACTGTTAGCACACTTGTATCAAGTATCTCTGCTCTGAGTCTAGCTGGGTTGCGTTTCTAAACCAATGTATCTATCCTAGCCCTAACCTATCCCCTCCGTGCTTTCAAAATTATCATCTTCCCTTGCAACAGGACTGCACTCTGTATTACTCACATTATTCCTGATGTTCACTTAGTGGACAATCTTCTTTTATAAGCAACGGAAAGTTCAGAGTAACATTCACGTGATTTTTTTGTCCCCACTATACTTTAGTGAAGTGGTATTTATCCTTATTATGTGCAAAGCATGCTCAAAATTGAACAAAATGATTCTGAAAGGCTTGGTCAAAGCAGCTGAAATAGCACAAATAATTCCGCTTGTGCAAAGTAAAATACTGCTGTAAACTGGCATTATGAGTCATTAATTGCTCTGGCCTAGCCTTTAGTGGTTTGGGAAACTATGCCCTGGCTACAGGGATAGTCTCTGGGGAGTTTACCAAGCTTCTGTACAAAATTCTTAACCTCAACTGACTTAGTTTTAATTCTCATCCCCCAAAAATGCTTTGGGAAGACATGAAGTTGGAGAATATAAATTCAGAATAGAGTTTATTCATCTTTCTTAGCTACGCACTCTAATGACTTATGTTCAATTTCATCCTCATCAATAAAGTTTTATAATAATATCAAACAAAAAATTTCCAATTTTAATAAACTTTAAGCTGTCACTGCTCCAAAACATGCAATCATTTCTTTAAAAAAATTCTACAAATATAGGAAATGCCTTAACTTGACTGCAGACATTTTCACAATGACATCTCATTTCTCGATCCTGTACTAAGTAACATTTTATACAATCTGTTTAACAGCAGATGCAGAAAACCTTCCTATAAAATTAATTACAATATATACATTAATAATGTCTGAATAGGGGCATATCAAACTGCCAATTTGGGACTTAGTAAATTCTACCTGGAATTCTGGTATTTTATCATTTCTTTGCCTTAACTGAGTAAATGATATGAAAAATTTTAAAACCCAAGAAATAAAATTTACACACCATTCCAAACCACCAGATGTAACCAAATCAATGGAGACAAGAAGATGTGGAGAGGCTATCATTGACAGACAAAAATGAGAGATGGAACTCTCTGAGAGCAAATTATTCAGGGAAGGGAGGGGACTACGATTTTAAGATTAGGCTTATTAAAACTATAAGGTACCAGTTAAAACATCGTTAAGGGACCAAAGAATAAAAGAGTATGGAAAGGGCTTCTCTGGTGGCGCAGTGGTTGGGAGTCCGCCTGCTGATACAGGGGACGCGGGTTCGTGCCCCGGTCCGGGAAGATCCCACATGCCGCGGAGCGGCTGAGCCCGTGAGCCATGGCCGCTGAGCCTGCGCGTCCAGAGCCTGTGCTCCGCAACGGGAGAGGCCACAACAGGGAGAGGCCCGCGTACCGCAAAAAAAAAAAAAAGTATGGAGAAAGCTGCAGGCTGGAAAAGGAAAGAAGGAAGGTGGGGGGCGGGGGGAAGAGAGACAGAAAAAGAGAAAGAAGAGAGAAGCGTTAGATAGATGACTGATTGACACATAAGCAAACAAATAAATAAAACACATGGCTCACCGTAAAAGCACCAGACTATAACAATAAAGAAAAACAATATTGAGAAATTTAGACTAAGAGTTCCTCCTAGGCATCTCGACTTCTCTTTGCAGGTGAGTGGAGGGGATGAGTGCACCTTTCAACATGGATCTACCATTTGCCTTTATGAAATAGACACTGGACTTGATATTGAAGAGATGCACATTTTGTCTTCAAAACATGGGTCCCTTGAAGGCACAGACATCTAACAAGTATAATTCCAAAATGCACATGCAGTGGTGCGGTAGGGACACACAGAGGAGAGAACACAAACCCCAGAGCTCCCCAGGCCATTCCAGCACTGACGGTCCCCTCACACGCCAAGATGGGCGGGTATTCCCCGGCACCAGTGCAGAGACTGGCACCCCACCATCAGGAGCAGGCAGAGTTGCAGGATGTGCCCCATGAGCTTGTGGTACAGCCTAAACTAGAAATGCACACCTGGCACCTCACCCTCTCTGAGTGTGAGAGGCTCGGAGAAGATGGTACCCGCGGCCCCCAGAATCACTAATCGTGTCCCTCTAACAGTTATCTTCCTTCCACACACACAAAGCCCATTGTGTTTCTCAGTAGGAACAGAAAAATAGAGCTTGGCTTGGGTGGAGATCAAATCTGAACTCAGAGTTCCTTCCTCATTTCCTTATTAGCAAAATATGTGTAAACAAGCTCTTTAGAATATGACCACCTGAGAGTGTCTCTGAGCTCCATCACGGCAGCCCCCAAAGGGAGCATCTCCTTGGCAAAGGAGAAGGGAAAAGATTGCTAACCACAAAAAACTTACATTCTAATTTTCTATTAAAAGAAGTAACATAAATGCACACTTAAATGATGCTCTCTTAGAAACAGGCTACTTGTTTTCCATTTAAAATACAAATGACACATACACCTCACTGGTTAAGTACTAGTCTAACATACAAGGTCTGGTATGTTTAACATAGAGAGTTCACTGATATTTTTTCGATTATTCCAGTACTCCTTACTTTATAAAATAAATCAGACCAGTGAGTAGAAGAATTTAACTGTTCAGAGCAGTTATAGATAATCCAATACTCTGGGTTACAAATATTGGGGTCTTCCAAGGTAAGTAAATATATCACGGAAACTAAACTCTTAAGATACTATGTATTTTTACATTGGTCTAAACACTCATATTAAAATGATTTAACTTCAAAATATAAGACGACCAGATGTAGAGATCTGGTTAATCATATATGCTAAGTTCCTGATATAGCAATACTTGACGACCAGTTTTTGAAGTTAGACAACAGTAGTCCCCTCAACACTGAAACCAATTTAATTTGCTTTGGGTGACTCAGAAGGCATCTCAGATTTCCTAAATACGTCTTGGTCATCATTTAAGAAGATCAGTGATCAGTGGCTATGCTCAAGTGTCCTTAGCAGCACACCCCAGTCAACAGACTGCCTGGTAAATCACCTCTTATTCTAATACTGAGCTGCCTGGATTCTACTGACAACTGTGTATTTGAAGTACTTCTCTTTGACATTTTCAGTAAATCTCAGTTATTATTTGAATCTTGTTTTGTTTTGCCCCTTCAGGCCACTGTAAAACATTGGAAGTACAATTAAAGAAAAAGCAAGAAAGAGGATCTCCCTACATAAAGCAGTGCTGGATACTTTACATCTCAGTTCCCTCATCTGCAAAATGGAGATGATAATATCTCCTCAAAGGTTATTTCCTTTTGTTGTAAAGCCCGACCTCACACAATGTTATGGGCACCGACCTCACAGGGATACTATAAAGCATCTAGAATAGTGCTTGGCACACAGAAAAAAGTTACCAAAATGTTAGTTATCACTATTTGTTGTCACTACTGCATCAATTCAGTTGGCTAAATGATTTTATTATTAACAAAATATATCTATTAACAATTTGGGGGGAAAAGCAAAGAGTCTTTATTTTGAGGTTGACCTCATGAATGAATAACTCACTTTGGACATAATGTCTAAAGCAAGGAAAACCACGGTCATATACTCTGTGCTCATCAGATAGTATCCGCAGGTATGTCAAGAAACTGCAGAGCACCCGAAGGAAAAAGCAAGAGAAGGGATCTGGAAACCAAGTGATGACGAAATTGTGGGAATTACCAGAGATGTTTCTCCTAAAAGTAGATTGCTAAGAGGTGGGGGAGGGCATGGAAATCATAGAAACTTCCAGTTAGAGGTTATCAAATAGGAGAGTGAGTACGATTACCTTTTGTTAAACCAGAGAGCAAAACTAGGGTCAGCGAGTCAAAGGCATAGGGATAGAGACTTCAGCTCACTTCTAAGGAAGAGCTGTCTTGTCAGACACTATAGGTATCTGAAAGGCTGTAGACCTTTCCTAGGCGGGAGGTAAGTCTGGGAGTCCACAAGGTCCTTCTCAAATCTTAAATTCTAATTCTCTCAACTAAGAGCCACTTGATGTTGACTAGACTTTAAGGTTAACGAACACTTTTAAAGAAAATGCCAAGTAATTGTTAAGGCAATTGTTCCAGAAAACTACAAGTAATATTACCTTTTTGGGGACTACTTTACAAGGGCCCTTCCCAATTTTAAAATAACATGCTGTAACTTTAAAACACAGCTGTAGGGACTTCCCTGGTGGCACAGTGGTTAGGAGTCCACCTGCCAATGCAGGGAACATGGGTTCGAGCCCTGGTCCGAGAGTATCCCATATGCCATGGAGCAACTGAGCCCGTGCGCCATAACTACTGAGGCCTGCGCGCCTAGAGCCCGTGCTCCACAAGAGAAGCCTGCGCACCGCAATGAAGAGTGGTCCCGGATCGCCACAACTAAAGATAGCCCGTGCATAGCAACGAAGACCCAGTGCACCCAAAAGTAAATAAATAAACAAATAAATAAATAATTAAAACAAAACAAAAACAAACAAAAAAACACAGCTGTATGTTCCTCCCTTAAAACCTAAAATGTATTTTACTAAAGATAACAACATACAGATAAAATACACATGAGGAACTCATTTCTTCCATTTGCTGAAGTCCTGACGCTAGAAGTGGAGCCTAGAAGAATGCCTAGCACAGAGAAAAGGTGGAATAAATCTTCTCTCATTCCCCCTTCACTACCTTCTGCCCACCCCCAACAACAGAGCTGTTGACAGAACAGGGGAGGGAGGGTGGGAAGACAGAAGAAGGGAAGATGGAGACACATGGGATGAGTTTAGCATGTAAAGTACACAAGTCAGAAATGTTTCACAAAGCATGCTGCTTCTGTCAGGATACAGCAAGCAAACTAGGTATCTTTTTCATTTGTATAAAAGTGGATTGAAAAACTCTAAAGAAAATAAATTTAAATAATTTTAAATGGAAATGACTTAGAATGAAGGAGAAACCCCTTCTTTAGGAATATAGTCACTAGGATTTCAGAACCAATAATTACTATAGAAAAAAAAAAGAAGGGATTAGCAATGTGGAAATAAGATGAAGCATACTTATAATTGCAAAGAGCAAAGAGAGCATTTTGATATTTTCACTAAATCACAGTATTATGTATTAGAAAAACAAAATTTAATGTAATCCAAAATACTTTATCTTCAGTTTAAATTGAAAGCAGAATTTCTAAATTTCCTAATTTCATAAACTATTTATATGTATAATAAGGAAAGATTCCACAATATGAATTTTTGTGTAACTATATTGGCAAGTTAATTATGATGTTTGGTAACATAGTCAAATTTTCCCAAGAAAATAAAATGGAATGAACAGGAAACTATCCAGATGGGCAGTCCTTTTTTTTTTTTTTTTTTTTATGGCTGTGTTGGGTCTTCGTTGCTGTGCGCAGGCTTTCTCTAGTTGCGGCGAGTGGGACCTACTCTTCGTTGCAGTGCACAGCCTTCTCATTGTGGTGGCTTCTCTTGTTGCGGAGCATGGGCTCTAGGCACACAGGCTTCAGTAGTTGCGGCGCATGGGCTCAGTAGTTGTGGCTCGCAAGCTCTAGAGCACAGGCTCAGTAGTTATGGCGCACAGGCTTAGCTGCTCCGCGGCATGTGGGATCTTCCTGGACCAGGGATCGAACCCATGTCCCCTGCACTGGCAGGCAGATTCTTAACCACTGCGCCACCAGGGAAGTCCTGGGCAGTACTTTTTAATTTTAGCTTCCATTTTTTCCTTTTTCACATTGCTCAGACATCTGTGATATGACTACACATTTACATTTTACACAGTTGTAGCTTTGTAGATATTTTATCTCTCCTTGAAATGCTCTTTCCCCTTGTCTTTGTTGTGAACTCCTATTCATCCTTCAAACTCAGCTTGCTCATTACCTCCTTGAAGCTTCCTGTATCTAAATATTTCATACACTGAATTTCCAAACTTTTCTCATATCTTCACTACAGAATTGGTACAAGAACAATTCTCTAGGGATTGGGGTGACATTTTATAAACTAAAATCCATGTCACTCAGACCCTCAATTCTACTTCAGATTCTGCCATAGACTTGCTAGATTGTCATGGTCAAACGGCCCTTGATTCTTTATCTAAAGAATGGGTATAAAATGTGGAAGGAGGGTTTCCAAAAATAAAGCCCCTTTAAGCCCTGGACTCCTTAGCAGAACAGGATTGAGATCACAGCTTCTTACCCTTACAACCCCAATGTAACCAGCAACAGCAAAATCCCTAAAAGACAAGTGACCAACCATGCTGACAAAAAGCAGAACACTCCCTAAATTACACTTCAAATGAAGAGACAAAATATGTGTAAATATGTGCAAAAGATGACTAAGTGATCTTAAAGGGTTTCTTGCAACTACATCAAATGACACAAATTCATATGCTGGAAACAATCCTATTCCACCAGATTGATTTGACTCTGTGATTAGTGAAGTATTCTTTGAGTAAAATCTGGACAATAAAACACTCTTTTTAAGCACATGAAAGCAAAAGTTCAACTGTGATTCACCATATATCTTATTCTTAAAGGGTGATGTTTACTCATCATTTCATGTGATCTTTAATTCAGCATGAGATGTTGCCCTGACTTGTCTACACTATGCATGTTAAGGGTGAACCAAAATATCACAGCAACCACAACTTCAACGTGGTGACTTTTTTTCATTAAAAAAAAAAAGAAAAAAGATGGCCTAGAATTAAAATACTATGATTAATACTAAAAGAAAGATAGCCAGAGAGATAAGCACTGTGATAGCCACCGTGGCTGGCAACTGCCAGCCTGTTAACCACTGATCAACAAGGAAAGAGATATGTGGACAAACTAAGTGGCCTTACAAGGCGTCAACTTATACCACTGGGCCATACAACATATTCACATAACACAACTGGCCACAAGCTAAGAATTGGGGAAGCTGAGTAATAGGTATGTGTGTATTATCTCTGCTTCTAAATATTTGACATTTTCCATAATGAAAAGTTAAAAACACATTCATGCATACTTTAATTAATTAACTAATAAGAAATAAATGCCTTTCACATGGAAAAAAAACAACAAAAACAAACAGAAAACCCCACATTCATGCACAACACCAAATCAGTGATCTAAATCCCCTTTTAAGCTTCCTTGAAATCAAGAAACAGATTTTAATGTGGGACAATACAGTGTCCCAGAAGTGACTAAGACTTTAAATTAAAAATATGTACAACTTAGGCTATAGATTCACATGAAGACTAACTGTAAAGAGAATCCACAGGATCAATCAACATGTCTAAAACCAATGTACTCCAAAAAGTGGGCCACAAAGAGGGACAGTCGGGGCAGCATTTCTGTAAAGTCACTCGTACACCTGACTGGAGCGCTTCTGCAATTCCTGTTCTTCCCTCAACTACTACCCTCCCCCACGTATCACTGCCCCACCAACCACTTTGAAGACACGCTGGACAGGTACCCATGTTGAGCTAGCAGAGTCCTTTCTACACAGCATACAACAGGATGTTTGCTGAATTTTTAAAGAGTGCCGTGCATTAATATTTCAGGGATGACTTTAAAATCAACACTGTAATCCTCCCAAAGGAGCCATTTCTTCCACAGTAACTACCACTAACACCCGCCCCAAATTAAAAACTCTAAGGGACAGCCTCGGGTGTTATTTTGGCAAATACTAAGGGCTAAGATTAAGTTTAAAAAATAATAAGTATATAAGAGCCTGCCTTGATAGAACACGGCTAATTAATAACCTTTTATATATGTTCACAAAGTCAACTAAAAAAACTGGAACAAAGAATAACATTTTTCTTGCAGCTAATATCCAGAAGCATAAACTGAAAATAAAGAATTTTTATTTTAAATTAATTATCTAATTCATTTTAATTCAAAAATCATTGGAATTTGCTTCTTTTTGTCTTCCCACCCTGGGGTAAGGATGGTCATTAAGAATCAGAAATCCAGATATTTCTTCCTGTTGCTGGTTTGTCTTTCTTTCAGACAATTATTAAAGTGAATCCTCATTTAAACATCAGGATATGGACAATCCATTCTGTGAATGTTTTGTTCCTCAATAAGAAGAAAAGAAAAAGAAACTGTTTCCATAGTAACCCTGAGTGTGACTAAACTGTATACCTTCCTAAGACCTACATATAAGGAAGAACAGAATGGAAAGGAGAAGCTAGAAGCAGAAGTGGCTTGTGATGGTCAGCCGGTGCCACTCCACGCTTCCCATACACACATTATCCCAAAGGGACCGAGTTCTAATCCTCTTTCCAGCAGCCCCAACCTACCCTCCCATGATGTGGGGTTAAAGGAAAAGACACTATCATAGGATTTTCCTCAACATACAAAGTTTAAAGAGTGTGGCCATATTTTATATGGGTTTCATACCCAAATACGGAGTTCTCGCACTTATTCCTCCTATAATACCTAACCTCTTTAATCAGACCCTTATAACTCATTTCCCCTTTAATTCACTAAGTATAACAACTTCTAAAATTTTCTGAAATGTGTATCTGGTTTTTAGGGTTGACGAAAAGGAAGACACTGTATCTAAAATCTGCATTTATTAAAATATTTGCCCTCTATCCCCTACCCCTGACTTTTCAGGAAGAAATCTTCTTTCTCCCCAATGTCTGCCATGCTTAATTACTTTACCCCAAAAGGCTGCTGTCCTGGTTAAGAGCGGCAGAATGCTCCTTGTTCAGATAAACTAAGCATATGTGTGTCTTATGCTTAAAATAAACATAAAAACAGAAAATATTAAAAAATATATATACTGTCCAGCCAGTCAGTGATGATGGCAGGAGTGATGGTCATAAAATTATTTTTTTATTTGTGTATTTATTTAGTCAGTCATACATACACACACACACTTACTATGTGCCAGGTAAGTCCATGACATGCATATTTCATATAAGCACTAAGAGGTAAGTGCTATTATTATTTCCTTTATCAAATGAAAAGGCTTAAAATTTATAAGCTTAGATACAGTCACACGGCCAGTAAATGTTAGAACCCAGGTCTCCTTAGTTAAGACTCAAACTCTTTACTCCTACACCATTTGGCCTCCCCAAACATTCAGAGCCATCCTGAAGGGAGAGGAGGTTAAGGTTCTGATTCAAGTTCGTCCTAGTTAATATCAGTTAACTACCAGTTGAGTACTTGTTAATACTAGTAATCTAAGGTAATTAACTCAAAGTCCCCCCTCCCTCCTGGAAGTGCAGTCTTGTGTATGTACATGTGTGTAGCTACATTACATTTCAGCACGTACCTATCAGATGCTTCCTAACAGCCACACAATAATGAGGGAAAAGGGAAACTCACACCAACATTCCTGTTCCTCATTCTGCCACCATCATGTGCTCCTGTGTCACAGTTCTCCCCCCCACCCCCGCCTACTGAGAGGTCTGATGTCTGAACCAGTTCAAGGTTTGGATAATCGGAGTGAGAGCCTCATTACAGAGACACCACCCTATTAGACCACAGAAATGGCATATTAACCAACCAGCAACAGGGAAGAGTACTAACCAAGCTAACACTTGACATTTACAATCACCTGCCACAAGTTAGAAATGAACATTTTTCACACCTTACTTAAGAGATATTTAATAATCTTCCTCTTGCACTCCACCTCTCTGCTGTCTCCCTAGGAACAGAAGCTCTTTGAAGTGAAGAACTGTATTTTGCTAGTTTTCAAGGCGCAAATATGGAGTCTAATTCGTGCTATGGTTTCTGACTGAGGCTACAATCTACACGGCAATTCAAAGAACCTAGAAGCCATTTTTTATGTTTCCCTTTTCCTCATGCTCTTTATGTAATTTATCAGTAAACCTGTCACTTGATCCCCAAAACACATCTGTTCACTTCTCTCCATTTCCACCTTCACCTCTTGCCTAAAATACACCACAAGAGCCTCTTGACGGTCAGGCCCCCCCGCTTCTATTCTTGCCCTCCACAATCCATTCTCTACACAACAGCCAATGTGATGTGAGATCATGGAAACTTCTGGAAGAAAACTCTTTAATGGCTTGCCATTATGCCAATGACAAAATCCAGACTTTTCATCCTCTTCTATAACAGAAGACCCTTGTCTTCTCTGACCTTCACCATCCCTCCTTCCAGTCTTAGGGCTCTCTCACTCCCTTCTCCCACTACCTGCAAAGCTACCCCCAACTAGATCTTCAAATAATCAGATATTTTGTTCATTGAAGTATCAGTTTAAATGTCCCCTCCTCAGAGTTATTCCTCTCCCATCCTTCTCTGTCATATCACTTTGTATTATAGCATGATGATTAACTGATATTTTCTTTCTTCTCTGTTTACTTATTTATGGTTTGTCTCTCCAGTATAAGCCCTACCCAGAGAGGGAAACTGGACTTGTTCTTTGCTGTATCCTAGTGCATAAAATACATATCTGACATACAGAAGGTGCTTAATAAATGCTTGCTGGCTTTAGAACAGTGATTTATCAATTGTGTGGATGTTTAATATACAAGACTATTAAATTCAATTCCTATTAATCTTTCTGTTATTATTGTTTCAATCAAAGCAATCTGTCATTGGTAAGCTTGATAATTTACATAAACTTCTGTTTACATCCTTATCCATGTTTGTTTAAGAATTTATACCTCTGACTTGTTCGAAAAAGAATGTAAAGCAGCTATTACACTGCATTTGATATAAAAGGTCAAAACATTTCCATATAGGACATTCTATAAAATACCTGACCACTACATCCCCAAAACTGTCAAGGTCATGAAAAACACAGAAAGACTGAAAAACTGTCAGAGATCAGGGGAGACAAAGGAGAAATGACAACCAAGTGCACTCTGGTGCCCTGGATTAGATCTTGGAACAGAAAAATAACATTAATGGAAAAACTAGTGAAATCCAAATAATTTCAGAGTAACGTACTAATGTTGGTTTCTTAGTTTTGACAAATGTATCATGGTAATATTAGATGCCTGGGAAACCAAGCAAGGAGTATACAGAAACTCTCTATACTGTATTGCAACTTTTCTGTAAATAGAAGATTACTCTGAAAAAAAAGTTTATTTAAAAAATCAACATCTCCATATAGAAAGAAATTTAAACTGCAGTTTGACCATAGTTTGGCATTTTATTCTGAATAGAGTATGGGCCATTGACTTATTGCTTTGAACCCATACAACCACTTAATGTTAAAAGCACGATATTATATAATATTTGTCTCCTCACATTTGCAACAACCAGAGTAATTTTAAAACAACTAGACAGATATACTAGTTGCCTCTAATATCACATTAATTTTACATGCAAGTCTGAAGGAGAAGTGTCATCCTTCCCATTTTCTCTAGTAGGGGTGCTGTCCTGTACATTTAGAACCTCCATTTGCCTACTAAGTTGGGAGAATATTCAAAGTCCTATCAACCTAAACTCTGTCCATTGCTTCTTCCTAAAAGGAGAAACTAATGTTCCCAAGTATATTGTATCATCAGAGAACACAGTTTTCTCCCCCCGATAATTCAAATGCACCCAGTATGTCAAAAAGACTTTCTAGACATTATTCTCTAATTTTCTCTTAACTCTTCTCTTCTACAAAGTTATTCCCTATTCATTCACTTGACAAATAATTACATCATGCAGCAGTCTGAATCACACTGAACTTGAATAACAAACTGGATTATAAATTCAAAAATATGAAAGCAAATTCCACTGTAATGCTTCTGCCCCCTAGGGAGGTTTCATCATTTCATAAACACACCCAAAACCAAGGAACAAAGTACTGCAATCTAACCCACTGTACATAATTATACAAATGTGATATAAAAACATTCTCACACACAGCACCTGAAATACCAGCATTTCTTTATCTTATTTATCAGTTTATTGTGGGTTCCAGTACACACACACACACACATACACATACACACACACACACACACACACACACACACACACACAGAGGTATTTTGTTTCATGGGTCATGGTAATCTTATTTAAATAGAGGACTATAAAATTGTAAAAATAATTAAGACGAAAAAAGAAATCAAACCATTCAAAAGGCAGAAATTGAAAAGGTGAAAGGGAGATGGTACAAGATTAGACTGCTTATAAGAAAAAATGGTCAGAGGAAAAGGGGAAATTTGTAACAATTCTCTGGGTATTTTGTGGTTTTGTAGTTGTCCTACCCTGGGCCAGTCCCTTAAATATTCTCAACCTCATGTTCCTTCTCTACAACGTTAAGATAATAATAATGCCAGTCTACCCACTGAATTCTTTTTTAAGTATAAACAAAACGGGCAAATAAAACACAATTTTTAAAAAGCTACTTTTCACCAAAATGTGCTTTTAAAAAGACTAAAAATTGCTAACTACTGGCAGTATTTGAAAAAAAAAAAAAAAAAAAAGAGTGTATAACTATATTTTGTAAAGCAGAAGCAACTCTTTAGCCAGCCAGAAGCTGAACAAAGTTCCTGGTTAAATGCTTACCTTGGAGACTTGTCGAAGCCACCTTAAATACTCTGTGAATGTATCAAAACAAATGTAGTAAGTCTGGCTTTGGGGTCCAGAGGAGCTAAATGCTAAACAGTGCTGGTGTTTTTTCACTTCTTCTACCTGTAAAAACAAAGAGTGACAAAAACAAGTCAGAAAGCAGGACATTTACCAAGCTCCTTAACTGTCCCTTAGACCAGTGAGCCTGCACAGCTTTGCAACTATCTCTTTATGTGTGCCTCTTACTACTTAAAGCATGTAAGTTCCTAAGTCTGACCAACCAATCTGAATTACAAGGAAACCAAAAAGGGGACTATTACCTTCAATAGATTTCCCCACAACAGTGAAATTCTCTTCTTCCTGTTTAAAATTGTAACAGACTTCCTTTTTTATCCTTCTATACCCTCATAATAGGGTGCTGAGGTTCTTACTTCCTCTTAAGGAGGACTTTTACTGAAGATTTTACTTAAGAATTTTTACTGCAGGTGAATTTTTACTTAGGGGACTTTTGTATTACTCTGAATTACATACAACCTTTTATTAAAAGAGGTCTTCAAGCATGTTAAATAAGTTTTTTTTCTTTTAGCTTATTGTGAAATTGAGATTAACCTGAAATAAAACCCTACCATAAGAAATTTCAAGTCCCAATAATGCAGCGATACAGTCAAATCAAGTTTCCACTCCCAATAAATTCTTCATAAGGAGAAAAAGTCCAAACAATAAAGTAACATATTACATAAACTCTTATGTTTAACTTACAGAATGAATGTTTCCTGTATTTCATTTACAAAAATGACCACAAACCAAGTCACAGTGAAAGTATAAAAACTTCAGAAAGATCACACAGACTACATTCTGGGACCAAAATAAAATCAAGTTAAAAATCAATAATAAATCAATTAAAAATCTACATTTAGAAAGTTAATACACTTCTAAACAACTCACAGGTAAAAAAAAGAATCTGTAATCAAAACACAGAAATTCTTAGCACTAAACCATTAAAAGTACTACGTACTGAAATTTATGGAATGTAACAAAAGCAGGTACACAGAGGGAAATTTATAACTTTAAATACTCATATTAGAAAAGAAGGCAGAAAATTAATTTAATTGGCATGTATCTCAAGAACTTAGGGAAAAAATATCAAAAACAAAAACGAAGTGAACTCAAAGCAGAATGAAGGTGATAATAAAAAGCAGAAGTTAACGAAATGAAAACTGGGACTTCCCTGGTGGTGCAGTAGTTAAGAATCTGCCTGCCAATGCAGGGGACACAGGTTCGAGCCCTGGTCTGGGAAGATCCCACATGCCACGGAGCAACTAAGCCGTGCACCACGACTACTGAGCCTGCACTCTAGAGCCGGCTAGCCACAACTACTGAGCCCACGTGCCACAACTGCTAAGCCTGCATGCCACAACTGCTGAAGCCCACGCACCCTAGAGCCTGTGCTCCACAACAAGAGAAGCCACCGCAATGAGAAGCCCACGCACCACAATGAAGAGTAGCCCCCACTCGCCACAGCTAGAGAAAGCCCATGCGCAGCAACGAAGACCCAACGCAGCCAAAAAATTAAAAAATTTAAAAAGAAATTTAAAAAAAAGAAAGAAATGAAAACCAAATATGCAATAGAGAACATTAACAAAGCAAAACAGCAATTCTTTGAAAAGGAAAACAAAATTGAATATCAATTGATACTGATCAATGATATCAATTGAAGACATAAATATTAATAATGAAAAGGGAGACAAAACAGATTAAGCAGGGATTAAAAAGAGATTATTATAAATAACCTTGTGGCAAATTTTTAGAAAAATTTATTTTACCAACACTAAATCAAGGGGAAAAAAACAGGCCTAAATAGTCTTATTACCATTTAAGAAAATGAATACTTTTTTAATTACCAAGAAAATATCAGGCTCATATGGTTTCGCAGGTGAGTTTTATCAAAGTTCCAAGAAATAGATCATTGCAAACTTGTGCAAACTCATCCACCAAACGAGAAAAGAAGAAAAAGACCCCAGCCTATTCTATGAGGCCAGTATAACCAAAAACAGATCAGAACAGTAAGAGAAAGGAAAATTACAGGCCAACCTGAGTCATGAACACTTATCTTGAACAAAATGCTGCATCAGAATCCAGCAATACAGAAAAAAATATACCAAGAACAAAAGTTGGATTTACCTCAGGAAAGATGGTTTAACGTTATTGGAACTATAAAGTCATTAATCACATTAACAGATTAAAGAAGAAAACTGTATGATCACCACTACAGTTGCAGAAAAAGCATTTGATGACATTCTCCACCCATTCATCATTCATGATAAAAACTCTAAGCAAACTAAGAACACAAAGAACTCACTTAAGCCAACAAAGGATATTTATGTAAGGTAAACTTCAATGTTAATGATGAGATATCACTCTCTTACCTTACTTTTTCTGTTCAACACTATACTAGAGTCCTGGCCATTGCAATAAGACAAATAAATGTATTGAGGAAGAAAGAAAATTGTCATTATTTGAATATGAGATGATTAGCTACATAGCAAACTCCAAAGAACCTAGAGACATTAGAATAAATAAGAAAATTTAGCAAGGTGGCTGGATATAAGATTAACACTAAAAAAATCAACCACATTTCTATACACCAAAGAGAAAATATAATTTTATAAAAATGCTATTTAAACTAATCCATATTGACAGAAATCAGGCAGTGTTTTTTGGGAATGGGTAGGAGTGAGCAGAAAAGTAGGGACAGAACGGTACAAAGGAGCACAAGGGGACTATCTGTCAAATTGTACTCATGGAAGTATAATACAGTTATCAAATTGTTATCAAAATGTACAGTATGTTGTATATCAATTATACCTCAATAAAGTTAGGCAAAGATGTAGAGAAATGTGCACTGATATGAGCATGATATGATGCAACAACCTTGGAAAACAATTGGATATCATCTTGTAAAAGTAAATGTGCATATATGGCCTATAGCCCAGTGACTGCACTCTTGAGAGCAATATTTCTCAAGGAGGTCATTATAGGAACTTTGGATTGAATAGTTCCTTGTGTACATTATGCAGGACTGTCTAATATTTTTGCATGACATTTTACTCTCTGAGCCCCTGCCCTGTAGATGCCAATAGTGTCCCCCTGCAGCAAAAGATACTAGTATTAACCAAACACACTATCTACTTTTCCCAGAACCTTTGCAATTAAGATGCAGTCATGTGACTAGTTCTGGCCAAAGAGCCATGAGCAGACGTGGCATGTGTCACTTCTACAACCAGATATACAAGAGCCAGCTAATGACCCTCCAGTTACCTCTTCTCCTGCCTAAGCAGCAAAGGAAGCCACGTGTTACAAATATTATAAGAGAGAAGGACCCCCATCAGGCTGGGTTCGTACATAATTACTTGAAAAAAGAAATCTCCACCCACCCACACTGGACAAATAGTGTGAGTGAGAAATAACTGTTATGATAAGTCACTGAGATCTGGGGGTTTTGTTACCACAGCATAACTTAGCTTACATCAACTGACTACCCAATCATTTGACAATCAAAACACTTGCACATATTACCAAATGTCCCCTTCAGGCACAGCGACGAGAGTTGAGAAATGCTGCTCTAGAAAAACTACTTGTAAACCAGGAGGCATATCAAAATAAGACTATCTCAAGAGCACTATTTATAACAGAAAACTAGAAGCAACCCAAATGTCAATCAATAAGAAAATTACTTAAGATATTTTAGAAATTTGGAACATTTACAGAGTGGAACATTATACAGAAATGAAAACCATATATAGCAAGTAATATGGAATCTTATTATGAAACATAATATTGAGTGAAAAAATTCAATCACAGAAAACCACAAACAGGATGATACCATTTTTATTAAGATCAAAACAAGCAAAACATAGTTATATGATAAAATTTATTTCAAAAAAGTAAGCAAATGATGAATACATATTCTAGGACAGTGGATTCCTCTGGGGTAGGAGGAGGCAATGGGACAGATGCAAAGAGAACTCGGGTAGAGACACTGGTATTGATGCTGCTGTACTTCCTAAACTGAGTAGTAAGTTAACAGCTACTCAGCTTATTATGCCTCATGGCTTAACAAATATACATAAAGTATTCATGTAAATAAGTTATCTAAAAATTTATGTTCAATTTTAAAGAAGAAATTAAATATAATAATTGTACATGAATAAAAACTTATTAAACAAATGTCTTTCAACAATTTAATAGAGCTTTAACTTCATATTTGAATTCTATATTTGAAAACATAAACTAATGATCATGTTCAAGTAGTGTGTCAAAATTTATTATCACAACAATTATAGCATCTATCTCACACCTCATTTCTAGCTCTTTTATATAAATTAGAAAACAAAAACAAAAACACCTCTTCCATTTACTCTCAGATTTTCCTTTTCCTTTAACAACAGAACAGAATGAGAAAAGGAAAGACAAACATTAATGAAAACTCACATTGCAAAGAGTGAATTATTTTTTCCTAACGTGGTTAATATAATTTTTCAACATACTCAATTATTTTTAAAGGTGTAGCACAAAACAGGTTTTACAAGCTTTGTCTGTGAGAAAAAGAAGCTGTTAACTTTCTATTCACTCAATGGTAGAAGTACATCCAGTAATAGGTAGGCCTGGGAAACAGAACAAGTCTCTAGCTCTGAATAAAAATGCTAATTATAACTGGATCTTCTCTCACCTTACCTGAACATTCCACTGTTTCCCTGCCTCTGCTTCTCTGAGCACAATAATCTTTCTGACCACCTCCTTTATATGTCAAGAGATTTTTCACCCTTCAAGTTCTATCATAATTGTTACCTCCTTCATCACAAAATCCCCTGATTCCCCCCCACAAAATGTAATCTCTTCCACTTATCTTCCACCCTACTTTTTTGCACCTCTCGTAGAGCAGATATTGTTGTGTCCATCCTTCGTTTCCAGATAGTAATTATAAGTTATTCGAAGGCAGAGACGGTGACTTACCCATCTTGGTATTTCTGGGACGCCAAGCAAAGTGGCTTCCCCACAGAGGATATTTAATAAACAGTTATATTAAATTTGCCTATGCAAATGCCTAACACCAGAGAAGAAGGAAACAGATTGTTGACCTATCAGGGCATCAAACATTAAATATGCATTTTTAATGATGAGTTATGGAAGTAATAATGATGACTAAGTTTTCAGATCCATCCAAAGGACAAGATCTTCAGTAATAAACTATCACTAATGCTTCAATGCTCAGACAGAAGTTAAGAAGCCATGGTTTCAAAATGGGTGAATGAAATAGACCTAAACACACCTCACAGACTAGCCAAATCTATTTTTTTTAATGATCAAGTAACGATCAAGAAAAAAATTTTTAATATACCCCTGATTTCTAAAAACCCATTTCTTCATCCAAATTTACCTTTACCTTTATTAACAGATTATCATATCATTTAAAAATCAGGAAGTACTGACATATAATTATGGTAATGATACCCCTACCAGTGCTTGGAGTTTATAAATAAATCTGGCAAAGAAAAGAATGTAATACCTTCCTAAGCAATCTTGTTCTTTCTGTTGATATTTTATAAATGATAGGAATAAAACAGTTAACATGCCCAAAGAAAAGCAGCCAGTATGTTGGAAATATCTATCAGCTGTATCACAGGTTTTCTCTGAAATGAGTAGCATTTCAGGTTCAAAATTCATGACTAGCTATAGTGATAAACTAAAAGTACTAACCCCACTGGTCACTAAACACAAATAAACAGAGAGGTAAGGCAAAGCGGGATCACAGATTCCTGCTAGAGAGTCTAACCTTTGATAAGCACACCTGAATGATCCTAAGGTCATGGACTTGGGGATCACTGTACTATACTATAAAATACATGCTCACAATATCAAAAGGCATCTTCTCATAAATAATAATTTATCACCTACAGTCTGAAATATAACAGTGAAATTCTAGTTGCTCTATTTTCAGTCACATAGTTAAGGTGCATGTAATAAGAAGTGAACATAACCAGGGCTTCACGTGAGCCAATGGCATTGTTATTTTCCAAAACTCCACAAACCAAAAATGTCCACTGGTGGAGGCACAACAGGAATGATGAGTCAAAAACCATCTACCCCTGGGACTTCCCTGGTGGTCCAGTGGGTAAGACTCCACACTCCCAATGCAGGGGGCCTGGGTTTGATCCCTGGTCAGGGAACTAGATACTGCATGCACGCCACAACTAACAGCCCCCATGCTGCAACTAAAAGATCCCACGTGCCGCAATGAAGATCCTGCATGCTGCAATTAAGACCCAGCACAGCCAAAATAAATAAATACATAAATAGATTTTTTTAATTGAAACTCTTTAAAAAAAAAAAAACACCTACCCCTTATTACAGAAATGACTCAAAGTAAGCTTCTTAATGACACTGGGAAATCTGTTAGTATTTGGTTTGTTTTAAACTTACTTTCCCACCAATTAGTGGCAGAACATGCATCTTTCCGGTCAAGCTGTCTTTCACAGATGATACTATTAGGCAGGTCCCACACAGGATAACGTGGCGTCTGGTCCATCGGTTCACTGGCAACTGCATTTTGCCTTTACGGACATTATACATTCCTGAGAGCTGAATCCGTTCAGAGCTACCAGTGCTGTGAGGTTTTCCTGCAACAAACACAAGCAAACATTTTAGTCTTAAAGAAATGGGCTTTTTTGCTACTCATCAGCATACCAGATAAATTACTTGGACAACAGAGAATAATTATAGGTAAACAATCTAATTTATAATTGAGAGAATCTGAAACCTGCAGTAATGCAATTATGATAAGAACTACCAAATCTGCTCCACATGTACCTTTTAATATAGGTGAAGAAGAGTTTTTTCCTTAAAAAGCTTATAACCTAAGTTTTTTCTGCTATATCCTTCATAATTTAATCTTACATTTAAAACAGAAATGGCTTCAAGATTTTCATGAATGCGAGAGTTAATTTAAGTACACTAAGAAGAAAATATTATAGACTGATATAGAAAGATAACATTCAAGATCTAGCATTTAATGAAACTAATCAGTTTTAATGGAATTAGCCACTCATATTCTTCCTCCTACAGATATTTAATGTACATTTACTATTAAGGGGACAATTAAAAATGAATGACTTGGGCTTACCTGGTGGCGCAGTGGTTAAGAATCCACCTGCCAATGCAGGGGACACAGGTTCAAGCCCTGGTCCAGGAAGATCCCACATGCCATGGAGCAACTAAGCCCATGCGCCACAACTACTGAGCCTGCACTCTAGAGCCCGCGAGCCACAACTACTGAAGCCCGCACGCCTGGAGCCCGTGCTCCGCAACAAGAGAAGCCACCGCAATGAGAAGCCCACGCACCGCAATGAAGAGTAGATCCCGCTCACCACAACTAGAGAAAGCCGGTGCAGAGCAACGAAGACCCAACACAGCCAAAAATAAATAAATAAAATAAATAAATTTATTAAAAAAAAAAAAGAAATGGGCTTCCCTGGTGGCGCAGTGGTTGAGAGTCCGCCTGCCGATGCAGGGGACACGGGTTCGTGCCCCGGTCCGGGATGATCCCATGTGCTGCGGAGTGGCTGGGCCCGTGAGCCATGGCCGCTGAGCCTGCACATCCGGAGCCTGTGCTCCGCAACAGGATAGGCCACAGCATTGGGAGGCCCACGTACCACAAAACAAATAAATAAATAAAAACTAACATAAATGCCAAGTAGTTTTGGTAGATGTCTAATAGCTACTGGAGAAGGAAACAGGAAAAACAGCAGCACCAAAAATAGACCTCAAGAAGGTCCAAAAACTGTTTGAAGCCTCCCAATACACACCTTTGGGCAGAGATGTTTGCAAATAACAAAATCAGCATGTTTGAATTTCACTTCCTCTTTCTCCCAGTATATCAAAATGTTTTATGAAATAAATACTGTACACTGCATAAATTTGCTGGGGCTAGGCTAGAATGAAGTCTAAAAGTGGTCCACCTTTTTGAACCTGGGCCCAGCAAACAACTACACAGCTAGCATCTTCAGTGGAGAGCTCCACTGAGATGTTTGTCTACCAAATGCTAACACTCCCACAAAGGGATAGGAAACCCAGGAGACTTTCTTATAGATATGGCTTCCCAAAGGCTGCCAGTGATGGATCAGACCACAGTCATTCACTTGTCCCATTCTGCACAAGTTCATTTATACCCACAGAGAGAGATGCCCAGGCTCCCAGTCTAAGAGCTCCTCTCTACATTATAGTCTCACTTCCTGTAGAGAAGAAGTGGGACAGAAGGAGATTCAGAAAACTGAAAGGTACGTGCAAGGCTAAAAATAATGGACAACACATTTACAAAATCCAATTTCCATGACTATAATACACTAACATTCTTTAACAAGGGATCTGATCTAAATACTTACATACACACACACACACACACACACACACACACACACACACACTAATGAATGCAAAGAAGCAGGCATTTTATTCAGCCACATCAGAGAGTGGCTTCAAGGACACTTGTTAACCTGTCACATTTATAGAGATCTGTGATTTAATTAGAGACTGAAGAAAAAGACAACAGAGGTACATAAGCAACAGCCCTTCAATTCTCCAACTCCACAAAAATCCTAGAGAAAGCCCCAGAGCAAATTACCAGATAGAGGACTAAGGCTAGAAGGGATACATACGAGAAAAGTATGGAGACACCAACAGACACTGGCTTTTTAGTCCCTCTTTAGAAAAATTCCCAAGGGGCCTGAACAGTCCTGGAACCTAATGGTAAGATTAGTCTGTCCCTGCCCTAAACATCCCAGTCTGAACCAATGCCCACCAAATTAAAGTTGGATCCACTGTTGTAACTTTTCCTTTAGAAATATCCTACAGGTTTAAGGCATTTCTTATACGATCTGGGACGAAAGATGGACAGCAAAAGCAAGTATTTCAAGCTGAGAGAGAAACCTGAACACAACAGAGAATGATTTAAAACATGCTTTCCCTCTCTTACTCACTTGGCACGTGGCAATTTGATAAGATTTGACATATACACACCTATAAATGAGCTGGAAAATGAGTACACTGATCATCGCTAACAGTTTCTCGTGCCCACTGTGATCCCTCCCTCTCCCTCCCACCCCACCCCCCAGCCCCACCTAGGGCCTCCCATGCTCAGACGACTGCTGATCTGCTTTTTTGTCACTTTTTGTCCGTGTTGTTGAGTGTGCCAAGAGTTCATTCCTTTTTATTGCTGAGTAGTATTTCACTGCATGAATGTATCACATTTTGTTTAACCATTCATCTGCTGATAGACATTTGGACTGTTTCCACATTTTTTGCTTATCTTGACTGAAAACATTGGTATAAACATTCTTGTGTGGATATATCCTTTTATTTATTTTGGGTAAACACGTGGGACTGGAATGGCTGGGCTGTACTATTTGACATGTCCATCTCTAATGCAGGAGAGTTCCAGTTGCTCTACCTCCTTGTCAACACTTTTAGCTGTTCTAGTACACATGTAATGGTACCTCATTATAGATTAAATTTGCATTCTCCTAATGATGCTGATCATCTTCTCAAGAGCTTATTTGCAATTCACATACCTTCTTTGCTGAGGTGACTATTTCAAATCTTGTATCCAATTTTAACTGGATTGAGTTCCTCACATATTCTGAATACAAGTCCTTTGTCAAATGTGTAACTTGCATATATTTTCTCCCAGTCTGGCTTACTTTTTCTTTTTCTTGACAGTACTTTGGGAAAGCATAAGTTTTGATTTTAATGAAGTCCAAATATCTGATTTAGCTTTTACAATTAGTGTTTTTTGTGTTGTATTTAAGAACTCTCTGACAAACTCAAGGTCACTATAATTTTCTCCTGTGTTTTCTGCTGTAAGTTTCATAGGTTTAATTCTTACATTTAGGCCTATGATTAATTTCAAGTTAATTTTTGTACACAGCAAGAAATAAGTAGAGGTTCAGGAGGTTTTTGTTTTTGTTTTTTGACAAGTGGCTATCTAAATTATTCTACAACTTTCTGTTAAAAAGATTATCCATTGGGACTTCCCTGGTAGCACAGTGGTTAAGAATCCACCTGCCAATGCAGGGGACATGGGTTTGAGCCCTGGTCCAGGAAGATCCCACATGCTGCAAAGCAACTAAGCCCGTGAGCCACAACTACTGAGCCTGCATTCTGGAGCCCGTGAGCCACAACTACGGAGCCCGTGTACTGCAACTACTGAAGCCCGCGTGGCCTAGAGCCCGTGCTCCGCAACAAGAGAAGCCACTGCACTGAGTAGCCCTCACACCCCAAAGAAGAGTAGCCCCTGCTCGCTGCAACTAGAGAAAGCCCGTGGGCAGCAATGAAGATCCAACACAGCCAAAAATAAAAAATATAAATAAATAAATTTATTTTTAAAAAAAAAAGATTATCCATTCCCGCTGAAGTGCTTTGGCACCTGTATCAAAATTCTATTGACCATAGTTGGGTGGGTCAATTTCTTGATTCTTCCCATCCCACTCATCTATTTGTCTATCTTCGACCAATATCACAGTATCCTGATTACTGAATCTTTATAATTAGTCTTGAAATCAGGTAAAATGAGTCCTCTCCTGTGAAGAATGACAGCTTTACTTCTTCCACTGCAATCAGGGTGTCTTTTATTTCTTTTTCTTGCCTTGCTGCACAAGCTAGAACTTTCCATACAATAATGAACAGAACTAGTGAAAGCAGACATCCTTTCCGTTTTCCTAATCTTAGGGGAGTAGCATTCAGTTCTTAGAAATTTTTTTTTTTTTTTTTTTTTTTTGCAGTACAAGGGCCTCTCACTGTTTTGGCCTCCCCCGCTGCGGAGCACAGGCTCCGGACGCGCAGGCCCAGCGGCCACGGCCCACGGGCCCAGCTGCTCCGCGGCACATCGGATCCCCCCAGACTGGGGCACGAACCCACATCCACTGCATCAGCAGGCAGACTCTCAACCACTGCACCACCAGGGAAGCCCTAGCATTCAGTTCTTCACCATTAAGAACAACAAATTGGCACAGGGAACTATATTCAATAGTTCCAACCGATAATGGAAAAGAATCTGAAAAAGAATATATATATATATATATATATATATATATATATATATATATATATATATATATATATATATATAAACACATTCTGGGGGACTTCCCTGGTGGTGCAGTGGTTAAGAATCTGCCTGCCAATGCAGGAAACACGGGTTCAATCCCTGGTCCTGGAAGATCCCACATGCCACAGAGTAACTAAGCCTGTGCGCCACAACTACTGAGCCTGCACTCTAGAGCCCGTGAGCCACAACTGCTGAGCCTGCATGCTGCAACTACTGAAGCCTGCACACCTAGAGCCTGTGCTCTGCAACAAGAGAAGCCACCACAATGAGAAGCCCTCACACTGCAACAAAGAGTAGCCCCCGCTCACCGCAACCAGAGAAAGCCCACGTGCAGCAACAAAGACCCAACACAGCCCCAAATAAATAAATAAAAATTTTTAAATGGTTAAAAACATTCTGGATTTGGTGTCAGGGGCGAGGGTAATGCTGGCTTCATAGACTGAGCTGAAGAATTCTTTCCTCTACTTTTCTGGAATAATCTGGATGAAATTGGTAACATTTCATCCTTAAACATCTGGTCGAATTCCCCAGTGAAGACTTCTGGATCTGGAGTCTTGTTTTTTTCTGGTTTTTGTTTGTTTGTTTGTTTTCTGTTTTGTGTGTGGTGGGGGGAGAGTGTTTAACTATAAGTTCAATTTCTTTACTAGAGTTAGGGCTATGCTATTCCATTATCTAGATATTCTTTGTGGTTTGACTTCTTAAAAGTTTGTCCATTTCATTTAAGTTTTCATATAGTTGACATACAGTTGTTCACAATATTTCCTTATTATCCTTTTAATATCAATAAAAAACTGTAGTGATGTCACCTCTTTCATTCCTGATACTGGTAACGTACCTCTTCTTTTTTTTCTTCTGTTTTGTAAGTAAGTTCATTTGTATCTTTTTTTTTAATTCCACATATAAGCGATATTGTATGATATTTGTCTTTGTCTGGCTTACTTCACTTAGTATGATAATCTCTAGGTCCATCCATGTTGCTGCAAATGGCATTATTTCATTCTTTTTTATGGCTGAGTAATATTCCATTGTATGTGTGTATATATATATATATATATATATATATATATATACCGCATCTTCTTTAGCCATTCATCTGTTGATGGACATTTAGGTTGCTTCCATGTCTCGGCTACTGTAAACAGTGCCACAATGAACGTTGGGGTGCATATACATTTTTGAATTATGGTTTTCTCTGGATATATGCCCAGGAGTGGGATTGCAGGATCATATGGTAACTCTATTTTTAGTTTTTTAAAGAACCTCCATACTATTCTCCATAGTGGTTCTACCAATTTACATTCCCACCAATAGTGCAGGAAGGTTCCTTTTTCTCCACACTCTCTCCAGAATTTATTATTTGTAGACTTTTTGACCAGAGTGAGGTGATACCTCATTGTAGTCTTGATTTGCATTTCTCTAACGATTATCAATGTTGAGCATTTTTTCATATGTCTGTTGGCCATCTGTATGCCTTCTTTGGAGAAATGTCTATTTAGACCTTCTGCCCATTTTTTAATTGGGTTGTTTGGTTTTTTGGATATTGAGTTCTATGAGCTGTGTGTATATTTTGGTAATTAATCCCTTTCAGTCTGCATTGTTTGCAAATATTTTCTCCCATTCTGTAGGTTGCCTTTTGGTTTTGTTTATGGTTTCCTTCACTGTGCAAAAGCTTTTATGATTAATTAGGTCCCATTTGTTTATTTTTGTTTTCACTTCCATTACTCTAGGAGATGAACTTCTATCTTTTCTTGATCAGCTTAGATTAGAAGATTACCAATTTTATTTTTTATTTATTTTTTTCACATAAAAATGTTTATTATAATAATATTTTATAACTTTGTTTGGATTTATTATATCTTTTTTCTCATAAAAAACGGAGGGAGGAGCTTTTGTCTTTATTTTAAAGATAAGAATATTAAATAAAGTGTTTAAATTATTTTGTCCTATGTCACAAGTTGGTTTATACAGGACCAATATACAAAACTAGAGGATCAGATTATTCATTGTCTTTTTACTGCCCCATATTTCCTCCCAACAGTAGTTAGCAAAGAATACAACATTTGATCTTTATGAGTCATTCATCCTTTTTTTTTAAAAACACCTTTATTAGAGCATAACTGCTTCACAATGGTGTGTTAGTTTCTGCTTTATAACAAAGTGAATCAGCTATACATATATATCCCCCTATCTCCTCCCTCTTGCATTTCCCTCCCACCCTCCCTATTCCACCCCTCTAGGCGGTCACAAAGCACCGAGCTGATCTCCCTGTGCTATGCGGCTGCTTCCTACTAGCTATCTATTTTACATTTGGTAGTGTATATATGTCCATGCCACTCTCTCACTTCATCCCAGCTTACCCTTCCCCCTTCCTCCAATTTTATTAAACAACTCAAAGAACCAGGTTTTGGTTTCATTCTCTACTGTTTTTCTGTTTATGGTTTCATTTATATCTGTTCTTATCATTGTTTCTCTTACTAATTTTAGGATTAATTTTTGCTTATTTTTTCTATTTTTTTAATGTGGAAACTGAGGTCACTGACTTGAGGCTTTTCTTTTTTATTAATATAGGCATTTAAGTGCTATAAACTTCCTTCTAAGTACTGCTTTAGCTGCATTCCACAAATTCTGGTATGTTGTGGTTTCAGGTTACTAATCGTTTCTCTCCAGTGTTTAATCTACTGTTAATTGCATCCAGTGTACTTCTCATCTCTAGAAGTTCAATTTGGCTATATGTGGGTACATACTTATATACACATATATGTATATATCTTCCATGTCACTCCTTAATATGCCTTTTTTTACCTTCATGACTATATGAAACAATTATAATAGCTGCTTAAGTGTCCCTGTCAACTAATTCTATCATCTGTATCACTTCTGTGTCAGTTTTATTTTATCATTTTCTCTTATGGGTCTTATTTTCCTGCTTCTTTGCACACCTGGTAATTTTTGTTTGGATGCTAGTCATTAGGAGTTTTATCTTGTTGAGTGCTGGATATTTTTGTATTTATATGAATATTATGGAGTTTTGTTCTGGGACACAATTAAGTTAGTTGAAAACAGTTTGGTTCATACCAGGCTTGCTCTCTGGGATTTGTCATATAAGACCAGAGTAGCCTTAAGTCTAGATTTTTTTTTTTTTTTTTTTTTTTGCGGTACGTGGGCCTCTCACTGTTGTGGCCTCTCCCGTTGCGGAGCACAGGCTCCGGACGCGCAGGCTCAGCAGCCATGGCTCACGGGCCCAGCCGCTCCGCGGCATGTGGGATCCTCCCGGACCGGGGCACGAACCCGTGTCCCGAACCCGTGTCCCCTGCATCAGCAGGCGGACTCCCAACCACTGCGCCACCAGAGAAGCCCTTAAGTCTAGATTTATAATACCAATATTAGCAAGCAACACTCTAACTGACATCCTCTAAATTATAAGATTCTCCAGTCTGGCTGGTAGGAGCATGAACTTTGCCTGGCCCTGTGTGAGGTTCAAGGTTTATTCCCTCTGCTCCTTTTCAGTGTTTTTAAACCCCAGCCTCACATAGTTTCTTCTTCACATAAATGACTGATCAGCACTCAGCTGAAGGCTCAATGATGACTCCTTGCACATGTCCAGGACTCTCTGAGCAGCTCTTTTCTCTCCAGCACTCTACTCTGTACACTCAAACTGCTTAGCTTCAATGGACTCCCAGCTCCGTCTCCTGAACTGTGCATACCAGGCTCTGCCTGGGTTCCTCCTCCCTACAACTTAATCCTGGAACTCTTTCCCACCGTCAGTAAGATGATACAGGTTTAGGGTTGTTTTAATCTGTTTCCTTTCTCTCAAGGAGCACATCTGTTGTGGGATTTTGTGTCTTGTGCTGCCTGATGCCCAATGTCTAAAAGCTGTTTCATATATTTCATCTGATTTTTAGTTGTTTCTTCTTTTAGGTTAAAGAGTAAATGCAGTCGCTGTTACTCTATCTTGGCTGGAACCAAGTGCCAAATATTTAAATTTAATTCTTTCTCATACATACCGTTCACTTTTATAGATTACAAAAGTATTTTTCACATAATTAAAGATTTTCTTTAAAGTGTGGGTTCTCAATATATTCCTGTATTCAGAAATTCAGAGAAACCCTGTGGGACCAATGGACTAGAAGAGCTATCTGCTCTTGTCCAAAAATAGCTCCAAACTTCAGTATTATCATAGTTCTTTGACTCTTCTTTTCCAATTATTGACAGTAATTAGTATATAAGCAACTTCTAATTTACTGCCTTACTTTACATTCAATCCTAAAACAATAGGCCTAAAGTTAGCTCTCTACCCTCTTTCAAAGTAAAGGTCTAAACTTTGTGGTCTTTTCCTCCACTCAGAGGGCCTTCTTGACTTGCATATTTATAAGTATTAATCTAAATAGTTCAGTCTTCTGAACGATTCACTTCTGGTTAAGCTGGGTGTCACTATACTACCTTTCAAAAACAAATGTAAAAAGAATAATGCATAGTTCATTAATCTCTCTACACTGTCGCAAATATTAGAACTTCAACCTTAACGGATATAACTAAGATAACTGGATAGACCTACTCTGACAGAAAAATCCTGAGAATTCTAAAATAACCTCCTTTGTTGACTCAGGTGGGAGTAGGACAGATTGTTGTAACAGTTGCTTCAGACAGAGTGGTTTTTAGAAGTATGGTCCCAAGACCAGTAGTACCAGAATCACCTGGAAACTTATTAGAAATGCAAATTCTCAGGCCTCACCCTAGAAGTACAGAATTGGCATCTCTGAGGATGAAGCCCAGTAATCTGTATTTTAACAAGCCCTATATATATAAACAGCAGTCTGGATCAAAGAACAGAGATCGTTGTGATGATCAGAAAAACCCCTCCATTTTTAAAAATAAGAGTTTGGGTTTTTGCTCGTTTCTTTTCTTTTTCTTCTCTCTTCTCCTTCTCTTCTCTTCTGTAGTTTAAAGCCTAAACTTGGTGGGAGGGAGACGCAAGAGGGAGGGGATATGGGGATATATGTATACGTATAGCTGATTCACTTTGTTATACAGCAGAAACTAACACAACACTGTAAAGCAATTATACTCCAAGAAAGATGTTAAAAAAAAAAAAGACTAAACTTAAATGTTATTCCTCAAGATGAGAGAATTTCAGCTTTGAGGAGGAGTGAAGAATATAATAAAACATCACTTCTTTGGATCTTACTAACTTAGAATTTTGACCAGGAGCTTCTGAAATTAAGTCTACTCATGTTTTATCTTTCATAAGGGAATTTTATTAAATAAATGAATAAACATGATTAGAAGAGAAGTCTTTATTTAAGGAAAACTACAGTCCATTCTGCTACAATATGTTTCATTAATACTAATTAATTCATTTATGATCATAAATAGGGGAATGAAGTCAGTATAATATGCATAGTATTGGTCCATAAGGATTAGGCACGGGGAGCCAGAATATTGGGAGTGGAATTATAACTTTCAAAAACAAAGGAAAAAAGTCCATGGTAAGTGCAGTCTCAATGTCCACAAGCCAACATTTCTACTCTTATGTAATTGTGCATTTTTAATACTCCCTAATATTGTGTCTGTAACTTCCGGACACAAGTTACCTGCCTAGGCTGCCCAGGTTATCCCCTGAGGTATCCATTATTATTTTTGTTAGTATTTTGGTTATAAAGATGCTTGGACTTAGAGTCCTGCCACTCTCCAACTCTATTTTCCCATAAACACTTTTATTTTTAATTTTCAACTTTGGAGAACATGAGAAGTTTCGGGAACATACATAGTAGCAGAAACACCTGCTTTAACTAGAAGACCACTGAACAACACAGAAATAAGTACAAATTTGGTTGTTGCCAATTACATGTCTTTGCCAAATATATCCTAGTGTCTATCTGTGGTAGTTTGAAAATATGTCCACAAATTTTTTTTAATTCTTCCCTTCAAAGGTGGAGCCCAATCCCATTCCCTTTGCTTGTGGACTGTACTTAGCGACTAGCTTCTAATAAATAGAATGTAGCAGACTCAATGGCTGCTGTAAATTCTGAAACCAGGTCATAAAAGGCAAATAGCTTCCACCTTACCCCCTCTAGGATCACTCCCTCTGAGGAAGCCAGCTGCCATGCGGACACCCTAGGGACCCTATGAAAAGGCCAACAGGTGAGGAACTGAAACTTCCTGCCAACAGCCAAAAGGGAACTGAGGCCTCTTCAGAAGCCAGGTGAGCAAGCCATACTGGAAAGATCCTCCAGTCCTTGTCAAGCCCCTAGATCCTCCAGTCCCTGTCAAGAGAACTGTGCCCCTAGGACATCTTGGCTGCAAACTTCGTGATAATCTCTAGCCAGAACTACCCAGCTAAGTCACTCCAGAATTCCTGACTCAGAGAAATTATAAGACAATAAATGTGTGCTGTTTGAAGCCACTGAGTTTTTAGGCAATAACTAATACAACTTTACTGTGTTGGTTTCACTTAGTTCTATTTACCTGAACATAGTGAAACATTAATAACCTACATTTCCCTAAAATAATCTACAAAAATATTTACAGGACTTTGGATAACCTAGTGAGGGTTTAGTGTAATCCAAAATAATAAAAACAATAATAAGAACAGCACGTTAAGCAATCACAATGTCAAAAACTTGAAAGAATGAAAGTATTCATGATAATACAGCACCAAAAAGTAAGAAAGTCTGATCAGTACATAAGACATAGTGGAAGAATTTACCATGTCCCTGGAGCTGAAAATGGTCAGGAGTAAGTGAGAACACTCAACTCTCACCTCACCTTCTCTACCTTTAGAGCTTAGATTGATAAAACTATAAAGCATGTTTCTTATTGCATATAAATCCTTAAATCCTTCTCGACTACCTGAAGTGTCAGAAAGACTGAATTAAATTATTTGCCCAGGTTCATTTCAAGAGCTGGCAGAAGGATTTAGACGACCCCATAACAAAGGTCCAGAGACCTGAGCGTTGAACTGGCAGCTGGGAATTTTGTCTCAGAGCTGAAAGTCGAAGCAAGCTCAGCAAGGTGTGCTGCCAGGAGCTTTGAAACAGATTTAAGACTAGTTGCTTTTAGCTGATGGAAATGACAACCAGCTGCTAAATATATTTGGGAGACGGTTAATTTACGCATCACATCAAAATATACAAAGTCAACTGCCCAGTAAATCTTGCTTCTTACTGACGACAGCTACTCAATCTGATAAGGTTTATTTATGCCTCCCAAATTAGTGTAGACCCTTATCCCTGAGAAATGTCATGCCCTGAACCTTTCTCTAATCTCTAAGTTCTTGAATACCACCAGAGCTTATAATTCCCCCTATAATATTCATGAAAACAGTGCCTGGAAAATGTGCGCTACCCCTCCACACTCGTACAGATTATGTAAACACAGGGCCAAAGTAATTTTTTAAAAATCCACCAAAGCAAACTCTAATACAAACTACAGTAAAATTATCCATAAATTTTAAAACTCTGAAAAATCAAATAAAGATAATTACTATGACTATACATTGTGTGTAACGATATTAAATTAAACGATAACTTAAACGACATTAAATTAAATTAAAATGCTGAAAGGAAATGCTGCATGAAGACAAGCTACAACGGAGGGCCTCAGACTTTAGCATGCACCAAAACCACCAGGAAGGCCTTGCTATAAACAGACTGCAAGGCTCCACCACCCAGAGTTTCTGACTCAGTAATTCTGGGTGGAGGCCCGAGATTTTGCTGATGTTGCAGGTCTGAGGACCACAATTTGAGACCCACTGAGATACAGTATCAGGTTAACAATGCCTTTTTGACCTGGTGGATCATCTGCGTTTGATTAACACTGACCAAAGAAGCAGGTGAATCAATCTGGGGAAAAGATGAGAGAGGCAGCTGGGAATGAACTAGAAAGCCGGTGCTGCCTTTTACACTCCCCTCCTCCCTCCTTCCTTCCTGCACCTCCTGTCCTCGCAGGGAACTAGATTCATTGCCTAGGCACCTTTAAAGTTCCTTCCACTCCATCATCAAAATTATCCCTTAGTTATCTGATCCGATGCTCATGTCTCTTCATGGGACATATATTTAGAGAAGGTATTTTCTTCAAATGTGGGTTTCATCACAATTTTGCATTCCAGAGACTACAACCTTTCCCTGCTTTATGAGCTTCTTCAGCTCAGTTCCAGAGCACTATATGGCTAGCTGGTGTGGCCTCCCCTCATTAACTTCATATTTGGCAAAAATACACATTTGAAAGACTTTATCAAATCAACCTGCACCTGTCAGTTCAATGTCTTCACCATCTGTTACTTCCCAGAAATGGCAGTCTCATCTTTCCTGTGCATGACCAGACCATACCTTAAGAGCCTTTTCAACATTCTCTTGAGATTTCTTTCTCATCTGATGAACATTTTTTTCCTTGGCTACAACAATCACCGAAACAGTTTCACTAACTTTTTTGTTGTCATTTCCAGTATAATGAATGGTAGACTTGTTCAGGTCCATACGTTTGTTAAACTTCTACCACATTTGACATTCTTAAATTACCTACACCTTCTATTTTCTGGCTAAAAACCCTCCCTTCGGTAGACTTCAGAATTTTCATCACCTGCTTTCCCAGCTGCCTTTATTTCTGTGGTAGTTCTCCACAAAGAATAATGGCATAAGGCACAAGCATTAAAGCATAAAACACCATTTGTGAGGAGAAACAGCTGAACTTCACTGAAATGATGAGGCTGGGCAGCAGGCCTCAGGGTAGGTTCGATTCAAATTTGTGCCCCAGAAAAACTGCAAATTACTATATATCATGAGGTTTTAGAGGCCTCAGGAATCACTAAATCTTAAATCTGAGAATGCCTAATGGTCAGTATACCCCTATTTACTCTAACTGCTCCCAAAAGAATAAACAGCACACTCACTACCTCCTGTAGATACAAATTGGGACTTGTGTCAGAGGTGATGCACACTGCTGTGCGTGTGGAAATCAGGATGATGAAGCGAGACAGCTCCACAGCTCCAGCTGAATCAAGTCTTCACTGTGACATGATTGTATTAGGAGTGCTGGAACGTTCTAGCCAGCCACCCACACACATGCAAACACTAAAACAAAAATTCTAAAATCAAGCATGAGTAATTTTTGGATAATCCACACCACTATTCCTCTCTCCTAAGACATAGTAAAAAACAAAACAAAAAAACTATATTTCAGTTTGCTTTGCCTAGAAGAACAGACTTCAGCCAAGGTGACTTGACAAGGTAACAAAGAACAATATCTACACAATCACGTAAGATGCAATGTGATTCAAAATTCTTTTCCACAGTGGTTCTCTCTGAGAGATGGGGTTAGAGTTTACTTTCCACTTTATAATACATACTGATAACGTGTAATTTGACTTTTAAAAACAAAAACAAAGATTTCAAAAGCAAAACAACTTCCGAAAAACCTTATTTTCCCCTACTCTCTACTGCATTAGATAACATTCATTTGACTACCTACCCATTTCCCTACAAGGTTGATTACACCAAAGATGATGAGTCTAGATTCAGAAGTTCTAAAACTGTCCTTAAACTATTTTGTACAAACATAACCTCAGAAATGTCTAAAACTCACCCATTCCAAATAGATGAGAATTCCTCAACTTATTAGAAATCTCTAAAAAAAAAATTATAAAACCTCCCACATTTAACCCACTCCTATGATTTACTTATAGGAAACTTCAAGATCTTTATTTTAAACTATCTCAGAATCACACACAAAATCCACTATGGGGCTTCCCTGGTGGCACAGTGGTTGAGAGTCCGCCTGCCGATGCAGGGGATGCGGGTTCGTGCCCCGGTCCGGGAAGATCCCACATGCCGTGGAGCGGCTGGGCCCGTGAGCCATGGCCGCTGAGCCTGCGCGTCTGGAGCCTGTGCTCCGCAACGGGAAAGGCCACAGCAGTGAGAGGCCCGCGTACCGCAAAAAAAAAAAAAAACCCACTATGTTTCCACTTAAATTTTTTCAATTATTATTTTGAGTACAACTCTATCATCAAAAGTTTAAAAGAAAGGGGAGTTAAAAACAAGAAAATAAACATAATCCTACTTTCTTCCCAGTATTATAAATATTTTGCTGAATTTTTTCAGTTTCTTTTAAAATTTGCAAATCATTTACATACATATAATCATAACATGCCCAGCATTTTATATCCTGCTTTATTTAGCCTCCTATTGTATCATACACTTTCCCAAGTTCTCCGCCTTTCTATTTAAAAGACTTGCAAGATACTCCATAGAACTATCCTTTGTTTTCTCATTTCTTCATTACTGATAATTGTTTCTTAATTTTCATTCTATGAATTGCTAAATCAAAGTTCATGACTTTTTTTGTTTTTGTTTTTTGCGGTACGCGGGCCTCTCACTGTTGTGGCCCCTCCCGTTTCGGAGCACAGGCTCCGGAAGCGCAGGCACAGCGGCCATGGCTCACGGGCCCAGCCGTTCCGCGGCACGCGGAATCCTCCCGGACCGGGGCACAAACCCGCGTCCCCTGCATCGGCAGGCGGACTCTCAACCACTGCGCCACCAGGGAAGCCCATGACTTTTTTTTACAACTCCTAATCCCTCTTCAATATCACCAGTTGTCCCTAGCCAGCAACTATAAATCAGCTATAAATCAAAATAAGCATGTTTCTACTACTGAATACTTTTCCCAAAGAAATGAGTAAGCTTTCCAGACATCCCAAGAACAAGTGAAAGAAAAAAATAGCACACTAAGCCATTTAATTAATAAAAATGAACCTATATCCACCACCCACAATGAAAGTAGGTTTCACATTGTTGATACCAGTAGTTGTGTTTGAATAAGACATGTGAAGTCACTACTTCTCAAATAATGATTAAAAGAAAATAGACTAAAAAGTAAACAAAAAAATCTATAATTTTCTAGTGAAAACTTTCGTATTTGTACACAAATAAGCATTCTAATTTCATCTAGGACTCCATACTGTTTTTCCCCTCTACTCCCAACCCTGCAAAAGAACAGCTTTTCACTAGCTGGGAAAAGTCAGAGGGAGAGGTTACTCTGCCTTAAGTTACTAACTGATCGTGATTCTCAAGAGCAGCAAAACACCTAGCAATGAAAAAAAAGCATTTCCAGACAACTACAATGAAAAGGAAAGAGCTGTAATTGACTAGCATGAATTTTACAGCCCTTGCTATCATAAAAGCTATTAAGTCTTTCAGATCTAAGATACGGATTTAATTCCTTGGTAACCAAAGAATTTATTCACAAGTAAGTCTTTTGATTTTCAAAGGGATCAAGAACCCCAGAACTTCAGTCTTCCTGGGCTTCAGAGTTCCTCCAACTACAACATCCCTTGGCCTGTAGATTCCAGAGTAGGCCAAACACACAGTCTACTACTAGGTGTGGCTCTTTCCAAAGTGCAGGTCCAAAGCCCAGCACAATATCTCCAATAGCCTAAGTGCTCTACAAGCACCTGCTGCATAGACAAAAACACTATGTTTAGGCCAGAGAAAACAGCCAGTTCTCAACATACACAGCAAATTACAAAAAGTATACAATCAATAGCTATGTGTTTGGGAAAAACAAAGGACAGGAGAGAAAATAGGTGGCTCAAAACCAACTTCCTAGTCTCTAAGAATCTATAGTTTATATTACAGAGGAAAACATTTGCCTGGAATTATCAGCCAAATAATTCAAGCTTCTTCTCTAGAAACATAAAGTTTTCTTTTTTTTAAGGAAAGGGGGTATTATCAATAGGCAAACGAAAGTCATTCAGCTGAATTAGTTACAGTATACATGCAGTTTTGAAAAAAATAGCCTGTCATTTTCATCATAAAGTATATTATGAGTATGATGATAAACCAATACACATATAAACATTCAAACAAAGTAGGTCTGATAAAAGGATGAGTAACAGGGATCACACCAGGAAGAATCAGAAATGAGGATAAATGAAGATTTGTGTTTACAACAGGGATAATGTCCATTTATCATTTTTAGTATCCCTGGAAATTAGAGAGCAAAATCTGCCTCCAAAACTTGCTGACAATAGAAAGGAAGTATTTGCTAGCTCATTCTCCAGACTATAAATAAAGCGGCCAGTAAAACAAAAACTTTTTTTTTTTTAAATAAATTTATTTTATTTATTTATTTTAGGCTGTGTTGGGTCTTTGTTGCTGTGCACGGGCTTTCTCTACTCTTCGTTGTGGTGCACGGGCTCCTCATTGCGGTGGCTTCTCTTGTTGCAGAGCATGGGCTCTAGGCTCACGGGCTTCAGTAGTTGTGGCACGCGGGCCTGAGTAGTTGTGGCTTACAGCTCTAGAGTACAGGCTCAGTAGTTGTGGCACACGTGCTTCGTTGCTCCGCGCGCGGCCTGTGGGATCTTCCTGGACCAAGGCTCGAACCTGTGTCTCCTGCATTGGCAGGTGGATCTTTAACCACTGCGCCACGAGGGAAGCCCAGAAAAACAAAAACTTTTGAGAAACATGAATTTCCAGGTACTATGGAACCTTATACCAGAAATGTAAAAGTCAGCTTTTCCTTTTCACCATGATTTATAGAAGCAATATATTATTGCAATGGATTTATTTACAATTATATTGCAATTCCAGGTCATACTTTTCATTCCTAAATTATCAAAGAGAAGTTTTAATTTTAGCAGGGCAATAAATTATAAAATGTCATTACTGGGACTTCCCTGGTGGTCCAGTGGTTAAGAATCTGCCTTCCAATGCAGGGAACGCGGTTAGATCCCTAGTCAGGGAACTAAGATCCCACATGCCACAGGGCAACTAAGCCTACGTGTCACAACTACTGAGCCCGCATGCCACAAGTAGAGAGTCCACATGCCACAACTACTGAGCCTGCGTGCCACAACTAGAGAGAAGCCTGTGCGCCACAACAAAGAGCCTGTGTGCCACAACTAAGACCTGATGTGGCCAATAATAAATAAATAATAAAATGCCATTACTCAAAACACCCAGGGGAGTTTGAGAGGAATGACTTAGAACATTTGCTGGAAAAACCTATATCGCACATCCAAAATAATAAAACAAAAGAAAAGCTTCATGGCTACAAAATATATTAAGATAATTTTTAAAATATGAATGAACCAAAATGCTATTTTGCATATACTAGCATATTTACATATGCTATTTTGGAAGAGACTGGCTGTATGTTCAACAATCCCATTTCATCTTCCTGGACACACAACAATAACTACATTTCTCAGCCTCTCTTGGAATTCAGGTAGAGTCATGCAACTGGTTCTGGCCAAGAAAAGCGTGGCCTATACCCCCCGCCCGTGCTCCTTCACTGGCTCCCCACCCACTGACCAGCTGGATGAAGATGGTGCGAGAAGAACTCTCTGAGGAGACTCGAGGGGATGGTGAACCACAAGATGGAAGGAGCCCAGGTCTCTGAGTCCCTTGGCTTGGCGCTGCATGACTAGAAACATCAGCAACGGACTTGACCATGAGAACAAAAGAAACATGTATTATGTTAAAGCATAAGATCAGTACGTTGGTTCTTGCATAGCTAGAATTTCCCTAACACAGTTATATTCAAATCAAAATTTCACCCTAACTGGAATTGAAATAAACTGCTGTCATATCCCATGAGCAAACTCTAGAACTGGGTACCCCAACAAGCACAAGCAGGTGGTCAAGCTTCCATCCTTCTTCCGAGATACAAGGGAAAACAGCTGTGATCAGTCATGCTGCCTATCACAGGGAGGGGCATATGAACGTGATGCTCTCGCACTTCTTACAGTCACCACAATGGCAGCCAGTTATCAAGAAGAGTGACTCTGAGAGGCAGCTTAAAAAGCAGGGAGAGTGGCTCTGAAAACAGCAAATGATCTATCTTTCATTTCAATGAAAATCAGTCTTAGAATCATAAACCGTTAGTTGCCTAGGGCTACCATAACAAACTACCACAAATTGGATGCCTTAAAACAACAGAAATTTATTTTCTCACAGTTCTGGAGTCTGAAAGTTTGAAATCAAGGTGTTAGTGGGGTTGGTTCCTTCTGCAGGCTTTGAGGGAGCAGGTGCCCTATGCCTCTCTCCTCGCTTCTGGTGGTCGTAGGCAATCCTTGACATTCCCTGGCTTGTGCAACATCTTAAACCCCATCTTCACATCACCTTCTCTGTGTATCCTCTTCTTTTAAGCACAAACAGTCATTGGATTTAGGGCCCACTTTAATCCAGTTTGACCGCATCTTACTAATTAAATCTGCAACAACCCTAAGGTCACATTCTGAGGTTCTGGGTGGACATGAATTTTGGAAGGACACCTACTACACTTTTGATATCTGATCTAAACAAATCTAATATTCTCTGATTTTATAGTTTTTTAAATTTATAGTACTACCTTTTTCAGTATTATCAGAGTACATTTTCAATATACTCATTTTACAAAATACTCAGTTTTACAAAACTCATTTAATCATGAAGTATCACCTAAGATCAAGCAATTCTTGTTAGCAGAGCTCCAAAAAGAATGCTAGGCACAATACAGCATTTTGACTTTTAAATTTTAAAGGTAAAAATGCCCCAGCAAACAAAAGTATCATGTCTCTAAGCATTATATGTGGAAATTCAAACTACTGAAAGAGACATGAAGCATTCCATGACTTTTGTCTGTAGCAGGGCAATGGCTTGGCTAAAGTCCAACAATCAGTACATTAGTAGACTGACAGTGTTAGCACTTCACTTCCCTCTGAGTTAAACAAACCTCATTGTTTATTTAACTGTCTTCAAGACACTACAAAAGGACTTAAAACCCATGAAGATTAACCCTGAAGACTATCACAGTCTTACATATTTTTTTCAACAATTTTATATATTTTTGCTGCCTACTCACAACTCCAAATAAAGCTGGCATCCATCGATTAAAAAAACCAACTGGGGCTTCCCTGGTGGCGCAGTGGTTGAGAGTCCGCCTGCCGATTCAGGGGACGCGGGTTTGTGCCCCGGTCCGGGAGGATCCCACATGCTGCGGAGCGGCTGGGCCTGTGGGCCATGGCCGCTGAGCCTGCGCATCCAGAGCCTATGCTCCGCAACGGGAGAGGCCACAACAGTGAGAAGCCCGGGTACCGCAAAAAAAAAAAAAAAAAAAAAAAAACAACCAACTGGAGGGTGAACTAAAATGCCAACACAGGTACAAATGATGTGTACATTAGTTGTAAAACACTAAACAGAAGATACTTATTTAGCATACACACTCATTTAACCAACATCCAGGGTAAAAAAATCACCAAAAAGTGGTACCCAAGATTCAATTAGTTGTACGATGTGCTGAGAAATGCCAAAAAAATTTTTAATCACTTAAATGTATTCAAGGTCATCACTACAAATCTAACACTCTCACTACCTTGTATCAGCAACTGTATACACATAAAAGTAGAAAAGTCATCCTCAATTTCCCTCTCTCCCTCATTATCCTCAGCAAATCTTATCACCTCTGTCCCCTAAATATAGCTGAATCTAACAGCTGTCATCTTTTGCCGATAGAACAACCAACTCCCAATTAGTTCCCTTGCTTCCACTCTCTCAGTCACTGTGGCAGCCATCCACATCCTCTGCTGTGAGTTGAACTGCATTTCCCAAAAAGATATGTTCAAGTCCTAACCCCTGGTACCTGTGAATGCAACCTTATATGGAAATAGGGTCTTTGCAGATGCAATCAAGTTAAGATAAGGTCGTATTGGATTAGAGTGGGTCCTAATGACTAGTGTTCCTTATAAGAAGAGGGACATTTGGACACAGTCACATAGAAGGAAAATGGCCATGTGACAACAGAGGTAGAGACTGGAGTGATGCAGTTGCAAAGCTAAGGAACACCAAGGATTGCCAGAAACCACCAGAAGCTAGGAAAAATAAATCCTCCCTCAGAGCCTTGAGGGGGAGCACGTATAGCCTCCAAAACTATGAAAGAACAAATTTCTCCAGTTTGTGGTAGTTTGTTACAACAGCCCCAGGAAACAGGTGTTGGCAGAGCTGCGCTCCCTCCAGAGGTTTTGGGGAGAATTTGTTCCTTGCTTCTAGCTTCTGGAGGCTGTCAGTATTCCTTGGCTTGTAGTCACGTAACTCCACTCTCCATCTCTGTCTTCACATCTTCTCTGTGTGTCTCAAATCTCCCTTCACTCTCCCTTATCAGAACACTTGTGGATTAGAATCAGGGTCCTCTTGGACAATCCAGGATAATCATCCTATGTTAAAATCCTTAGCTTAATCACGTTAGCACGAGAACAGGCTGGGTAACCTAGACACTCCACTGCACCAGCGCATCCCAGGGCTTTGTGCTGTTGACTGGACAACTGCTACTACGTCTGTGCTGGTTCTGTACAGTCTTTCACCTACAAACAACATATAGCCTCTGAGTCCACAGTCAAGTACACAAGTAAAATTAAACCAAAAACAAAATTGTGTGTTTTTGTTCATACCTTGGGTATTGATTTTCCGTTTCTCATGGATTTAGAAAGGAAAATAAAATGTCTTTAACTTAATATATAGAACAGATTTCTCACAGTTTTAAATAAAGGCTAATAATAAATACATTACTATTACTTTAAATAAAATATAAATATTTAAGTAAAAATGAGAACTAAGAAGGTTAAGATTGGATTGAAAGTTAGGAAACCTGAATTCTAGAGCTGGCTTTGCCACTAACTGGCTCTATGTCTTTAGATAAGTCACTTTACTTCTCTAGGCCTTTATTCTCTCAAATGCGGATAGAAAATGGGAAAATCAGATTAGATCACTGGTTACCAAACTGTGTCCTCAGTGGTCTTAAGTCCCATCTTTCTCTCAATTCAACTCCTAATAAAGCAGTTTTCTATTTAAAAGGAAGTCATCTGAATAATATTTCCTTTAAAGAAAGGGCTCTTAGGGGAAAACACACACAGATTATTAAGGATCCTTCTTGGTACAAAGTTGTAGCTTCCTAAGATTTACATATTAACCATTCCTCAGATATTCTTTTAATCATGTGTGTTTAGGGTGGCTCCCTAGTCTTCCTTACTTTTGTAAATAATGGCGATAGTTCCTTCGGTGTTGTTATACCTTTTACTGGCACTATTTTCTTCTGCAAGGGGGCAGAGGAACCACATCAGATGCGTCTTTGTAGTGTATTAATCATTCCTGTGTGAAATCTGCTAAAATCAAGCAAGTTTTTAAAGATCAGAAGGATGTTCCTTTCTACTCACCCAACTGTGGCATTATAATTAAGGATAATGGTGAGGAGTCAAAGTTAATGCTAAAAGGGAAAACATGATGTTTCCATTTTCACACTCCTTCCTATGTATGTCTTCAGAAACACTCAACTTTGGATAGAATAAGATAGTCACAGTACAGCCATTATGAGCTTCTCTCAAATTAATGATTTGGAGTCCTTTAAAAAGTTACATGGGGGCGGTTCCCTGGTGGCGCAGTGGTTGGGAGTCTGCCTGCCGATGCAGGGGACGCAGGTTCGTGCCCCAGTCCAGGAGGATCCCACATGCCGCGGAGCGGATGGGCCCGTGAGCCGTGGCCGCTGGGCCTGCGCATCCAGAGCCTGTGCTCCGCAGTGGGAGGGGCCGCATCAGTGAGAGGCCCGTGTACCGCAAAAAAAAAAAAAAAAAAAAAAAAAAAGTTACATGGTTATGACTTAATTTTCACTGCAATACCACATAAGCCTTGTTTCCCCAAAGGAAATCCCTTCAGAGAGAAAAGAAAGGAAAAAAAAAAAAAATCCAGGTTTTTTTGTTTGTAGCAACAAAGTTTTGTGTAAATGGAAAAATGGTGGTTTCTAGATTTCATATAAGATATATATTCTTAAAAATTCAAATTTAATCAACTATACTCCAATATAAAATCAAAATTTTTAAAAAAGAAAAAAATTCAAATGTAGTAACTCTCAGTATTCCAGTCTTCACATATTAAATCGAGTTCCATATGGTCTACATGAGCACCTCTATACCTGGCAAGAAGACAGGTTCCAATCCTTAAAAACCTTACAGTCTAGTCAGATAACCAGGCAATTGCAGTATAAATTGATAGAAACCATGATAGAAAAAGTACAGTGTGCTAGGGAATCACATTAGATACTGATTCCAAACGAAAGCAATTATTTTAGACAAGTATAATGCTTAGCGCAAGAGATTAACAACTATCTGTTTGCACATAATTAGTGCGATAATTACATGATTACATGCATAAATGGAATCCACAGTATAGATTCATTGCATCAGACTTTCAACTTCTCATATTTGCATCTCCAGCCCAGTCTTCCCTTGAACTCCAGTTTCCTTTGTCCAACTGTCTACTTGAACGTCTCCGCCAACTCCCCTAAGATTAACCCATCTTTGGAAAAGGTAATTCCATCCTTCCTTCAAACCCATAACATAGCACTAGTCTGTTCTCGACACAGCACCCAGAATCATTCTTTTAAAGACAGATCAGATTGTGTTCAGTGTTCTGCTCAAAAGCCTTCAATGACTTCCTAACTCGGAGTAAAAGCCAAAGTCTGTAATAGCCTAGCAGGTTCTACTGATCTGGCCCTTTACCAACTCTCTGACTCACTGTCCTACCATACTCGCCCTGGCCCATGTCCTCCCAGCCACACAGGCCTCCTTGTCTCAAGGCATCTGAACTAGTTGTACCCATCCTCACCCCCAAATGTTATCACTGGTTATTTCTGTTCACCCCTCTACTCTAAATCACTAACTTCTGAGGCTAACCAACTAAAAACTTCTATGTTAATTTTGGGGTTTCACATTTGGACTTGGGAGCCTTCCGTATTAACAATTATAAGCAATTTTAAATGGTATTTATTCTTGGCTATCGGTACTTAACACTAACACAATTAATTCACTAATTACCAATGAGTAAAAATTTTAAATTATATCATGTAGTAGAATGAATCTACACATTGTGTTTCATCAGCTTAGCTAAAATCTGACAGCTAGGACAAAAAAGCCCTGAGTCAATAGAATAGCAAGAGAACACACATACACGCACACAAAACTCTAAAAATGAATTAACTTATTTTCAGAAAAAGCACAGATTTCTTAAAATTAGACCAAAAGTATGGATCACTACTATAACTACATATTTTTAGAACTGTCTCAAGTCTGCTCACATCTCTTATGGAAACCTTACTGAGAATTATTTGAACTTTCTTGTTTAAAAGAATCTTTTTTAATCTAAGAAGACGGCTGACAGAAATTTGAGAGGAGAGGAATTATTGAGATTTGTTATGTTTGTTGTAATGGAATTCAGCCTATATAATTCTAATATAACACATTTTCTCTTAAAGTCTGTATTTAAATCAGAAAACCAATTCTTACCCATCTTTCAAGGCCCTGCTTATATACCCTGTATCTGTGCCTCTCTTGCCTACTGAATTAATTTCTCCCTCATCTGTCTTCCCATAACACTTTACATATACTTCATACTTAAAGCATGATTCATATAATGTTAAAATTATTAACCTTTCTGTCTTTTGTTAGTTCAGGAGCAAGAATCATGCCATTCACCCTTCTATTCTCAGATGACTTAGACCAATGACAAACACACAGAAGGCATTCAATAAAAGTCTAAACAAATTAACTGAACTAACTGGAGATAAGAAAATATGAAGCCACTTCTAGTGATGAGGAAAATGCAATTTACATATGGTATTTTCTAATAATAAACAAGATATTAAAGAAACTGCCTCAATTACCTAAGATATAAAGGGAAAATAAGTGAAGAAGAACAATTTAGCTAATAGACTATTCAGAAAGAAGTGTAAATTTACAACCAATCAAGTCTATTACAAAACTTGTCCTTCACACAAAAATAAAATATTAAATTTAAAACCTTTGCATTTTCAGGAGCAAAGAAAACTAATTACTAGTTATGGATACAAAATTATATACTACTGTGATCAAAGAAAATCAAGCATAGAACTTTCTAAGAGACTATGAATATGACAAAATCCACCCATTTCTTATACTAAATAAAAAGAATCTTTCATTTTCCATATTTATTGTTGTTAATGGTGACAAACTCCTTTATGGCAGCATTATTAACTTTTTAGTTATATGACTAGCTTTGGCTTTTTTATACCAAGATTGGAAGAATGAATGTTTTTCATTCACTCAGTCCTTGTTTATCAGCCTCTGCTTACCCACATCTTCAGTTTTACTTGAGCCATTCAGCTTGCAGGTTCAGCTGGAGAGGACACTTCTCCAGTCCTGACATGAAGACTAAATGTTGCTCACTTCTGAAGTGAGTGCGTGCTGCAGCCGTCCTAGCGTGTCATCCTACACAACTGGACTCTCTCTCCACCAGACTGGACTCACCCATTCCCTTCCTCTCACAAAGTAGAAGGAGAATTCTGGAATACACCACTGAATCAATTATTTCCAAATGCTCACCTCAGAATAATCCACATACACAAACGTCTTAGTTCTATTTTAGTTTATAAACTGTGTGAGTACAACACTGATATCTTCTTGTTTATGCTTCTCCCCCAAAACCATAAGCCTTAGAATAAATGCTCAATATATACAATTAAAATTTACTTAAAATTTTAGCCTAGTCACTTAATTTTATGCACTTGAGTTTTAGAGTAAATACAATTAATGGAAAACAGAACTTCGTAGACAAGCAAAGACAGATTTTATAAGAACTCTCCTTCACCACCACTATCTACTCCATTTTACCAGTAACTATGTTATAGAGATGTGAGAGTTTCCTTTTCATATGATAAAGATGAAAGTTTGGTAGCTGCACGCTATAATAATCCCTAATGATTATTAACTTGAAAAAATATATATATTCATCTTACACTAAACCAGAAGATTTTATTATGAAAGGGAGTAAGAGCAACTTTATTCATAAAAAGGATTTTAAACTAAAAGCTGACAACGTTTGGGTAAATAACATACTAATTTAAATGAATTCCTGATGAACTGAGTATTCACCTCAAGATTTTTATTTCTTGGAGTTTCCTGAAACAGCTTCTGACTCTATCTTATCTCCTTTAGACAACACTTCAGCTCATACAATCCCAAACAAATTTATAAGGAAAATAAAACTATACTTAAGAGCTTTAGACTTAAAGAATTATAATCTCATACTTAGATCCGAGGGCAAAGTCCTGTTCAGATAAATAGGAAATTATAGATTTCAAGACAGATGTTAAACTGATCCTCAAAGATAACATTTCAACATTGCAAACAACATTTAGATAGTCCAAAGTTGTGTACACACAATATAGACAATGCACTACAAAATTCTTATTTACCATCTTGTCATTTCCCTACAAGATATTTGCCTTGGAAATATTATCTACCTTTCAGAAGAAAAAGGTTTTCTCAAAATCTTAGGACTAATGCAAATAACAACAACAACAACAAGTAAAAGCCTCAACTAACCAATAATAGGAAAGTGTAATATACTTGCTCACCAGTCCCACTGTTATAACCATTTTTATGCCATATGCCTAAAGATGGGGACAGCAGGAGAAAAGAAAAAGCACAGAAAATACATACTAGGAAGAATAACACAGAAGGTTTCCTTTCTTTCTGAATCTATCAATAAATTCTTTTTGGAATCACTATAAATCAGCCTAGAAGAATGAAATAGAAAGGAATCAAGTAATAGAAATCACTGGTTTTCCTGACAGGCTTACCTAGAATTTTATTTACCAATTCTCCATTTGCCTATATAGGCATACACACACACACCCAATGATGACCTCAAAGTTAGAGGACATTTCTTGTGTCCAACAAAAGATACGACTTCTGAGCGGAAAGACACTGTATGAAACTCTTGAGCTGGAGTGTTTCTTTTGTTCTCTATAGACAGATGAAGAGAAGTAGATGAGCAGGCAGAAAAACCAGTTTGTTTGCAATTTCGGATACCACACCAGAAACAGAACAACCATTATTTCAATTAAGAGAGCATTTTAAGTCATTTAAAATTATTTGTAGATTGAATTAGATAAAACATTTGGAAATATTTTATTCCCTATAATTTGAAACTTAGAAAAAAAAATCAATCCTGGCTATCCATATGGATGAAGGAAAAAAAAAAGAATCTTGACCTCTACCTTACACCATAAGTAGACGTTATAAGAAAATATTTATATGACTTTAACATAAGCAAAGATTTCTTAAATAGGACACAAAAAGAATCATCATAAGGAATAGGTGGACATAGTAGGATATATTAGGAATGCCATCAAAAGACACATTAAGAGAGTGAAAAAAGCAAGTCACAGTATAGGAAAGAGATATATGCAACATATATAACTACCTAAAAACTCATATTTGGAATATATAAAAAGAATCTCTGGGCTTCCCTGGTGGCGCAGTGGTTGAGAGTCCGCCTGCCGATGCAGGGGACACGGGTTCGTGCCCCGGTCTGGGAGGATCCCACATGCCGCGGAGCGGCTGGGCCCGTGAGCCATGGCCGCTGAGCCTGCGCGTCCGGAGCCTGTCCTCCGCAACGGGAGAGGCCACAACAGTGAGAGGCCCGCGTAACGCATAAAAAAAAAAAAAAAAAAAAAAAAAAGAATCTCTACAAATTATTTTTTAATTAAAAAAAAAAGTGAAAAACAACACTGGACATCCCCCTCCCCCCGCAACCTTTCTCTCTCATACACACACATATCCACAGAGCCAATAAACACATGAAAAGTGCTTAACCACAGTTATTGGGAAATGCAAATTAAAATCACAATGAGATCACTATACACCAACCAGAGTGGCCGAATTTAGACTAATAATACCGTGTGTTGACAAGGATGTAGAGCAATATGAACACTTATACTATTCTGGTAGAAATATAAACTGGTACAACCTCTTTGGAACTGCTGGCAGGATCTACTAAAGTGAAAACGTGAATAACCTAGGACTCATCCATTCTATTCCCAACAAAAATACATATGTAAGTTCTCTAAAAGATGCACAAGAATGTTTGTAGCAGCATTAATTGTAATTAGAAAAAAACCGGAAACAACACAACTGTCCATAAACAGTAGGATGAATAAACTGTGGTATAATTACACGATGTAATACCAAACAGAAACGAAAATGAATGAATTACTACTACATGCAAAAGCATGGATGAACCTCACAAACAATCTTAAGCAGGAGAAGCTAAACACAAAAGTACATATGATCAGCTCTATTTATACCAAGTTCAAACAGGCAGAACTAATTGGCAGGGTGAGAAATCAGGATAGTGGGTACTTTAGAGGAGGAGGGTGGAGGTATTTAGTAAGTAGGGAGGGTAGAAGGGGATTTGGGATGCTGGTAATATTCTACTTCTCAAGCTCAGACGTCTCCCTTGGTGACTGAGACTTGTGCATTTTTCTGAATGTATGTTATATTTTTTAAAAAGACTTGTTTTCTTTAAAAGCAATTTGACTTAGAAAACTAACAATGAGCAAATTTTTAAATTAAAGTTTCTAGTATTCCAAGTTTTAACACCAGTATGAACCCTTAATATATTATCCAGAGAGCATACTCTTCCAGAACTAAACATTTTGAGATTATTTTAAAATCTGACTTCATTTAAGAGAGACTTTTAAGGCACGAAATAAAAAACAAAAATCTAAGCGATGAAGGCATAGGCAATAATGGGCATTCCCCATTCTCCAGTTACTCTGCAAATTCGTCTTCTGCCACTCACCTCACTGGGCTTCCCCACACTTAATCCCTTCCACACTTGCCCTGACTTCAGTTCTGCTATTCTGCCTGCCTGAAAAGGCCTCCCTGACCTCCTGTCCCAATCTAACTTTTCATTTGGATTCTACACTGCTGGACACCGCCACCGAAAAGGCATAATTAGTTTCTACTTCTACGCTTCACACAACTTTAAAAGTTGTCCTCTGTCTGCCCAACTAAGCTCCAAGTGCCTAGAGAGGGCACTGTCTCACTTATTTATACATTCTCAGTGCCTGGCACACAGTAGAAAGATGGATGAAAACACGCACATATGCATTAAAAAAAAGCTATAGAATGAGACCAAATTACTTGCAGTTCAACCAGTATTTGAGTGCTTATTTTATCTAGAGCTTTTAGCCCTCACTACAAGATTAGAAATGAAGTTACTTTAATTCAGCTGCATTTTGTAGTCCATGTCTTGCTACCTCTTCCTACCTAGCTTAGTTAGCTGTATGATGTTCTAGAGCCACAAATACTATAACTGCAACACTTAGAACAGTTTCAATCATCAAATTAGTAAAGTCATATTCTATTTGGGAGGGAGTTAATCCCCACTTGCTCAGGTTCCACCCTGGTCTTTCCTTCCACGGAATTTAATCTTCCCCCTTCCCCACTGTACCCTCTTCCAAGGAGACTTAGGTCTCTCCCATTTGCTTCCTAGGTTGGCTCAACTGCCCTCCTGCTGCTCAGATGCAGCTCCTGAGACCAGCAGACCCAGTGTTTTCTCTCCCGGGGCACATCGTCCGTCCCCTCCCTCACTGACCACTGGCGAGTTTGCTCTTCTTTTCTCTGAGCCTCTCTTTCCATCAATGACTAGATCTGCTGGTTCCCCAGCACTCCTTTGCCTCTAAGCGCTAGCATACACTCTGGCAAGGAAGGAAGGCAGTAAGGGGAATGAGGGAAAAAGAAGGGGAAAGGAAAAGAGGTAAAGGAAGGGGAGGGAGGAGACAGAGGAAGTAAAAATATAAATGGTGTAGGCATAAAGCGAAACATCACAAAGACAACAGTGTTACTGGAGACCAGGAATGACTGCCTCAGTGTGCTCGAATGTGAGTGACTATGACAGAAAAGGTGAATATAAAAGATGGAATAGGGGAAAGGCAGGAAATAGGTGTGAAAATGTGTTAAGATGCTGAAGAGACAGAGATAAATGTCTAAGACTTGGTAAGAAAGAAGGGAAACTATGGGCATAAAAATGAGTGGGACGTCCCCCCAGCTCGGTGAAGAGCATGGGCTGTGGGGTGAGACTGCCTGGGTCCAAATCCCAGCTCTGTCGTTAAGAGCTCTGCGACTTTGGGCAGGTTCCTTAACAACTCCCTAATGGTAGAATTTTTTGTTCTTCTTCTTCTTCGTTTTAATATTTTTGTCAGTACAGCAGCACCTAGAACAATGCTGACACCCAGTATAAACTCAAAACAACTGAATAACTGAATGAAAACACTTAACCTCTCTGGATTCAATTTCCTTAGCTGTAAAATGAAGATTACATCAAACCAGATTGCTATAAGGGTGAAATAAGACACACGTAAAGCATTCAGAACAATGTCAGGCATCACAGAAAGCATTCAATAAAGTGAGCTTTTTATTAGACAGCAGGTATATATAACTAAAGAAATTTAAGCACACCTACAGAGAAGTACTCCTCCCAGCAGTTGGCTATCATAAGCAAAATTAGCAGTAAGATAATTAAAAAATAATTTACTTTACAAGGTATAGTGCCGACAATTTTTAAAATCTGGGTATAAAACTTAGATAAATCTTGAGCTTCCCTGGTGGCACAGTGGTTAAGAATCTGCCTGCCAATGCAGGAGACACGGGTTCGAGCCCTGGTCTGGGAAGATCCCACATGCCACAGAGCAACTAAGCCCGTGCGCCACAACTACTAGAGCCCACGTGCCACAACTAATGAACCCCGAGAGCCTAGAGCCCGTGCTCCGCAACAACAGAAGCCACCGCAATGAGAAGCCCGCGCACCGCAACGAAGAGGAGCCCCCGCTCGCCACAACTAGAGAAAAGCCCACGTGCAGCCAAAAGTAAATTAAATAATTTTTTTAAAAAAAACCTAAGAACTTAAAAAAAAACTTAAATAAATCTTTTGAAATTTACTAAGCTCACAGGCTTAGTAAATAAAATCACCATTGATACGAACGGTAGTACTTTATTTCACTAATTGTTTTAGGAAAATAAGAACTAAAACACAATCCTTAGGCTCATTCAGCAGTTTCACAACAGACTACACAAGTCAGCTGACTCTAGAGACCCCATTTTTAAGATAAACGTTGGCACACTTACCCAAGTAGCTCATCCCAAATACTAAATTATCCGGGTACTTTATAATTGCTTTTTGACACATTTGTCTCACTTGTCCAAATGAAAAATTTTGGTAGTAAAGTTGTATATTACATAAAGACAGTTTCTATTTGATGCAACTCTTCAGTGCCAACCAAACCTGCCATGTAAAATATGTCACCTGGGCAAAGCTACAGTTAAAAACTAATTGTTCTCAGTAATGACATTTGAAATTAGCTTTAATTCAACTGTCAACTTAATGTGCACAAATATCAAGAAGGGAAATTTCTGGTTAAGTGAAAGCAGACAATAAAAAGACTCCATAAAATAAACTTCAGCTGAATATCTCTCTGTTGGCACATCTCCTACCAGCAGTGACAAGAGATCCTTGCTTCTAAGGATTAATGCTATCAGGGTTTTACAAAGACTCACTACTAAGGCATAGGCTGCAGGTATCTAGAGAAGCCAGCTCAGTACCCAATACCTTCTAGGCACTCTAGAAAATAAGGCCAATAAGTTATTATTATGACCCTAAGCAGATAAGACAAACTCTAAACAATAAAATAATTGGAACCAAGGCAAGTATCAAAATTGAAAGGGTCTTTTACACTAGGGACCCTTCCTTCATTTTACATGCTCCCGCGCAGGAATGCCCCATTCTTCAGCCATCCTCACGTCTCCTCCCCAACAAGAATAACTTTAGCTGCTGCATATGATGAAAGACGCTAAAGATGAGAGTCTGCATGCACGACTTGCGATCGATCTAGAGGCAAAAACAAAAAAAATTGAGACCACCACTGTTACTTAACATTAATAACTATTGAGCAAGTTCTAAAAGATGAAGACTGCACTTGCTAAAAATAATCAAACCACAAAACCTATAGTTAGCCCAAATAAATTACACCTGTGTAACACAAACTCTAAGCCTTATTTTCTTTCTCTGATTATGGTGGCAAAGGGTTCCACAACGTTTGCTATATAAGCCTTCACAGATTATACTGGTGGAATAAAACAGGGACTCAAATTAATCACGGTCAATCTACAACAAGCTGCAGAGTGGTAATAAAATAAGAGGAGGTAACAAGAATTATAGTTAATTAGCCGCTTGGCCTATTCCTGCATTTCCTTCAAGTATTTGCTCAAACCCCAACGAGGTAACGCTGACCACCCTGCTCATAGCACCACAGCCCGCCTCCTCCCAGTGTGCCAGCACCGCTTACGCAGCCCTACTTTTTCCTTTTCCATAGCATCTGTTACTTAATATATTATATAAGTTACTTCTGTATTATGTTTGCGATCTCTTCCCTCCACCAGAATATAAGCTACCAATCTTTGTTGGCTGTATCCTGAGCACCTACAACAGTGCCTACAGTAGAGAAGTCATTCAATGCCTGACACATAGTGGCCTCCATAAAAAGTCATACAATGAATGGCTGGCTAATATTTAAGATATGTTTTATTATGATAAAAGTGCTTTAGTTACAAAAGAACAATCTATTCTTAACCAAACTGGTTGGAAAGGAAGAATTTTATTTAGCAGCTTTTTTTATCTTAAGTATCTGAGGATTTAACTGAAACAAATGGGTGAAGATCAAAGTTAACTACTGTCCAATAAGATCAGATATCTGTATTTCACTTGGTCAACATTCACAGAACACCCACTTATATACAGAATTCTAAGAAACGGCAATTTGGGCTTAGATTGCAAAAGAAACAGAAAATAGAATTTCTCTTCCCAAGCAATTAACAATCCAGATGACAATATGCAATCCACAAACAAAACAAGCAATCAACAGTTTTCAAAAATAACTGCAAATTCTTAACAAGTTCATTTCTATCTTCCAGCAGATGGCTGACCAAAACAGTGCTTTGTTGATGTTTTTAACAAATTTTCACAATGAATAATCATGTCCAAATGCTTTCTCTTCTCTCTGCCTATGCATAGAGTCTCTGGCACACTCTATTTAAATGCACCTGATTGTGCTCTGGGAAAAGAGCTGTACTTTTTCTGTTCTGATAACCTTCAACTCTTCCCTGTTTCAAACGTTCAAATACTTCCATCTATGAGGTTCAGCCAAGTTCACAAACTATCTGGCAAAACAACAAAATACAAAGAGAGCTGGGGCCTTGGCAGGGAAAGGGATGAAGGTTAAAGCTATGTTTGAACGATTCCTTCCTTTCCTCTACTAGGTTCAAAGTCTTTCTTTTAACTATTATTTCATTGTGGAAGCAATATAGCACAGTGGTTCAAAAACATGGATTCTGGCGCCAGAGAGCCTAGGTTTGAATCGATTGAACTAACATTGCCCCTCACTTCCTCTTTGTCTTAGTGCCCTGCTTGTAAAACAGTACCTTCCTCATTAGTTTGTTGTGAAGGCTAAAGAGGCCAATGTATCTGTAAAGCACAGGGACTAACACTCTCAATTTACCATTGTTACTGGCCTCCTTAAGTCTTACAAACTTGGGATTTACTTTTAACAATTTACTTCAATAAAATCCATTTGACTAACAATTTTAGGTGTTTGCAGAAAGTAATCACAGGATATAACCTGCTTTATAAACTGTGGGTTCACATAGGAAATGGATAAGAAAAATGTTCTATGTATGTAAAGCTCTGTAACCTTTCAAAGAAAGATAAGAAGGAAGAGTTTCAATGTCATACAACATGAGTAAAATAAATGACATAATATCACTGTATTTCCAGAACATTACTTCAAGAGCTGTGTACAGGGCAGTTTAAAACAGTAGAAGACAGGAAGCAGAGAAACCTGCAGAGCAGGCAATGACTCTAACAATCCAGGCAACAGGGCAATAGGGGTCTAGATCACATGGGGAACCTGGAAAGGAAGCGGGAGAGAGGCCATGCTAAAAGTCTGAGAGTCAGAGGAGCAAGAGGATACTGGGAGTGCAAAGGGATTTTACACTTTCTGGAGGATGGAATGGAAGATGAACTTGCATTGACTTCAGGTGATCGCTGGCTCAATCGAAAAGGTTCCTGTAGAGCAAGGGTCAGCAAACTACTGCCCAGGGGCCAAGTCCAGCCCGTGGTTTGTTTTTATATGGCTGAGAGCTAAGAATGACTCAGATTTTTTAAGTAAAATGTTAAAGGGTTGTAAACAAACAAAAACAAATAAGCATAAGAATATGCAAGAGACCTATGTGACCTGAAAGGCCTAAAATACTTCCTATCCAGCTCTCTATAGAAAAAGTCTGCCAACTCCTGCCCTAAAGCACTATTAAGGCAGATTCTAAAATCAGCTGGAACTGATGGATAATGAAGAGGTTAGGGGCTGCACAGTGTAAGGTCCATGATTTCCACTTTCTCTACTCTCTGCTCTGCTGCCTCAAGAGAAGAGTTTTGTTTTCTACTCTATTTACCTAATAATCCATAACATGATTATAAAAGTAAAATTGTAATACTCATTAAAAACATCCTCCTCAGCATTGCAAACCCCAGGCCTACAGAGTCCACTCTGAATACCTAAATAACAAGGACCACTTTAAAAGTCCTTCCTCCTTCTCCATCATCAACAATAAACCTACAAATAAAACCCAAGTGATTTGTATTAAAAAAAAAAAACCACTAATACATGAAATTGTGAAATGCAGATTAAAACAGTAACAAACTATCCACAAAAATATATGCTTGTGGAATGAAAAGTCATTTTTTCCCATCTCCAAAATCAAACTAGTATACTGACTTATAAAAAGTTCTAGGCAAGAACTTCAAGCTTCCTCCTCACCTCAAAACACAAAACAAGCACTTCAAATATATAGGAAATAAATATTATGTGTGTATGTGTCTACTTATGACATTTCTACTTAAGTTTTTAAAGAAGGCTTATCACAATCTTGCAGAGAGCCACTTACCCCAAGAATAAAAATGCTGATTTTAAATTTCTTAAATAAAACTTACCTTTCAGGAAAGCAAATTAGTTAGTTAGGGCAAAAGTCACTGTACATGTAGACAGCAACAGAGACCCATCTCTATCAGGAAAGCAAACTTGTAAAACTTAGGTCTGAAGTATGACTGGACACAATGGAAATCAACACCCAAACAATAGGCCAATGGACCCGAGTCTGAGAAACACTCAACTAGTCCACAGCACAGCAGATAGAGCAGGGAACTGTCAACATGGTATGATAGTTAGGAGTATAAGCTCAGGGGTCAGACGGGCCTATGTTTGCGTGCTGGCTCACCTCTTCCTGTGTGAACCTGGACAAGTTACTAAACCAAGCCTCAGTTTATTTGTCTATAAAATAGATTAAACTGCCATCTAAATCATATACCTATAGTGTTCGGCACAGTGCCTGAAACACCGCAAGCATTCAATCACTGTTAACTAAACTAATGTTATAATGTTTGTGTATAAAGCTCCACGTTCAACAAATACTGGCTATGGTTGTTGTTAGGGGAGAGCTGAGAAGCAGGCTATAGGAAACTCGACAAAAGAACAGTCAGTATTAGGAATGGCCAAGGCAAAACAACTGATTGTCAAGCTCCATCACCAGGTGAATCTGGCAGTTAGAATGAGATGGTTCAAACAGGTAGGCAAGCCGACATGAGAGTAAACCAGCAGTAAGTGGTAAAAACAAAGAAAGAAAGAAAAAAAAAACAGCTTTGAGGATTTATTCCTAAGAGTTAGAGTGAACTGTGAGGAAAAGGTGGAACCTCAGTCTCCCAGCAACTAAAGTGCTGGGCTGGAAACCAGGGAAGGGAGTTCAATATGGGAGGCGGAGGAGGGGAAGAAAGGAAAGGAGGAAGGAAGGGAGGGAGGGAGTTAGTTGAGTTTGAGGGGGAGAAAAAGGGCCCCGGAAGCAAGGCAAGAGCTTAGTTTAGTTACGAGAAAGAAGTAACAGGGACATGGCTGGGACCCAGTAGCCATGTTGCCTTGATCTTGGTCAGGCTGGGTCCCAAAATACCAAGTGGAGCTGAAACTACTGGGAGGCTTTGACAGGAGAGAGAATGGTAAGAACCTCAGCCACAGATTAGCGGGGTACTGGGGCAGGGAACTCTGTTGATATGTAGGAATCTCTTCTTTCCTCAGAGCCACATTTCTTTGAAAAGTATCCAACGCCTACCTTTACCTCCTGTGTCCTGGTCCCCCACCACTCCAGGAACATGCTCACTCGTGAATCACTCTCCCCAGCCCAAGCCCCAGCCCCACGCCCAGCCCATCCAGACTTCTGTTAACATTCCTATTCTCCAGTTTTCTTCTACTTCTCCAGATTCTTTGAAATCTTTTCTAATGGGATCCCTTCTAATGGAAGCCCCCATCAACAAGTCCTTTAAATATGGCAGCTTCTATACATGTGCGTGATTTCAGCTCTGGCTTCTCAGGCTCCTAACCTCCACTCACTTCCGTGACTTCACTCGTAACTCCCACATCTCAAGGTCAGCTCAGATCTCTTTCCTGAACTATATACTGGCACCCAACTGGCTGCTGGACCTCCCTTCTAGGAAGACCCACAAATATGAAATCTAAATGCAAATTAAACTCACCACCTTCTCACCTCCTAAAGCTTCTCCTCCTCATATATTTTCTCTCTGGCTTCCCCACTGGTTACTCAAATCTAAAACCTCCTAGTTATGCTGGACACACTGTTTTCTGCTTCTTTCCCTCCATATCAAATTTATCACCAGCCAAATCTCCATTCTCAATCTCTCTAATCCATCCTTTCCTCTCTCCATTCCTCCTGCAACCGATTTAGTTCAGGCCCTCATTTGTCTTACCTAGATGACTACTGCAATAATGTGCCTTATCCATCTTAAGTCAATATACCTCATCCTTCCACCCTGCTTGCCAGGAATGGTTTTCTAAAATGCTATATTGTCATTAGTTAGTCTCCTGTGAAATATTCTTTAATGATTCCTCCACAACCTTGAGATGACAGTAACAATAATTATACCAACAACAACGATAATAGGAACTAACACTTACTGAGCACTTATTCTCATCACTTTCCTATGAGGTGGGTACAATTTTCAGCTCCAACTTACTGAGGAGGCAACAGAGACCAAAGGAGTTGTCCCAGGTCACAAAGTAGGTTAGGAGTTGGCAAAGCCAGGATCCAACCCAGAGCCATGCTTTTAACCACTGGACAATACTGCCTCACCTAAACTCCTAGCACACAAAGGAAGTTCTTCGACCTTTGCAGGCTCATCTCTCCGCATGTTCTATTTTAACCTTCCATCCCTGTAGTCACATTAGACCCACTGGCAGCACCCCAAACACCCCAACATGCTTTCATTTCTCACTGATGCCCCCCTGTTTGGAATGTCCCTCCTTACCTCCTTCACCAGGTTAGCTACGCTTCTCATCCTACAAAACTTGGTGGAGACATCTGCTCAGGAATGCTCTCCAGGGTAGGGGTTGTATCATTCATCTCTGCATCACAGTACTTAATGAATGAATGTGATTTGCTGTCAATGCCAAGCAGCAGGCAGGTGCTAATCCGTGTTAAACAGGAAAAATTTTTAAATGCATCTAATTCCTCATATGTATTGATTAGTGTTAGAAAGTCTCTTCAAAGTGTAAGAAAGTCATGTTTCTTAGCACATAAAATCCCGTCCAATTAATTTATTAAATCATTTTTCAGAACTGAGTTTTCTTTGCAAATATCTAAGTGACTTACAGGTCATGACAAGTACCCCCTTGTAATCTACCTTCATTGGATAAATCTTTTTTTTTTTTTTTTTGCGGTACGCAGGCCTCTCACTGCTGTGACCTCTCCCATTGCGGAGCACAGGCTCTGGACGCGCAGGCCCAGCGGCCATGGCTCACAGGCCCAGCCGCTCCGCGGCATGTGGGATCTTCCCAGAATGGGGCACAAACCTGTGTCCCCTGCATCGGCAGGCGGATTCTCAACCACTGTGCCACCAGGGAAGCCCCACTGGATAAATCTTATACAGATTTCCTAAAGAAATTATGCTCTCATCTCTATTTCAGTGGGTATATTTTATTCTTAATTTCAAGGGAATTTCTTTGTGAAATACTTATAAAGCATCAAATTTAGGGGAAAACCCAGATTTTCAAAAGAAAGGTAAGAAAAAAGGGGGAAATTAAAAAGAAAACCCTTACTGGATTGTTAAATCATAAAAACCAATTCAAACTCAGAGCTTAATAATAAAAGAGAAGACATGTTTTTAAACTTGTTTATCAACGAATGCTCCTTTGCATTAGATCTGGGGAAGCCCATATTTAGAAAAATCATCAGAATACACTAATTTAAAAAGGCGAGGGGGGGGGCTTCCCTGATGGCGCAGTGGTTGAGAGTCCGCCTGCCGATGCAGGGGACGTGGGTTTGTGCCCCGGTCCAGGAAGATCCCACATGCCGTGGAGCGGCTAGGCCCATGAGCCATGGCCGCTGGGCCTGCGTGTCCGGAGCCTGTGCTCCGCAACGGGAGAGGTCACAACAGCGGGAGGCCCGCGTACCACACACACAAAAAAAAAAGTGTGGGGGGGCGTAATTCCCAGGTGGTCCAGTGGTTACAACTTGGTGCTTTCACTGCTGTGGCCCTAGGTTCAATCCCTGGTTGGGGAACTAAGGTCCCACATGCTGCATGGTGTGGCCACAAAAAAAAAAAAAAAACGGGCAAGGGGTAGGCTAGAAGAAAGTGAGAAGAGAGCCAAAGCAGTCTTTTAGTCAGAAGGGGGTAGGAAAATCAGAATTTACTTTCCCAAGAAAAAAAAAAGGATGCCATTTGAAACAATTATGAAAAATCATTTATATTAAAAGGCCATCGGCAATAAAGTCAACTGTTTCATACCGGTGTGCATGGAGCACAAATGCGATAGCAAATTACAGTTTTACCCTAACACTGAAAAATAATCATTAGAGATTCAATAAGCTATGCCTGAGAAAACACTTCTTTTCTAAGCTGCCTTTAAGCTCCAGCACTTTGAAAGATGGGAAACCCTCCAAGTCTAGAAGTAAAGCTTAGCCAATACTATGTACTCCCATTGAGTTTAGTTTCCTATTTCTGTAGCATTCATTTGAAATAAGGTTGTAGCATGGAAAGATGGGTTTGATTTAATCACTCTGAATAGAAAGATGTGTGCTAAAGTTTGTAATAAAAGAATCTTCTCCTTGGCTGTAGGAATCCAAGCTGATTACACTCAGACTTAAAAATAATGTGATTTTTATAATTACTTTATTCAAAAAGAGAGAAAGTGTCTCACAACAGTAAAAAGTAGTGTGCTCATTAATTTGCAGGGTACTGATTTTTTTTAAAAAGGTATTAATCCAAGTCACCTAAGGCCCGACTTCCCTCGCATCCACTTAAAATTTATCTATTTGGATTCTTAACCATTAATGACAATATCTGCAATTACTAATTATCCATTTCAATAAAAAGCACCATTTTCAATAAAGACAAAAGTCTTAACTAGCCACTTAAGTTAATAGTCGTTCCCTATTACCCTCTTACAAATCCTGCCACAAAAAAGTTTCAATAATATAAGCTGTACTATCTTGCTTTCCTAGCAGAATTTCATAATGCTCCACTAATTTGAAACATTTGTCTAAAGATCATGGAAATAATACAGCAAGAACATTCAATAATGTACCAAAGAGCCGTCATATTGCTGACAGGAAATTGCATTTCCCTTTGCAGCTCAAGTAAAGCATACCTATGCAGAACCAAGCAAAACCACAGAGAAGCGTGGTAGGAAACTTTATTTTGTATCGCTGGTGATTATTAATATTTTCATTTTTTCATTATATAAAATAAATATTATGGAGTTGAATGGAGATTTTACGTAACATTTCAAGAGGAAACTTGGTCTTTACCGCAAAGTCAGGCTAGCCTGTCTGCCTCAGCTTCTGTTCCTACTCTCCAAGTACGTGAGCAGGCCTAATTACTGACTTTTTACTTGTAAGAAAAACTATGTAACTGAACAAAATTTATTTTCAAGCAAATCCAATCATCCCACAAAACTCAAAAGAAGTACAAACCAACCAATAATTACTAAGCACTTACCAAGGCAACAATGAAAGCATGCCTGTCTTCGCTTGTCTCGGGCACAGCTGAAAAGAGCCTCTTAGACTTCAAGGCCAAGTCCAAAGGCCTCAAGTCCAAACCTGCCAGGTCTCTGGCCAGCTCCTTAACTCACCACCTGAAAACAAAGCAGTCTCCCTCACAGCAAAATCAGCTGCCTGTCCCATTTCTGCAGTAATAAACAACGTTCTCCCAGACTCCAGAGCTGCAAAACCTGGGTCACCTTTAAAACCTCCCTCCCTCTTGTCATCCATATCCACTTAATCAATTCACCCTGCAGCCTTCAGAGTATCTCTTGCATCCGTCCTTCCTCTCTCTTCCCCATGTCACCACCCAGGTTCAAATTCTTGACCTTAACTGGCCACTTCCCTCTCAACTATGGCGACAGCCACCTAACTACCCTTCCTTCCCCTGGTTCCTCCCAACTGCACACTCCGGCCTACACTCCACTACCAGGAGCCACTGTGGGACCCTCTTCCTGTCTCACCTGAAGCTTGTGACTTTCTCTGGGACATTTTAAATCCTTGTAGTAGTTGTAACGATAATATCTTAGCTTTCTAAACCTAGGGATCATGTGCTTTTCTAGATTACCAAGGTTTATAGACGTTCAAGAATTCATTCTTTTGGCAATAAGTTTTATTCCAATACTTTTGAATATACCATAGCTTGGCCTGCCTTGTCAAAAATCAAATAAATGGTGAATACTTTTTCTTGATTGCCTTGAGCCATCATTATTAAAGGATATGTTAAGAGTATAATAAATGATATTCATAAAAATGTCCTCAGGGAGCTGGCTGGCTCCCACTTTATGACTGCTACTTCTGATATACCCCAAGTGCTTGCACTTAAATTCTGTAGTGTCTATTTGCGATGTTTAGAGGGCCTTTTACTAGCCTCCTGGCTCGGGATGTGTTTGCAATTGGTAACATTGCCTGATAACCAAAAAGGTGAGATGTACTTGTATTTATAAACTTGTTTATAAAGTGTTGCCTTTCCAAATTCTTTGAAAAATTGTGAAGGCAGTGACTCTGTATGCAATCTACATTTCCTGTTATTCCTATCTACTGTTTTATCATCAAATCACTAGCCTCACACAGATTTTACTTAAAAATCAGCTGGGAAATAAGTATATTTACACATAGAACTACAACCACAATAAATGACATATGGAGTGTGCTAGAGAAAAAGCCAGAGAATTTAAGTTGTTGCTATGAAAGCTTAAGTTGTTGCTATGAAAGCACTAAAGGTTTGTATGTTTAGTTTTCTTATAATTTATGTAAAAATATATATATATATATATACACATATATATATGGACTATACACAAGCATAATTGGTCTCAAGTGCAGCCTGGAACTATTTACCGCCGTGAATCAGAATTTCTGCAGTCAGCCACAGATAAAAGCTACGTTCCAAGGGCATCAGGGAATTGCAGCATGAAGAAACGGAAGCCAGACAGCGGGACCGTGGTAGCTGGAGACTAGACATCAGAGGTGCAGAAGGTCTGATGCTGAGTGAGGAGACGCTGATGAAGAGTGGAGAGAGGAGGCCTCCACTGGGGCCGCTGGGTTTTCCTACTGCACGTGCAACCTTCACGGCAGGGAGCAGCATCAGTATTTCACCTCTACACAAAACCATTCCTAAAACAGCCTAGAAAATTCCGGTAAACGTTCAGGATTTTACAATATCTGAGATATACCTGCATGTTAGCTTCTTCAAAAATAAAGGCACTGTTTTGCTTTCACTCAAAAATAAGTTTATTATTTGATTGATATATAGCTACACATATACACAAAAAACCATCTCTGATTTTTTAAGCAACTAATCTCTCAGGGCAGCAGTGCTTCCTCTGAATATGAAATGTTCACTGCTAATGTTTGTTTCTGTGAAAACAGACAAAAAGTCTTACATATATTCACGAACGCTCGAGGAAAGAAATTACACAGCGTAGTTCAGACTCCTAAAGTATCTTTAGTCAACCTTCCTCTCTCCCACTTCTCCACGTGCGCTCATCTGACGCCGTGTCAGAGCTGCCCTCCCTGTCTGGCTTGTTGCCTTGACACAGGCTTTGATGTGGCTTCGTCTAATTGAGTTTTATGGGCTTCCCCGCCACAATGTCAGCATCTCCAGTGACGGAAAGTCAAGCTACCCACCTCAACAGCAGGTTAAAGCTGGTTTTCTACTCTCTCCATACTTGCTAACACCAAGACTGAAAGCCTGGGAGAACTGGTTCTCTTTGCACAACACAGAAATAGACATAAAAATACAAACGGAAAAAAAGGAATATAAGATACAAGTTTCTGCATACAATCAATTAAGCATGCTAACAGAAGCTAAGAATGGTATGTAAAATTTCGGATACTCCCCCAAAAATCATTCTTCAATGTGATTTTTCTGAAGCTTGGGCCAAAATTAATATTAGTTTGTACTCCACGAACATATAATAGTAACTAATGCCTGCAAGAGAAAAGACAGTAAGGAAAGAATGGGTGGGAATGGCCAAGATATTCTGGAAGTTTCTACTTGCCTACAGTCCACATAAAGATAACTGGAGTTAACCATATTTCAAAAATTGCGAGCAATTTGCTAGCAAAAGGAGAAAAAAAGAAAAATGAGAAACAGGCATCCTGAATAAACCATCTTTTCTTTGAAATCCAGAATATCTTTTCACATAAATCTGTTTTAGGTTTATCTATCCAGAATTAAAAACAGAAGCTATGGTTATTTTAAACTCAAGACTGGTGTTTTTAAACACACAAGATGTAACAAGTTTTAACTCCAATTTATGGTGACACACCACAGTAGACTGAAAGAGAATAGCCCCTAGGTTTAATTAAAAAAAAAACCTCTCACTTACCCATCTATTTTTGAGGGCTCACTTGAACCACATAAAATGATGCTCTGTTATAAATAGCATACAAAAGGAAAAAGCTTTTACCCTTTGCCAGAAGGCACGATTCCAATATAAAATGAGAAGGGAAGGGGCTGACTTCATGTTAGGCTCATCCCGGGTGATTACAGTAGGAGCCCACACCCACTGCAGGCCCTGCCTGGTCTTGGCCATCTCTGACAATGGTCATCCCTCCCTCTTCCCACTGCTCCAGTTCCTACTTTACTACCTTGGCTTCCTGCACCCCCGCTATCCAGCTCATACAAGTGTGCCAAGCTACACAAAACCCAGGCAGTGAAAGACATCCATCTCCCAGAGATACCCCCCAGAGTTCTCTACAACAACTCATTCAAAGGAATTTAAAGAAAATAAACATAAAAGGGTCTCTCAGCTGAGCTCAGGAGAGCATAGCCTTAAACAGACAGAAAATGCTATTGGCATAACTTCTTCATTGACAAATTATTGGAAAATACCAAATAACATAAAATAGACATGAAATGTTTATGATAGGAGGGTACTGACTGAATACTGTGCCACTGAGGTCTGATAAAGCTAGAAACATTCTCCCAAAGGCAAGAGACTTGATAAAGACTCTGAACAGAGAAAATACTCTCTTGACCAACGTCCTTTCAACCGACCCACCAGATTAACCACATCTCCATCCCTGCAGTAAAACCCACCAGTGAAATCCACGGCACTCTGAGGTCCCCACAGCATCAGCACACATTTCTACCTGTACCTGCTGAGTGGTAGGTTCAAACCAACCCTATAATACCAATTGTATTTGTAATTATATTAACTTTAATATAAATGGAGAAATATGAATATAAAAGGAAATTTTATTTCTATAAAAACTAAACTGAATGTTTTGGAGAAACTCAATAAAGTGAATCAATTAACAAAATAATAGGTTTGTGGAAAAAATGTAAATGGAGGGGCAGTAATAAAAATCTAGTCCCCTGGTTCTGAAGCAAGAACTAAAATAACTCTTCTGTCCCTGATTTAGCTCTTGGAACTACCTGTCAGTCTAGGCATACTACATTAGAAACTGTTATTCTTTGCTCCTCTCAGATCCTTTCTTCAATATAATGCTTTAGAGGAATCATACCTCCATGCCTCCACACAAAGTCTAGGATAAGGAAAGTATAAAAAATACCTTAAAGCCTTTCATACTCTGCTTTGACCAACTTTTTCAATTAACTGACTAAATACTAGTTCCAATCTTATTAAATAAACTTAACACAAACTATCCAAAGGCACAAAAACAAAACGTCAACAGTTGTTTGACACAAGTGGAAGCTGTGCAACTTTCAGAGGGAGCCGTTTAGTAGGAAAAGTCAGAGCAGACCATCAGCACCATTACTGCAAGTTAATTCTACCAAATGTAGCTGCTACTCAGGGCAATGGCTTCAGACATTCTTCAAGTGTGGATGTGGAAAAAGTCCTCTGCTTTGTAAACTGCATTCTTAAATTATAGATGACGGTCTTCTCCTTAATATTGGTCAAGAGAATTATATATTTAAATGAAAAGTCTGTGGCAAAAAGAGAAGATGACAATAAAGCTTGTGGGAGTAGTTACTCTTTCTTAAAAAATTGTGGTAAAATACACAACAAAAAATTTACCATCTTAACCATTTTTAAGTATACAGTTCTCTGATATTGAGTACATCAACACTGTTGTGCAACCATCACCACCATTCATCTACAGAACTTTCTCATCCCAAACTAAAACCCTGTATCCGTTAAACACTAACTCCCCATTCTCCCCTCCTCCCAGCCCCTGGGAACCACCATTCTACTTTCTGTCTCTATGAATTTGACAACTCTAGGGACCTCATATAAATGGAATCATCCAGTATTTGTCCTTTGGTAATTGGCTCATTTCACTAATCATAATGTCCTCAAGCTTCATCTATGTTATAGCATACGTCAGAATTTCCTTCCTTTTAAAGGCTGAAATGCATTTTGTTTACCCATTCATCTGTTAATGGACACTTGGGTTGCTTCCACCTTTTGGCTATTGGGAATAATGCTGTTATGAACATGGGTGTACAAATATCTCTTCCAGACTCTGCTTTCAGTTCTTTTGGGTATATATATGCCCAGAAGTGGAACTGCTGTATCATATGGTAATTTTATTTTTGATTTTTTTAGTAACTGTCATATTGTCTTCCATAGCAATTGCACCATTTTACCTTCTCATCAACGGTGCACATGAGTTCCAATCTCTCCACATCCTCGTCAACACTGTTTTTTTTTTTTTTTTTTTTTTTGCGGTACGCGGGCCTCTCACTGTTGCTGCCTCTCCCGTTGCGGAGCACAGGCTCCGGACGCGCAGGCCCAGCGACCATGGCTCACGGGCCCAGCCGCTCTGCGGCACGTGGGATCTTCCCGGACCGGGGCACGAACCCGTGTCCCCTGGATCGGCAGGCACACTCCCAACCACTGCGCCACCAGGGAAGCCCAACAATGTTTTTTAATAGTAGCCATACTAATGAGTGTGAGGTGGTATCTCATTTGTTTTGATTTGCATCTTCCTAATAATTAATTAGTGATGTTGAGAATTTTTTCATGTATCTATTGGTCATTTACACATCTCCTTTGGAGAAATGTCAATTCAAGTCCTTTGCTCATTTTTCATTGAGTTGGGGTTTTTTGTTTTTGTTTTGTTTTTGTTTAGTAACTCTGACTTTTAAGACTTCCAGGTACTTCTACTTCTTTTTTCTAGAAAGAGACACCCCTCAAGGCACACACCTAGATGCTCCCGTGCAAGCCACTGCACCCAGCCGTACCCTGTACAACTCATACTGCATTGTGAGTGGCACCCCAAGGGGCGGTACAGTGCTGACCCCTTATAGCTGACACATCTATAAGCGGAGCGGTGGCTCTGCTTTCACAACTCAGGGGCTAAATTTCTGATTTATGTTTCCCTCAGCAGAGGCTCGCCACTGCCAGGCACGCAGAGTTTGTACCACAAACGCTAACTTCTCTCTGCCTCCATCTTATCTCTAAGTCTGGCCCTAACTCTTCCCCTTTTTCATCCATTCTTCCAAAGAAAATTCAAGTTTCTAGATTGAAACGGATCCTTTAACAAACACTTTTTTGGCATTTCTCTATCACTAAACCTGCTAAATTATGGAGATACAGAGATTAAGTACCAGTCCCTGTCCTTAGCAGAATTCCAAAGTATCACAAAATACAGAAAACTGCAAAAAAGAAAAGAGAGGCTTGCTTTGGAATCAATTCCCAGCTCTGTTATTTACTATAAATTTAGTAACATCTCTAAACCTCAGTTTTCTTATCCATAAAATGTGAATACTATTTAATCACAAGGTGGTTATGACGATTAAGTGTAATAAAGTTTATGAAGCCTAGTCCAATGTGCTTTAGTTTTCTTCCTTCTGTATCGGTATTTTCTTTCTCTTTGTCTCTCTCTCTCTCTCTCAAACTGATGGTCTAAGGCAGGGGTGGAAGGAGAAAAGAGGGTGATAAAAGATATATTTAGGAGGTAGTAATCTCCCCATAAAGTACTCACCTGTCGCTACCTATAAATTATTATAGTTACTAATTACGTACTTCTTATGGGTCAGGTACTAAGCTATGGACTGAAAATATTAAGATAAAATTCAATTCAAGGACTAACTTACCTAGTTCTCAAGACTCACCACTCTTGCCCCTGAGCTGCCCACCCCTGCCATACCAAATGAAGGCATGGCTTCCTCATCTCTAAAACAGAAATGCTAGACAGCATACTCCTTTCTAACTGAAGCTCCAGCAAGAAGGGTAATAACCCAGAAAAAAGACATGCCAAAAACTTGACAAAAAAGCACAGTATACAGCTGATAGTGAAGGCCTTTTGGCATTTGGAAAATTAGTTTTAAGTTAGGCGCTTCCTGCCTGTAGGAAGCTTTTTTTACACCTCTTAGACCACTTAAGTCTATGTTGATGTCATTTTCCTCTCCAAAAAGGGATGTTACATAACTATAAACTAGATTAAGTTTTACAATCTAGGTAGATCAGTCTTGCTCAACACCACCTCTAAAAGTCACATCACTAAGTTAGAAACCAGCATTATTTTCTCTATCTCAGTCCCAAAGTACCACTTTGAGTTTCTGCTTCTGCTCTAACAAAGAGAGCAACTGCTTTGCCCCCTATAAACAGTACTCTCTCTTTCCCTGGATGATGTTAAATATCATATGTAAATTATATAAGTAATTAAATGCTGAAAACATTATCATTTAAGGCAACAAAACAGAGGAACACAGTAGGAATCTTAACACTGCTTCAGCTTCTGCACAAATTCTCTCTGTCCTTCTAATGATGGTTATAAACAGTCTTAAATGGCTCTTTATCTGCTGACTGTGACGTCACCACTGGCAGCCGCTGCACTATAATTGTTTGGGGAGAATCGCTGCACGTCTCTGAGCTGCTATCACATGCATTCTCCACTCCCTCCCTATCATCCAAACACTGTATTTAGTGAACAATATAAACAATACATCAATTAGAGTCCTTTAAAATTGAGAGTCAAACAGAAAAACATACCAATTATCTGGTTTTCCGTGTTTTATAACAACATAATTTTGGAACTATGATTTATTTGCTTCGTTATAAATAATGATTTTTCAAATTATTCTCCCCTCTCTAGCACTTACTTATATCATATTAATCTTTTTCCACAAGTGTCTATGTTTTCTGACTTCATGACTCATTTTGCCCTGAGGAGACCATGCTTCAATTTCTTGATTATGGCAACTACGTCAAAAAAGAAGCTACAATTACTAAATTCCAAAAAAAGATACCAATAATATTCTGTTGATTCAAGTGTCACTAAAAGTAGACTTGTGCTCTGTTACAATTCACTCTGAAAAAGTCAAATTAAGACTGAGTGAAATGACAGGAAAATGTAGATCCAACGATGTAACACATACTGATGCAGGCTATATCCCATTTTGCAAGCCAAGTGAGAGGTTTTTGGTGATGATTTCCTCATTTCTTCAGACCAATCTGTGGCTTCAGTAGTCTCTGAATTTGCACCACTCACTTAAATGCAAGATGGCCTGCACTGGAACTTAGACCATAAACTTTTCTTCCCTCTAAAGATTAGGACTTGTGGATGAGGCCACAAAACCTGTGTCATGACTTACCATAGTTCGCCAATTTCTATTTCATCATTCTAAGGCAGGAACTAAAATTAGAACCTGTTCCTGTTTTCTTTCCTAAAACTACCCTTCAGGGTGAGAATATTAATTATACTAGAAATTTCTGTTCTCTCTTTGAGATGATGCTTTAGCAGTAGGTTTTTCAACCATGAAACTATTGACAATTGGGGCTAGATGATTCTTTCTTGAGGTGCTACCCTGTGTATTATAGGGCATTTAGCTGTCCAATGACAAGGAACAATCCCCTTAGTATGAAACCAAAAAAGTGTCCTGATAGGGAAAATTGTCCCAAATAAGAACAACTGCTTTAGAGATATTCCACTGTTTGCTTCTATACAAGTCTAGAATGAGAACAGTGTAATCAGAGAATGAGAATGCCTTCAAGATTCTTCCCATTGTCTCAAATTTTAAAGATTAAAAACCTTGAAGACCATGAGGCTGGGTCTGGAGTTACTAGGGCACCCAGCTGCTTAGGCTCTGACTAGCTGGCTGGCAGACAGGAGGCCCCTCCTCGCTGTGGCCATCCTGCTTCTCGAGAAATCAGATTTAGATTTTGAGAAGTATGAGTTTCCTAAAAGACAAAATATAAATACTCCCTTTTTTTTTTCCCATTACAGAGGCTGTCATGCCTACAGTCACCCATTTCACCCTGTATGAAAGACAATTTAATTAGATTAAGATACAAGTTATTAGGCTGTATTCAAAAATATAAACTGGTAGCTGCTCTAAAGGGGGAAAAAAAGTGCATGAAGAAGAAAGGGCAAAAGAAAAACTTTTCTTCAAGGCTTCAAGTATCCCCTTGCTAATGGTCGTATTCATGGATCAGAAGAGATATTCATTTCACGACTGCAGCACAATAGCTTCTTGTTGCAATAACCATTACAATACAGCATCTATCTAAAGGCCTGTGAGGACTAGTATCAAAATCTAGTAACTACACAGGTGACTCACCTTACCTTTAATTTTTTTAAACTCCAAAAACAAATATTCTAACTCATCAAGTTTTATTTAGCACAGGTACCATTTACAGGTACTATTTCCATCTTCCGGCAAGAATGATGTTTTATTGGTCCCTAAATTATTTAAGAGAGTCTCATAAACTTTCACTGAAGCTATTTACTTATGAGGGCTGAAATCAACGCAAACCATGGTAAGTGTTCAAAACATTATAAAAGCAAATAAATTCATTTTATTCCAACACAAATAGATGCCAAAAAGCACACTGGAAGTCAAAAAACAAACGTTGCTTTGCTCCAAAAACATCTGATCTTAATCTGTCAAAAATTACTACTACATTGCTCTCTGCTATACAACCTTCAGCACTGAAAATTATTATCATTGTTACTTCTCCTACTCTTGGTTGCATCTTACTTAGGGATAGAAGAATGGGATAAAAATCACATATTACTGAAATTATCCTTGTAAATTCCTTTAGTTGTAAATTCTTTGACATATACAAATGTATAGTTCATCCAAAAGATGGAGTGCATATATGGCTGAATTCATATAAGTTAAATCTGTATATGATATGCCTATACTATAATAAAACAGTTTTAAGCAAGAATACATAAATGGCAGGGAGAGCTCCATTATGTATTATTCAATCCTTCATACTATAAAGTCATATCTTTTAGTATCATATAGGTATGACTATAGAAAGTGATAAATTTTTAGGTAATAATATTGTGTCCCGGGCTTCCCTGGTGGCGCAGTGGTTGAGAGTCCGCCTGCCGATGCAGGGGACAGGGGTTCGTGCCCCGGTCCAGGAAGATCCCACATGCCATGGAGCGGCTGGACCCGTAAGCCATGGCCGCTGAGCCTACGCGTCCGGAGCCTGTGCTCCGCAACGGGAGAGGCCACAACAGTGAGAGACCCTTGTACTGAAAAAAAAAAAAAAAAAAAATTGTGTCCCAATTCTGAATTATTCTACCAATACTCAAATATCCCAATTCAATCAAGTAAAACTGCTATATCTTGTTCCTTACATCCATCATATTTTTTTTGTAATTGTGAATATAAATAAATGGTAGTCTATCTGATGCTTCTGTTCTCTCTGCACATACTTGCAAATGCAAGCAAAAGTCATGCTTAGGAGACAACTGCCCGCCCTGCTGCTGCCAGTGACTAGATGAGCTTCGGTACACTGAAAAGGAAATAGGAAGCAAAGTGTTTGTGTAAATACGCAACAAAGACAAACCTCTTCTGTGTCTGAAAAGCATGAAATCATAAATACGGATGAAAATACATCATCACAATAGACCTTAGGACAAGAGAATTCATGGTCATATCTAAAAACAATGAAAAGCCATTGAACCCCTAACACTGCCACCAAGCATAATCTGTGATGGGAGCAACTGGCACTTTCTCACAAAACATCTGTTAGTGGCCAAAGCAGTTTCTTAGGAGATTTTCCATCCCAATCAACAGAAATCATAGTTGAAAATTTCCCCAATGTATCCCCAACTAACTAAAATCCAGTGAATATAGGTACTTTTTAAGAGGACACATAGTAAATCCAAGTTCTTTTCATTAGGCTATGTGTCTACTGAACATCCAGTATGAAAACTGGAGCTTCAAATGCACAAGAAAAACGTGTCCTCTGAATCTAGTAAAATTAAAATCATACACATTTTGAAAGACATATTTAAAGATGAGAACAGTTATTTTTGTGATCAAAAAAGTCATCCCATCCCAGGAAGGGGTGGAATTACGTACCTCCAAATACACTGGTTTTCACGTGGAGCCAGAAAGAGGAGCATGAGATCACTCAGAACACAGTGAAGAGCAGAGGCAGAGAAACAGGTTCTCAGAGCAAGAAGGGCTTGATTCGGGCACCAGAAGCCAGAGCTAAGGCACCAGGGATACAGAGCCAGGTTACACAGGAACAAGACACAGCATTTCCAAACAAGTAAGAGAAGTGGGATCTGTGCAAACACAGTAGACAGCTACCCATCTACTGCCCATGGCCAGCCTCCTGCAAGCAGGTTGGGGGAGCAACCCACATCAGGGCAGCCATGAACAGTGCTCTGATAGAAAACTACCCAGAAGTTATGACCAGGGCTTCCCTGGTGGCACAGTGGTTAGGAACCTGCCTGCCAATGCAGGGGACACAGGTTTGAGCCCTGGTCCGGGAAGATCTCACATCCCGCGGAGCAACTAAGCCCATGCGCCACAACTACTGAGCCCATGTGCCTAGAGCCCATGCTCCGCAACAAGAGAAGTCACTGCAATGAGAAACCGGCGCACCACAACGAAGAGCAGCCCCCGCTCACCCCAACTAGAGAAAAGCCCGTGCGCAGCAACGAAGACCCAACGCGGACAAAAATAATAAATAAATAAATTTATTTAAAAAAAGAAAAAGAAGTCATGACCATTTGGTTTGCAAGTGAAACAAACCACACCACTTTTGAATCTTTCAGATATTTTATTGTTCTGGTAAATAAACAAATTTGACTTTCCGTTCTTGTAATTATTGAGTACCTACAAAGTACTTTCTGTACCTTATTTATGTAAGTCCTCACAAAAATCCTATAAGGCAGATATTATCAACCCGTTTTAGAAATAAGGAAACTAAGATTCGGAAAAGTTACATAATTTTCCGAAATTCAAATAGCCAATAAGTGGCAGAGTTAACCTCTGAGCCAAAGTATTTCTGATTCTAAAGCCAGTGTTGTCAAACTGACAAGAATAAATTGCCTATATCACCTCTAAATGCACACTTTCCCCATTTAAACACAGGATCCAAAAGGTTAGGCTACTAGCAGTATGTTGCCTTAAGGGTTCCAGCTGCATTTGACCATTTGTTATGTATCACACTTTCCAGGAGACTGGAAAGGATGTGAGATACCTTATAATACCAGGGCCCACAAGGTAAAGAGGGAAAGGGGGCCAGTACTATTGAGATGCATCACTATACGGTATGGAAGGACCTACACTCCTCTGGATCAAGATGTTGGCAGCAAGTACAAATAAAGAACTTGACAAACTACAGCAGTAGTTCTCAAAGTGTTGGTCTCAGATCAGCAGCATCTGGGAACTTAGAAATGTAAGTTCTCAGGTCCCATCTCAGACCTACTAAATCAGAAACTCAGGATGGGGCAGTAATCTGTGTTTTAACAATCCAAGAGGCAATTTTGACTCCCCTGCTAAAGTCTGAGGACCAGTGAACTACAAAATACAGAATGGGACACAGTATTCTACAGTATTTCTTAAAACTGACATGTATCTAATGTCAATGAAGAATTATATGGACTTTAAGTAAAACTGACATGCTGAAGTAGACACATTAGGCCAAGTCAATTGTAAAATTCTTAGATGATCTCCAAAGAAGAAAAAGATTGGAATCCTTGAAACAGTGATAAAGCCAAAATCAGCATCTTACAGACAAATCTTTATTATCCACTTAAATAACACGGTTAATTTTAAAATCAATACCTCCCGTAAATCATATTCAGTATTTCTTACCGCAGGTGCTACCAAAAAAAAAAAAAAGATGCAAGTGAAACAAACCAGACCGCTTTTGAATCTTTCAGATGTTTTACTGTTCTGATAAACTAAACAAATTTGACTTTCCCTTCTTGCAAAAGCTTAATGATATCTGGACAACTATCTCATATACATACAACCTATAAAAATTCCCAAAAGTGAAAAAATGACTCGTTCATGCTTGAAATTAGATAATTATACACTGTTAAAAGAGAACAGACATTTAAGATCATTTCATTCAACGCTATTATGTTATAAATTAGGAAAAAGAGGGCCAAAAGACTCATGTGGAGAGCTGGCTACTGACAGAACTTAAACGAGAGTCTGCTGGGCCTTCCGACCTCCAGTCCAGAATGCTCTCAATCTACCACCCTGCCTCAGCCATGATTTAACTTAATAAAAAAAGATCTAATGACATTTTAGCAATTTCCAAAAAGCCTCTAGAACATAAAACTTTAAAAGTATATATTATTCAGCTATCTCTCTTAAAGAATTGACAGAAATCATGACCTGATAAATTGAACAAAAGATAGATTCTTGTATCTGCATACCAGCTCCAGCTCTGAGACAGTATCTGTTTCTAACATAACTGAATTCTGTACTATGCAGTGATAAATCAATTGTTGAGTAATTTAAACAGACAATCGTATGAATTAGTACCTGTTTAGCCACATGTTGTTTTTATCACTTTGATTCAGTGAGGATAATTATAAGGATTCCATTCATCTCTCTGAACACTTACAAAGCACCCACTATGTATCTCCACACACAGGGACACAGCAGTGAGGGAAGTGATCAAACAGCAAGGTGCAGGCTCTCCTGAGGATTACTGACCAACAAGGGGGACAGTGATGAGTACTGTGGAGACAATAAAAATAGTGTAATCGAGTAGGGTGACGGGGGAGGAGGAGACACTGGTAAAGACCTCTCTGAGGAGCTGACATTTGATCTGAGACCTTGAAAAGGCATTTGAAATATCTGGAGGAGGAAGAATACAGGCAGAGGTGACTGCAAGTACAAAGGCGGAGGGAGGGAATGAGCTGGCGTGCTCAGAGGGCAGAGTAGCTGGGGCCAGGCTAATGAGGGGAAGAGGAGTAAGGCTGAGAGGCAGGCAGGAGCTTGTAGGGATAGTAGGGTGTTTGGATTTCATTCTAAGTGTAATGGGAACCTCTGGAAGGTTTTTAATAGGAGCACAAGAGGATCTGATTACTTATGAACACAACAGAGTCATTACAAATTCTAAATACACCTTTGAGTTTATCACCCCCAGCAACTCTCACGGGACCACAGGAGTCAGAAGGCTTAATTTAAAATATTTCCATAGCACAGTGTGAGCAGACATGCTAAGGAATGACTCGAAATCTACACCAGATCATCAAGCTACAGACATTAAATCAATACATTGACACACAGTTACTCCACAGGCTAAATTATTCTATCTCCTGGATACTTAGCTTGTGTGCTATCTAGAATACAGTCACAGAACAGTTTAAGGAGATTCCTGTTAGAACTCTAATGCTACCTCCATTAAAAAAAGAATCCTCCAAAGAACAAACTCAATTTGAACACATGCTTCTACATTTCTAAAAATATGTAATCTTGCTGCTTAGAAAGCTATGTCTCAAACCAAAACAACAAGGCCCTGATAGAACAGCCACAGTATACGTCAAAAAAAATTCGGAAAAATCAACCAATGATACTGTCATCATTCTCTTCAACACATCTTTCACTGCTAGTTCAACAAAAGTTACTTCCTAATTAAACTGAAGACTATATTTACTCTTCCAGATTATTCTCTTTAGATTAGGGCCTCTAAACATAAAGCTACAAAATTAAAAATATATATATAGCATCCAAAAATTATTGGCTGCCTAGTCTTCAATTCAATGATTTCCACCACTGGTGTTTTAATTCCCAAACGTTCTCTGATTATTCCCTCAAAAGAAGAGGTATGAAAGCCTCCTACATCACAATGGTCTGTTAGGAGCTAAGGAGGATATCAAAGGCAATATGTTAAAAAGAGTTCAGGCTAATAAAATAAATAATAACAACAGAATCTGTTAAATATAATAACAGAAGTCATACTTGAGTCCTCGAAGCTGGGGATTATCCCTTTACACAGCAAACTGGCTGATGTGTTCTCTCCATGCCATAATCTATAACATGGAAATTCATCAGGAGACACTACCTAGACTCAGGCAATTGTGGGGAAATGGACAGTTACTGAGGATTCTTCAGCAGGGAATAACATGAACAGACTGAGATTTAGAATAATAATCCATGGCATTATAGAAACAGACTGAAGAAGGAAGACACCATACCCAGGATGTCAATGAGAAGAATAACGTGACGGTCAAAGACAATGAAGGCTTGAACACAGACAAAAGAGTTTTAACATAAAGAGTCCTTAACTCCAGGAAAAGGAAAAAAAGCCCTTTCTGAAGAAGAAATTTACAACACATGATGATATCCAATTATAAGGAGTCGAAAGAATAAGAACAAAAACTGGGGTCTTCTGCCTTAGGACAACACAGAAATCCTGTCTGAATTTCCAGCCGGTCCTACAGATTTTAGACTCAAGACTATAATATCAACTCCTGTCTGAGTTTGCAGCCAACAGGCTGCCCTGCAGACTTCAAACACAAGCCTGCAACATCAACTCTCCCATGGGTTCCCAGCCTGCCAGTCTGCCCTGAACATTTTGGACCTTCCAGCCCCTACAATCATGTGAGCCAATTCCTTAAAATAAAGCTTTTTATATATCTATATTTCTATCCTCTTAGTTCTCGTTCTCTGGAGAGCCCTGGAATTGCTACTTTAAATAATCATCTCAACTAGTTAAGACAACTTTCAAATTTACTACAATTTTAAGTGTGTGTGTGTGTTGCCTCTTTTAAAAGAAGGGGTAGGGATCCTCATGATATTAGCTCAATTAAGGGTAAGGAAAGAGACAATTTACTAAGTGACCTTTACATCAAAAGCTTTCACATTTATCATCGCATGAAACATCACAACTTTGCAATTCAGTTGTAGGTAAAGAATGAGAGGCTCAGAGAAGTCAAGTGGCTTCCCTCATGTGGAAAATCCAGTCAGCAGCAGAGTAAGGTTCGAAATGAAACTGATCTGACTCCAATCCCCTTGCGCCTCCCCATGCCATGCTATGTGCCCAACAGTGTGGAAGTATCCCAGGAGAGCAAGGCCAGTTTCATTCAGCTGCAGTGAGTAATATGTGGGAAGAGAAAAAAGACTGCCTAGGACCACAACTTACATGGCCTTGAATCTAGCCCAGCGAATCAGATTCTGTACAATAGGCAGAATGAACCAATGAGTTAACACTTATATCACAAGAAGGTTGTGTCATTTTTCTATCAAATTCACAGCAGCATCGAGAACAGCCTTTCATTTCTTTGAGCTTCCTCAGAGTTAAAATACTTTATATTTTGTCTAAGAACAAACAAATAGAATATCCTCCTCCCTTCCCACCCTTCCGAAAAATATTTAATAGTCCTTCCCCCAAATCTGGCACCTTGTGGTGACAAAGAAGTACAAATAAGAAGGACACACAAATAAACCAACAACAAGAAAACATTACACATAGCCAAAGTTCCTACCAACACCAGTCTCAAGTTTACTACTTTACCACAGAGAGGCAAAAAAGGCAAATTAAATCAAGGTCGATAGGAAGTGCCAAAAAAGTAACCTGATGCACAAAGCCCCAAAGTACATTACAGGTCTTGAAGGCCTTTGACAATGTCCCACCTTCTACCTAATTCCGATAGATACCTGGACTGCTAACACAAACGTCCCATTGTATTTCTTAAAGTTTTGCAACTAAAACCTACGAAATATCAAAAAAGAATTTTTTTTTTAATTAAAAGGTAGGGTGAGCCATCTTAGAGTAGATCCAATTCAGGAGTACCACAGAAACTAATGCTGAAAGGATATTCTCTAAACCCAAACAGCCTAGGATTTCCGGTGTGACCAAATCATCCAGACCTTCCTCGCTCATGCTGTTTCTAGCACCCATCTCTAAAACATCACATACTGCTTACCATCTCAACTGGCCCTTATTATACCAACAGAGTCCACCGTGCCCAATTTTAGTTTCTGAGCTTCTTTTTCAAGCAGTTTTATTTGTATTTCATGACTTATTCTTTCTTAGGGGTCTTCCAAAGAACAAACAGAGAAACTGATTATTTTAAAAAACAATAAAATTCATTCTATCTTGCAATTACCAGATGGGTCCAAGAGACTATCTTATAAATCTAAGATACATTATGGAATCTTCATGACTTATTTTTCCTGTATCTTGAAACACTTTGCTATTTGCAAGGTGTTTCATGCTTACAAATCACCCTGAGATTATTCTATATTTTACTCATCAGTTATTCCCAACTTGGACTTCCCTGATGGTGCAGTGGTTAAGAATCTACCTGCCAGTGCAGGGGACACGGGTTCGAGCCCTGGTCCAGGAAGATCTCACATGCTGTGGAGTAACTAAGCCCGTGTGCCACAACTACTGAGCCCGGGTGCCACAATTACTGAAGCCCACGTGCCTAGAGCCCGTGCTCCACAACAAGAAGCCACCACAATGAGTAAGCCCGCGCACCAGTCGCCGCAACTAGAGAAAGCCTGCATGCAGCAACGAAGACCCGATATGCAGCCAAAAAATAAAATAATTTTTTTTAAAGTAAAAGATTTTTAAAACAAAATTACTCCTGTGTTAAAAAAAAAAGACTAAGAAAACAGAAGAATAGTGGAATCACCTACAGAAGGATGATATAATAATGAAAGAAAATTATTACTACTGTATCATCCTTCAGTTTTCTTACTGCATTGTCCAAAGCATTGCATCATTTTTCAAGAAAGTTTCAGACTAAAGACACTAACTTTGTCATCTGCTTTTAGCTTTCATTGAACACAACTGAGAACTCCGAATTTTTCATTTTTTGCCCATAATGGCAAAGAGAAAAAAACTGATAAAAGTAGTCATGTCACAGTTAGACAAATCAGGAGATAATGCAAAGAGACAGACGACAACACTGTAGATTCTAATGATGATGATAAATTAATCATAAGCAAACTCTCAGACTATGAGTCTTCCAATGAAGACAGCACACATGAATTTTTCTCAAATACGAGAATTGATGCATGAACGATGTATTTCTAAGTACAACAGGAGAGCATAGTATTCTCATCCAGTAAGTCATTCAACAGGAAGGACTACATCATGCAGTATTTTACAACAAGAACTTGGACCATACCATTTTGCTAAAAGGGCCTGTGACTGTATTCATTCATCTATTACAATGCTTATATGTCAAAATTTGCTTCATATGGTTCGTTAGTAGACTGCAAGTTGACAGGTTGGAGACAGTACTGAAAGGAAATATGTGATACATCTTTGGAAATGAAAATATTTATTAGATTGACCATGTTAATTAGCATTTACAAACCTAGGAATAAAAACGTTTTGCAATTATGGAGCAAAGATGATGGCCGCCTTCTTTTCAACAGAACTATGACTTGTCCACGATTTCAAAAAATTCCTCAAGCATGGCCTTTGACGATGCAAGTGCAAGAAGAACAAGAAGTAATGATGAGCCATTAGAGATATATTTGAAATATGGAATCCCTATTTACAAGATGAATATTTCTAGATTCATGTATAACAGATGGTCAGCAGTTAGTTGTATTCAGAGAATGTTACCCACTTTGGATGTACACACCTTAAAAACCTAGAAAACATGGAATAAGAATTTGGGTTTGCTATGCTTAAATTCTTATTTAAAAGTCCTAATAAAGCTGTTTTTCACTATCCTTTTATTGTTCTGTAAATTACTTGTAAAATGGCTTAAAAAGACAAATTTTTAAGGAGCCATTTATCCCAGACAGTAAATGGTAATGGATTATTTTTCCTGATGTATAGACGATGAAGCAGCTTTGAGTCAGCTCTGTGAAAGTTTAAAAGATGTCTTTTGGAAAGACAGAATATACACTTTTGAATCCTAGCAACATTAAACAAGAGTTTGTTGAAAATTATGGTTGCTTATCTTCCCTCCCCATAGCAATCAAAGCTAATTACTCATTTCAAAATCAGAAATCATTTTTATCAACTGGTCAATAATTTTTATGATAGGCTTCAAAACTCTGTAAAACAGCCTGGAAACCAGGGATTATATGAAATCTTCAAGACCCTTCCTATCTCCAGACTTCTGATTCCACAATACTGAAAATTTTAGTCAAGATTTACATCCAACAGCCTATTAAAATTCAAATGTATTTCTAATCTACAACTTCAAATCACACTATGTTGTTTCTTTAAACTAAATAATCATCTCTGAAACTTCATATATAGAATGCTAAGTGAATGCGCAATTCTTTTTTTTAATTTTATTTATTTATTTTTTAACAGCCTTATTGGAGTATAATTGCTTTACAATGCTGTGTTAGTTTCTGCTGTATAACAAAGTGAATTGGCTATACATATACATATATCCCCATATCTCTTCCCCTCCCACTCTCCCTATCCCACCCCTCTAGGTGGTCACAAAGCACTGAGTTGATCTCCCTGTGCTATGTGGCTGCTTCCCACTAGCTATCTATTTCACATTTGGTAGTGCATGTATGTCCATGCCACTCTCTCACTTAGTCCCAGCTTACCCTTCCCCCTCCCCGTGTCCTCAAGTCCATTCTCTATGTCTGCGTCTTTATTCCTGTCCTGCCCCTAGGTTCTTCAGAACCTTTTTTTTTTTTAGATTCCATATATATATGTGTTAGCATATGGTATTTGTTTTTCTCTTTCTGATTTACTTCACACTGTGTAACAGTCTCTAGGTCCATCCACCTCACTACAAATAACTCAATTTTGTTTCTGCTTATGGCTGAGTAATATTCCATTGTATATATGTGCCACATCTTCTTTATCTATTCGTCTGTCGATGGACACTTAGGTTGCTTCCATGTCCTGGCTATTGTAAATAGAGCTGAATGTGCAATTCTTAATGATTTTCTAGACAGAGTTTTTTCCCTCAATCTTTATCATTATCCTTATTATTATTAGCAATCATTTTATACCTGATAAATTAAACTTTCAAAAGTTTATCTCCTATTCAGCAGTGATCAATGAGTGTAGCAGACATCACTAGTAGATTGCCATCCCCACGAACACCACCCCCCTAGAGAATACAGCATATAAACCATTGTCTTGATGCCTATAAAGTAACTGAATTGTAGTTCTGATACTTAAAGGCTTACTAAGATATAAATTGTTTGTTTTACCATAATAGAACCAGCTTCCGAGATTTTATATCCTTGTATTTGCTTCTATAGTATTTTTTATCTCCTTTTTCATTATTAGGTAATCATATAATTTTTCATCCCTACCCACATACTTGCTTCATACTAGCACGGTGAATGCCTATAGCAGCCTCTTTCCCAATTGCATATTCCTAATATAACCACGTAACCAAGATTAGCAGAATTATATTTAAGTGAAATCTTACTGGCATTAATTTGGGATATTCAAAGAATTTCTTCTGCCTATTTTCCTGTTTTTGTCTATATTCCAGATACATGAGGTTGTGACAGAGTCTTTTGTTGTTTTTCCTGTTTACAGAGTAATACAATTTTTAAACTCATATCCCAGGGTGTTATAAAATATAGCCTCCTCCGGCCCCAGCAATGATATCATTGTTGAGTTGTTTTCAATAGAGGCTCAAAAAGGCTGTACTTCCTGCCTTACAGGTCAGGTCTGGTTCCGTTTTTGGATCTTCTCCATTGTATTCAATCTCTGGTTCTCAAGGTGCCTACTCACTGACTTGGGGCTTGAGGAACGGGACAGAATATTGTCTTTGTAATATTTTTTCATTTTTGTTTTTCTTTAATCATAGCAGCTTAAATATTGCATAAAAGCTGTGGCTTCTCAAATTTTTAACTTTAGCCTTCTCTGGGTAGTTTCTTTCTAAAATAGACATTAAATAAATTTACAAAACAGGGCTTCTTGGCAACACCCCTTTTCCCAGATACAGAAGCACTAGTGGTGCTCATCCCTCTCCTAGGAGCCCTAAGACACCTTGAGCCTCACTCACATCCAATGCTCTTTTCTACATTCTGTGCAGTTAATTAGTGACATATAAGACATACAAGACATGCATCTTAGCATCTTTCATTCCAAACCACTTCTTGGATAAAGGGGCCAGATTTAAAGAGCCACTTCTTGAGCTGATTCGTTTTTTTGCTATTGTGCTCCATCAGACCAGATTTGGGGTTGGGGGGTATAATTTCTATGACATAAAAGCATACACTCTACCTTCTCACATGCTACCACCAACCACATGCTACCACCAGATTCAAACAGCTGTTAACTACTTACCTAGTCAGAAATGAAATTACATACAATATTTTCAGAGAATTCAGTCATCCCTATGTTCTAAAACCCGTGGCAGCAGCAACTCTCACGAGTCATTACTGAGGATTTCAGGCCTATGCCACAGGTGAGTCGTGCCCTGAACCATTAAATCACTTCATTTAAAACTCTCAAAAACTGAATTGGGTTTTGCCATGTATAGGCTGTCTCTTTCCCATATAGACGAAAGGATCAAATCCAACAGAAAACTGCAAATGATTTTCTTTCTAGTCTTATATAGTAACAGGTGTATTTGCTCAAATTCTAGGACTTTCTCAAGTGGGAGCCGTTGTGGTTTTGCTCCCATAATCCAATGCAAGCACATTTCCCACTGTGAGACAGAGGGCCAAATAACACTGTGGTACTTTTGAAAAGCTGAGGCAAACTCTGCTTTAGTGCCTCCCTTTGAAATTATTTATTTTAATTTTAACTCTCTCTATTCCTGTTTGAAAATTTTTTTTTAATCTGATATTGCCTCATTTCAATATTCTGTGATATCATAATACTATAATTTAAGAGCCTGATATCTAAGTTGTACTCAAAGTGAGATCTTTTTTATTTGCTATTTCCACTCACCTCCCCCGCCATCACCACCACCATCACTTCCAGTAGCCCAGGGACGTGGCAGGGTGACTGCAGTAGCTAGGATCTTACCTGTGGGCGGCAGTTAACTGTAAAAGCAACAGGTCCTAGCTTGTTTCTACTTCCACTCCCAAGAATATTCATAAATCTATACATTTGTAGACACTTTAGTTTTCAAAAACAGCTGTCTTTTACCCTCATAAAACAATCTTCAGAGTTAGCGATCAGTGACTTAGAACGGAGGCTTTGGTGTTGAGGTGAAACAGATTCAGTACTTACCACTCCTGTCCTACACCGCCCCTCCAGCAAACAGTACAGTACAGATCAACAGCCACAGGGCTTCCTGCAGAGGCCTGCCCTGGAAAACTGAGAGCATGACTGGGCAGGGCAGAATGCAGGCTCTCTGCAGGCAATGATGAGCTGAACTAGACAAGGCCCGTTCCTTTTTCCAAACATCAGAGAGATAAGTCACTTCTCCTGCCTTAGGGAAGAGTAAGTGAAGGTTCCTAGCGAGGCCAGGAGTATTACCCTAATGAACGCCCATCCCACACCAGCGATTACAGAACCAGAAGAAAATAGGTTCTAATACAACAAGCAGGACCAAAGGGACCACGCCCTTAAATCCAGCATGATGTTCCCAAATCCCTCCACACTGTTCTCTCTGAGTGAAACACTCTTCCTCCCCCGCCCCCGTCCAAAACCTGTTCATTGTGCTTTTTTTTTTTTTTTTTTTTTTTTTGCGGTATGCGGGCCTCTCACTGCTGCAGCCTCTCCCGTTGCGGAGCACAGGCTCCGGACGCACAGGCCCAGTGGCCACGGCTCATGGGCCCAGCCACTCCGCGGCATGTGGGATCTTCCCGGACCGGGGCACGAACCCGTGTCCCCTGCATGGGCAGGCGGACTCCCAACCACTGCACCACCAGGGAAGCCCCCATTGTGCATTATTAATACTATCTTCAATCCTCCTATTTTGTAGAAATCTTTGTAAGTCACTTATCCATTTTGAGAGCATTTGCTTACTGAAAACTAAGTGATATACTCTATAAATCCACTTACACAGGCACATAATCTGTAATAGACTGCAATATGCTGAAAAGCAGCAAACAATGGAGGGCTGTTAACTCATCCGCATTCTTCCCTTGGGATATTTCAAGACACATGACCCAATGACTTATAGATCCAATGATGGTACCAATGTCAAGGCACACATCAAATATTAGTAAAGCTTAATTTAAGCATAAACACAAGTTTTAACATTTACTTCCCATATCCAAATGTAACTATTTGCATTCTCCCTATAATGCAAGCACCCCTCTTCAGAGACCACCACTTCCAGCAATAGGGACTGACATCACAACTGAGCTTTAAGAAAGATAACTCTGGTAGCAATGTGGAGAGGGAAAAGCTGAAAGACCTGAGACCCAAAACAGGATGGTGGCAATGAACATGACAAGGTTACGCATGTAATGACAGAGGTGCAATCAACAGGAGTTGGAAAAAGGTTAGATTTGGGGGTGGTCTGGAGAAAGTAAGTGAAGGAGAGGACGGAACTTTGGATGATTTCAAGGTAACAAGCCTGAATGACTCAGAGAATGTAATAGCATTAACCAAAAAGAAAAATGCACCAACAGCAATTTGAGTGCAGGACACTTAGATGGAGAGATCCTTGAGAAATATTTACATTTAAAAGACAAGTTCTGGGTCATTCCCTACATATTTCTCTGGATCTTTGCTTAGATCAAAAATAGCAGAGCTCAAATTTTCATATAGAGTCTACTTGGAAAAGACATATTCTTACAGTAGAAAATGCTCAGAAACCCTCTAACTTTTTGAATGGAGAAGCTATTATTTATTTCCCAAGATTCCTAAGATCTAAAAGGTGAGAGGGGGGCTTCCCTGGTGGCGCAGTGGTTAAGAATCCACCTGCCAATGCAGGGGACACGGGTTCGAACCCTGGTCCAGGAAGATCCCACATGCTGTGGAGCAACTAAGCCCGTGCGCCACAACTACTGAGCCTGCTCTCTAGAGCCCGTGAGCCACAACTACCGAGCCCATGTGCCAAAACTACTGAGCCTGTGCTCTAGAGCCCGTGCTCTGCAACGAGAAGCCACCACGATGAGAAGCCCGCACACTGCAATGAAGAGTAGCCCCCGCTCTCCGCAACTAGAGAAAGCCCACGCACAGCAACGAAGACCCAATGCAGCCAAAAATAAATAAATAAATAAATTTAAAATGTATATTGTTTAATTAATTGATTAATTAAAAGGTGAGAGAAAAAAAAAAAGGTGAGAGGGTGCTGACTTTTTAAATCTTTGCAAAAAGCCAGGGAGGTTATCATTGCTCGACTAACTCCACATCAGATCCCAACAAAACTGAGTTTCTTGCAAGCAGGGACTATATTTTACTCACATTTTTATTGCAGCACAGTGCTGAAACTGGATGGGGATTCTTCAGTTTAAAAAAAAAAAAAAGCAATGCATGTGTTTGTGAGCACTAATAATGATTACTATAAATCAGGGGTCAACAAACTTTTCTTTAAAGGACCAAATAGTAACTATTTCAGGCTGCAGGAGCCATATGGTTTCTGTCACACTGCCACTGTAGCACAAAAGCAGCCATAGACAATAGAACATATTAGTGTGGCTGAGTTCTCATAAAACATTACTTGTAAAAACAGGTGCCCAGATTTGATCCATGGGTCATTATCTGCTGAGCCCTGCTATAAGTAATGACATACCTTTGCTGATTAAAAGGAAAATTTCATCTCAGTACTTTTTGTATTTGATCTTAGATATTCACACAATGAAGGAGCATCCAGGAAAAGGACCAAGCCACAGCATTATACCCCTTGCAGTAGCAGTGACACTGATAGTAATTCTGGCAATTTCCACACATTCCTTCTGCATATACAAGCACAAGAGTGGTATCTTCAGGAGACTCGCACAGTTTGGAAATCCTTACTATCCTGCAACCAACTTTAGTATAGTACATTTAGAAGAAAATAGCCTCATTTCTGATCTTAGGAGAATGACCAATAGTAATGAAGTGAGAGGATGCCACGGCCATGAGAATGAGTATAGAAGATTACTTTCCTTTACAGACCGGATGCTGCTCTAATGTGAATTGTGTCACCATTTAATCTATTCTTAAAATGATTACTGGTTTCGAATTGTAACCAAATCAGGTGTTATTTATTCATTTCCTCGAACTGTGATCTATTCTTTAAAAGAGGAAATTTTACAATGGTTATTCTTCAGAAAACAAGAACTACTAAAAGAAACTCCCAAATGAAAACTCTCAAAAAAAAAAAAAAAAAAGGACAAGTGGAACAGAAACTAATGAAGGAGCTGAAAATGGTCAATATGACACCGGAAAAGAACAAGGACACTGAAGTATCTTAGCAGCCAAGGGAAGGGAAAAGCATTTTCAAAGGATGAGATGATCTTCTGTGTCAAATACTGTCAATAATTAAAGGAGACAAGGGACAGAGACAGTGGGTGTGGCAAATAATAAGGCTGGCATCTACTGAGTGTATGCTGGGCACATTGTCCTAAGAGTTTCACAAGTATTAACTCAATTAATCCTCCCAAGAACCCAGTGAGGTAAGTAGTACTACCATCCCCACTGAGATGATTACTTCCATAATAAGGTAAAGGCAGAGCCCAGATTGGATGGGGTTAAGAACAAATGAGAGTTGAGAAAGAAGAGTTTAAAAAAGGTTTGCTAGTAAAAGAACAGAGGAAGAGAAGACAGAACAGTAGCTGGAGGTGAAAGGGGTTTTGTTTTGGGTTTTGTTTTGTTTTAAGATGAAGGCTATTTGAAACTTTAAGTGTTTATCGGCTGAAGTGACAGAATCTAGGTCTGCCCAATAGGAAAAATGTCCTAGGCCACTGGGAAAAGTCACATTTAGAGGGCAGGAGCATGCTATCTAGAGTCCAGGGAGCAGGTAGGGAAGGACACACAGGAGAGACTGGCACAGGGCTACCAGAAAACAGTGTCACAGTGCCATGGATGGCCGACTCTGCAAACAGAGACACCAAAGAGAAGGGACTAAGAAAGAGTAAGATCTGAGAGGGGACGGGACAGAAACGGCAGTTGTGGAGCAGTCTCCATCTTCCTTCTGCCCCAGCCCTTGGGTGGGGTGGGTAGCACTGGTTCAGTACAGACTGCATGAGGCTGAATGAGGTATGCCCATGGGTTCCTGCAGGTGAGATGCGTGTACCCAACCAAAGGACAGAGGCAGAGGCTGAGGACGGTAGCTGTTCAGAGCCCCACTTGTAACCTACATGGAAATCACTCATCATCTTCCTCCTCTCCTTGCTGGCACCCTGCTTCCTCCTGAATTCCAAAAGAGGTCAGATAACATGGCTACAGGCCATTACACTATAATTATTTCAGAAGCAGTCAGAGTCACAGAGAGAAAAGATGCCCAAAGAGCAGTGGAGGAGGGTGGCAGACAAGCTCCTTCAGCGCAGCAGTTTGGCTACAGGGGCCAGCGTGTCCCTAAGTAGCTGGGAGCTCATGCGTGCTCCAAAGCCAGAACCGATTGTTAGAGAACAAAAAAGAGGTAACTTAGTCACACAGGGAAAATATCTGGATGGAAATTCTAGTTGGGTGGGTACGTTTTGTGGATTTAGCTGCAAGGTGGTATATTAAAGGGTGTTAAAAAGTAACAACCGTGTTTTAGATTACCTAATTTTACAATTAATATTTCCAGAATAAAAAAACTAAGAACACTTTCCCACAGACACCTCTACCAAAACCATTATGGCAAAGTCAGAATAAGAGTCAATATCTTAAAACAAATTACAGATATGCAATACAGACATTTCCTTTGAACAACTTATATCCCACTTGGATCACTCATAAAACCCAGTCATAAAATTAAAGAACTGTTCTAATGTCTAAAATTTAATTTCAAAGCATAAATCTACATGAAAATCATGTAACATCAAGAGAATGGAAATGGTTTCTAGAAAAACACTTGTTTTTTTTCCAGTTAGGGAGGAGTTACAGGAAGAATATAAACTGAACGGAGAAGATGTGAGTCACAGTCACAGGCTCAGCCGATCACTAGGTACTTGCAGTACCCTAAACAATCAAGCCCCTCTCTTTAAGTTCCCATCTCTTCAACTGTCAATGAATAAGCTGGACCAGATTCAAAGTACATCAAAACCACAGCTTTACAAACACAGATAATTAATTTTCTAGAACAAATACAGGCTTCTATTTAGCTGGACAGTCAGGAACACTCTCACAGCACCTATAATTTATTAAGCAATATTAATTGTTATTAAAGATAATAAATGCTATCACTTAAGTCATCGCATACTAAGCAAAAACTATTCGATCTTTATTAGGTCTTAGATCATTTGATTATAAATGAAAATAGAACCTAGTATTTTCTAAATCTTTAAAAAATGCTTATTCAATCTTTATTAGGCCTTAGATCATCTGATTACAAATGAAAATAGAACCTAGTATTTTCTAAATCTTTAAAAAATGCTTATAGAATCATAAATCAGTATCTCTATTTCAGATTTGCAGAATGCTTGTATTTTTTTCATTGCATTTTTGATACTTTCATATTTTCAAAAAACCATATTCTTTTAGCACCTTGCTTAGGAAATTGTACTATTTAATAATCACATTATAATGGTGATTATTATAATCACCAATAATCACTTCTTAGAATATTAAAAGAGATGGTGTATTGCTTTTATTTTATTTATTTTTATTTATTTTTGGGGGGGAGTGCCGCGCCACGCGGCTCGTGGGATCTTAGTTCCCTGACAAAGGATGAAACCCGGGCCCCCTGCAGTGGGAGTGTGGAATTTTAACCACTGGACTGCCAGGGAATTCCACTGGTGTACTGCTTTTAAATTTTAACTTAAGATTTATTCATCTCTGGGAATTCCCGGGCGGTCCAGGGGTTAGGACTCGGCGCTTTCACTGCCAGGGCCCAGGTTCCAACCCGGGTCAGGGAATTAAGATCCCTCGAGCCATGGGGCAAGGCCCAAAAAAAAAAGGATTTATTCATCTCCAAAGAATGTGCACATATGTCCTCGTTAAAAACACCAGAGGGACACCCATTTCAAGGGTATCACTGTGCAAATTCCACTAAGTTTTGTGAAGCAGGCCACTAATAATAACAAACAAAAATAATACAGAACATAGCATTTCAGGAGAGTGGAAGTGGAGGAAGAAAAGCGGGGGGGGGGGGGGGGGGGCGACAGGAGGAGCGGCACACAGCACCACAGCCACCCCCCAGGCAGCAACTGTAGCCGTGCATATACAAGGGGTCTGTGTGTGACAGAAGACTTGTCCAAAGATGCCCAGCTCAGAAAAAGGTAAAGCTAGGTTTCAAAACCAAGTACATACCTGCCTCCCCAATCATACATTTTTTCACCAGTTCACATGCCATAGTAAGCACGGGATCAGCAGCAGTAAAGGCAGAAAATGCCTTAAAGATGGGGAAGTACCTGTACCAAGAATTCTTCCAGAGCAGGACTGCAAGTTGCAAATGCCTACTGGGGGGTCAGGCAAGTTACAGAAAATGAAGGGAACTCGGTGGAACTAGGTAAAAGGAGACGGTGTGTATCATCCTAAGAAGGCAGCTATGCTTCACTTCACACCGAAACGTGGGCCTGATGTTGCCAGACTTTCTGCTTCTTTTCGAGAGATACTGGAAATAAACTCATTTTTTTTTAATATTGACAACTAACTTTTAAAAATTAAACATGTCCTGCTCAAACCATATAAATCCGTGGACCACTAGCATCCAGCCCCTGAAACTGGCAGACTGCAACTACTACCTGGAGGCACTACTATCATTTCTGACAGAACTAGAAATAGACAAGTATGAAATCCAAAGGGCAATGAGGCACAGGTCTGAGAACAGCTGGAGTCTATGAAGTGGGATGAAACATGTGTCTAATCTAAACTGAAATTAGTTATTAGCAATATGTTTCATTCTCAATTTTTTTGGTTTTGAATTTCCCAAAGTTAAAGAAAGAAAGAGAGCACGAGAGAGAGAGGGAGGGAGAACAAACCAACTTTATAGTAACAAATTTAATGCCAGGCACAACCTACTCTCAAGTGAGTCAGTTAAGCCACCAGTTACAGAAACTCTGCAATATCACCAATTCTGACCCAGTTAATATTTATTTGGGTAGTGGTGGGCAATCCCAGGCTCATACCACCTTCTCAGTAAATTGCTAACATGTTTCAGAAATACACTGATATTCCTGAAAAGATACATATGTATATACATACAGTATATAGTTCTGAAGCAACATCAAAAATGTAAACAGGAAGATAAAGCTGAAATTTCCAGTATGTGAAAAAAATTTTTATTTTGTAATTTACATTTAGATACTGGGAAGGCTTGGATGTTGACAACCTAAAAATCTAATTACCAAGCAGGGTAGATACGTAAGAGAAAATTTTGAATGATTAATTTTATGTTTTTCCCAATTATTTCAGTATTTTGATGGCTGTTCACTGTGAACACACATACTGGAAGTGGTTTATTTTTTAAAACCAAAATGGGAAGATCCCTAGTCCAACTCATCCTTCCTGTAGACCTGAAAAGGAAAGTAGTCTGGGGTTTAGAAAACAAATAAATGGGGAAAGACATAAAAGACCCAGTAACCAACAAATATCAGTGGGGTCCACACATTAGGGTGAAAGAAACTGATCTCCAAAACCAGTATACTACATTGTGGGTTTACCAACCAAGTATACAATTAGTCATTTTCTATTAGTTCTTGATCTTAGCCAACAAAGCATAGCCAAGGTAAAGTAAGCATATCAGTGTGTTACATTTCAAGCAAGATCTTGAAATTAAAACAGAAATATTTCATACGTTCAAAGGATTTTAACAAGGATTATTTAAGCGAAAGATACAAATGAGAACATATCCAGTATAGCCACTTCTTCTCATCTCTCAGTGCATTCCTAATCTGTTGCATCTTCAAAGAAACATGTTTGTGAATGAATGTTGTGAATAAATCAAAACATTTTAGCTGCAAACACAACAGAATCTCAGGAAGTATAAAGTGGCCTAAGAGTTAAAAAGTGTTTTCATTTGACAGGTAAATGGCGATTTTTTAAGCTTGCAAAGAACACATTTTTCCAAGCTTTATTTGAGGCCTCAAGACAATTTTTTTACCTATGCTTCTTCTACAGCAATGTTCTCAGTAAATGGCATGGCCATTTAATATATTCCACATCATTATAAGCACTCAAACCTACAAGCACTGGATCCTACACCACATCAACTAAAACACTTATTATATTTAGGTGATGTTTAAAAAGCAGCTATAAGTTACCTTAAGGACTGTTCTCTCCATCATCAATATTTCCCACAGAGTAATTCAAAAATTCAACCAATAAACATTTCCATATAAATCCTGTTTTGACTCACAAACATCACAGTCGGTTCTACTAAACGTTGCATAGGTATCTGACACAAAATTTTCCTTTTTTCTTGGTTTATAAAGAAGTGGATTCAACAAGAGCCTCCATTCTGCACAGAGATTTAACCTTACAACCCTCCCATCACGAAGGTCACCATATGAAAAGAAGTTAATTTGCATTCATTATCCTTAGAAGGAAAGAATTTTCAGAGTTGGAAAAAAAGAGATCTTACTTTTTTTTTTTCCCCCCCCAACTCTTAAGGAAATAGTTCATTCCAGTGGTAAAGGTTTTCTACATGCAAAATTCAAGTACGGACATTAACTGAAATTTTCTTTTCTGCAATGGATTTACTGAGGAAAGTAATAAACTTAACAAGATGTTTCAGCTCTGCCTCAGACCAGTTCACTAAACAACACTTAGAAAGTTAAGATACCAGAGGCTCTTCACTTCGGCAAAAAGAAATCAGACTTTTTTCTTTGTTGGGTAATTATGGGTTTCTATAACTACCCAAAAATGCAGACGAATAAAGGTTTTGCTTTTGTTTCATCTGTTTCTTTTCTTAAAAAAATTAAGTGCTAATGGTCATCAGCCTAAAAGAATAAAAATGTGGAAGAAATGAATAGTTCTGACCTTCCTCTCACTTTTTCTAAGCAAGATATGAACTATGTCAAAAGAAAAAAAAACAGAAAGAAAAGAGAAAAAGCTAAAGGAAAAGATGAAGGAGAGACTAGCGGCATAACAGCATGGTTGAGTACAGAAAGGTGCCCCTTTACTAGCTGTGTATTCTTAATCAAGTTACTCAGCTTCCTGGTACCCATTTTCTCATCTTGGAAATGTCAGTTTACTGGCTCTGAATGGGGTGTTCCATTTTGTCTTTCAAAAAAAAAAGCTATGTATTAATTACTGGATCACAAGGGTATGATTTACTCTGGTAAACATACCCTAAAAGGTTAAAAAAAAGAAAAAAAAAGAGTTCACCACTACAATCAAGTAATTTTACCATCCAAGTAATACATTTTCTTAGAACAGGGAAAAAGATAACAGCTTTCTGATAATAACGGACCTTACAATCGCAGAATATTTTTCAAGTACTTGCAGAAGAAAGGCATTTTGCACCCATGGAAACCAGTTCATGGGGGTCAAACTGCAAGCTTTCTTCACCATTCTATAATCTATGAGAATTTATGTAGAAGTATCCATAATCTGGAACTTTCCACAGATGAAAACTAATTGAACATATTTCTTTCAAATCCTAAACACATGAATGAAAAAGGCCTCGCTCATAAAAACAGACACCTTAAGGGTTTAGAGCCAAACAGGCAAGATGAAAAGGTATTTGCAGGAAGTACTACTCAGAGGTTGATCTGTTCATACAGGTCTGTAAGCAGGTGAAAGAGTAAGCCAGGGAGGAGGGCTGAAAGCTAAAAGGCAAAGATGGAAAAAAGCGTGGGGTGGCCCAGAGCAAGCACCACGACAATCAGGTATCCTCTTCCAGCAGAGGAACTTCTGGGCTGGCCCCTGGAGTCCTGCTAAAGAATCAGAAAGAGAAACAACAAATATAAAGCTACAAAGAGATAAAGCACACCTCCACCAGCACATTGCCTGTTTTAGGGATCACCACCCTTTCTGGGTATCTCAGAGGCTAGATAGAGAGTGAAGCTCAACTCCATGAGAAAAGAATAGAAACAAGGGTTTCAGAAGTTAAAATGTGGCCACCCCATACAAATACGTGGAAAGTATCGCCAGTCTAGCCTGCACTAGAGAGATAAGGAGAAACTGGAACACACCTTTTTCAAAACCTCAAAGAGACACCAAGCCTTATTTGAAACACAGCAGGAAAAACCACTACAACATTACTGATGTAACTCTATAAAGAGCAAGAAATGAAATAAAAATGAATTAAATTCACACTGGAGTTTTATCTTATCTAAGCAAAAACTGAACTTTTCAGAGCTACTAGAAGCAATGGCCCATTTCTGGCTTGTTTCCTGTAGGTGGCTGATCAGGTAGGAGTTCTATAAACTGATGACATTATATAAACTGATGATGCAGTTGAAGCCTTGTCCTTTCTCATATAACGCATTACCTGGCACCTACTGCAGTGCTATGCATACAATGTTGACTTTTGTAAAAAACACTCTTATTCTGTGTCTGCTGAACTATCTGAAAAAGAGGTTTTAAAGTTAAGGTTACCCCTTGTTCACTCAAATCTCCCTTCCATGTACCATTTTAGACCCATTAATAAATGACTCATCACCTCTAGAGATGAAAGCCTCAACCACAAGCACCCATGCTGCACAGTGTTGGTGGCTCATTCTAATCACCCTTCTTGACTGAACCCCACTTCTGTTTAAGTACCCACCTCTCCTGTCCAGTCATGTGCTTTAGGGGAAAGTTCATTCTAGTTTTAGCTCCAACAAGTAGACTGGAATTTGTAAAGCAATCATGGTAACTGCTTTAGAATGGACATGTGACAATACTCCCAATGAAACATGAGAAATCTAACTGGGAGCTTCTGGGAAAGATCTCCTAAGAAAAATTACATTTCTTCCTGCACTCTCTTCTTCTGTAGACATTAATATTTCTGGAAGTGCTAACTGGAACTGCTGAAGTAGCTTCTGACCAAGAGGGAAGCCTACCTGGTGGAGCTGAGAGACAGAAAGGACTCAAGTCCTTGATGATGTCATTGAGTTCCTGATCACACCACCTGCTGTCTGGACTCCACCAACTTCTACATTCTCAGTGCTGTGAAATACTAAATTCCCTCATGATTTACGCGTGCTTGATTCAGGCTGTCCATCACTTGCAGCCAGAGGCATCCTAAGTGACCCACACCATGGTGTGGGTCTCCTCTTCAGGGCACTTGGTAGGACTGCTCTTTCGGCTCCATATGTTTGGGTGGGGCTGTGTCACTTAAGCCACGTGAGCTGAAGTCCTCTGGAACTCTCTCTTTTCCCTCTGCATGGCAACTCGCAACATTCCAGACAGCGTCTGTTCTATCAGCCTGGATCCCTGAGTAATAAAGCGCAGATCCCCTCTCACCCCCCCTTACCCCCACCCACTGGCAATCCACAATGAATAACATAAGCAGGAATTAAACCTTTGTTATTTTAAGCCACTAAAATCTTTTGGGAATTTGTAGTGTAACAGAAGCTGGTCTAATACATTTTATTTTAAAATAAAAATAAAAACAAATGAAAGAAACATTAACCTGAGTTCCCAGTCAACACAAATAAAAAGGAAAAAAATAAAATAATCTCACAAATCATGTTTCTGTTTACCCAGATGTGAAGAAATGGCAAAAAGAGTTGGCTAAGGGAAACTAAGAGAGAACTGTACCTGAAGAGAGAATAATACCTTCTAAGAAACCCCTAGCAGTAAATGCCCAGTTCAATAAAACAAAAGTAGGGAAAAACTATCTTACCAGTATAATATTAAAGCAACTTCCTATCTAAACGTACCCTCTTCGTTCCAGGGAAAGGAGTTACTTATGGAGAAGACTGGTATTGCTAAGAACCTGACGAAAAGAAAACAATGGGCCAACGGGCTGACAGAGCATGACGGGATCAGATTTTGGACATTCCGGCCAGTTACAAAAGTAGAGTGCTTTTCAACTTTTCCATATCTACACAGAATGAAAGGATTATAATGACCAGCTATACAAAGGACAACAAAGAAAGGAATATAAAATGTCTAAGCCTTTATAGCCTACAAAAAATAATTATTAGCTCATTTGACTACATCAGTTATTTCAAAATGCTAGCTGGCTAACTCAAACACAAGAATCTGTGAGTTGTTAATTTCAAGAAGCCTATTTTAGTCCTAGAGACACACATTAGGGATCCTAGAAAGACTATAGCAATTTGATGCTTTCTATCACACAATACAAAAATGACAACCTCTACTTGCATTTTTCCTCTCTTAATTTACATATGGAATTTGGTACATTGAGTGTGTCATTAAGTTACCCTTACAGCATATTAGAGGAGAAACGACAACATCCATCACCCTTTGATGCAACAGCTGAGCAGCCCTGCCTTCTGACGTTTCTGTCAGGAGGACCCTACTTCTGATACTGTCAACACAAAGTAGGCTAATTTTCTCAGACACCTTTTGGTCCCTTCGGTCACACTCTCCAAAGCACCCTCCCTTCTCTGAGCATAACTGCAAAACTCATCCCTCTGACCAGAAAGCCTTCTTTGACAGCCAAACACATTTTATTACACAGATACCTGGTAGAAAAACAGTTCAGAAAAGAAAAGCATGGAGGCAGCAGCCTCTGCACCTCTAGGAGTGGCCAAACCCATAGACAGGACGCCCCACGCATTCCTGTGTGCACGGACACACCCTACTGCTACCCCAGCATTTACACACAACAACTGCCTGGCCCTGGCCCCAAGCACAGTCTGCCAGAATGACAAGACAGGTGACAGGGAATGCCTGTTGCACAAGGATGAAAGGAATTCCACGGCAGAAGAGGAACAGCTGAGCAAGCAGCTCAGGCACAGGGAGAGGCCCTATCTGAGGAAGAGCACAATGTGCACGCTCTCCCTGGAGAAGGTGAGATGGGAAAGCCGTTCAGAAGAACAACTGCAGTGGTTAGGACAGGAGGGGCCGGACCAGCAGGCTGAAGGGCTAGTTACACGACTATAACTAGCTTTCACCACAGCCCTCGTGCGGAATCAGCAATAGGGGACAGGACTTCCCAGGTGGCACAGTGGTTAAGAATCCACCTGCCAATGCAGGGGACACGGGTTCGAGCCCTGGTCTGGGAAGATTCCACATGCCGCGGAGCAACTAAGCCTGTGCACCACAACTACGGAGCCTGCGTGCCACAACTACTGAAGCCCGTGCGCCTAGAGCCCGTGCTCCACAACAAGAGAAGCCACCGCAGTGCGAAGCCCACACACCCCAACGAAGAGCAGCCCCTGCTCACCACAACTAGAGAAAGCCCATGCACAGCAACGAAGACCCAACACAGCCAAAAATAAATAAATAAATTTATTAAAAAAAAAAAAGAAAGAAAAGAAAGAAATAGGGGTCAACTCAAGGAAATCAGCTCAACTCCAAAAGAGCTGACTTTGAGAAAAAGCAAAAGCCTCAATCCCAGAGCATCAAAATATCATTCTGGTATCTTTTTCTTTGGCCCATGATAAGAAATTTTATAGAACAGTCAATTTCTCTAAGCACACAGAAAGAAAATGCCAAACTTTTAAAGTCATTACCTTGAGGAAACTACTCTTATTAATCTGTTTCGAAGGTATGTAAACAACAGTCACACCACGAATGTCATATCCTGAGTAAGGTGAAATTCTTCCAGAGAGTCGGTAACATGGGTATGGCGTGTCCCGTTTCCATGTTTATGCTGCAGTCAGTAACTAATGAACTTCGAAAGTCCCGCTACTTAGCAGGGCACCTGAATGCATCTACACACATTTCCTGACATGCATTCCTGAATGCATCTACACACAATGATCAAATTGTTCGTGGCAGTGAATAGAGGATTCCGATTTCTGTCAGGGCACAGAAGCAGATGTACAATACTCACAAAGTGTCTATACAGCCTATGGGACACTGTATAGGCTCAATACATGAGAGTTATCATGTTAATGATTATTAAAACAAGGCCTCAATTATTTTCCTCTAACCAAACTCTCCATATACATCATGTCTTCTTATACGACTTATACAGACCCAGATGATTAACAATCACAGTCTTTTGTTTTAAGTGATAAAATGGTTTAAAACGATAAAACACTTAGCATAACATGAACATAAATACCTGCAACAACTACATTACGTAAAACATAAATGTGTATTCATTTATCAATCTTTTGATGCAGAGCCAAGTATAAACTCATAATGCATTATCTAAAACATCCAGTTTCTTTCTTTAAAGTGGGAGCCATTCATTTGTTCAACAAATGCTGAACTCAACATTTGCCCAACTCAAGTGAAGCACTGTTCTAGGAATTAGTTAGGACTTTGGCCTTTACTCTGAGACAGAAACCATTAGAGTTTTGAGAACAGTGTCATGATCTGACTTTAATTCTACCAGGTTCATTTGGTTGGGAAGCAGGGAGATAGGACATTAAGAGGCTATTATAATAAATCCAGGATCGAGACAATGGAATTTGAACTGAGGAGATAAGTCAAATCCTGGACATATTTTGAAGAAGGAGCCAACAAAGTATTCAACTCAGTTAGTAGGAGAGAACTATACAAACATACTAGAAAACAGCCTCCCAGCCTTGCTGAGACGATGTTACAGAGAGTAGACAGAGGTCAACTAAGAGGACTTTTACATAAAACAAACCTTGCCTCATCTAAGGATAAATTTGCTAAATGGTTCCTTTTTAATCCTCAAACAATATCTATCTGGACCAGTTAAGATGATAAAATATGTGGTCTAGTCCCTAATAATGTACCTTCTCCTCTTCAGTAAAAGATCAACTCCAAATATACTATTGTGGTCAACAAGCTCAACATACCCAAAATGGAAAGCACGGACCTTCCTAACATCTCAGGTTCTTCAAAATAATTATACCCATCTAAACATGTTATTATAAGGATTAAATAAAAGTGCATTTTATTGAAATTTTATTGAAAGCACCCATGCCGCTTCTGTTTTAGGCATAAGGAGGAAATACTGTGGAGCAGCCCAATCCCAGGATTTACCCCCTCATCCACGTGATCGGCGACCCCGCAGTCATGCAGTGCACAGCCCACAAAGCCACATTCAATAGTATATTCTGGGAAAAGAGCAGAATAGCATTCCCACACTGCCACAAACCTACCTGCATGAACTTAAATAAGATCCTTGACCTTGCTGGCCTCAGCAGTAAGGGAAAACAGAGTTCCCTAATACCAGTCACTTCCCTCTTGCCCCCTCAAACCTGCGTCTTTTATTTCTTCATTTCCACTGGAGCTAGAATTCAATCTCATTTGTTTTCTCTTAAGTCCTCATCCTAGTTTCACCAAAACCTGTAGGTTCTTTTTCTAAGCAACTCGGAACTTGATCTCCTTTATCCCCTTTTCCATTCTCATTGCCTCATTCTCTCTCAAATTAACTTAAACAACCAACATTCTAATTGGTCTCCTTGCTTCTGTCCCTCTTATTCTGCCCTAAAGTCATCTTTCTGAAATGAATACCCTCGGTCACTCACCTATGTTTCCCCACGCCTACAAAATAAAGTCCACACTCAACATAACACGGCAGACTGGGTCCTTCACATAGTGCTTCTACCAAGCTGACTCCATCGCCATCTCCTTCCATCTCCTCCAGTGCAGCCTTCATTCCAGCCACTCGACACTAACCACTTTGCCCAAGTTTCCCCCTCCACCTAAAATGATGTACAAGTTTCCCCCTCCACCTAAAATGTTGCTGGTATCCCAACTTTCTTCACCTGGCAAAATCCTACTATCTTCTAGACATCCTCTATGAGCTTAATCTCACATCTTTCACTTATTTAATTTCATGTCTTCTAGGAAGATGGCCCCTCTGCCTCCCTATGCTGAGTGAATCCTTCCTTCTCTGTGCTGCCACAGCAACTGGTACACACCACTACTAGAGCACCTGTACGAGGTACTGCCAATGAAGGTTTTTGTGCAGGAAGGGCCCAGTCTTTCACATGTTTACATCCTCTCTCCAGTGCCCAACCATGCCTGAAACACAGTAGAAGGTACATACATGCATGAGAAACAAATAAAAACAGACTCCAACTCTGCAGGTTGTTTCAGTTTAATTAAGTGCCTCACATGGCATTATTTTTCCAGTTAATGGTTTGTTTGTTTTTTAGTCTTGGGAATAGCAGTGTTCTTCCCATAAAAGCCTGCCTCTTCCTTTAAAGTTCTTGGTAGGCAGATATATTCTATGGGATTAAATCAAAGATCTCCATTTTCTCTACTTAGGCATTTTCTAGATCAAGGCTTTTGAACGTCAGCCTTATTAACATTTAGAGCCAGATAATTCTTTGTTGTAGGGAGCTGTCCCGTGCTTTATAGGACGTTTAGAAGCATCCCTGGCCTCTACTCATCTAAAACTTAACATGTCATTCATACGTGCACATAACCTAAAGAAAAATATTACATCATGAATAGCTATAAAGGATATACACATTAGCTGAGATCTAGTTTCTCAATAATTATAACATTTGTTAGCAAATATGATATAAAGAAAAAGGAAATGACAAAAAGAAAGAAACTAATTTAAACATTACAGTTTTATCTCAGAAATTACTTTCCAGAGGCATGGAAGTAAAAATGCTTGGGCATATCGTATGAAAATATGACCTGTTTCTCTTTTGTAAATTATTTTAAGACCTACTCATTAGTATATGCAGACAATCTCTGGTGCAACATTTACTTCAAATTCAACCAGAAACATTTTTATCAGCTTCCCATAGTAGAAAAGACAATGTTATCTAACTATATACTTAAATGTAATACAATGTAGCAGCACATTATCATTCCCATCTCACCAAAAAGTGAAAACAAACATTCTGCATTATTTCTCTCAATGAAAACTACCGAATATTCAATTCTTTGTCTTGGTTCTATTACTCGGTTTCCTATGCATCCTAGTCAAGGCCTCCATATATCGGGAATTCTTCCTACCCTGCCCCTTAAATAGCTATTTTTTCTGCGTTTGTAATTTTTAGAAATTTGTTACACAGTACAAAACACGGCACAACGTGCAACTACATTCTTCACTCTCCTTGAGTTTTCATCTAATTGTTCACCCCTTACTGTTCTCTGAAGGTTTTACAGAGATGAGCAGTGCTTTGAGTTTGGTTTGTTTTTTAATTGCATAGTCAGCTACAATAAGGATCGACTGAGACAACAGGAGATCAGAAACTTGAAGTGACACCACATACCTAAAAGTCCTGAAGAAGACAGTAAATATGTAGCAAGAATAGACTCTAACAGGGATCACCCTCTGCTAACATCTCCATTTATCAAGATTTCTAGGCAAAAAAACTCAACAAAGTCGAACTTCCCTTGGTTTACAGAACTACCCATTAACCAAGATAACATCCCAGCAATTCAAAACTGGTGCACTGTTTATTTACTCTCAAGAGTCCATCTGCACTCATCATTCCTTTATTTTCCACCACCACCAGCCCCTCAGAACAAAACAAAATCCAGATCGGTCCAGTCCTCTTCCTTAAATACATACCTATTTTAAAAATTGGAAACATAAGCAGCAATTCGGCATCTATTAATCAAAGGTCACAAATTCAAAACCAAATCTAAAATAATACTTATTTTTTAAAACTCTGTGGAAGGAGGCAATAAAAAGCATTCCTTGGCCTCTTTATATTCCCCCATTTAGATTTTCAGGCGTTCACTTGAACTCCTCTCGGTTTCTCTGTGTCAGCGCCCAACATGACTGCTAATACAAACCTTAGAGCTATTCTTTACCAGAAAAAAAAAAAAAAAAAAAGTCCTTTAAAATGCATTCAGTTGAAGGAAATAAATCCTTTGGAACACACTGCCATCTATTCTTCCAATGCCTCCTACCCTCATCTGACCTGAAATGCTTTTTCTGGGTGTTCTAGTACTATTTGTAAATAGATACCAGAGGCAGACACAACTTTTCTGTGATATACCAGGAGTTATCAATCCATTGAGTCACTTGAGAATTTCCTTTATAGTTATCTTCTTGAGTTTGCTTTTTGTTTGGGGTTTGGTTTTGTTTTGCTTTTAAGGAGCAAAGCAGGAAATGGAGGGAAAAAGATCCACAGTCCTTTGCCTCCGCCCCATCTTTTCCCTCCCCCCCTCAGCCACCCCCAGATGAATGTGAGAACTTCCTGCAGTGAGAACACCATGAATAGGACCTGGCATCTAGACAGGAAAGATAGTACAGGACTATGAATACTCTGAATAAAGCTTCTATGCAGCCACTAAATTAAAGGAATTCAGGAGCTACACAAAGGGCCTGGCTAGTTAATGGATTCAGTCTTTTATTTTACAGTATAACTGGGCAGCACACAAATGAAAGCCTTTCCCAAGGACTGCACTAACAAGGCTAGCTGACTCTCCCTTACATGCTCCCCATTTCGTCCCTAGAGTTGATGTTGTTCTTACTCTTAGACAAACATTTCATGAGGAAGTTGGCTAGATATAATAATTTAACCCACTCTTAAGAAGTACAAATTCTCTCTTACCGAGAGGTCAAGTTCTGAGGTACCTTCAAGCTTTACTCCTTCATAGATTCCTATACAAATAAATTATTTTAGAGACAGTGTTCAAACAGAGAAAGACTACCTCCTTCCTCCCACAGACACGTTTATGCTTCACACTTACTTCTAAAACCATAAAAATAATACCAACTCTGCCTATTAGACTTATGACAAGGAGTGGGGAAAACTTATCACACACCTCAGTCAGATGTGCAGCTGTTCTAAGAATCAATCCAAGATTCACTCTGGATCACCCTCACCTGAGTTGCAGTACTCAAAAATCAAATGGAAGTTAACACTGCATTAAAACAAAACAAACAAACCGAAAAAAAACAAAAACAAAAAAATGTAGAGCTCACTTTGGGTACCTGCAGAACCAGGGATACCTGAGAAACAGTATTTAAACTGAACAATCAACTCTTGAACCCTTTCATTTTCTCTTTCTTTTCATTCTTCTGCCAAGGCCCTCCACCAAAATGGGGTGACTTGAGATCTAAAACTTTAAAAAGGGAGGAAGAAACAGCTTTTTTTGAGATGCAGGAAAAAAATGTATTAATGAACTGCAGAAGAAAGTAGAGACCCCAGTAGTTTGTAAAACCCTATGAAATTCACCCTCCTACAATTAGAACTGTAGAATATTCTTTACATGACAGCAGTAAGTCACACAAGTGGCAGAAAGTACAGGAAAAAGAAAAGAGAACAATAAATTCAAAAGACAAAAATTCAGTAGTCGGAAATCTAGAGACAAGTTGAATCTAAGTAGAGCTCTAAGAAAAGCTATAAAAATGTAAGGACCAGGTTTTCAAGACTATAAAGGATTTTCCCTCAGTGCCTCAATGTATATAAAACAGAGTGGTTATATTAGTGAACACAAAACAACTATAGTGTGTGGAGGGGGAGGGGGAGGGCAGAGGGAGTGAAGGAGAAAAATTATCACTAGACTTCTCTAAGACGAAGTCTTGGGAGGATGTGAACTGCTTCTGCCTCATTCACATCTACATCCCCAATGTACACACATCTGCACATAGAGGCAATCAAAAAACCATTTGCCAAAAGAAAGAAGTTGGAAGATGAGTATTACAGGTATTGTGAGCTGTGTTCCCCCATAATTCATATGTTGAAGGCTTAACTGCTGTACCTCTGAATGTGACTACTATTTGGAGACAGGGCCTTTAAAGAGGTGATTAAATTAAAATGAGGCCATTAGGATGGGCCCTAATCCAACCTGACTAGTGTCTTTATAAGAGGAAATTTGGATATACAAAGGGACACCAGGGTTGCAAGTGCACAGAGGAAAGACTTATGTGAGGACACAGTGAGAAAACAGCCATCTGTAAGCCAAGGAGAGACCTCAGAAGAAAACAAACTTGCGCTTGATCTTGGACCTCTAACCTGTACAACTGTGAGAAAAAAAATTTCTGTTTAAGCCACCCAGTCTGTGGTATCATTATAGCAGCATTAGGAAACTAATACAATGGGAAAGAGAGAAACTGGGAAGGGAAGAAAGAAATTGAAAGGAAGAAGTTAAATAGTTAACCAAAATGTTATCTCTAAGTTTCCAGAACTTATACTTTCTCCTATATACTTTTTCATATTGTAACCAATGTTTTTTGATAAGAAGTAACCCCAAGAAGTCTGGAGTTTGATAATATGAGGCTGTAAAACTTGAATTCTTAAAACAAATTCCCCTTATGTATGTATATATTTAGAATACCAGTAAGACTATGGGTAAATCTAAACATGTGCTGACTAAATAGAAGTAGTAGCATCTAATTTCAGGGATAAAAAGTTAAGAAAGAACAAAAACACTAGTAAAAATAACACCTATGACAGGAGAAGGGTTAATTATAAAAGTTACTATAAAGCCTTTTTGTTGTTGTTGTTTGTTTTTAAGGAGAGGATGCTGAAGAAATGGTGACTACAAACTTTTTAGGTCACATATTCAAGTTAAATATTTTAAGATAATCGCTAAAATAATAAAGCAAATTATAAAACTTCCAGATAAACAAAAAGTAAAATGAGAACTAAAGAAAACCCTGTCAAGAGAAAATCAAAAGCTAAAAAGAAGATGGGGGGAGCACAAAATTAAAACTAAATAAATAGATCGAAATGTAAATAGACTATCAGATTAAATTTTAAGCCTGCTACATGCTGTTTAGAAGGGCAGCAATACAGAAAGAACTTAGAAGAAAGAAAAAAAAAGTAAATATTAACAACAGAAAGCTAATATAATCACATTAATATCAAACAAAATATCCATTAAGACAAAAGCCACTTTTAGAAACAAAAATAGTCATTATACAACAATGAGAAAAAGATGCAGTCAATGAGATTAAGATTCTGAATTTACCTGCAATTTATCAACATTGCCTCCAAATACATAAAGCAAATATCAACAGAATTAAAGGGAGAATTTAATGAATTTACAATTATTGAGAAAGAGTTTTACATACTCTCGATAGATTGAGCAGTCAAAAACTAGTAAGGCTACAGAAAATTTGAATGATATAACTAACAAGCGTGATCTAACAACATATATTATAGCCCAACACCCAACAAGTAGAATATATCTTTTCAAGCAGACAGGGAACAATTATAAAAACATACCAGGGCACAAAGTCAACCTCAACAAATACCAAAGAATCGGTATCATACAGGCACTTTCTCTGACAATTATGCCAAAAAATTAGAAATAAATGATACAATTTAGATTTTTAAAATTCTAATGTATTTGAAAACACTGAAATGCCCTTCAAAATAATTCATAAAATAAAGAAAAAAGCACAATAAAATTACAAAATATTTAGAACTTAACTATATATCAAATGAAAACTAATGCACTTCATATCAAAATTTGTGGGATGCCACTGAAGCGGTATTAAAAGATATTTATGATCTGCTATAGACAGTTACAGGTCCTCCCAAAATTCCTATGTTGAAGCCTAATCCCCAATGTGATGGTATTAGGAGGTGGGGCCTTTGAGAGATGATTAGGCCATGAGGGTAGAGCTCTCCTGGATGGGATTAGCCCTTATAGAAAGTGACTCAGACAGTTCCCTCTCCCCTTCAGATGTATGAGGATACAAGAAGAAGTCACTAGTCTGTATCTTGGAACACGGTTCTTACCAGAACCCAACCACGCTGGCACCCTGGTCAGAGACTTCTAGTCTCCAGAACCATGAGAAATAAATTTTTGTTATTTATAACCCACCCAGTCCATGGTACTTTGTTATAGCAGCCCGAACTGACTAAAATATGGTCTTAGAAGAAGGGCTGAAAATTAATAAGCTAAGCATCTGACTTTAGTTAGGAATAAATGGAAAGAGAACTTCTAAAAAACTGATCAATGGAATTAAAAATAGGAGCATACATTAATTAAATATGGGGGAGGGGAACAACACAAGTTTCAATAAAACCAAATGCTGGTTCTTTCAAAACACTAATAATACTGTATTTACAAACCCATGGTTAGACCAACAATAAAGAGAAGGCACACTGCAAAATGTGACAGAGATTTCAATAATGTTGAAAAACAGATGTCAAATGTTTTTTTAGAAAAATGCATCTTCCCAAAACTGACTCCAGAAGAATTAGAAAACCTCAATATAGCTATAACCATTAGATAAAGTGAAACACCACTATAAAAGCTACCAGGTCCAGAAAGTTTGAGCAAATTCTACCAAACCTTCAAGGAACTAGCAGATAACTCAGGTTTTATACAAACTGTTCCAGAAAAAAAAAAAAGTGGGAACATTCACCTTCTGAGTAAAACCAAAACAGGGAAGAACAGTTCAAGAAAGGAAGTTTAAGCCAATTCTACTTGTATAACATAAATAAAACACTACTAAATAAAATATTAGCTAATTGAATTCAGCAAGGTAATTTTTTAAATCTCCAGAATGCATGGATCACTTAACATAAGAAAAATTTAAATATATAATTTATCACATTCCACAGATTAAAGGGGGAACAAAAAAACACCATTAAGATCCCTAGGTTACAGAAAAATAATCAGTAAAATCAATACTCCTTTCATGATTTTAAAAACAAACTTCTCATACCATTCTTAACCCTTATAAAGTTTATCAACTAGAAACAAATCAAATTACATGACAAAACATATTCCCTTTAAAGTAAAGAATAAAATTCAAAGTTTTCTATCACCACTTTCTTTCAGCACTGTATTAGAAGTTCTAGCCAGTGTGACAAGAAAAAGAAATTACACATACAAGACCCAAGATAATACCACCACTATGTCCAAGAGATATGGGTGACTACACAAAACAATTCATACAAATACTAAAACTAACAAAATCTCAGCAAGGTTGCTACATTAAGACCAAAATGCAAAAATAAACTGCATCACTATGTACCACCAAACAATATTTTTAAATCTGAACTCACCACTTATAATAAATAACAATTTAAAAAATAATAAGTAATTTTTTAAAACGTACGACATATAGGAATGAATCTCACAAAGCATGTGTCAGGTTGCTGACATCATGAGGTGTACCCAGGTTTACATCTTTAAAACATCACATGTGAAGCAAATAAAGTAAAACTGATTCAACAAGGCTGGAGACAGTTACACAGGTGTTCTTTATACTACTCTCAACTTCAGGCTTGAAGTAGCTACAAGAAATTTTTATTTTTAAAGAAAAAAACTGCAAAGCTGAAATTATTTGGGCAAAATTAAACTAAATTAATTGTTATTTAAGCACATCATTCAAATAATGTTTACCGTACAATTTTCAAAGGCCGTTACAGGCAGTATGTAGAAAAGGAAGAAGAAAATCAAGTTGCGTTTTTTAAAAAAAGTAACTATTTAACAACAGCAGGAAAGTGGTAACATCTGAGGCCTCACTACAAAAAATTTAGTTTTTCTTCCAACTACGTTCCTCCAATTATCGATACATAAAGCAGTCCATTAGGCATGCACATAGTCTCCCCTGGGGCCTGGGAATAAAACCGGTGGTCAGCTGTCTAGATTTAACACCTCTCACAGTCTGTCTCTGACTCAATTCATTTGAAATTAGTATATGATTTCAGTTTCAAATCTTCAATTTCAACCACAGTTTTCCTCCAAAGTGTAAAGATTCTTCTTTATGTAAAAAAGAAACATTGGCTAACATTTACTAACAGTGACTAATTAAAAAACACAGGAGTTAAAGGGACAACAGTAACATTAAGAATTTTCCTTTTAATTGGGAAAGTCTCAGATTTGATCCAGTGACTACCGTTTCAATATTGAAAGTGCTTTGAAAAACGTAAAGCCTCTGTACGTAAAGGATGGTGATATTATTGTTGTTGTTTGTTCTTACTAAAATCATCTAACAGGAAAAACCCTCTAATTTCTTTCAGTATTACAGCACTTCCCTGTAATACTCAACCTCACTATGTGAAGATACCACACACTTTCAATAAGAGTTTATCACTTTTCACCACCCACAAATACCACTGAAGGACTCTTTAAAACTGAAACTCCTTACTTTTAATAGTGTTAGTTGTTCCTTTCAGTTCACAATTAAAGATGAGCAAAATGAGCTAGATTTCTTAGTGAAAGGTCAGTTTATTGATGGCTTGGGGTCATCCAAACTACATTTTCACACATTACCACCAGGTACTAAGAATTTAGACTGTGCTAGAGCATGCTACTGGGTAACATGTATTAATTTTTCCTGTTCTTTTACTCCTGATAAATTAAGTATCCTCCTGGAGTTGAAGTGTACAGAACGTGACCTCACCCACACTTTTTATAAAAGGTGTCTGTCAGTAAGCAAGGAAAAGTTCAGGCAGGCTTACCACAGACCAAGAAAAAGACAAAAACCTCAATTATAATTTTTAAAGGATGTATAACTTAAGTAAGATTATTAAACCATAAAACACAACAGTATTTTTAAATTATTATTCAAATGCCAGGTTTAAAAACCTTACCAAATTATGCCAGATACACCTCCTAAAGGATCCTCAAGTCTGTGTGCGCTGTCCATGCTGAACTTTCCTTTTGCACACTTGCTACAAGTCCTTGTTAACACAGGACACAAACCAAAGGAGAAATTAAATTCTAAATTCCTACAGCAAAATAGGAAAGCCCAGCTAGTCTGTTCTCCAAAGCACAAATAAATTGAAATCTCTTGTTAAGAAATCTATCCCCAACTTACCTCTTATTATCTATATAGAAGTTATTTCTAAATTGTATTGTGTAGTATAACACACCATAATTACAGCCACTTTCTGATAATACATGCTAATGAAAGAAGCAGAGGTACAAATACCACTGAAACTCAAACTCGGATATGCATTACATGATTTCTTTTTCTTTTTTTTCTATGTTTTATCTGGTAGTTTATTTACTGGTTCTTTCTTCCTTCACTCATTCGACAAGAATTTATTGAGTACCTACCACGTGCCAAGCATTCTGTTAGGTTCTAAAACTATAAACACCAATTTCCACAGGGCATGAGAATACAATGCACTGAACCAGTCTTCTGATAGATATACAAAGTACAATGGGAACATCAGCTGGTGCTCTGACCTTTATCTGAATAAACATGGATTGTTAGTAAAATAGCCCAAACACCAGCTTACAGTGAAACATGTAGCAAAAGATTAAAAGTAAACTATCAATATCATGAATAAAATTTAAGCAAGACCATGCAGATAAAAGTAATTCCTGTTGCTCTAAGTCAGGGTTCACAAACCCTACCAGCCCTTTCAGGAAACCTACATGAGTGAAGCGCTCAGGGTACCTTGGAGAGGACAGGGAGGGAGCTGCCACCACTCATCACTACACCTGTGGGCATCGTTGCAGAAGCCCAGGACTTCTGATTTAAAAGATCTAGATCTTCTGATTTAAAAAAAAAAAGAAGAAGAAAAACAAAAATCTAGATTTTTATGGGAAACTTTAAAATATTGAACTGATGGCAATTAATCTGAAAAAATTTCAAACCATGTCACCAAACATAACAGGTCACATGTGAGCCACACATGACACATGGCATTAGTTGTGGACCTCTTTTCTAAGTCCTCCAAAAGATGATCCAACTTAACTCACCTGATCAAGATCATAAATGTTAAGCAAAACTCAAAAGGAAAAAGAAACCCCAAAAGTATATATCCAAATCCTCAACATACTCCTGTTAATACCACAGGAATGTAGTCACAAAAATCCAGACAACATGAAACACTACAGAACAAATAACCTGGTTTCTTCAACAAGTAAATTGCAAGGGAAAGGCGGGTGAGGAGGGTGGGAAAGAAGGGAAACCTAAAATGAAAAGACATTGAAAAGACAAAAAACAAAAAATCACAAAGGCATCAACCACATTTGGATCATAATTTAAACAAAAATTTAAGACAACTGGAAATTTGAACACCGTTGAAAAATGGGAATTAGCGTTAATTTTTTTAAAAATAAAATCACGGTATCATGGTTGTTTTTAAAGAGTGCTTATGTTTTAGAGATACTTAAGTTTAGTGAAATGAACAGATGAAAAGATATGATGTCTAGTATTTGCTTCAAAGTAATCTAGGCAGAAGAAGGGGCTCGAGGTAAAACAAGAATGGCCATGAGTAGGTGGCTGATTGTTGATGCTGAGCAATGAGTAGGCAGGAGGTCATGACACTATTTTGTCTACTTCTCAATTTTTTTTTACACTTTCTATAATGACAACAAAATCCTAAAATAAAGAACTGGTTTTACATCTTTCCTGTGTACGTACTATCACTTGATCTCATAAAAAGTAGGAAAATGATTCAAAAGACGACGACCAAGAGAGGGAAAAGGGAGAACACAGAATAACAGCTTCAATAATAACTATAGAGAAACTAATTAACCTGCCCTTAATTGAAAAATAATTGACTTTGCGCACAAATGACCCCGGGACCTCTCTCGCTTATGGATAAAAAGTGTACAAAAAAGAAATCCTAAGCAGATATAATCTCACTGAATGTATACCTAACAGGATACTGTATCCCATTTTCATTAAAATGAAAGTCTGTTGCTAAAGTGCCAAGAGAACACACTGAATTGGTTTTTTAATTTCCCCAATCAAACATGCCTGATGTTTAGCACAGCTTAACTACTGGGGTGAGTTGGGGGAAGTTAGAGTGTACAACAGGGAATGTTTATATACTCACTCACTGAGAGATACTAATTTTTCTTTTCTAAGAAAGGGAAAACAAGTGGGTCGGGGTGGAACAAAAAGAGGGTAAAATAAAGCTTTCTGTAAAAGTTAATGCAAGACGAGTTAAAAAAAAAAAAAAAGGCTATGCCTTCATTATCAGACCATGGCCCCATGTAATTTGGGAGCATCTTGGGTTCCCAGTGCAGAGACTGTGTAGCCCTGGGTGGCCAGGGAAAGTAAGAAAGATGAAGAAAGTACATGTGGGGAGTGTACACAGGAAGAACAGAGAAGTGGCTATTTAGGTGTCCCGAAGAGAAGGCTTAGCAAATATAGAAAAGACAGGGTTACTTTTACCCTGCCTTTATCCTTCTTACTGATAAGATGAAAGGAAGTTATAAAATGATAGTCATGGCACCTGACCTTGAAAGAGACAAATCTAAATGATGTTTGATAACTCAATGGAATGGTTTCCTATTATTCTTAAAATCCATTCCAAAACACTAACTGTAGCCTATAAGGCCCTTACAGCCAGACACAACCAAGAGTGCATATCTACCTGTCTTGTGTTTAAGGGGGAGGGGGGTTGGGGAGGAACTATGATGACCAAAGCACTCTGAACTTGGCAGAACTCGGCACACACACCCACGATCTGACCCTATTTCTCCAGCCCTGCCTCGTGATACTCACACTCCCTACACTATGCTCACAGGAACCCCTCCTCCAGGTCTTTAAACATGCTGGGCTCCCTACCTCAGGGAGTTTGCTGTTGGGCAATTCACCATGTTTGACATGAAGAGTTAACAATTATGTTTCTTTCTCAAGACTTTCTATCTTATTCCCCAAAATATCTTTATTAAAAATTTACAGAAACCAACTCTGTAACTGGAATATAACATAATCAGATGATCTAGATACTTCAGTAAATATTGGGGCGATTATATTCTTCAGGACAACCTAACTGTGTTTTTCATTTGTTTGAATAACCACAATTTGAAATTTCAGCATCTAGCCCCGTACTGAGCACAAAACAGAAATTCAACACTTATTACAACTAACAAGAGGAAAAATGATAGGTTTAACATGGTTTCTTAACAGTATTTCTTATTTAAGAATAATTGTCCCCTATACAATCTGATTTATATCTACCTAAACTTATAATTTATCATGTCTTCATGCTCACTTTATAAACAGATTCAAGCCACAAGTCAATCTGACAATCTAGGAACGGAAAGCACATTCTTTAGAACCAGCTTTTATGTCTGCAAGTATCAGTAGTAGGCCATGAGAAAAAAAATAAAACTATCTCAGGAGTTTTATTACTCCATAAGTGATTTTTAAACAGAAAAGAAACAGGACATAATGGAAGGTACGATGCCAGCTTTGTCAAAGTTGCAACTTTTCTGAAGGTTTTTGACCATCATGTCTCCACACCTACACATCCCAACCCCACTCCCCAACTCCTGCCCCAAAGACACACTTAGAGATTGGGAGGGGGGAACCCAAACTGTGCCATCAAAACAAACCTGCCCATTGCCAAGCGCAGCCAAACCTGTAAACCTGAGTCTGGCAATCATTTCCTCCAGCTCTTGTTTACTATCCCCCCTCCCCTTCCCACGCAGTAAGACGCAGATGTGTTACCACAGTTAAGAGAGAATCACCCTACAGAAAATTCAGTGTAGACTGAAATCACAGTCATAAATTCCCCAAAGAGGGTATAAACTACGAGTAGCTGATTGATTCACTCAAGAAAAAGCATATTACAGTAAATATTGAGACTTGGCTTCTCCTTACCTTCTCGCTAACAAAACCGAGGCCCAACTTCCTGAGTGTCAGTTAAATGAATCTTTATCTTTACTCGCCCTTCCGAACAGTCTCAAAGAAACAGGTGGCCCTCTTCCCGCCCACGGTTAACTCCACTGGGTGTTCCTGATTCCTCCCACCTTATTTCTTCCAGGACCTTCCCTTGTTTACTTTCCCCCATCCATTCATCCCTCACCCTTAGCCTCTCCCCTCTCTCTTTCCCTTCAGGATACAAAAAACAATGTTCAAGTTTCTTCCTTCACGACCACATCCCTTCTTTCTTCTGAGGTATAACTTACATCTAGTACAGCACATAAACCTTAAGTGTACAGTCAATAAATTTTTGTGTATGCATATACCTAGGAAAATAAAACCCAGAAAAATGCAAATAACATTATCAACAGCAGATGGCTCAAGCCTTTCCCATCGATAACCCCCCAGAAGTTGAACACAGCATTTCCCATAAACTTTATGAATCCGAGGAAAGCAAAACCCTCACGGGCTTCACAAAAAGAAACAAGAGGACGTCCTTCAAGTGTACTGCAGGCCCCCTGCCAGGCTTCAGGGCAACCTTGAGCATGTGCACATTTCCATTTTCTTTTCAAGAAAGCAAAATTAACATTTGCTTAACCCAGAATTTAGATCCTCACAAAGTACGATACCAAATGAGGCCCCAACGATTCAAATGGATAAAAAAGCCTAGATAGAAAGGGTTGGTAAATCTTAAAGGATTAAGGTGGAATTACTAATCCTAAACTCAGTCTGACTGGACTTTGAACTACTGGTAATTTATGGCTGCTCCTCAAACAATTCAGTATTCCAGAATTATGGCAAGAGTCTACTCCCTCTGGTCCTTCAAGATGGCTCAAGGGCCTTCCTGGGATTCACACAGTGGAGTCAGGAGCCTCTCCTTTGCTGCTACTATAGTCATCTGTGGACCCCACTGCCTCTATTAGAACATTTCCCACTTTTGTATTCTAAATGTTGGCTCGCTTGTTTCCACAAACATGCCCTCAGAGCTATAAGTATTTCAAGGGATCCTAGAAAATTAAAATTAGCCATCTTTGAATCAAAAGTACTTTTTTTTTTTTTTTTGCGGTACGTGGGCCTCTCACTGTCGTGGCCTCTCCCATTGCGGAGCACAGGCTCCGGAGCGCAGGCTCAGCGGCCATGGCTCACGGGCCCAGCCGCTCCGCGGCACATGGGATCCTCCCGGACCGGGGCACGAACCCGTGTCCCCTGCATCGGCAGGCGGACTCTCAACCACTGCGCCACCAGGGAAGCCCCAAAAGTACTTTTGATATAGTAGGTACTCATAGTAATTACTGGATTGAATGAATGAGTGGAAGTGTATAGTTTGCCAGTGTCACTGAGCAACAGCATATCCCATCTTCCTTAATGAGCCCTAATTACCTGGAGTTAACATTTGTGGCAATTTACTATTGCTAAAAATAACATTACCACACTACATTTGTATAACATCTCACAGTTTACAAAGCACTTCCACATATATCATCAAATCTGAACCTCACAAAGTTCTCTGAGATGGATTTTTTTTAAATCTCTCTAATAAATGAGGCTTAAAGAGATTACAGGGTTCATTATAGGTTTCCCATCAAGTAAAGAAGAAGCCCACAGTCAAATCTAGGTCCTAGATCCTCCATCAGTGCTCTTTGCATCCTAAGACCAGGGCCTGGTTTACACCGAGTCCTGCTGTCCTAGGCACTTTCCCTCATCTCATTTGATCTTCTCAACAACGCTGTGTGGCTCACAGGTACTGCCTATTTCCACAGAGAAGGAAAGAGGGAAGTAGAGCTCTGGGCTCAGGGGCACAGCCAGAATGCAGGTTCCAGCCTCAAGTACTTCAAAGTCCATGCTTCCCAAATGCTGATCTGCCCAAACTGGCCCCAGAAGGTTATCAAGGACAAGTTTTCCACATTCGGCAAAGCAAGCTATTATACACTAGTTAACTCTGGCAGCAAATGCTGGGGCTTGCACTCTACCTGAACCTTGCTCGCCTGACAAATCCACACAAGGTACTAAAATGCTCTGTAACTCAGTTTCCCTATCTGTAACCCTGGGGTGGTAACATTACCTGCCTCATAGGGTCATTATGAGGATTAAATGAGTTAATATTTATAAAGCACTTAAAACGGTGCCTCGCACATAGGAAGGATGATATAAATGCCTATAAAGGCATAAACTGAGGAAAAGTGACAGTTTAAGTCACTAAAGAAATACTCAATTATCGAATAAAAAGTGTGGGGACAATTTGTTCTTTCCTACTTCCTATCTTTCTTTTTTAAAAAATAAATCTATTTATTTATTTATTTATTTATTTACTTATGGCTGTGTTGGGTCTTCGTTGCTGCACGCGGGCTTTCTCCAGTTGCAGTGAGCAGGGTCTACTCTTCGTTGCGGTGCTCAGGCTTCTCATTGCGGTGGCTTCTCTTGTGGAGAACAGGCTCTAGGCGCGCAGGCTTCAGTAGTTGTGGCACGTGGGCTCAGTAGTTGTGGCTCACGGGCTCTAGAGCTCAGGCTCAGTAGTTGTGGCACGGGCTTAATTGCTCCGCGGCATGTGGGATCTTCCCGGGCCAGGGCTGGAACCCGTGTCCCCCAGCATTGGCAGGCGGATTCTTAACCACTGCGCCACCAGGGAAGCCCCGTTCCTATCTTTCTTAAACAACAGATAGATTAAAATTTTTAACATACAAATAAAACTATAATATACCACAGGAAAATATGGGAAATTTCTTTTAAATCTTGAGGGGGAAGACTTCCTAAGCATGACACAGAAACCCTGACTACCTAGAGGAAAAGACTGACATAAAAGTGCAAATGGATGAAGAAAATAGTGACTTACAAAACAAAGCTGGTTTCCCTAGATATACGCCCCCAAAACAAATCTATAAGCCAGTAGGAAAAAGGCAAATATCAAACAAAAAAAATGGGCAAGGGATAGGAACAGGCCATTCATGGGAGAAATGTTACCAATTAAAATGTGAAAAAAAATGATCTACGTAATTAAGAACTATAATTTTTTTTAAATTGAGACTTTCCCCCCCAAGACTGTTTACCCCACCCACCTGCTACCACCTCCCATTACATCCTACCTCAGCACTCAGTGGAGAACATGTGGGCATGCATGTGTGAGTGTATCATGTATGCATGTGTGGGATGTAAGGAAGAGAGTGCGTCTCCTCCAAATACAGTGATGTTTACTCCTTTCCAGAAGGAGAGATTCAATTTATTACATAAACCTGCACATCAGCTACCCCCAGCCATACTACCTCTCTCAGAGACCATCAAGAGAAATTTCTTTTCTGCTTCAGCAGCTAGAGTACATATTCCATATGCCAGATGCAATGTATTTTTACCCATTTGTACTTCTGCACTTTACAAGTTCCCTTCCTCATAGTAAAAACTGAAGTCATCTTTGAGGAATTAATTGACTCCATAGGTTAATTTCCATATAAAACTTTTACTTAAGGTAAATGATTAAATTAAAATGAAACCTAATATAAAAGAGAATCTCTCTCTCACCCCTACAAATATTCACAAACTGTCTTTTTGCTAACAGGAGCAGGACATTTCTCTCCCTCTCTCAAAGATATTCAAAGCAGTACCAGATTTCATGATACAGACTTCCAAAACCAGCAAACGGCAAAAGCCCAAAGATTACTGAACTAAGTTGTTTCAATTTATATCACATAAAAGTAGGGTTGTGTATGCGTACCTAAATAAACTAAGTGCATTTAATTGTGAGAAGATACGTTTTTCTTAAAAAAAGTGAAATAAAAAATATTATGAATACTGAATCTTTTTAATGAACATGTCTGAATGGGATTTTTTTTTCAAGATCTATTCTTAAATTTTTCTTCCAAATATTTTTTTAAAATTCAGTGGTTTTGCAAATTTCCATTCTTCTAACAATTTCAACTTTAAAGGACTGGACAAATAACCATTGATTTTCTAGCACTGTAACTCTTTTCAGTCAACCATCTGTCAACTTTAAAGTTCTATCATAAAACCCCCAAAGGGTAACATCACTGATGAAATCTAATTTCACTCTCCGCAATTAAAATATCCAACTGTTCCATTAGAAGCCCGCCCATAATCTGTCAAAGTGATATGTAACCTCTCATAAGCACTGATTAGAATGAAAAGAAACTAGAAACACCTTGAAGTAATTGAGAAAGCACCAAATGTGTGAAGCGCACTCAATTTTTTAAACTTTCATTTTGAATACTAAATAAAGGAGAATCCAAAGATAGTAAGTATATAAATTCAGTGTGGGGTAAAAAAGAACACTAGACAGATAATCAAAATCCTGGGTGCTATTCCTAATTCTGAGACCGAGTTTATCACCGATCTTGGACCAGACACTCAACCTCTACAGGGCTTGCTTTCCTCATCTATAAAAATACAGATGTTAGATCTCTACAGAATCCTAAATTCTATGATCTAATCAAAAATAACACACAAAAAAAATTTTATGTGCTTTTTCTCCTACTGACTCTAGGCACAAGTAGATAGGCACATACAGCTCACCATGAATTAAAGCTAATGAACCATTAAGTTTCCCATATCTGGATCCCTCAGAGTTATCACTACAGTAAAGTTTATAAACTGGATTATAAAAGTATCTTACTTTACAAGTCAACTTAAGAACAGAATCTTACTTCAACTTTTTTTTTTTTTTTTTGCGGTACGCGGGGCCTCTCACTGTTGTGGCCTCTCCCGTTGTGGAGCACAGGCTCCGGACGCGCAGGCTCAGCGGCCATGGCTCACGGGCCCAGCCGCTCTGCGGCATGTGGGGTCTTCCCGGACCGGGGCACGAACCCGTGTCCCCTGCATCAGCAGGCGGACTCTCAACCACTGCGCCACCAGGGAAGCCCTTACTTCAACTTTTAAGAGGATGTATTTCTTTAAATTCATCTCTAGTGTGCTGAATTCTACTTTGAAGAGTAGAGCTGGCAGGGAGAGGGTAATCAAACACTATCTATTCCATCATTAGTCCTAATCGACTCCAAAAAGGTATTCTTCTTTGGCTGGCAATCTTAGGCTGACTTGTGTGTATTAGGTCCAAGCCTGTTCCTTTCTCCATGACAAAAAGCTGGGGATTTGGCTGTTTTTAAACCCATGGATAGGTCGTACAGAACTTAAAACAACTACAACATTTAGTCCTAATTTGAAGAACAGGCTCTCTAATGAAGCCCCAGAATGTTAAGAGTTGGAAGAGATTTTAGACTTATTCTACTCCAAGCTCATCATTTTACTGATGAGGAAATCAAAGCCCAGGATAAGTTAAAATGAATGCCCAAAGTCATACCAACTTTCCCAACTCTCAGACCCATTTCTTTAAATTGCAAACCATAACAAAGTTACTTTCACCTGACCCCAGGATACATCAGCCAAACTCAAAAACCATAAGATGGAGCACCCCTTCAAGTGCTAAAGTATAGCCAAAAGCTCTCAAAATATATGCACAGGAACAAAGAAAGAATTCCATAGGAATATATTTCTCATACATGACAAAAAGGTCAAAAACTGGTTCTACGCATAAAATTTCGCTCTTTGGACCATGTGTCAGGAGTGAACTGATTGTGAAATCCAGATAATTATTAAATAGACAGTGAAAACAAATACAGTTCATACTTTCTCTTGCTATATTTTAAAACACGCCTCGTATTGGAAAAGAAGGCACCAAGCATCCTAACATATTATTAATGAAAGCAGACATCTGAAAAGATTCACTCTCTACCTGCTCTTCATCATCAGATGTATGAGTCAGTAGAACTAGACAGCAACAAATTCAAAACTCTTCCTGCCTGAAAAGAATGCAGGGGAAAAAACTAAAACAAAATCAACCAATTCAAAGTATCTCAAATTCCGAATTAGATTTTTTTGTTCATTAATTGAAATGGTCCAAAACCAAATTATTTCAAATTTTATTCAGTCTTCAACTGAATGCTTTCACATAACTGGAAATGAGACTAATTTACTTCTAGCAAGCTTCATTTGAGAAAATACATGTCATAAATTCTGGATTTTTTTTTTTTTTTTTTGCTAAAGTATTGACATTTACAAACTCACAGAATATGTACAACCTACAAATAGAGTATTTCACTCCATTTCCAAGAGAACTTCTAGGTTCCAAACTCAAAGGTCATTGGACTAGTAGTACCTTAATAAGACACTCTATCATTAAATACATTTTACAACCTATTAAAGCAATCTCAAATGTAAAAATACAACAGGGAAACTATTATTTCAGCATGAACGCAGCATTATGGGATGGTTATGCTTTGTTTCACTTAACATATTAAAAGGAATATTCGGCATATATATTATATATATAACAAAACCATTCCATCTCTAAATCAACATGTAATTACACTTCAGCAACCCAGTAACTGTTATTCTTGATTCTAAAGTACGATTATCACACAACTTGAAAGAGCTGCTATTTCATAGTTAACCAAATATCCTAATGTTCTTTAATCAAAGTACCATTAAAGTCTATTTTTTCCAACCCTTGAGTTTCAGTTTATCAAAATTTCCCAAAGCCTAGAGTTAATGTTTCATAACAAATCCAAACACAACCCGTCACAGACTTAGGTTATAAATACCTAATATGTCTAAAGAATCCAAATGGTCGATTTTGTTTTGTTTTAATTATACTATCTTTAGAAAACCAAAGGTAAGTATCAAAAAGAGTTTGCCCAAGAAGCAGAGGGACATGAAGGTAGATTCAAAACCCCTCATTACCAGTGTTGTACCAGATGCCTACGATCAAGGGGTGGAGTGGGTTTTACAAAGTGGGACTTTTAAAAAAAGCCTTCACTTTCCCAGATTATTTTGGACATTTTGATAACATCTTTTTCTCTTTTTCAAAATGCCAGGCGTCTTTAAAGGAAAAGCTTTTCTATTGAGTGGCTTTTCTCGACTTTCACAGTACAATTAAACCCTTCTCCTGTCCAGATAGACTGAACCGTGTTCAACCCTGGCACATAACAAAATCATTAAATCTAAAACGCCTCGTTTGACAGATGTCTCATTAAATTCATCTTAAAGTTTAGGTAAGAGATGCCTTTGAAAAGGGGGGAAAAAAACACCTGTTAACTCTAAGAAACCTTTGAGAGAGAACTCTCTCAAAATCCACATAGAGCTCCACTCACGGAAAACAGAAGATATTAACAGTGTGTGGCACATCTAAAACCTTCTGCCATGGGAGAAATGCCTCTGTGTGTATGTGTGTTTAACACAACCCCTGGGGACCCTGACAGGAAGGAAGGCTGAAGGTTCAGGACATACACCACCAGCTGCTTAACAAAATTCCGCAAATTCAATTCAACAAATGTTTAAACTAAAATGCCAAGTATATACTAGCCTTGGACCATATACAACATTAATGAATGTTATGTTACCAAGAAATCAAATTCAGCATTCTATAAAGAGAATCAAAAACACCTTACTCTTTAAAAAATAATAAGAATCTTGGGATAACCAGTCACTTAAGGTGGCTGTTTTAACAATCTTATAGCCACAAAAAGATAAAACTTTCACCCAGAAACTTCATAAACTCATTTACACTCATCTCCTCTCCCTATAATTATTTCAATAAGCATAAAAAAACACACCATTTAATGAATAACTATAAAAACAGGCAGAGTAGCTTACTCTCTAACTCTATATAACATATGAATTATAAAAAGTGAACAGCATGGTGACATCAATAGAGCACTACTGATCACTAAAGTACAAATAAGTTTACTTTAAGATGAAAGGTTTATGCAAACCTTTCATGATAGATATTTTCGATACTTTACAAGTAAAGCTATGCTTTAAAGGAACTGAAATGTCACACCGCTACCCTCAAAAGTTATCCACTTTTCAGATAAAATGTTAATAATGCTCTATACCCAATGAAGATTTACAGTTTAACAAATGAGGCATGTGTAAGAAAAAAAAGAATCATTAGGTGAACTTTATTTCATGCCAACTTAAATGCATGTAAGACTATTTACAACCAGAATATTTAGAACACTTTCGTACTCTTTCTGTATTGTCCACTTATTTGCCAGTCTTGCTTCTTTATGTTAAAGGCAGCATGATAGAAATAGAACCAACCAAATTTCACAAGGAATACCACTTTGGACTAGAGGATAATATCACCTCATTACCAACAAAAATAGAATATTTTTGGAATGCTTTTAACCAAGTGAAAAATTCAAGTGTAAATGAAATTCAACTTCGATTCATGGAAAGTAATATGAATTGTAAAACAGAATATGCATGCTCTCTCTTCTCAGCTCTGCCAAGAACTGAAAAACCACAAGCAAGAATCAAAACTATGCATCAGTTTATCTGAAAAGAGGATTGACACCCACTCCTCCCTAATAATGTTTCCGAAAGGACAAATGAGATAATTTATGTGAAAGCTCTTTAAGATTTTTGAAGATAATAAACCCAACATATTAATAGACGTTATCAAACCACAGTTATGAAGGACAAGACAGCACTCACTTTACATCAAAAACAAGTATAAAATTTAAATACAAAAAGCAATAAAATTAAACCCTTTGTTCTTAAAAGGACTGCTTAAGCACACACTGGTGTCACATGTTCATACCACGTTACTCAATACTGCTGTAATTATAGTAATAAGAGACTTCTCGTCAATATTACAGCTTAATGCCGAACCACCCCTTCTTGGTTTCCATGTAGGAAACCATGTAAGGTTTGATCATCCCAGAAGAGAAAAAGAGAAGAAATATGAGCGGGTAAGGAGTCCGTTCTCCTGAGCAATCCCAAAAAGTCAAACATAAAAATATCTTGTCCAAGATTCACGAGCCACAGTGGGTGCACTCTCCATTCCGTCAACATCATTTCCCGCTATTACAATTTAAACTGAAACAGCCAGATGACTAAAGCTAAAAGGCAGTAGAAGTGAGTCAAAAATATTAAAAATATAGTTTAATACTGCCCTTGATTAATGACTCAGACACCCCCAGGGAGTCCAAAACATAACCTCATTAACGTTTTTAAGTCTGTAACCTATGTCGAGTAACCTAAATTCTTGAATTTTTTTTCACCTAAAATTACTCTCAGGTAAAATTTAAGATGGCTGATCTTAAAGGAAAATTAAATGTTAATGTACCTAATATACTTAATACTTCACACAAGTTACTTCAGAGCCATAATTAAATTTTTTCTTATTTAAAGTTAGCTAAGAGAATGGTTGCTTCAGACGAGCAACAATTTTCAAACTAAGTTTTTCTCAACGACTCTGTAATTAGTACCTTTTTGTCCAAAGCCTTTTAGCTCATTAAAGATTCCATTTTACTTTACCTAAATAAATATTTAAATATTCAAAGCAACCACAAATGGCTTTCAAAGTCTTTTAAGAATAACTTAGGCCAGGTTATAAATACTAAAATTCAACTGAAAGGTGACCTCAAGAGAATGAAAGTTCTCCACTGGACAAGAACTTCTCCAGTTATAAACAGATAAACTAGATAAACAACAGATAACGAGCTCAATTTAAATATAGGAAAATATTCAAAAGCCTTCAAAAGCAATTTCCTAGTCTATCCTCAACTCCACATACACAGATAAACAAAAACATACACAGCAATAAATTTAAGAGTAAGTTACATGTAACATTATAAAAACTAATGTGGTGGAAAACACACCCTCAAAGGATCTCATATAAAACAAACATTAATTCTCTTCTTATGGAAAAGAATTACTACCAAAACATGCCACTTTCCTGTTGGGTGTCCTACATTCCACTGCAGCAGAGGGGTAACTTCTAGGAATCTCCTCCAGCTTGGTGCAAACCTGCGCTACATGTGAAGTCCTGATAATGTTCCGGTGATGAGTGAGACCACCTTATAAGAAGGCCCTTTTGTTCATCAGTAACTAAACTTCCTTGCAAAAGTTCAAGTGGACTCACTATATAGTAAATTTTGTTCTAGGGCAAATGAATATCAACACAGACGTTTGCTATGTTCTTAGGCTTAACATAAGCTCAACTTGCTATAAAATAAGCAATTAGACATCTTTATAATATCTTTATAAAGACTGTTATATCTTTATAACAATCAGGCATCTTCCTTCTAGGACACCTGCATACCAGCTTCATATTCAAGAACAGGTTGGATGCTCTGTATGGCTTCCTCATTTAATTAGTTACTTTTACAAGCATATTCACAGAGGTATATATGTATTTATACTGTGCATATAGAAATAAAGCAAATAAGTTCAGAATGAAGCAACAATTCCTGCTTTTCATAACGAACGAAACAAAAAGATTAAAATGAGCACACCAGAAATTTGCGATTTACCAGAAAGATAATTTGTCATCTTTATACTGAGATAAGTTTTTTTAAAAAACCTAAATATCACCCACTTACAACATTTTAGACACACGTGAAGAGACAATCAAGGGGAATCAAAGATTTAAATGTCATGACTAGGACACCTAAAACCCTTCCCATGGACATTTATCGTGATCAACAATTCAGTCATGAGAAAAAGAAAGGATGCAGAGCTCTTTCCATACGAAATATGTCCAATACTGCTTATTTAACATATCCCTTGCTTTATATATATTTCCTTCAATGTATTTGGTTGGTTATAAGGGCATTTATCATTCTCATGTTAAGAAAATATTCTCATTCCAAGTGTGATTACCATTTACTGCTTTTGTAAAATAACAGTATTTTACAAATTACATGAGCCACAGGAGAAAATGATATAGCTGTTGCTCCTACATGAAAAAAAAAAAATCACCTATTTTCTAGGCCATAAGCTTTTAAAGGCTTGTCATCCGGTTGGGATATTATCTTCAGATACTACAAATGCTATTGTATTATGATATGGTTTTCTTTACGAGGCAAAAATCCATCAGAAATCCACTTGAATTACAGAAAAACTTCAATTAAACGTAAAGGAACATCTCACCAGGAATGCTACCAGTTTTGCATATCTCAATGTGTGAGTAATTTCTTCATTCAAACCGACTAAACTGCTACTGGGACACAGGCTGGACCAAAAACATATTAAGTTAGAAAGAGTGGCTACAGATTAATGAAATTTCAAGTGTGATTATTTTTCCACCACCACATACAACCTAGGTGGGGAAGTAATTTAGTACTTTAGTAAATCTGGGGAAGATTTAACTCTCCTTTTAAGACCTTTAATCTAGAAATGAAAAAAGAATGAGGAAGATTTTAGATCACCCTCAAGTCGTACTGTGATTCCTATATATCCCTATTGCAAGTCACATCGCAATGGGCAGTTCTGGCTATAAAGGCTAGAAGTAAGAAACTGAGAGAAAGAAATAGGCAAAACCACTTTTGACGCAAGAATCAAACTTACAGAGGAAACTGAAATAAAGCCAAAAAGCGCTGAGGAAAAGTATCGCTAAAGAGGACCGCAGCTCCTGGGTTCCATCGAGGACTAAGTGGGCAAACGAGTAGCACCAGCTGATGCGGAGCGAGCTCCCGGGCTGGAAGGGCAGGCCGCGGACAGTGAGACGGAGGGCGGGTGTTCCAGCGCATTTCTCAAGGTCATTTTCCTCTGTAGGTATCACGTGCACGTGATGTTTACCTGAAATCCCAAACTGCCTCAAACCCAACAAACCGGTGAACAGACGTCCGAAGGCAGCACTTCACTGTTAAAGACACCACTGCTTCTTTCAGGAGTGCCTGCTCCCTGTGCTTCCTGGTGGCCCTGACACCTCTCCCAGCTTGCTTCCCAACCTCGGAGCCCCCAAGAATGACAAAAGCTCGCGGATTTTAAAACTGCTCAATTTAGTATCACACAGATCGTACTTGAAAGCTGTAGAGAAGTAACAGACTCCCGAGGACCCGCGCTGACTCTCGGGGTGGCCAAACATTTCTCGGGACCTGGAAGTGCTTATTCCCCACGCGTCAAAGTGCAGGTGATCTCCTTACCTGCATAGAAGCGGATGAGGCAGCCGATCTCCGAGTCCATGCCTTCCTCCTGCACCCTCCACAACTCCCCAAAGCCCAGGTGGAAGAGGTAGTCATTTTGGATCTGCAACGGCTTCTCGTCCGCCTCCAGGCGCCGGGTGGTCTCTCCGTGGAGCTGCACGTACAGGGTGGGCGGTGGAGGCGCCTGCTCCGTGGTCGCCCCGTTCCCATCCTGGGTCGACGGGGGGCGGCCGAGGGCCGCTGCTGCCGCCGCCTTCTCCTCCCGAGGCTGATCGCGGGCCGCGCCACCTGGGCCCTCGACGCCCCTCTGGGCTTTCGGCTGCGGCGGAGGCGGGGAGGCCGTCGGGGATGATGGCCGGGCGCCCGCTCCAAGCCGGGGCAGGCGGGGCTGTCCCGGAGCCCCCGTCGGGGGCCGGGCCGGGGCCAGGTCAGCCTCCAGCTCCTCGGACGACGATGAGCAGCCGCCGCCGCTGCTGTAGGGGTCCAACCGGTCCGACACGCTCTCGGCGCTGGGGCTCAGGCTGAAGCTCTCGGTGTCGGAGGCCGGGCCTGCGGCCGCACCGTCCAGGATCCGCGGGGCACCCGGTTCGCCCAGGCTGGAGTCTGAGGGCGCGGGGCTGGCGCGGGAGGCGCGGAGCGCCCACCCGTCCGGGGCGCTGGGCAGCGGCAGGTCGGCGGGAGGAGCGCGCTGCGGCCCCCCGACGGCGGCCAGTCCGCTCCTCCCGGGTGGCAGCCCCGAGTCCCGCGGCTCGGCGGGCGGGAGCCGGGGACCGACGTCGGGGTGCCCCTTGCCCAGCACCTTTACCACGCCGCCGCCCTTGTAGCCCACCTGCAGCAGGCGGGCGGCCACCTCGCCGGCCGTGGTGTCCAGCGTGCACAGCACCGGGCGCAGGTAGGTCGAGGCCATGTGGCGATCGAAGACGTGCACGCAGCCCCGCTCGAGCTGGTGCCGCACCCAGTCCCGGTCCGACGGCTGCAGCTGCAGCATCTGCCGGTGCTTCAGGAGCAGCGTCTTCCTGTCCAGGCTCCGGGTGCACAGCGAAGCCGAGGCCGAGCAGGAGGCGGTGAGGCCGGTGGCGCCGGGGGAGTGCGAGGCGGCAGCGGCGGACGACGACGAGGACGAGGACGACGAGGCGGCGGCGGCCGCCGCGGACAGATTCCTCTTCAGCCGCCCTCTCCTCAGCAGCAGGGAGTTGGCGCAACCGCCAGCCCCGGGCATCGGGGCAGCCCCGCCACCGGTGGGCTGGGGGGCGCCGCGCCTCCTCCTGCGACCCGTGCCTCCCGGCCGGCCCGGCAACAACCCCAGCTGCGCCTCGCCGGGGGCCTCTTCCCGCGCCCCGCCGCTGGGGGCCGCCGGGGTCAGCGCGGTCTCCGGGCTCCGGCCGCCCCCGACTGCCGCCGCCAGAGCCGCCGCGGCCGCGGCCGCCGCTGCAGCCGCCGCCGGAGCCGGAGCTCGGTCCTCCCTGCTGGTCTCTGGGAGTCGCTGCGCCGTAGTCGCGGCGGCGGGCTCCATTGCAGTGGGGCTTCGCGCTTCCCCCCCAGCTCCGGAGACAGCGGGCAGAGAGGCGGGGAGGCGAAGGTGGGAGACGGCGGCGGCGCGGGGAGAAGGGAGAAGCCAATGGCGTTCGGCACGGCCGTTCCAGGGGATTATGTGGCAATTCGGAGCATTCCGTCGGTGTCTCGGTGTTCCATCCCGTGCGCCCGCCCGCTTGGCCGCCACCGCCCCCCCCACCCCCCCCCACCCCCCCACACACACACACGCCCTCCCCGCCCGGGTCGCGGGCGCCGAGCGCAAGCCCCGCCCACTCCCCCGCCTCAGCCCGGCGAACCCGCCGCGTAGCTGGGCTCATTGAATATTAATCACGCGCCTGCAGCGGGAAGGCGGGAGACAGGCAGGGCGGGAGCTCCTCGGCGGGCCTCATGAATATGCATCACCTGCATGACGGCATTCCAGGCAGAAGAGGGGAGAGCAGGAGGGCGGCGGTGAGGCGGGGCTTCAGGGTAAACAAACGGGACGGCGTACGAGGGCGGGGCTGGGGGGGGCAGTTTCCCGGGAGGTTCCGGCGCGAGCCTCAGAGAGGGGGAGGCAGAGACGACAGATGTGCGCGGTGCATCTTGGGAGTTGTAGTTCCAGTGCGCGGACGGGCATGTCCGAAGGAAACGTGGTGAACTACAAGCCCCAGAGATCCTTAAACTATGCCCCTCCTTTCAGCCAGCCGTGTGCCCTGGACAGTGGGTATTCTGCCCTCTGCTGTTGAACTCCGTGCCCGGGAATGTTCTTGTTCATTAACTTGTACTTAGCCCGCCCACTCCCGCTTCCCAGAAGACTTCGGTTTTCCCGGCTAATTGAAAGAGAGGGCTTTGAAGGGACTCTAAAAGGTACAAAGGTCCCCAGCCTTTGGTCTTCACCTCCACCACCCATTGAACGTGCTTAGTGGAAATCGTGCAGCCCCGACCCGATCCTCCAGTTCCTACATCTGAGAAGGAAAAAGGCAAAGGGCTGAGATCTCATTTTTCCCTGTTGGTCTTAAGGTTTGAAGTAACTTAATGACACAAAAAGCGATGGAAAGTAGAGGAAACGCTGGAATGGAGACACGGTGGGATATGAGATGGGCTGGTCCTGTATGTTCTCTCTTAACGCCTTCCCTTGTTTCTTCTTTCAACATTCAGAGAAAGTTATACTCTACGGCTACAATGTTATTCGTGGTCTGAAAAGTTGCACTTTCTTGTCAGTTGAAACAATATTGTAGGCTAGATTAGAATAGCATACTATTTAAAAGAATTTAGTAAAATTTTTAATTTAATTACTATTCCCCCACATTGTTTTAGAAATCTGGATTTTCACATTTGAGACTTTTTCAACTTCATACTGTCAAGGTCCTGCTTTAACTTCAACAAAGTTACTAAACTTGAGGGTGAATTGGGGGTGAGGGGTTTGAGGAAAGAGGAAGGAGAAAGAAACTGGAACTTGTACCTGAAATAACAGAAACTAGTAAGGGCAGGGAAAGTTGTACTTGGGTTATCTACACAGTTTCATTGAAGAGGAATGGAGGAAATTACAGGACCAAAAAATATATATTTATCTTGATTCTTGAAATTCCTGAAAATGATTTTTTATATTTTTCTTTTGAAATATTACCTCTTGGTCTCATGAAACAAATGTTTATTCCATTTCAATTCAATCAACAGCACAGAGTTACATTTTTTAAATTAGGAAGAATGCAAGTTCTCCCAAGAGACATAAGATAGTCAAGTCAATTAATTTAACAAATAATTATAAACATATTATATGCCAGGTACTCTGTTACAGCAATTGAATAAATCAGACACTGTCCTTGCCTTCACAGAGCTTACAGATTAGCAAGAAAGAGGTTCAACAAGTGAGAGGGATGTGGACGAGGGGAGAATACTGGGTGCCATGGAGGAAGCAAAAATAAAACAAGAGAACTGACCTAGTCTAGGGAGTCCAACAATAGAGACCTCACTTTGGATGAAATTTTCTGGAACAAATGAAGCTGAGTACTTGCTGAAGGCTAAGTCTCTGAAAGAAAGTAAAGAGGCAGAGAAAGAGGTAATGATCTTGAAGATGAATTTCAGCTGCCTAATCCGTATGTACCTTGAGTTTCTAGAAATCCGTATGTACCTTGAGTTTCTAGAAATGAACAGTATTTTAATTTAGCCTTACTTTAATAAGGTTAAAAAACAAAGACTATGTTAAATTTCAGCACCAAAACACGGACTATTTACATTTCTTTATATTTTTTAGTTCCTTAGCTGATTTCCTATAAACCTCTTTAATTTTTTCTATATTAAGAAATATAGACTCACTTCGCAATGAAGATGGCATCGGGCAGTGGGACAAAAAACTTGGACTTTCGCCAAAAGTGGGACAAAGATGAATATGAGAAGCTCGCCGAAAGAGAGAAAGCTCTCACGAAAGAGAGAAAAGAAGGATAGAAAACCAGTGCAGCCAGTCACACGAGAGCTTCTCCGGCATCGGGACTCCAAGGTGGACCTGGAATCCAAACTTGGGAAGACAATCGTCATTACCAAGACCACCCCACAGTCTGAGATGGGAGGATACTATTGCAATGTCTGTGACTGCGTGGTGAAAGACTCCATCAACTTCCTGGATCACAGTAATGGAAAGAAACATCAGTGAAACCTGGACATGTCTATGCGTGTGGAATGTTCCACTTTGGATCAGGTGAAGAAACGTTTTGAAGTCAACAAGAAGGAGATGGAAGAGAAGCAGAAGGATTATGACTTTGAGGAAAGGATGAAGGAACTCAGAGAAGAGGAGGAAAAGGCCAAAGCCTACAAGAAAGAGAAACAGAAGGAGAAGAAAAGGAGGGCGGAGGAGGACTTGACATTGGAGGAGGAAGGTGAGATGACAGCTGTGATGGGCTTCTCTGGCTTCGGTTCCACCAAGAGTTACTGAGGCTTTCTATGCTTGGCTTTTTACCAGGCCTAACTTTGTGTGTGTGGGCGTCATCTTTTGGGAGGTACTGGGGAAAGTCCTTAAGAGTGGCAGGGGGAGGGCTAGAGGGTGGGTGTTTGTGGTTTCCCTCTACCTTGGGAGAGAGCACAGGATGCAAAGGAATGTGCTGTGGCATGTTCCTTCAGCCTCAGTATTTCATTGGAGACAGAGGACCTCTGATCATCTGAGTTCCCAATAAAGAAAAACCACCTCTTCTGAGGCTGCTTTCCCGAAAAAAAAAAAGAAATATATATTAATTCTCATATATCTGCTTTCTAGAGTTATTTTTATTTAGCTAATGTAACAAACTCAAGGGAAGTTTCTTCTAATCAGAAATTCTGTCACCATTGGCGCAATGTCCATTTGCATCCTAAGAAATCATAGCACTGTCTCAATAAACTCTGAGTCTTGTTGTTTAGTTTTACACAATCACCACGACTCTCGCCTTTTTATCCTCTAGGAACTGTATTTACCCCTTGACGTTATTTGTAACCAAAAAGCCTCCTCCAAGGGGGAAAACGTAAAGAAAAAGCATTGGTCAGAGAATTCAGTATACAGAGTATTGGAGTGGGGAGGGGTTGAAGAGTCTTCATACACACCTGCCAGACTTGGTATGAGGGATTACTAAATTAGGAGGAGAAAGGGAATAATGAATTATGTTCAAGTATCTCAACATGTATCTCAACATGAAGAAAAAGGAAGTACATTCCAGCCTCAAAAAACAGTGGGTCCGGTCTTCCCTGGTGGCGCAGTCCGCCACCTCCATGAGAGTCCGCCTGCCGATGCAGGGGACATGGGTTCGTGCCCGGGTTCGTGCCCCAGTCCGGAAGATCCCACATGCCGCAGAGCGGCTGGGCCCGTGAGCCCTGGCCGCTGAGCCTGCGTGTCCAGAGCCTGTGCTCCACAACGGGAGAGGCCACAACAGTGAGAGGCCCGCGTACCGAGAAAAAAACCCAAAAAAATCCGTGGGTCCTTTTTTTGTGGGCGGGGGGAGAATGCAGATTATAATTTTTACACAGAGAAACTATTTCAGGCATAGTGTCTATAATCTAAAACACGTCATATTCCATTGTATCCAAAATAATAGAAATCAGAGCTTAGGGGAGAGCAGAAGACCAAGGATCCACAGTGTGATCCATCCCTGGTTCCACCTCCAAACACCTTCAGTAAAGTCACTAAACTTGGGGCTGAGAGGAGAGAGAGAAAGAAATGAGAGTTCATAAAAATAGACAGTCCCCTGAACACCAGATTAACTGGAACCTCAGAGTTTTAATAATAGACAATGATAAGGGCAATGAAACTTGTACTTGGAGTTTGCTGGTATCATGGAACATCATCCAGACCGTCCGAGCCAACCCACGCCATACAATTTCTCCGAATAAGAAAAGGATTTCAGTTAAGGACAAATGTTTTCTAGACACCCATGAAATCGCAGCTTCTCCTACTTAAAAGTAGAGGGGGGAATAGGCCACTATCTTGAAACCACATAACTCACAAAATGCCCCCCATCCTTTAAAATGTTCCAAATGTACAACCTGATACCACATTTCTGACTAGCCACACTTTTAAAAGAATCACATCTTCAAATGCTAAAAGAAAATCCCGAAAAGAAACAACAGATGTAAAAGTTGCAAACCCTGAGCCAACTTGTTAAAATATTTTCACAGCTAAGTATAGAAAAAGAGAACATAATTTTCAATTTGCTGCCACAGTTTATTTTATGCCGTGTGATTTATAACTGACTTGCTGTGTTTTGCATCTAGGTTAATCCTGTTTGCATCCTTAGATCCAAGATAAAAGAAACCATCTTTGGAATTTTTTTTCTAATATGAGCAGTTGGAATTTTAATGGAGGCATGAATTGATAGCAGGATTGGTTTCAGTCTGAATTGTAAAGGGCTCAGCTGTGTCCAGAAATAAACTCAGAAAGATGCAATATGCAATGTAATACATTTAGTTAGTACATTATGAACAAGGAATATAATTATAGTTTCACATTTCTATATCCCTTGAGCTAGTAGTGGTTTACCATCCCAAATTGCTCACTATTTACTCATTCATTTTTACTATGAGGGACCCATTTAGCAAATGAGTACTCTAGTGCACTAAGTGGGCCCCAGGTGGCCAAACGGAATTCATATGTTCCCTACTCACTGACAGGATGAGACCTTCTCAGCTCTCTAAGGCCTCACCCTTCCCTCACAAACTTATCATCTGAACTCTATCAAGAGCTTAGATTATACCACTATCATTTTAGGTAGTCTATTTTATAGATATGGCTTGATAACTTTTCAGATTTTCATGCACACTTTTTTATCCTGTAATTCTTTGTCTCTTTCTCATTCCTCACATCCTGCCTCACAGAAATAAATGAGATGTGTTTGTCATCACAGCAATGAAGTATTAGACCAAAAAATAGAGGCCATGTAATCCCACCACTTCCGGTAACAATATAAATTACCTGAAACATTCGTTCAACAAGTATTTATTAAGCTTTTATATGTAGGCACCATTTACACTCAGTAAATAGTATAGACAAAAATACTTGCCCTAAGAAAGCTTACATATAGGCATTGTCATTTTTTTTTTAAGCTTTAGTTAAAATTGACCTACTTTCTTCTTTCGTATAGATGGTTCTTGTTTCAGGCAAATGGGATATATGAAAATCTAGCTAGGGACTTCCCTGGTGGTGCAGTGGTTAAGAATCCACCTGCCAATGCAGGGAACACAGGTTCGATCCCTGGTCCAGGAAGATCCCACATGCCGCGTAGCAACTAAGCCCGTGTGCCACAACTACTGAGCCTGTGCTCTAGAACCCGAGAGCCACAGCTGTTGAGCCCATGAGCCACAACTACCGAAGCCCGCGCGCCTAGAGCCCATGCTCTGCAACAAGAGAAGCCACCACAACGAGAAGCCCGCCACTGCAACAAAGAGTAGCCCCTGCTCTCTGCAACTAGAGAAAGCCTGCACTCAGCAAAGAAGACCCAACGCAGCCAAAAATTAAAATTAATTTTAAAACAAAAGAAAATCTAGGTATGTAAATTATATATTAGGCTATAAATATTTCTTTGTTCTTTCTCTTATAAGAATTCATCCTAAAATTGTTTTAAATATTGGGCTCCTATAATATTAATACATTTAAAATATATTAATTGTAAAAACTAACTTATGCCCAGCTTTTAGAAATCCATTTTGGGTTCTAACAAAGTGCCTAATACCTCTTTCCATCAAGATTCATGTCTAACAAATAACCTTCCTACATCATCCCAAAGCATTTCCCCCTGAATCTTCCATGACTAAAAATAGAAAAGTATCCTCCAGATGACTCCCCTATACTTATAGTCATTAATTATACCCTGAAGAATCAGCGTGGGAATTCTCTTTTTTGCCCCAAAATAGATTGTAGGAGACACACTTAACCCCTAGAAATCCTGCTCTTTTCCCCTCTATTTCCCACCAAATCCACTGGGCTGGACTCCTAGATATATTTGTTTCTTAGGGCTTCCATAACAAAGTACCATGAACTGGATGGCTCAAACAACAGAAATTTATTTTCTCAAAGTCTGGAGGCTGAAGTCCAAAATCAAGGTGTTGGCAGGACCATGCTCCCTCTGAAGGCTTAGGGTTGGGTGGAGGGATCCTTTCTTGCCTGGTCCAGTTTCTGGTAGTTGCCAGCATTCCTTATCTTGGAGCTGCATTACTGCAATCTCTTCTCTCTGGTGTCTGAGATCACAAGGCCTTCTCCCTGTGTCTCTGTGTCCAAATATCCCTCTTCTTATAAGGATACCAGTCTTTGGATCAGGGCCCACTCTAATCCATTATGATCTCACCTTAACTTGATTGAATCTGCAAAGACACTATTTCCAAATAAGGTCATATTCTGGCATTCCAGGTAGATGCCAATTTTGGGGGGACACTCCATCCAGTACACTAGATGTCTTGTATCGCTACGCAAGAGTGACAATCTGAAATTTATCAGACTTCTAGATTTCAGGGATTAGTAAAATCCTTCCCCCCGTCCTGCCTCCCCGAAAAAACTGATGTCCAAACTAAGGTTATTTACTTTTTACTCACTCATCTAAATATTTTTGAGTCTCTGATTTATGTCAAGCACTATGCTAGGAATTGAGTGTATGATAGTGAATAAAACAGTTGTAAGCACTGCCCTCAAAAACATTTTAAACTATAAATACCATAAAAATACATTTAACGCAGAAAAAGTAGGAAAGACAAATCTCAGCATAAAAGGTTCCCTTTAAATTGAACAAAATTAATTTTATGAAAAACTTTTTACTGTTTTGTTTTTCTCGCCTTACCACAGATCAAGAAAAATCCCATCTCAAACCAGTACCACATCTCAGGCTTGGCATTTGGGAATCACAGTGGTAGAGTTTGCAAAGAGGTACCATCTCTAGTGCTCCTCTGTTCTGTAGCCAGTAATGGATGGTTATGGTAAACACAGAGCTGTGACTTTCAGGAATTTTATAATTTACAACCATCTGCTGCCAGATGGATCAAAATATTACCAAAAAAATGACCACTGCACCAGTGCCATAGCATATGTATAATCTTACCATCCCTCTAGTAAAAACGGGATGCCAGGAAAAGCAGGCAGAGGGGATCACGCTCAGGTAGGTATATTAATAGTCAAATATAATGATGGCGGCAATGGCAGAATAACATTCTCAGTCTTCTACACATTCCATAGTTTGAAAGGTGGCTTCATGTAATATTTGGGGGAATTTAATAATATATACGTTTGGAAGTCAGAAAGTCCTCATTATGGTCCTGGTGCTATACTAACTAGTTAACTATGACCTTGGGAAGGCATTTGACCTTCAAGAAGGCGTCAGTTACTGATTTATGAAATGAAGGAGTTGAACTAGTGTCTCTAAAACATCTCTCCCAGCTCAAAAAACTTCTGATTTTTGGCTGAAAGCAAAATTGTCTAACTTGGAATACTGGCAAATGTTTTTGTTAGTCACAAAGCAGAGGTCTTCACATTTAGATGATATTAATTTGAAATAAGAAGGCTCTCAAGGCTGCTGCTTGCCAGTTAAAAGAATTTTTAATGTATTTAACTAACAGCGGGATTATTCTGACATTTAAGAAAACTGCTGGGTTTTCAGTCCTTTGAAATATAAATTTCTCATGAATAGGAGTCAATCCACGACAACGAGATCCACAGCTTCAGATTTCCAAACTCCAGGGTCTTTATCAGTTTTCCCTTTTATGGTCACAAGTGGGTAGAAATCTCATTAGCACAAAGTAAGTTCAGCTCACAGAATCTAGAACATCTGCCCAGTGCACCAGGAGACACAGACAAGGATGCTGATAGCAGCAGCAGTTCACAATGCCAAAGCCTGGGATCAGCCCTATTGTCCATCAACTGCAAAACAGGTAAACAAGTGGTAGCGCAGTCCTACATTGAAATACCAACACTACAACAGCAATGAGTAAAATTATTACAATGCTAGGCGACATGAATGAATCTTTTTTTTGAATTTTATTTTATTTTTTATACAGCAGGTTCTTATTAGTCATCAATTTTATACACATCAGTGTATATATGTCAATCCCAATCTCCCAATTCATCACACCCCCACCCCCACCACCACCCACCGATTTCCCCGCTTGGTGTCCATATGTTTGTTCTCTACATCTGTGTCTCTATTTCTTCCCTGCAAACCGGTTTATCTGTACCATTTTTCTAGGTTCCACATATATGCGTTAATATATGATATTTGTTTTTCTCTTTCTGACTTACTTCACTCTGTATGACAGTCTCTAGATCCATCCACATCTCAACAAATGACCCAATTTCGTTCCTTTTTATGGCTGAGTAATATTCCATTGTATATATGTACCACATCTTCTTTATCTGTCGATGGGCATTTAGGTTGCTTCCATGACCTGGCTATTGTAAATAGTGCTGCAATGAACATTGGGGTGCATGTGTCTTTTCGAATTATGCTTTTCTCTGGGTATATGCCCAGTAGTGGGATTGCTGGATCATATGGTAATTCTATTTTTAGTTTTTTAAGGAACCTCCATACTGTTCTCCATAGTGGCTGTATCAATTTACATTCCCAGTAAAGTGAAAGAGGGTTCCCCTTTCTCCACACCCTCTCCAGCATTTGTTGTTTGTAGATTTTCTGATGATGCCCATCCTAACTGATGTGAGGTGATGTATCATTGTAGTTTTGATTTGCATTTCTCTAATAATTAGTGAAGTTGAGCAGCTTTTCATGTGCTTCTTGGCCATCTGTATGCCTTCTTGGGAGAAATGTCTATTTAGGTCTTCTGCTCATTTTTGGATTGGGTTGTTTGCTTTTTTAATATTGAGCTGCATGAGCTATTTATATATTTTGGAGATTAATCCTTTGTTGATTCATTTGCAAATATTTTCTCCCATTCTAAGGGTTGTCTTTTCATCTTGTTTATGGTTTCATTTGCTATGCAAAAGGTTTTAAGTTTCATTAGGTCCCATTTGTTTATTTTTGTTTTCATTTCCATTACTCTAGGAGGTGGATCAAAAAATATCTTGCTGTGATTTAGGTCAAAGAGTGTTCTTCCTATGTTTTCCTCTAAGTTTTATAGTGTCCAGTCTTACATTTAGGTCTCTAATCCATTTTGAGTTTATTTTTGTGTATGGTGTTAGGAAGTGTTCTAATTTCATTCTTTTACTTGTAGCTGTCCAGTTTGCCCAGCACCACTTATTGAAGAGACTGTCTTTTCTCCATTGTATATCCTTGCCTCCTTTGTCATAGATTAGCTGACCATAGGTGCGTGGGTGTATCTCTGGGCTTACTATCTTGTTCCATTGATCTATATTTCTGTTTTTGTGCCAGTACCATATTGTCTTGATTACTGTAGCTTTGTCTGAAGCTACAGTCTGAAGTCAGGGAGTCTGATTCCTCCAGCTCTGCTCTTTTCCGTCAAGACTGCTTTGGCTATTCAGGGTCTTTTGTGTCTCCATACTAATTTTAAGATTTTTTGTTCTAGTTCTGTAAAAAATGCCATTGGTAATTTGATAGGGATTGCATTGAATCTGTAGATTGCTTTGGGTAGTAGAGTCATTTTCACAATATTGATTCTTCCAATCCAAGAATGTGGTATATCTCTCCATCTGTTGGTATCATCTTTAATTTCTTTCATCAGTGTCTTATAGTTTTCTGCATACAGGTCTTTTGTCTCCCTAGGTGGGTTTATTCCTAGGTATTTTATTCTTTTTGTTGCAATGGTAAATGGAAGTGTTTCCTTAATTTCTCTTTCAGATTTTTCATCATTAGTATATAGGAATGCAAGAGATTTCTGTGCATTAATTTTGTATCCTGCAACTTTACCAAATTCATTGATTAGCTATAGTTTTCTGGTGGCATCTTCAGGATTCTCTATGTATAGTACCATGTCATCTGCAAACAGTGACAGTTTTACTTCTTCTTTTCCAATTTGTATTCCTTTTATTTCTTTTTCTTCTCTGATTGCTGTGGCTAGGACTTCCAAAACTATGTTGAATAATAGTGGTGAAAGTGGACATCCTTGTCTTGTTCCTGATCTTAGAGGAAATGCTTTCAGTTTTTCACCATTGAGAATGATGTTTGCTGTGGGTTTGTTGTATATGGCCTTTATTATGTTGAGGTAGTTTCCCTCTATGCCCACTTTCTGTAGAGTTTTTATCATAAATGGGTGTTGAATTTTGCCAAAAGCTTTTTCTGCATCTATTGAGATGATCATATGGTTTTTCTTCTTCAATTTGTTAATACCATGTATCACATTGATTGATTTGCATATGTTGAAGAATCCTTGCATCCCTGGGATAAATCCCACTTGATCATGGTGTATGATCCTTTAATGTGTTGTTGGATTCTGTTTGATAGTATTTTGTTGAGGATTTTTGCATCTATATTCATCAGTGATATTGGTCTGTAATTTTCTTTTTTTGTAGTATCTTTGTCTGGTTTTGGTATCAGGGTGATGGTGGCCTCAGAATGAGTTTGGAAGTGTTCCTTTCTCTGCAATTTTTTGGAAGTGTTTGAGAAGGATGGGTGTTAGCTCTTCCCTAAATGTTTGATAGTATTCTCCTATGAAGCCATCTGGTCCTGGACTTTTGTTTGTTGGAGGATTTTTAATCACAGTTTCAATTTCATTACTTGTGATTGGTCTGTTCATATTTTCTATTTCTTCCTGGTTCAGTCTTGGAAGGTTATACCTTTCTAAGAATTTGTCCATTTCTTCCAGGTTGTCCACTTTATTGGCATAGAGTAGTCTCTTAGGATGCTTTGTATTTCTGCCGTGTCTGTTGTAATTTCTCCTTTTTCATTTTATTGATTTGAGTCCTCTCCCTCTTTTTCTTGATGAGTCTGGCTAGAGGTTTATCAGTTTTGTTTATCTTCTCAAAGAACCAGCTTTTAGTTTTATTGATCCTAGCTACTGTTTTCTTTGTTTCTATTTCATTTATTTCTGCTCTGATCTTTATGATTTCTTTCCTTCTGCTAACTTTGGGTTTTGTTTGTTCTTCTTTCTCTAGTTCCTTTAGGTGTAAGGTTAGATTGTTTGAGATTTTTCTTGTTTCTTGAGGTCGGCTTGTACAGCTATAAACTTCTCTCTTAGAAGTGCTTTTGCTGCATCCCATAGGTTTTGAATTGTCATGTTTTCATTGTTATTTGTCTCTTGGTATTTTTTGATTTCCTCTTTGATTTCTTCAGTGATCTCTTGGTTATTTAGTAATGTATTGTTTAGCCTCCATGTGTTTGTGTTTTTTACGTTTTTTCCCTGTAATTCATTTCTAATCTCATAGCGTTGTGGTCAGAAAAGATGCTTGATATGATTTCAATTTTCTTAAATTTACTGAGGCTTGATTTGTGACCCAAGATGTGATCTATCCTGGAGAATGTTCCATGCACACTTGAGAAGAAAGTGTAATCTGCTGTTTTTGGATGGAATGTCCTATAAATATCAATTAAATTTATCTGGTCTACTGTCTCGTTTAAAGCTTCTGTTTCCTTATTTATTTTCATTTTGGATGATCTGTCCATTGGTGTAAGTGAGGTGTTAAAGTCCCCCACTATTATTGTGTTACTGTCGATTTCCTCTTTTATAGCTGTTAGCATTTGCCTTATGTATTGAGGTGCTCCTATGTTGGGGCATATATATTTATAATTGTTATACCTTCTTCTTGGATTGATCCCTTGATCATTATGTAGTGTCCTTCCTTGTCTCTTGTAACATTATTTTAAAGTCTATTTTATCTGATATGAGTATTGCTACTCCAGCTTTCTTTTGATTTCCATTTGCATGGAGTGTCTTTTTCCATCCCCTCACTTTCAGTCTGTATGTGTCCCTAGGGCTGAAGTGGGTCTCTTGTAGACAGCATATATATGGGTCTTGTTTTTGTATCCATTCAGCAAGCCTGTGTCATTTGGTTGAGGCATTTCATCCATTCACGTTTAAGGTAATTATCGATATGTATGTTCCTATTACCATTTTCTTAATTGTTTTGGTTTCTTTTTGTAGGTCCTTTTCTTCTCTTGTGTTTCCTACTTAGAGAAGTTCCTTTAGCATTTGTTGTAGAGCTGGTTTGGTGGTGCTGAATTCTCTTAGCTTTTGTTTGTCTGTAAAGCTTTTGATTTCTCCATCAAATCTGAATAAGATCCTTGCCGGGTAGAGTAATCTGGTTGTAGGTTCTTCCCTTTCATCACTTTAAGTATATCATGCCACTCCCTTCTGGCTTGTAGAGTTTCTGCTGAGAAATCAGCTGTTACCCTTATGGGAGTTCCCTTGTATGTTGTTTGTCATTTTTCCCTTGCTGCTTTCAACAATTTTTCTTTGTCTTTAATTTTTGCCAGTTTGATTATTATGTGTCTCGGCGTGTTTCTCCTTGGGTTTATCCTGTATGGGACTCGCTGTGCTTCCTGGACTTGGGTGGCTATTTCCTTTCCCATATTAGGGAAGTTTTCCACTATAATGTCTTCAAATATTTTCTCAGGTCCTTTCTCTCTCTCTTCTCCTCTGGGACCCCTATAATGCGAATGTTGTTGCGTTTAATGTTGTCCCAGAGGTCTCTTAAGCTGTTTTCATTTATTTTCATTATTTTTTCTTTATTCTGTTCCACAGCAGTGAATTACACCATTCTGTCTTCCAGGTCACTTATCCGTTTTTCTGCCTCAGTTATTCTGCTATTGATTCCTTCTAGTGTAGTTTTCATTTCAGTTATTGCACTGCTCATCTCTGTTTGTTCTTTAATTCTTCTAGGTCTTTGTTAAACATTTCTTGCATCTTCTCGATCTTTGCCTCCATTGTTTTTCCGAAGTCCTGGATCATCTTCACTATCATTATTCTGAATTCTTTTTCTGGAAGGTTGCCTATCTCCACTTCTTTTAGTTCTTTTTCTGGGGTTTTATCTTGTTCCTTCATCTGGTACATAGCCCTCTGCCTTTTCATCTTGTCGATCTTTCTGTGAATGTGGTTTTTGTTCCACAGGCTGCTGGATTGTAGTTCTTCTTGCTTCTGCTGTCTGCCCTTTGGTGGATGAGGTTATCTAAGAGGCTTGTGCAAGTTTCCTGATCTGAATGAATCTTAAAAGCATGTTGAGTGAAAGAAGCCAGACAAGCAAGATACTAACCATATGATCCCACTTATATCAAGTTCAAAAACAAGCCAAACTAATCTACACGTTTTAGGGATAAAATTTAGATGGTAAAATTGAAATGAAAGGAAAAGGAAGTAAATAACTAACACAAACCAACTAGGTGGAAGCGAGTGGGTTGTGACTGGGAATAGGGCACGGGGCAGGGGAAGGGGGTGTCTGGGATGCTGACAGTGTCCTGTGTATTGACCTAGGTGGGTACCTGGGTCTCTGTTTTTTAAAAATGGGTTCAGTCGTATATTTGTGTTTTATGTACTTTCCTGTTTGTGTTATACTTCAGAACAAAGTTTCGTTTTTGTTTTTTTAAGATCAACTGTATGGTTTTGTTACAATCTGAATTTCTACGTTTTGTTGATAATTAAAAGTTTAAAGTTATGTTAAGTTTCCCACCACTTAATTCATTAAAATTTTATTTATAATTTAAAACAACTGATAAATTAAAACTCTAATGTAATTTAAGAAAGAAGTTTAAATTTTACTTATTCTAAGAGTAATGAGTTCATTATAGAAAGTTTGGTCAATATTGAAAACCATAAAAATGCAAGGATGAGCAAAAAAATCCAATGACCCAATGTTATTTTCAAATATTTCCTCATAGCTTTTTTCTCTGTATTTTAATGGAGTAGAGATCATAATGTCATTACATTTTCTATCCTGCTTTTCTCACTCAAAGCTATGCTATAAACATGAAAAAAATTGCCATAAACATAATTTAAATATCTAGATTAAAATGCATCGTTTTGGAGAACCATTATTTAAGCACTCTATAAAGAGTGAATTAATGATCAGGTAGGACGCCATGCTGGCCCTCAGTATTTTATGCTGTTTTTTGTACTATTCTACTTGTGGAAATAAAAATATGGTTATAGCCGATTTTGCCACAGTCATCTTTCCTTATCTCCCCATCCTTCAACCACAACACATAAATCGGGCATCGTCTGAAGTCCTTTTTAGATGAGCTTGTGAGGAAGTGGAAATGAGGAAACATTTACCAAGTGCCTATAACATGCCATGATGGGGTGGCCAGATATAACAAATAAAATACAGGACACCCAGTAATTGCAATATTTGGACATACTTATATGAAAAAAATCGTTATTTATCTGAGATTTGAATTTAACCTGGTGTCCTGTTATTTTAGGTTTACGGTTAGGGCACTGCCAGGCCTGGCATGTATATTTTCTAATTTAATCTCTTCGACCCCTTTTAGAGTTCTATATGGTTCTCATTGTAAATGAGAATGGTTCAGTATCTTTTCTAAGGTCACAAGGCTAGAAAGGGGCAAAGTAAGGATAGAAACCCCAGCTTTATGACACCAAGATTAGGGTTACAAATTTGGTGGGCTATCTGCTAGACCTAGGGTCATATGGGTGAGAGAGGGTGTTTTCGGTTTTCATTGTTGCCATTGTTTCTTTTTTAAAATTGCTCATCACTCCTTTGTATTGTTATGTTAAAGACGAGTACTAATTTTTTAAAAAGTGAGAACTGGACCCAGGTGACAGTGTCAAGTTACTGAACATGATTCGAAAACGCAGCCCAGGAAAAAGAGGCTTCCCACTGACACACCCCCTCCCGCAGCCCTTCCCCACCATTGTACTTTCTGAGGACAAATAAGTCAAGTGAGACTGTTTCGTTTCAGTCGCTCTTAGAAACCCCAGGAGTGTTGGGTATTTGGGTGTTTTTTGTTTTTGTTTTTTGGTCTCACCTTGCATCATGCAGGATCTTAGTTCGCCCATCAGGGATCAAACCCATGCCCCCTGCAGTGGAAGGGCAGAGTCCTAACCACTGGACCGTCAGGGAAGTCCTGCGTATTTGTTTCTTGATGGGCTTTTTTGTCATATGTTTGTTTAGATATGAAATAAATACTGTAATCAAAGGGCAAACCTTCCAGAACTGGTTCCTCTGGAGCCTGGGAGGAAACAGGACCACAGTGTAAGTTATCTTCATCCTCTCCCATCCAGGGCCAACCCCAGCCCCACAGCGTGGCACCAACCAGGGTCCTAGAACAACCAGAATTGTTTCTCTTGCTTCTCCTCATTGATGCCTTTTAGCCTTACTGCTCCCCTTCCCGACACACACAGATTCTTTCCAGACAAGCCATTTGGTGAAACCCACAGATACACCACTTCCCTTGCATAGGAGGTGGAACTCCCCAGGCCCATAATGAGGACATGCCAGTGGGGGCAGTGTTGGGACGAGGCGGGTACAGGAGACAGAGTGGAGCCAAAACAGGGAAAAATGACCAAGTCCCAGCCCCCTGCTGTGTTCCTGAGATCCCCATGGAGGTGGCTCTTGTGACAGGCCCAGGTGAGGCATGAGGTACCATACCACAAAATTAATTTGAACTCTCCCACATTCCACTCTGGAAAACTGTTTGACAATATCTATTATGGCCAAACATATGCCAAATTCCAAATTGATCCCCAAGAGAAATGAGTAAATATGTCCACCAAAAGATAAGTACAAAAATAGGACTACGTATAGCATCTTCATTCATAAATAGACAGAAAAACTGGAAAACAACTCAAATGTCCATCAACAGGAGAATGGGTAATAAATTGTGGCATATGACTATACCATGGAAGTAAAAAAGAGCACATTACTGAAACAGACAACAACAGGGATCAATCTTAAAGACATTATGTTGAACAGAAAAAGACACAAAAGAACACATATTGTATGACTCCTGTATTCAAATCAAGTTTAAGAGTAGGCAAAATGGGCTTCCCTGGTGGCGCAGTGGTTGAGAGTCCACCTGCCGATGCAGGGGACATGGGTTCGTGCCCCGGGCCGGGAAGATCCCACATGCCGCCAAGTGGCTGGGCCCGTGAGCCATGGCCGCTGAGCCTGCACGTCCGGAGCCTGTGCTCCGCAACGGGAGAGACCACAACAGTGAGAGGCCCGCGTATCACAAAAAAAAAAAAAAAAAAAAGAATAGGCAAAAGTGTGAAATAAGCCAGTCACAGAAGACAGATACGGTATGAATCTGCTCATACGAGGTCCCTGGAATAGTCAAATGTATAGAGACAAAGTAGAGTGGTAGTTGCCAAGTGCTGGGGGCAGGCAGGGGGGAATGGGGAGTTGTTATTTACTGGGTACAGAGTTTTGAGTTCTGCAAGATGAAGAGAGTTCTAGAGACTGGTTGCATGGTAATGTGAATGTACTTAACACTTAAGAACGGTTAAGATAGTAAATTCTATGTTATGTAGTTTTTTTTAATTTATCTTTTTTTTTTTTGGCTGCATTGGGTCTTCGTTGCTGCATGCGGGCTTCCACTAGTTGTGGCGAGTGGCAGCTACTCTTCGTTGCCGTGCACGGGCTCTAGGCACGCAAGCTTCAGTAGTTGCAGCACGCAGGCTCAGTAGTTGTGGTTTGCGGGCTCTAGAGCGCAGGCTCAGTAGTTGTGGCGCACGGGCTTAGTTGCTCTATGGCATGCGGGATCTTGCCGGACCAGGGATGGAACCCATGTCCCCTGCATTGGCAGGTGGATTCTTAACCACTGCGCCACCAGGGAAGTCCCTATGTTATGTACATTTTAACACAATTTTTAAGAAAAGAATAAACAAAACTAACCTGACAAGTCACAACAGAAGTTCACCTTGGCCTGGCACACTGACTGGAGGGGACTTCTGGGCTACTGATAAATATTCTATTTCTCAGTCTGGATTGTGGCTTGAAGGTATGTAAGTTCATACTACTTTATGCATAATCTTGTAATAAAAGGCTTTGTCTTTGTTTAAGACACAGGAACATTGGATTTATCTAACACATTCATTACATAAAACTCTGGGCTCTGGTCATGCAAGATAGGAGACAAGGGAGTGCTAGCAGGATAGGCAGGCCCCGGGAAGGAGAAAGCTGGGTGAATACATGGAGACAACGTGAAAACTGGCAGCAAAATCTGGAAGAGGAGTAGAATGGCATTTACTTGGAACTCTGCCCATGAGTCTTAATTTCTACATTTTCCTTGTAAGATAAATGTTCTGTGCAAGAGCACATGGACCAGAACCTGTCTCTCCTCATTTGAGCTCCATGTGAATGTACAGATCTGGACTTAATCTGAGTTGTACTTATTAACTCTGGGCAATACAGTATTATGATCCAAATTGTGATGGTCCAGTTATGCAGATTAACTCATTCAAGAAAGTCTGACTGAGCATCTAGTATGTGCCAGGCAGTTTGCTAAGTACGAGGAATACAGTGATGACCACATCATACGTAAGACCTTCCCCTCTTGGATCTAATGGCTTTGGAAGAAGAAATGCCCACCTGCCAAGCAGCATTGCTCCTACAACAGTAAATGCACTCGGGACTTCCCTGGTGATCCAGTAGGTAAGATTCCATGCTTCCAATGCAGGGGGTTTGATCCCTGGTGGGGGAACTAAGATCCCACATGCTGCACGGCCGAAAAATTTTTTAAAAAGTAGATGCACTCAACTCTTCATCAGGAATCAACTTCTCAAACTGGAATTTGTTCTCTCCTTTAGAATCACGTAATCTGGAAATGGAAAGAAGGATGGAGGCAGCAAAGACAGGAGGAAAGGAGGAGAGAAGGGAGAAAGGAGCAGACTATTCCACTGAATTGGAATATATAATAATATATAAAGTTTTTAAATTAAAAAATAGGAACACAAAATCTGATAATACAGGGTTTTTTTGCCTCCAGAATATTTTGAAGAATGAACATTTTCTCATACCTTTTTTGTATTCTGAAGGTTGACACTAATATTAACACAGATTTTCTAGAATTATAACCTACTTTGCTCCTGGTACTTTAAAGTATTCAATATAGAAACCTAACTGTGAAATTGATGCATGTTGATTTAAATCAGGCAAAGGGCACTGAAGGATAATAGAGTGGGAAAGCTCATATCTGTACTTTCCCTACTCAAGTATAAGTACATAAATACTATTATAGCCAAAGTTGATTGATAAGATTTATAGTGACTAGTGATACCAAAAAAAAAAGGGAGGAAAAGAAACAAGTTTTGGTTAATGTATTTAAAAATTTTTTTAAGGTTGGAGGCTCATAATCCATGACTGAAAGACTCAAGAAACTACATAGTATTTCTAGAATAAATAGTAATTAATTTATAGTATATTATGGGGTCTGCAATCTATTTCAGTTCTATTTTAAATTAATTACACTTGCAAAATGATCATAATTTTTGTATAGAACTGAACACAAACAAGCTTGATTTATTTGTTAATATTGCGGGGGAATGGGAGAGGCACTTTCAAATGAAAAAATCTCAAGCCCATCACACACACACAAAAAAAAAAATGGAAGGAAAGAAAAACTGATAAAACTCTAGCCACTGTACTTTTTTTTTTTAATTTTTGGTTGCCTTGGGTCTTAGTTGCTGCACGTGGGATCTTCGTTGAGGCATGCAGGATCTTTCATTGCAGTGCGCAGTCTTCTCTCTAGTTGTGGCGTGCAGGTTTTCTCTCTCTAGTTGTGGCGTGCAGGCTCCAGGGTGCGTGGGCTCTGTAGTTTGCGGCACGCAGGCTCTCTAGTTGAGGTGTGGGAGCTTAGTAGTTGAGGTGCGCGCGAGCTTAGTTGCCCCGAAGCGTGCGGGATCTTAGTTCCCTGACCAGGGATCGAACCCGCGTCTCCTGCATTGGAAGGCAGATTCCTTACCACTGGACCACCAGGGAAGTCCCACCTTTGTACTTTTATATACATAATAAGACAGCTTGTATTAAGTATATATCTAAAGGTCTATTATTTTTTCCCAGATTAGTCATTTTCTAATCCAAACTTTTTTTCAGGTTGGACTATAAACAAAGAATAGATGTGCCGCAAAAACAATTCCTTGTATCTTTATAGCACGTTCCTGTTGACAAAGCATTTTCATGGACATCACCACGCAATTCTCCCAGCAAGTCTGGGAGGTAGATAAATGACAAACATCATCAGGATACAGGCGGTTCTGATTAGGTGCTCCCAGTCACAGAATTTGAGGACAAAGTCTCTGAAATGAAAGAATTACTGAAAGTAGACATTTGTAGAACTAGTCCATACTAAGATGTAAATATATTGCTCCGGAGACCTGAAAACTAGCCAAGTTCAATCGAAGTGATTACAGTGTAATGCAACCTTGCCAACTGTGTAGTAATACAACTGCCTGAAAGACGGATGTTTCAGGAGAAGGACTGTTATAATCTGAAGGGAGCCAAAGAATAAGAATTGACCCATATTTTCCAGGAAAAAGATGTTCTCCTCAACAATGGAGGTAAGCACAGGTTGCTCTGGGAGCATCGGTAAAGATCCTTACATCAACCTAGAAGGGAGGGCTGGCAGTGGAGGAAGCCTTCCTAGAAGAGGTGATACTGATCTGGGTCCTTGGGGACAAGGGAAATTAGTCATGTCAAGGGAAAGGCGTCCCAGCAGAGCATACGGCTAACTTGCCGTGTGGTTTCTTTCTCTGGATTTCACTTTCTCATCTAGAAAAGTCTATGATCCCTTGACTCAGTTTTTTTTTTTTTTTTTTTTGGCTGTGTTGGGTCTTCGTTGTTGCGCTCGGGCTTTCTCTAGTTGTGGCGAGCAGGGGCTACTCTTTGTTATGAAGCATGGGCTCTAGGGCATGTGGGCTTCAGTAGTTGTGGCACGTGGGCTCAGTAGTTGTGGCGCACAGGCTTAGTTGCTCTGCGGCATGTGGGATCTTCCTGGACTAGGGATTGAACCCGTGTCCCCTGCACTGGCAGGCGGATTCCTATCCAGTGCGCTACCAGAGAAGCCCCCTTGACTCAGTTTTTCATGCTGGGTGACCAAGTGCACCAATAAAAAATCAGAAATCATCCAGCTTATGGCCAAAAATAAAGTTCAGTCCCCTTGTGGCTTCTCATCCAGTAAAAACCATAAAAGGCACTTCAATACACATTTACCCATTAGTAGGAAGATATGTCTTTACATCTTCTCTTTCCAATTTGCTAACACAGAAGTGCAATGTTTGTTCAAGACCCATCTCAAAGAATGATGAGGTCCCAGTCATTCGAGGACAGCACAAAAGTCAGTAAACTGGCCAGGTAGTCCAGATGTGCAAGAAAAACATGTCATTTACACTGAATGTGTGCAGGACAACTGTCTAACAGTCCAACTGTCCATGTGTACCTTCACCACAGAAACTGGTTGTCACCGTGCTGAACCTGGGCAAAGACCAGGAAAAGACCAAAGAGAAATGTTAAAGGACAAATATAAGGAAGAAACTATTGAGAAAAAGCATTCATAAAGTCATCTTCTATACAACTTCTATTAATAACGAGACCAAATTCTGGCTAAAGAAAGCAGACTGAAATACTCATTTAACTCTGATCTCTCAAGAAATCTCCCAAAAAATGGTAGCGGACTTTAAAAAATGAGAGATAGATAGATAGACAGAAAGATGAAGAAGGATGGCAATAAAATTTTGGAAGCTGAAGACCTGAAGCATGAGTGGTATCTGAGTTAGCAGAACAAAGAAGAGGAATTCTGAGGCAGCAGAGGGGAAAGCTGAGAGGAAGCCTCCTTTGCAGTGCAGAACTTCCTAAAGACATAGCAACATGACCCCAGGCTCTTCTTGAAGGGAGTAGAGGTGGGACTTTAAAAGAGGAGGTTGCCAATCCCTTTAGGAAGCAGTGATATCGCTAGATCTCCTGTAACCCTCGCCTTCCCTCTGTGAAACTGATTGCACTTCAGAGTTTATTCTCTGGAAAAAGCAGGTAAAATAGAGAGTTCTGGGACAGGGGACACTAAGCCCAGTTAAAGGTGGGATAAAAGCGACATTTTACAAGACAGGAAAAATAGTCTTAAAAATACTACCTTACTCAGCAGTATGCACGTACATAGTCAAAAGAACTGTTGAAAGTTGGTCTAACCAAAATTGTGATTTAAGTATTTGGGGAAGATGCATGACAGAGAGTGCAAGCGTGTGTGGTGATGGTGAGACAGATGATGCCTAAAACGGAAAAATGCAAGAAGGAGCAACACAGACAGGTTATTTGTGACAAGGAGGAAATACCCTCCCGCCAAAAAAAAAAAAAAAAAAGCTAAAAGGATTGAAAGCATTTGCTTTTAGGGAGAAGGAAATGGGGAGCACGGAACTGCCAGGTTACGAAGGTAAAACTCTTTGATTCATTAGGTATAACATTGATAAAAATTAAGTTTTAAAAATCAGAAGGGCCATATTTTTTGCTGGAAGGAAGGAAGAGGGGAAATAAGTTGGATTTAAAATCAAGTTGCAGTTGCAGGAGAAGCAAGATATTCAGGCAATCAGAGCTCAGGAGTCAAGACAAGGTTTGGAACAGAGATTTTATAATTATTTAGACTGGAAGAAAATTAGCTCTATAGGAAATAGGTCCTGAGAAAAAAAGAGAAGAGGCCTTGAAAACAAACATTTTATAAATGCCATTTACAGTGTCAGTGGAGGAAGGGACTCCATTGAAAGAGCAGCCAAGAAAACCAAGGAAAACAGGAGTTTCAATAAGGGGGGGGGTGCGGTTTAATCAAGGTCAAGTGCTCAGGGGGTCAAAGAGGCCCAGACCATTAGAATTAACAATGAAAAATTTCTAAAGAGGGTACTCTAATCTAAGGATTATGTTCACACCCTTTAATGAGCCTTAAATTTAAAAAGGGTTTTGGGTTTTGGAAGGATCTTGTGTTTTTCCAGGACACCACACAATGACTGTGACCCTGTTTTCAGTAAGTACACAGTTGTCTTTCATGGGGCAGTCACATAAGCCCTGCATTAATAAGAAAGTGAATCTTAGGCATATTGTCATTAGCAATCCCATACAAAGCCCTGTCCCTGTTTTGTTTCCCACACAAGGGATGGCATTGTCTGTGTCAGAGACGAGCATTTGAACTGAAGTTCATGGCTTGGCTGGGCTCTTCCTTCTGGCCGCACTTCCCCAGTGATCGGCTGCCTGTCCCAGGCTACGGTGTTATGACGTCCCAAACAAGATGAAAGCACAAGAAAACTAATCAAATGAAAGTGCTTTTCCTTGTTGGTGCGTCAAAGGCTACATTCAAAATAACCAAATGTTACGTTAAATCTCATCTTAGGACGAAAGCAAACGTGGTAAAAGAGTTCACTATTTCATTTTGCTGAGTCGAAGTCAGGGCTTGGCTTGGCGGCGAAAAGCATAACTGGTAGCAAATGTTCCCTAATTGCTCCACAAATGATTTCCTCTTTCTAGGAGAGATTGCTGTACACACTTCGACACCCTCCAAACAGATGCAACACAACAGAAGGTCTAGTTCTGTGTTTCACAGAAGCCTACCATGACACTTTACTGCTGAGTTTTCCCAACTGCTTGTGTCAGTTACTGCTGCCTTCCAGACATTTCCATCTCAGGCATATCAGAGAGACAAATGGTTAGGAGAATGGTTTCAATTTAGAACTCAAAAAAGCTTACCCAAGTCCATTAACGACACCCCAAACAGCCTGGTTAGCAAACATTTTTGTGCCAGTATGTGTAGCAGTTTCCTCCCTGAGGTGTCAACCAAATGAATAGTCTTGGCGGGTAGGGGTGAGGACAGCAGTTCTTCCCGAGTCCCCAGGGTCAGAGTTTCTGGAGTGAGCATTAGAATGCCTCCTAATACCACTGTACATGCCTGTTTTCCCAAACAAATCATAGGAACTCCCATAGAGCAGCAAAACATCACTCCAAAATACATATCTTGAACACAAATGAGGGAGTGATGAAATTGACACAGATTAATTAGAAATTTCCAAATGTTTACGATGCTTGATAAACAATCCTAGGGATAGAATGAGGATTCGTTTATGGGCAATATACTCATACCTAACATCACAGTACACTCCTTTCACTCATTAAAATGTCTTTCAAACAAAAAGTACAATGATGAGATCAGTTTTAAATGATATGTCCACATTCAAGGTCCATTGACTTAGATCAATCATAAGGCCACTTTGGAAGTAAAAGACATAAGGAAGTTTTCTAGAATCTAGCCATGCTCCTCTCCAGTGTATGTAGAGAGTCTTCAGAGGTGACTAGGGGTTAGGACAGAACATAGGACAAGAGGTTTATTTCCGACACAAGTAGCTATCCTTGCTCTGCAGGTTTTGCAGGTATAAACTTGCTCGGCAGGTATCCTGGGTTTAGCAGGTATTCTCCTTATGAAAGGTTACTTGATGGAGCTTAACTGATACAAGCCCTGAAATGCAGTCCCCTCAGCAATGGAAAAAATGTCAGATACCTTATCGGGTGACTAGAGAAGTAGGAAAGAACTTCTCAGTTGAAGGAGTCACGCAAACCAAACCCAGAAAGAGAAATTTCTTAAAGCAGGATGGGAAAGAAGTGACACTTCCCCGGCTGCTTTTAGCCGAGTCCTCTTAAGTGGTTAACAAATAGTTTCTCACTTCACGCTGGCAAAATTCCTGGGAGGAAGGCTCACTCCAAAATCCTGTCAGTCTCGCAGGCTAGACTGCTAGCAGTGTGCTGCTGCTCTGGTGGCCTCTCTGGCTCCCTCTAACTTTCTCACCTCCTGCTGCCCCATTCTGCCCAGCCACGCAACACTTGACTGTGGCCCGAAGCCACCAAACAGGCTCCGCCTCTGGACTCCGCGCTGCTGTGCTGTCCACCGCCGCCCCCCCCCCCCAATCTGGGTGCTCTTCCCCCAGAGGAGCGACAAGGTTCCCTCCCTCACTTGCTGCAGGACCCTCCCTAATAAATAGCACCTCCCTCATGCTTGATCCCTCACCCTGCTTTATTTCCCTTCACAGCATTTGTACTGAGTTGAAGAGTGTCCCCCAAATTCAGGGCCACCCAGAACGTGACCTTATTTGGCAATAGGGTCTTTGCAGATGTCAATAGCTAAAATGAGGTTATACTGGATTAGAAGGAACCCTGAATCCAGTACGCCTGGGGTCCTTATAAGAAAAGAGAACACACAGACATACACACAGGAAGGCCATGTGACTGTGAGTGATGGGAGATGGGAATGATGTAGCTGTGCGTCCAGGAATGCCAAGGGTTGCAGGCAACTACCAGAATTGGGAAGAGGCACGGAAGGATTCTTCCTCAGAACCTCCTGGTCCTGCCAACGCATTGATTTCAGACTTGCAGCTTCCAGAACTGTGAGAAATTAAGTTTCTGTTGTTTTAAGCTGCTCAGTTTGTGATACTTTGTTACCCAAACTTGGTAGCCCAAGGAAACTAATATGTCACCACCTGATATACTATATATTTATTTACTGGTGGATTTGTTGTCTTTCTCTTCTCCCACTGGGATCCATAGCCCTTAAGACTGGACTTTTGTTGTTGTTCATTGCTGTGATGAGAACAGCGGCTGGCATGTTGGTGGCACATAATAACTGTTGGTTAAATGACTGAGTGAGAAATGAATGTTCCCATTTTACAGAAGAGGAAACTGAGGCTCAGAAAGATTCCACTGAGTCCAAGTTCACCTAGCTAATTAGTAGCAGACTTGGGATTTTAGGCTGTCTGCCTCTAAAAACCATCACCTTTTCACCACACCACACTGATGCTCATTACATTGCCAACTTTTCTCTTTTAAAATCTACAAGATAATATATTGCAATAGCTATCCTTTCAAGTACAATAGAGTCTGTGTTCCAGAAAAAGACTGGAATATGTATGGAGGTTTATTCTCTGGGAATTTGTTATCGCCTAGCTTTGCAGACACCAAACTCAGTTCTTTTTATATGATTATAGTGGCCATGCCTCTCTCTCTCTCTCTCTCTCTCTCACTGAAAGCACTTTTATTAGATGAACTTTTCCACAACCAACAACATTGTATCAACCACACAAATTCACAAGTCCTTTCACCTAAATACCTTTTGTTAATTTGCATATAGCCGATCTGTGGAATAAATATTAGCTCCATTAATCCTGAGTAAACACTTATTTTGTATTTTACTACACATTATTCATATAACTGTATTTCTCTGTCTTCTTAACAGTAAATTTCTCTTTGTCTTCTTAAATTCAAAGATAAGGGTATAAATTGACTTTCTCCAAACTGCAACATGTAATGATCTTGAGGTTTCATCTGGAATATACAAAGCACAAAATATGTTCAAGAAATATAGCAAAAAAAACTTTTTTAAGTGATCCATTTCCCACTGAGGGCATTGGAACTGGGAAATTACTTCCCAGTTTCACCTCTTGATGAGGACTTCTATCCCTCAGTATTTTGCTTGTTGGTTACTTATAACTCTATTTCCAGTGGAAAGCAACTCGAGCCCTTATCATCCCTGTCACATTTGGGAGCTCTCCTAGTCATCAGTTACCAGGCAGTGTGTTTCCCCTGGAGATAGGGTACAGAGAAAATGCTTTTACAGCTCATTTTGCACCACTCTCTTGCCATCTCACACCACAGCTTGGCAAAAATTAGGCAAAATAATAATATCCTGAGTGAGTAAGGCTGGCGAGAAGGAGTCACGCCGACCACTAGAGCGCAGGGGTCAACTGCATGGATCAAGTGCAAGACGGCCAGCTGGAATCTCACCTCCCACGTTTATTTACCACGTGACTTTGGGTTTGGAAACAGAGCGCAGGAAAGGCTAGATGTGCATCTAATTACACCTCTGACTGAGCTGGCACCCCCTCCCCCCATTCTATGTTGGTGCTGCTAATAGTTATCTGTTGTTGGATGAGAACTAGACACCAGTAACCAAACATCCTTAGAGCAGAAAGTATTAGGGAAAAAACTTGGGGAGGAATTTACTTGAAACCAACGTCACCAGGCTATTTCAGTAGGTAATGTGAGCTACCAATATGTTTTGTTTTATAGAAGAGTAGATGATTACGTTCACACACATACATATATGTATTCAGATACATCAACTTATTCAGAGAACATTTAATTGTAGCATAAATTTAAAGAGGTTGAAAGCTGCTTAAATAGGAATTGCGAGGCTGCACCTTGATTAGACGTCCTCACCTATGATCTGCTATTCTTCCATGTTCCCTGAACTGAAGTAGAAATCACAATTGCAGACTAGAAGTTGCAGCATCTTTGCTTTTTGGTGACTGCGTGTGAGAACTGTAGACAGTACATCATTAAGCAAATTAATAATGTCCTAGTAAATGTAACTGGGGCACATCGAGGCTGGATCGATTTTTATGCCTCCTGCTTTAGAAACAGACTTGCTTGAGGCCAGCAGGAGGCCTTGTCGTTAATGAATGCTTCCCCGTACTTTCCTTTGGCTACAGCTAATTTGAATAAAAAATATCATTTTTTAAAGTACTGGATCTAAAGAAATACATTTTTCAGAAAATAATAATCCCCTTCCCCTACCCCACTCCCAGCCACCCCGGAAAATCTCTGTGAGCACACTACAGCAGCTCCGTGCAAAGACCTGAGCGACTATTGGTTGCCTACTCGACTGACCAGCCTGATACGATGAAGATCTGGACGAGGTGAGACAGCTTCCCAAATGTGACGCTGGTGAGTTTTCTCAGGCCACGGAGGACTGAGCAATTACAGAATATTATTTCAGCAGAGGAGCCTGACTACAAAGAACTCATTCTGTTCAGAGCCTACAGCAACCAGGACCTCACAGCCTAATAGAAAGGACGGGAAAGAATTAATGACTGATGTGTTTGGGGTCTTTAAAGCATTCTGAGAATGGTCAGTTTAGTCTCCCCCCCTTTTTTTTTTTTTTTTTTTTTTCTTTTTTTTTGCGGTACGCGGGCCTCTCACTGTTGTGGCCTCTCCCGTTGCGGAGCACAGACTCCGGACGCGCAGGCTCAGCGGCCATGGCTCACGGGCCCAGCCGCTCCGCGGCACGTGGGATCCTCCCGGACCGGGGCACGAACCCGCGTCCCCTGCATCGGCAGGCGGACTCTCAACCACTGCGCCACCAGGGAAGCCCTCCCCCCTTTTCTTTTAAACCAATTGCTTCATTATAGATCTCTCTTCTAAGTGCCATTTTACTGCACTTAGAAAAAAACCTATATACCCTGTTCTTATCCTTAGAACAACAACAAAGAGGGAACAGAGATCAATGAATAGAAACATAAGTGTCCTCCACAGCAGCCAACGTTCTTAAAAGGAAAAGCACATAGTGTAATATGTTATTTCCCCTTTTAACTATGGCCCCACAAGTACTAAAAAAAAAAAAAAGAGTTCAAATATATAAATAGGGTTTCCTCACCCATCTCCCGATCACATTTACTATCTTAGTTATTTAAAGTTTATATAGTAGCTTTTCCTAGAACAGTTTGCATGAAAGGATATTTCCCAGCTTCCCCGGATAAAGTGAGTAGGACAGACCAGAAAGACACGAATCTATGATCTTGAACGTGACTTTACCTTTAAGCTGTACATTGGTACTAGATCCTCTTCTGGGTTGAATTATGTACCCTCCGCCTCCAAAGATACTCAAATCCTAATCTCCAGTACCTGTGAAGGTGATCTTATTTGGAAATAGGGTCTTTGTGCATGATTAGGTTAAGATGAGGTCATCAGAGTGGGCACTAATCCTATATAACTGTCCTTATACAAAACAGAAATTTAGACACAGAGACAGACACACATAGAAGAAAGCAATGTGAAGACAGAGAGAACATCACGTACAAGCCAAGGAATGCCTGAGGCTCCCAGAAACTAGGAGAGAGGCATGGAACAGACACCCCCTCACAGCCCTCTAAAGGAACCAACCCTGCCAATGCCTTGATCTTGGACTTGTGGTGTCCAGAAGTGTGAGACAATACATTTTTGTTGTTTAAGACATTCAGTTGTTGGTACTTTGTCATGGCAGCCCTAGGAAACTAATATAAGTCCTCAACTCTACAGCTGTAAAGTAAGATACAGTGTGTTTAAACAAATCCATTCTTATCAGAGAAGTGAATAAATCGTACCTTCTAAGGAATAACTAGGAAAAAAAATAACAGTGAAACTGTTCTCTAAAGACCATCTCATTTACCCAGTAATTACAGAGCTGTCTGATTTATAACTAGCCTTATTACATGAATTGTCTCTTTGTAGACCTTGAACAATGCTAGGGTCTAAAGTGTGATTATAGTAAAGCAAGTTGTGTAAAGATAATGCTTTGATTAGCCCACCTAAAATCAAGATTTAAGTGATTTTAGTTTTTGGTTTTTTTTTGGTTTTTGGTTTTTTTTGCGGTACGCGGGCCTCTCACTGTCGTGGCCTCTCCCATTGCGGAGCACAGGCTCCAGACGCGCAGGCTCAGCAACCATGGCTCATGGGCCCAGCCACTCCGCGGCATGTGGGATCCTCCCGGACCGGGGCACGAACCCCTGTCCCCTGCATCGGCAGGCGGACTCTCAACCACTGCGCCACCAGGGAAGCCCTAGTTTTTAGCATACTTTTATTTACTAATTCTACCATGGAACCAAAAACCTTAAGTCTCACTGTTTTTTTGCTGTTTGTTTTGTTTTGCTTTTTGCTGTCCATTTATATAAGTAACAAGATGAAGGAAAACTCTTCTTTTTCGTATAGCTGGTCTGAGAATCCCCTGGTGCTAGATATATATTCCATTTGCCCCTCTAACTCTTTGGTCTACCCTTCTCCACTGGGCTTTATGTCCCAAGAAGCTGATCCATCAGACTGTACTGTCGGCCCTACCTGCTGCCTTCTGGCTGGGTTTGCTAATGGGAGCGCTCACAGGGGGCAAATGTGAGGTTAGGGCCCCATCCCCCAGCTCCCTCCCTCTCAGGCCACCACTGGTTGGCTGTGCCTACAAAGGCCACAGCTCTGGTCAGGCTGCCCTCTCTTTGGGTTTGGGTGACTGCTCCTTCCCCTTGCCTCTGGGGTCTTAGGAGTATGCAATAGTTATCTAGTGCTGTGTAACAAATTACCACAAATGTAGTGGCTTAAAACAACACGCATTTATTAGTTCACATTGTCCTAGTCCATTTGGGCTGCTATAACAAACTACCACAGACTGGGTGGCTTAAAAACAACAGAATTCTTTTTTGTTGTTGTTGGCCGCACCATGGGGCATGTGGGATCTTAGTTCCCCGACCAGGGATCGAACCCTTGCTCCCTGCGTTGGAAGCACAGAGTCTTAATCGCTGGACCACCAAGGAAGTCCAAACAACAGACATTTATTGCTCCCAGTTCTGGAGGCTGAGAAGTCTGAGGTCATGGTGCCAGCATGGTTGGGTTCTGCCGAGGGCCCTCTTCCAGTTGCAGACGGCCACCTTCTCACTGTGTCCTCACAGGGTGGAAGGGGCGAGGGAGTTCTGTAGGGCCTCCTTTATAAGAGCACTAATCCATTCATTAGGGCTCCACCCTCATGAGCCACTCACCTCAAAAAGGCCCCACCTCCTACACCATCCCGTTAAACATGCGAATTTGGGGGACGAGGGGGCACGAACATTCAGTCTATACCACAGTTCCTATGAGTCAGGGGTCTGGCTCGGCTGGCTCCTCTGCTCGGGGTCTCCCACGGCAACAACTTAGGCAAGGGCCAGACAGTTAACCTCTGGAGCTTAGGGGATTACTTCTAAGTTCATGTGGTTACTGGCAGAATTCATTTCTTGCAGTTGTGGGACTGGAGGTCCCTGCTTTCTTGCTGCCTGTCGGCCAAGAGCCACTGCCAGCACTTAGAGGCCACCTGTACTTCCCTGCTATGTGGCCCTTTCCCAACAGGGCAGCCCACTTCCTCCAGGCCAGCAGGAGAACCTCTTCTTCCATCAGCCAGACAGTGCCTCACACCCTGTAACTCAACCACAGAAGCAACGTTCTTCACTTCCGCTGTATTCTGTTGGCTAGAAGTAAGTGGCGGGTTCCATCCATATTCAAGGGCAGGAGATTCAACCAGGTTGTGACTCATTGGAGGTCATCGTAGAATTCTGCCTGCCACAGGGTAGAAAGCCAGCCCACTCTTCCTACCTTGGAAATGTTAACCAGAAACCCTGCCTACGCTTTTGTAAATGGTCCCTCAATTAAATTCTCCTCAAATTACGCCAGTGGAGTGTCCCATCTGTTCCTGCCAGGACCCTTATGATAAAATCCCTCTGTAAGTGGCCTGCTCTGGTGACCTGCCCTCCTGAGTCTTCTGCGGGTCTGGGCCAGCTGGTGGCAGGGCTCGAGGGAGCTGAGACCAGCGAAACTGTTTAGCATCACAAAGAAAAGGGCAGCCATGATTTGCACTTAGCTGCAGGTGGGGAGAGGGGCTGAAGAGAGAGGAAGGCTCTGAGGCTGGAAGCCAAGCAGAGAAACTGGGAAACATATGACTAAGGGGGACGTGGGGAGTGAAATGCTGCGTGGCATGTGGTGTGGATCCTTCTTACACCCTGCACACTTTACACGGCTCACTCCTGCCTCAGGCTGGCATCTTCTCCATGGGGAACAGAGGGAAGAGCAGAGCCCTGTTTTGAAACTGGTTTGGGGGCGTGAACAAGTGTGCCTATAAAGACAGCCACACCTGGGGCGTGTGGCGCCTCAGTGCCTGTGACACCGGCAGCCACTCTGCTTCCCATCAGCACTTTGAAAACTCATCGTTTTATGGTCTTCCCTTTCTTAAAATTTTCTTTCTTTCTTTCTTTCTTTTTTAGTTGTTCCACTTTTGAACATTTTTTCATATTTTCTTGTCAAAATGTTTCTATGTTCCTAGGTCACAATGCATAGGGAGGCTCCGGCTGGAGCTTGCAAACTTGCCTTATTACTTAGCATTCCGTATCTGAGATCATCTCACTAAGTGTCACACATGATAATCCCAAGATTCATCTTCAAGGATCCAAGGCCAGAAAAATAAAACTACTAAAAATACAGGCAGGGCTTCCCTGGTGGCGCAGTGGTTGAGAGTCCGCCTGCCGATGCAGGGGATGCGGGTTCGTGCCCTGGTCTGGGAAGATCCCACATGCCGCGGAGCGGCTGGGCCTGTGAGCCATGGCCGCTGAGCCTGCGCGTCCGGAGCCTGCGCGTCCGGAGCCTGTGCTCCGCAACGGGAGAGGCCACAACAGTGAGAGGCCCGCGTACCACAAAAAAAAAAAAAAAAAATACAGGCAGCCCAAACAAGGTGATGGTTCACATCTTGCAATGTTAAATTTATGTGAGTATTTGAGAGACGTGGAAACTTCACCTTAAATCCCACTGAATTGCTTCCCAAGGGCAGAGTGCTGTGAGTCAGTGTGGCCATTCTCAGATGGCATGGAGTGTGGTTCTCAGAACACGGTCCCTAGAGCAGCAGCACCAACTTCACCTAGGGCACTTGTGGGAAACTCAAAGTCCTGGGCCTCAGAGACCTACTGACTCAGAAACTCTGGAGGTGGGACCCAGCGATCTATGGTCTAAGAAGCCCTCCAGGTGATACTGATACATGCTGTCCTCTGAGAGCCTCAGGCTGGAAGCACAAGGACTAAGGATTTAGAATCATGCACTTGTGTGTTTAAGGGTGGCGCCCTCTCTTTATTTATTTATTTTTGGCTGCGTTGGGTCTTCATTGCTGCACACGGACTTTCTCTAGTTGCGGCGAGAGGGGGCTACTCTTTGTTGCGGTGCACGGGCTTCTCATTGTGGTGGCTTCTCTTGTTGCGGAGCATGGGTTCTAGGCACGTGGGCTTCAGTAGTTGTGGCTCGCGGGCTCTAGAGCGCAGGCTCAGTAGTTGTGGCACACGGGCTTAGTTGCGTGTGGGATCTTCCCGGACCAGGGCTCGAACCCATGTCCCCTGCATTGGCAGGTGGATTCTTAACCACTGCGCCACCAGGGAAGTCCCAAGGGTAGTGCCCTTTAAAAACAGAGAGAGGAAGAGAGAGGAAGAGGGAGGAAAGAGGGAGGAGAAAGGAAGGAGGAGGGACAGAAAGAACCAGAGGATTAGTCTCATCCCTCCAGTAACTGAGAAGCAGTGATATGCTGGTAAATGTTTAAAACCAGCTTTCCAGGGTGTGGAGCGTGGAGGCACAAAGCCCTGCTCTGTGGTATTTGCCGACTTCCATGTTGGAACTAACCTATTTCAAGCTACCAGTGTGAGGCTGCAGGACACAGAATTAGGATCTGTGGCACAAGTGGGCTTCACTACTTGGTCAGGTAAGAAGGGGGTTTGTGCTGTGGTCCCTGGTAAATCCAGTCAATCTCCCTGGGTTTGTTTATAAGGTTGAAAAATTCAGGGTTTCTCAACCTTAGCACAGCTGACATTTCAGACTGCACGATTCTCTGCCCAGTGTGTTATATGATGTTTAGCAGCATTCGTGGCCTCTCCCTACCAGATGTCAGTAGCACCCCTGTCCCCACCCAGCTGTGACAACCAAAAATCTCTCCAGACATTGCCGAATGTCCCTCTGGTGGCAAAATCACTCCCAGTTAAGAATCACTGCCTTATGTTGACATTTCAACCCTTTTCAATTTTTTATTTACATCCATCCTTTGGACTATTTTAGTCCCATCCCCACAATTCCAACTCTGACGGCTTTCCTTCCTCTGCTAACTCTACTTAGATGTGGAGATGACTTTCTGGCCAGTGTGGCAGACTTGGTTTATAATTCATTCTGATGATGCTAATGATGATGATGATGGCTGCTCTGCTCAGTGGCCCGATTCTTGTTTCAAGTTTGGTGACTTACAGGTGATGCTATTTGTATGTCTTAGTATTTCATTCCCAGCAGCATCAAGTCATGTGTCTTTCTACCTGTTGCTGTCTCCTTGCTCTTTTCTCTTAGCCATCCGTGGAGGATTAGACATCACTCTTCCTTCTCCTTTCACCAGACTAGGGGGTAAAATGATTTGGTTTGTCTCTAATCTCCCTCTTCTTCTCCACCCTCTGCATCTCCACGTAATGTATTGAAATAAAAGCCCTTCCAACGTGTTAGACATTTACCAATCCTGAACATTTTAAAATCATTATTAACTGATCTATTAAACAGCAGGAGTGAGAAAGGCAAGTAAAATTGATGCCCTCCTGATGACAGAGATATCAGCACCTCTAAAGTAAGGTTCCTAGAATGTCAGGCAGCAGGGCAAGCCTACAGCAAATGCTGCCTCTAAGTTACTAGGCAACGCCACATCCCCACGCCATACCTTGTCCAGTGCTTTCTTTTGAGCTTATTTTAGTATTGGAGTTCAACAGTTTTAGTTTAGCAGGTCCAGATATTGGAAAGCTCACTGTCCAACAATGGTTTAAGACACATGAAACTATTTTTAAAGGCATTTAAAAAAATGACCATCTAAAAAAATTATTGTACTTTAAGAACTGGAGGTTGGGACAGATGACCTCTGATAATCCCTCCCAATTTAGAATTCCATAAAGGGCAAATGCTACACTTAAAAATACTTTTAATACCATGATTAAAAAAACATCAGATTAACTAGCAGTGTAATGTTTTCTATTTGAGACATTTCTCAAAATTGTTTCTAATTATCGCTTTTAATTTCTCTTTTCCCAATCCCTTCCCACAGAAAGGGGGGGAAATCTGCATGTCATTTATTCATGCATTCATGCCATTAACTTTGAGGACCAACAACGTGGCAGGAATGGAGGCAAGTGATGAGTATACAAGGAGCTTCCCAACCAGTCAAAGAGAAAGACACGGAGACAGACCAGTACAGAACAGGGCAAGGGTGTCACCACAAGCATGTGTTCCAGGAGCTTAGGGTAGGGACCTTGAGGATGGGGCCGAAAAGGCATCAAGGATGATGTAAATAGGAGCTATGGAGTTGGAGGGGAAGGGAAGGCACGGAGGTGAGGAAAGGAGTGGCAAAGGCAGTGGGATGGCCGCAGTCTAGGGCTGCTGTAACATAAAGGCAGGAGGTGCCAGCAGATGAGGTGTTTAGGGACCTGATCAGTGAAGAAGCTGAAGGAGACAGGCGGCCACTGAAGAACGGAAAGCAGGAAGGATGTGATTACATTTGCATTTAAAGATTATCTCTTTGGCAGCTGAGGGAAGGAATTAGGTAATAATAGAACTGAGCAAGAGAGACTGGCGAGGATGCTGGCACAGTGGTCCAAGAGAGAATGATGAAGGCCTGGATTGGGACAATGAGGGTGGAGGAAACTGGGCAAACCTGACAAATACCCAGGAGGCTGGGCAGAACTGAATGAGTATCTGGGTATTGATGATGAAAGGCAGGAAAGACTTAAAATGACACAGGTTTCTAACCTAGTGACAAGTGTGATACCATCTGTGATCAAGAATGTGGGAGGAATAGTTTCGGTTCTCTTTTGGCACATGTGAGATATTTACCTATCTATCCATCTCATAGGCAACAGGATATCTGAGTCCTCTTCTTGGGGAGGGAAACAAAAATGCTAGAGAAACAGATCTGGGAGTTATCAGTGCATAGATGTTGAAACAATGAGGTCACCTAGAGAGAGTGTAACAAGGGCTGAGGGTGGAGGATTTAGCCTTGGGGGACACTGGAGTTTAAGGAATGAGTGGAAGACTTCAAGATTATAAAATGGAAAGAGAAAAAAGAATGCTAAATGTCAGGAATCATAAACCAGGAAATGTCATGGAAGTCGAGGGGAAGAAAAGAGTGTCAGAACATAGATGGAAAAGCTGTCCTTGAACCAAAAGAGAAGACAGGATAGACTTTAGATGTAAACATTATAGACTCTGGAAGGATAAGAAGCAGAGGGAAACAATTTGTGGTAAAATTTGGCCTCAATTTTCTCAGTGAAAATAAAAAGAGAACTTGTCGCCCTTTGGGCTGCCAATCAGCTATCACTAGTGGTGGTGTTGTGAGGATGGATGGGTGGCCTGGACCACAATGGTGACTCATCACTGAGCATCCTCATCTTGGAGGGAGGGGCCATGGAGCCCTCAGTTTGACTCCTGAGCAAGGAGCAGATGATTCAAAGTGCATCTATTTTTCTGCGGTTTTCCTTGGGCTCAAAATAAGAAAAATCTCTCAAGTGGATTTTGCTTATTCTAAGACTTTAGAAGGTACTACAGTCTCTCAACATTACAGGGTCCTGGAGGCTGTGTTGACCACTGCCGCTAGTCATTACAAAGCTTCTAGAATTTAAGATGGCTGATCTCTTATCTGATCCCCTCTGATAATAAACAGTGGGGATGCTCTGTGGCCAGGAGTTAGCTTGGGTTGTAAAACCTATTTAATCTCTCTCAGGAAAAAAATACAAAGTAAAATAAAACAATCTCCCAGCACGGACAATAAGAAAAACCAGCCCCCTGCACAGAAATGTTTACTCTTCCACAATTGCGGAAGACTCAAGGAATCCACGGACTCAGATCATCACCATCATCATCATGTTTGCTCACCTCACATAATTTTTAGAATGAGAGGAGATGGATGAATAACTGAATGAATGAGTGATTACTATCTTTATAAATATTAGAATTAATCAATTAAAGCAGGACTTCCCTGGTGGCGCAGTGGTTAAGAATCCGCCTGCCAATGCAGGGGACACGGGTTCAAGCCCTGGTCCGGGAAGATCTCACATGCCGCGGAGCAACAAGCCCGTGCGCCACAACTACTGAGCCTGCGCTCTAGAGCCCGCGAGTCACAACCACTGAGCCCGTGCACCTAGAGCCCGTGCTCCGCAACAAGAGAAGGCACCTCAATGAGAAGCACGCGCACCACGATGAAGAGCAGCCCCCGCTCGCCGCAACTAGAGAAAGCCCGCGCGCAACAAAGACCCAATGCAGCCAAAAATAAATAAATAAATTTATTTTAAAAAATCAATTAAAACATGATCATGTCCAGCTCTTATCCTGGATCAAGATGGCAAGTGCGTTATCCCCCAAAGACCCCTAATTTGGAAGCCTGTAAAACACAGAAGTCTTCCTTTAACATGACTGATTACATTAGCTCAGAATATAAGATTCTCCTAATGTCACCCTGGAACAACAAAGGCTCTAATTATACGAGGTCTGTAGGTTAATAGTAAAACTAGGGGCCCAACAACTAGAGGGAAGGAAGCAGAATCCTTTCGGGAAATCAGCCTCATTTGGACCTAGTGTTCCTTCTACGAATGGCTCTCAGCTGGCCTGTCATTTGACCTCTCTCCACCCTTGGTTCTTTCAGCACAGAAATGTAGATTCCCACATCCCCAGATGGGGAGTGTGGGTTGTTCCTGAAATCTCTTTGATTAAATAGCAAATTATATATATATAAAATAGATAGACAATAAGGTCCTACTGTATAGTATGGGGAGCTATATTCAATATCTTATAATAAATTATAATGAAAAAGAATCTATATATACATATATATGTATAACTGAATCACTTTACTGTACACCAGTAAACACAATGTTGTAAATTAACTATATGTCAATAAAAAAATTTTTTTGACTCCAAAAAAAAAGCAAATTTTATTCCCTTGTGCATCAGTGGCATGGGTTTGAGTGAGGCCAGCCCAGTGGCCCCACTTTGCACTCAGATTATAACTGGCCCGTCCCCGCCTCATCCCTCCCGTGCGGGGCGCTGCCACCACCAACAGGGCCCTCCCTCTTCCCTCCCAGGCCCTAGAGAGCTGCGGTAACGGTGGTCACAGAAGTAACATTCTGGCCTTTGTGGGTTAGCCTACGTGCCTACTTACTGTGACTCACGTTATTTCTATGGGAAAATACCTTCTGAGGCTTCAACCAACAACTTATAACTTGCATGTGAGTAGTTATACTGCCTTTACAGGGCCTCTTCCTGGAATTTTGTGTAAATGAATGTTCATGATCATCAAAACGAACCAGTGCAAGAGCTGAGCTTAGGGCTACAGTGCTCTGGAAATCTCAAAAACAACATACATAAATGTGTCACTAGGTAAAAGAGTTAAGTTACCTTACTAGTACTATCTGGAGTCAGATGGGCTTCAGTTTTCTCAACTGTACAATGCGACCGCGGGGATTGAATGAAATCAAATGAAATTGCTTTTGAAGTTGTCAAGTGATACATAAATTCAAGTATTTTTTTAATCTGTAGCGCACTTGTACAAGCAAAGCCTCTAGCGGAGGATCCCCTCGGTTCAGATCCTGGCTTTGCATCATTCTATTCTATTTGAAATATTAACCCTTTATTCTATTTGAACTATTCTAGCTACGTGCACTTGTGCAAGTTACTTAACCGCTCTGTGCCTTCCTACCCTGTTGGGAATAATAATAGTAAATGTAGGAGAGGATGGTGGTGAGGATTAAAATATTCAACATGCTGGGCACACACTAAGCGCTGTGGAAGTGTCAGCGTTCATCCTCACCCGCTTCATCTTTACCACCAGCAGCAGCATCTGTGCGAGGCAAGTTGGGTCTAATGGAAACACAATGACCTGGAAGGACCGCGGGCTGGGAGTCCACGGCGCTCAGGAGAGTGAATTGTTCTTATTATTGTAACTGCAGCGGCTTTCTTGGTCATTCAAGAGGAAACTTGGTAAGTATTTTCGGTTTTTGTTTCTTTAGGCTTAGGCATCTCCAGATAAAAGTGTGAATTAGATTAATGTTTTTCTTTATAACTTGCTATTCATTTTTTCAGTCCACATGCCTAGGGCGTGGACTAAAAGCCTGAGGCTTCTCCGCATAGGCGCTGATAAGAACTCACTTAGGCTCGCCTTCTCACTTTCAGCTGTCAACCTCAGGTTAACCCTGCACAACTTTATCTCTACTCCCTCTCCAAACCCACTATGATAGCCATAAAGGAATAAAAGAAGAGGCAGCGAATGGGAGAGGAAATGCAAAAAAAAAACAAGTCAACAAAATTTTGGTAGGTAATAAGGCATCTAATTTGGCTTCAGCTTTCTCCATCCTGCTAAGTGTCTATGCCTGGAGAAGCCAACAAACTGTAAATGGAATCCAGGATGAATCCTCAAAAGGCTGAGGATCTGAAAGCATCAGACATCTCTGAACCCAGGGTTTGGGGTACGGCTGAAAACAAGAGGGTTCACTCATAAGAAAGAGCTAGACCCCCAGATCCTCCCCCTTGCCACCACAGCCAGGGCCATCGCTCTTCCGCCGTCCAACAGATGACAGGTTTGCCCTCTGAGGAGGCTGAACCAGAGATATTCTGATCCAGGGGACATGAAGCTTAGTAGAGGGAAGAATACAAAGCCTTACTGAAAAGAGCAAGACTCCTGGAAGTCATGTAAGACAGGCCAGTGCTACCCACCCCCTGAGACAGTACCCTGGTGCACGGCTTTCCCTGCAGGGTCACTGCACTGCAGATTCTAGGGAACCATCATTCCACAGATAACATGTGAGCAGTGCTCCCTGGGGCTGTACAGCGAGGTGGCCCTGGAGAAGCTGGTTCACTTCTGCCATACTCTTCCCTTCTCGGGCCTTGCAGCTGTGTTTTTATCAGGAAGAAGAGGGGCAAAATCATTCATGCCAACTATGATTCCAATTCACATCTCACTGGACAGAACTATGTCACAAGACTGCATCTACCAACAAGGGTGGCTGGGAAACTCTAGGCATGTTGCCATCCTATGCATAGATATTGGGTTAGTAAGAAAGAAGGAAAGACTTATTAGGTAGGCAATTAGCAATCTCGACTACAGAAATAAACATGTCTTCCCAAATTTAAAGGTTCCACTGAGCACCTCGACTGGAAAAAACTTACAGTGAACCATAATGCTGTAAAATTTAAGACACCAGAGAGTTTTTTTTTTAATCTGAAAAGCTTTCAGAGAGAACAAGCAGGTAACATACAGGAACCAGAATAAGAAACACTGGTCTCAATAGTAACCTGGGGAGTGAGCCCTTTAAATGGCTTGGTCAGAATGTTTGTTGATAGTTGTCATCCACCATGGGCGTTGTTGACCTATCACTGACCACACAAAAACCAGAAGGCACAAACCTGCTGAAGAAATATCAGCATCTCTGTCAAAGTAGTATTTAAGAAGTAATTTTAAGTAGTTATCCCCCAAACAACAAAGTGACATGTGTAGCTGTCATCGACATCACTCTGTGAAGCGTGACTTTTTGTTTGTATCAAATAACTATTCTCCTAAGTTAATTTTGCTTCCTTTTATTTCCATTTTTTTGCAGAAATGAGAAATGAGGCAATCACTGTTTGCGTTGGCTCTATTAGCAGCAACAAAATTTTGCAGATGGTTAATGATAATGGTTTGATATGGCACCACGTGTCTCAAAAAGAAAAGTTTAGACCAATAATGGATTCTTTTGTTGCTGTTGTTGTTTCATACAATTCATGGAATCAGTGTAAAGTTTTTGTAGTTCATTCTATTAAACATGAAATGTCTGATGTTACTGCTAATTCTATTGTAAATTCAGTTTCAGAGGTCACCATTAAAAATAAAATGGGGCTTCCCTGGTGGCGCAGTGGTTGAGGGTCCGCCTGCCGATGCAGGGGACGCGGGTTCGTGCCCCGGTCCGGGAAGATCCCACATGCCACGGAGCGGCTGGGCCCGTGAGCCATGGCCGCTGAGCCTGCGCGTCCGGAGCCTGTGCTCCGCAACGGGAGAGGCCACAGCAGTGAGAGGCCCGTGTACCGCAAAAAAATAAAAATAAAAAATAAAATAAAATAAAATAAAATGAATTGTTTTTGCAGGAAAATGTGAATATAATTTTTGGAGGATCACTGCACCGTGGGCAAAATAATACACTCACCCTTAATACTGTTAAGAAGCCAAATGGGCTGGGCAACGATTTCTTGGATATGACACCGAAAGCACAGGCAACAAAGCAAAAATAGGCAAGTGGGACTACGGTAAACTAAAAAGTTTCTGGGCAGCAAAGGAAACAATCCACAGAGTGAAAAGGCAACCCACAGAATGGGATAAAATATTTGTGAATCACATATCTGATAAGATGTTAGTATCCAAAATATATAAGGAACTCCTACAACTCAATAGCCAAAAAACCAAACAACCCAATGAAAAAATGGGCAAAGGCTCTGAATAGACATTCCTCTAAAGAAAACATGCAAATGGCCAACAAGCGTATGAAAAGATGCTCAACATCACTAATCATCAGGAAGATGTCAATCAAAATCACAACGAGATATCACCTCATACCTGTTAGAATGGCCGTTATAAAATAAACAGAAAATACCAGTGTTCACAAGGATGTGGAGAAATTGGAAGACTTGTACACTGTTGGTGAGAATGCAAATTGGTGCAGCCACTGTGGAAACAGTATGGAGGTTCCTCAAAAGATTAAAAATAGAACAACTATATGATCCAGCAATCCCACTTCTGAGTATTTATCCAAAAGAATTGAAAACAGGATCTCAAAGAGATATTCACATTCCCATATTCACTGCAGCATTATTCACAATAGCCAAGAGGTAGAAACGACTCAAATGTCCATTGACAGATGAAAGGATAAACAAAATATGGTCTATACATACAGTGGAATATTATTCCGCCTTAAAAAAGGACGGAGAGCCTGCAATATCTATAACATGAAGACGTTATGCTAAGTGAAATAAGCCAGTCACAGAAGCACAAATCCTGCGTGATTCCACTTATAAGAGGCATCTAAAGTAGTCAAACCCATAGAAGCAGAGAATACAACAGTGGTTACTAGGGACTGGGGGTGGGGAAATGAGCTGTTATTCAACAGGTAGAAAATTTCAGGCAGCCAATACGAAGTTCTGTTGCTCTACAACAATGTTCATATTGTTAATACTGTACACTTAAAATTTTGTTCAGAGGGCAGTTTTCATGTTATGCTTTTTTTTAAACCACAGTTTCTAAACAAAGAAGCTGAATGGAGCAAACATATATTTGAAATCGTTCATGGCATACACATAATTTGTAATTGCATCCAACCAAGCTGTGATAGTCTTCGATTCAACCGAAGTGGTAGCTGACATAATTTGCAAATATATATATACACAGAACTACAATATTATACACACACACAATTTTTGTGATGAAGCTGATGTTAAATAAAAAATACTTCCTCCTGGGACTTCCCTGGTGGCGCAGTGGTTAAGAATCCGCCTGCCAATGCAGGGGACATGGGTTTGAGCCCTGGTCCGGGAAGAACCCACATGCCGCGGAGCAACTAAGCTCGCGCGCCACAACCAATGAACCTGCGCTCTAGAGCCCGCAAGCCACAACTACTGAACCCGTGTGCCACAACTACTTAAGCCCACACGCCTAGAGCCCGTGCTCCACAACAAGAGAAGCCACTGCAGTGAGAAGCACGCACACCGCAACAAAGAGTAGCCCCTGCTCACCACAACTAGAGAAAGCCCGCTCGCAGCAACGAAGACCCAACGCAGCCAAAAATAAATAAATTAAATAAATTAATTTTAAAAAACCACTTCCTCCTGGGACTTCCTCATTGTCCCCTAACCAAATCTCCAAGTCTACCTGCATCTGTATCTATACTCTGTGCCTTCTCTCTTACTACATGGATAAACTGTCCTTGGTCACATCAAAGGGCATCTTCTTCCCTGCTGCTATTAATTTCATCCCCTCTTCTTCCTCAAGAACTTCACTCCTGCAAATTTCTCTTCTCTCTCTTGTAGCATCAATTTCTCTCCTTCTATCAGATCAGTCCCATCAACATACAATACGTTCTAGTACTTTCTATCGCTAATCTTTCCCCTTTGATCCTCAATCCTTACCCAACTATCATTCCTACTTCTCTCCCTTTCATGGTAAAACTTCTCCAAAGAGTTCTTCATAATGGCTGCCTCTACTTAACTCACCTTCATTCATTTCTGTGACCTACTGCAAACAGGATTCTGACCTCACTGTTCCATCAAAACTGATCTTCTAAATGTTGCAATGACTTCTATGTTGTAAATCCAATGACCACATTTCTGACTTTATTCTATTTGACTTTCTAGCACAACTGACCACTCCCACCTGCTCTTCGACTTTTCTCCTTGGCTGTTAAGATACCTACTTGTCTGGTTTTGTCCTATTTCAGCCCCCTTGATGGCTCCTTCTCCTTCATTTGACCTCTAAGTGTCGGAGTGCCCTGTTTGGTCCTTTATGTTTATCTACAGATGCTCCCCTAGGTAATATTAATTCGTTCCATGGTTTCAAAACTATGTATGTGCTGACAGTTCCCAGATTTATATCTCTAGCCCTGAAATCATGTACTTGATTTCCTAACTTGAGTATCTAATAGATTTCTTAAATGCAACCTGTCCAAAAAGAAAGTCAATTTCCTCTGGCCAAAACCTATCCACTCCAGTCTTTTTCCATCTCAGTAAAAAGCACCATCACCCATGTTGCTTCTCTTTCCCTCCACCCACCACATGCCATCCATTAGCCAGTCCTGTCAACTCCTCTCCAAAACTTAGCCCAAATTTATCCACTTCTTCCCATATTCATTACTACCACCCTGTGTCCCAGCTGGTACCATCTCCTCCCTGGACCTCAACAAGCCCTTCCTGACCCGCCTCCTGCTTCCCACTCTCGCCTCTTCTACAAACCATTCTCCTTGCAGAAGCTAGGATAGCATCTAAAATCACAAAGCCAGGCTTGCGGCTCCTCTATGCTAAAAATACTCCAATGAGAGAATAAACTTCACTCTCTGCTCTGGCCTGCTAACGCCTAAGTGCCTGAGCTCCTTTGCGCCTCTTCATCCCCACCCTCTACCTCTCTTCCTCACTATGCCCGTCCATGCTGACTCTTGGCCAACTCCTAGAACATATTAAGATCTTTCTCGCCTTAGGAACTTTGCATTAAATTGCTCCTTTTGTCTGGAATTTTCTCCCCTCAGAGCTACACATAACTGGCTCCCAGGTCCTCAGAGAGGGTTGCTCTAACCTGCCTATCCAATGCCACTCTTCACCGTATTATACCTTTTTATTTCTCAATTGCATGCATCACCACTGAAAAGCATTGCTTTTTTAAGTAAGTGTACTTTTTTGGGTCTGTATTCCCCACAAGAAAGTAAGTGCCATGGAGTAACACTGCCAGATTTAGCAAATAAAAATACGGTGTACCCAGCTACATTCAAATTTCAGAAAAAGAATAACTTTTAGGATGTTTCATACAATACTTGGAACAACATTATACTAAAAAAAATTGTTTTCATTGTCGAGATTCAAATTTAACTGGGTATCCTGTATTTTATCTGCAACTCTGTCCAAGAGCAGAAACCTTGACTACTTTATCATCCCAGCAGATATAGTGATATCAGGCAAGTACCCCATAAAATACTGATGAAGTGAAACAGTGATTGAATGAACGAAAGAAGGGAAAGGAATCAATTTGTGATGCTCAATCTAAAAACCAGTTTTAGTTATTGTGACAGTTAACTTTATGTGTCAGCTTGACTGGGCTAAGGGATGCTCAGATAGCTAATAAAACATTATTTCTGGATGCTTCTGTTTAGGGTGCTTTTTGGAAGAGATTAGCATTTGAATTGGTGAGCTGAGTAAAGTAGATTGCCCTCCCCAGTGTGCAGGGGCATCATTTAATCCACTGAGGGCCCAAAGAGAACAAACAGGTGGAGAAAGGGCAGATTTGTTCTCCCTCTGCTTGAGTTGAGACATCCATCCTCTCCTGCCCTCAGACATCGGTGATCCTGATTCTAGGGCTTTTGGACTCAGATCAGGGCTTCACATCAGCCCCTGATTATCAGGTCTTTGGACTCCAACTGAGTTAACCGACTTTCATGGTTCTCCTGCTTGAAGATGGCAGGTCGTGGGACGGCAGCCTCTGTAACTGCTGAGCCAATTCCTGTAATCAATCTCCTCTTACGTATATATATATATAGCCTATTGGCTCTGTTTCTCTGGAAAACCCTAATACAGTTATCCAGACTGTAACCCAGTGGTTCTCAAGTTTCAGCCTGTATCAGGCTGGCCGAAAAGAAAGAAGTCCCACGAGGCCCCATTTATGTTTTCCAATGTAATTAAATTTATTTAATCAGTTGTTTCAGAGCTAGTTTTCTGTCCAGGATTGGTAGCCCATGACAACAGACAAAGAGGACAAGGGCACAGCTCTACCAGGTGGCAGCATGAACTGTGTCTCAGTATAACTTATGAATGTGCAGGGACTCCTGAGATCCCTTTATTTCCATAAAATGATTCCTCCCCCCTATTCCTACGCAACTTTAGCAACTTACCTTGGAGGGTTTTTCGCCCCCATCTTCCCATTTTCTCTTGGTCCCATGTGGCAATAATAGTACCTTGTAAACTACAATGAGGTATCACCTCACACCAGTCAGAATGGCCATCATCAAAAAATCTACAAACAATAAATGCTGGAGAGAGTATGGAGAAAAGGGAACCCTCTTGCACTGTTGGTGGGAATGTAAATTGATACAGGCACTGTGGAGAACAGCATGGAGATTCCTTAAAAAACTAAAAATAGAACTACCATATGACCCAGCAATCCCACTACTGGGCATATACCCTGAGAAAACCATAATTCAAAAAAAGTCATGTACCACAATGTTCACTGCAGCTCTATTTACAATAGCCAGGACATGGAGGCAACCTAACTGTCCATCAACAGATGAATGGATAAAGAAGATGTGGCTCATATATACAATGGAATATTACTCAGCCATAAAAAGAAATGAAATTGAGTTAGTTGTAGTGAGGTAGATGGACCTAGAGTCTGTCATACAGAGTGAAGTAAGTCAAAAAGAAAAAAACAAATACTGTATGCTAACATATACATATGGAATCTAAAAAAAAAAAAAAACAGTTCTGAAGAATCTAGGGGCAGGACAGGAATAAAGGTGCAGACACAGAGAATGGACTTGAGGACATGGTGGGAGGATGGGTAAGCTGGGACGAAGTGAGAGAGTGGCATGGACATATATACACTACCAAGTGTAAAACAGATAGCTAGTGGGAAACAGCCGCATAGCACAGGGAGATCAGCTCGGTGCTTTGTGTCCACCTAGAGGGGTGGGATAGGGAGTGTGGGAGGGAGATGCAAGAGGAAGGGGATATGGGGATATACATATGCATATAGCTGATTCACTTTGTTATACAGCAGAAACTAACACACCATTGTAAAGCAATTATAATCCAATAAAGATGTTAAAAAAATAGTACCTTGTAATAATTTTTTTTTGTGCTCACACTTATTTTATTTTATGAGCTATAAATTGAGAGGATTCCTATGTTTCTGTAATGGAAATAACCATGGCTGGTTCTGTGATTTTAGCCACAACTCCAGCTGCCCCTTCTCTTCTACTTCCCCGGTTTCCCAGGTTTTCAACCTTGAAGCTATTTTCCCACTCTCCTATCAATTCTCCTACTGCACACCCTTGACATTCTTCTCTTTCACAGCCACACTGCCCTGGTTCAAGTCTTTGTCCCTCTTCCCAGGGTTCCCTGCTTCCACCCTTTCCAGTCCATCCTATGTCCATGTTTTCATTCATTCATTCTCTCAGTATCAATTATTGAGTACACACTTCATGTCAGATTGTGCTAAACACAATGAACAGGGGAACAAGATGATGCCCCTCCCTTCTTTCCAAAGCAGTTATGTGTTGTCTCATCCCTAAGAACCAATCATGACTGGGACACGCCCTGAACTCCCCTAGGGTTTGGATCTTGCCTGAGCTTTCTCCTCCTGGGAAGTTCTCTGCATCTCCCTTTGTTGAAGTCGTGTCCCAACTTCAAGGTTTAGGTTCCCCAAACCACCTCCTTCACACTCTCTTCTTTCCCTGTCCTCTACAGCACATCGTTGCCCCCTGTAACCTAAAATGCAGCCTAGTCATTCATACTGATGCTGTGTCATGTGTTGGACCTGCTTCCTGGCTCCCCGTGGTATTTATCATCCCCTAGTTCCCCAAGAAATACTTCCTCTAGGATTCGTTTTTGCAGTTGTAGGGGAGGCAAAACTTCACCTCCACCCACCTTAGATTTTCTGCTGGAACTCTCACAAAAAGATTAACATGAGAAGGAGCAGTTTACTAACACGTGCGGCACACGTCACACGGGAGAGAGCTAAAGAAAACTCAAAACAGCAACTTAGGGGCTCCCCTCGTGGTGCAGTGGTTAAGAATCTGCCTGCCAACGCAAGGGACACGGGTTTGAGCCCTGGTCCGGGAAGATCCCACATGCCACAGAGCAACTAAGCCCGTGCACTGCAAGTACTGAGCCTGCACTCTAGAGCCCGTGAGCCACAACTACTGAGTCTGCGAGCCACAACTACTGAGTCCACGAGCCACAACTACTGAGCCCGTACACCTACAGCCCGTACTCTGCAGCAAGAGAAGCCACCACAATGAGAAGCCCGCTCACTGCAACGAAGAGCAGTCCCGGCTCGCCGCAACTAGAGAAAGCCCGCGCGCAGCAACGAAGGCCCAACGCAGCCAAAAATAAATAAATAAAATTAAAACAAAACAAAACAGAAACCGGCAAGTTAGAATTCCAGCTTATATATATATATATATATATCATCTTCAACAAAGAACAATCAATTTGTAGAGAAATGACAGGACAAAGGAGCTTGAGCTGGGGTAGTGACTTGTGGAGCAGTAACTAGGAAGATGAGGGTTAGTTTAGTGAGGTGTGTTTGTACAGATTCTCAGCCCCAATTCCACATCACTGGTGAGAAGAATGTCTTCCTCCTGGTACAGAGAAGGAACCTTTCACTCAGGAGTTTTATCTCCTGCTTTCAGGATGAAAAGAAGGGTCAGAGTGCTTCTTCTTCTTTCCACCTGTTTCTCAAATGCCTTTAACTCAAAACAAGCAACATGCCAAAACGGTGTATTTTGGGGATGACATGATCTGAACTCCTTCACAGCTAAAGGATTACAAAGGGAACAATGGTACTATGATCCACTCCAAGGCAGGGGAGAGGTCGTTAGCATACGGTGTGTCTGGTGAGAAAAAGTCTGACAGGCACATCTTTATTAAACCACACGGGACGCTGCTAAGTCCTCCTCCTCCAGCACATCACTAAACAATTAAACACGTCCTCTCCGCGCTTGCGCTGGAGAACCCAGTATGACAAATGGTACTTAAACAGCATTACAGTCAATCATGTCACAAAAGTGACTCGAGCCGAAAACTTCTGAGACTGACAATCTGTTGTCTTCTTATTTTGACTTTCCTCATAGTAGTTCCAATGTTGCATTTTATCTTTTTAAATTTTTACTTATTATAAAACCTCTATTAAAATAACACGAAAGAGGGGAGTTCCCTGGCAATCCAGTGGTTAGCACGCAGTGCTTTCAGTGCCGTGGCCCCAGGTTCAAGCCCTGGTCGGGGAACTAAGATCCCACAAGTCTCACAGTGCAGCCAAAAAAAAAACCACGAAAAGGGATTTTGAAAGAAAAAAGCCCCCAACCTCAATTCTAACATTTGTTCTGATTTTCTACATTCCCTTGCAGGCTCTGTTCTTGAGATACTGGTGTTTTATATATATATATATATATATATATATATATATATATACATATATATATACACATATAAATATACACACACCCATATACACACATAATCTTAGGGGACAGACAATTTTGTATTCTGTTGTTCCCAATGAATATTATATTAGCATAAAATTCTACTGGATAATATGCTATAATTGATAAAGCTATTCAACTAGTATTGAATAATTTATGATATGTCCCTTATTTTCACACCTATCCTTCCTTATAGATCCACTGCAAAAAAAAAATCTTTAAGCAAAAACATTTCAAAATTAACAAAATATTTCTTGAGATCAATTTTCAGGAGTGAATGGGACTATGGTGTGAAAGGGAATGAACATTTTTATGGTTCTTGAATCCACCGCTAAATTGCTGTCCTCAGGGAAGTTATCAGTTTAAGCCGTAAATGTGTAAAATACATTGTCAGGATGCCCCATAACAGTGCAGGAAATGGTCCATCAAGCCAGTGTTCTCTGATAGGACTTTCTGAGGGCCACATCCCACATATGAACTGAGGAGTATCCGCTCCTCATATCCGCTCATGATCTGCCAAAATTAGGCTCAATTTGTGCAAACCTATGACATCTATTTCCAGGCAACTTCCAAAATACTGTATAGTTATTTTTTCCTTGAATATTGACATTTCTGCGTACGTATGGATATATTTCCATTGTAACTCACCCAGGTCCAAAATACCAGAGAGGGGTGTTGAGAGTCCACAGAAACTCAGAGCCACCAGATTTTCCAAGATTGGCAAGAATTCAGAGAGGCTTGGTATGCAAGGAAGCACGAATCTTTGTGCTGTGATGGTTCCATATCTTAAATATTTTCTTTTAAAATCAGATTGGGCTCAAAAAGCATATGGGTATTTAACTGACAAGGAACAAACCAAATTTTTAAAATGTCTCCAGTGGAGAAAAGAACATTGTGCTCTCTCTCCCACATTACTCCTCCCTGTCTGTGTGTTTCTCACTGCATTTTCCACCTGCCCTCCAAGCTAGGTCTCTCAGAAGAGCAGCTTATGAACTATGCCACCCTCTTCACGATATACATTCAGCTCTTCATTCCTCTTGCTATTTCACAGATATATATGAAGGTGAAATCAATAGTATACATGAAGACTTTTAAAAACTAGAAATAAAGCACTAGGGCTCAACGAATAGATATTGATTGGTATTAATGATCATTAACATTTCCAAAACAGCAAGAAAAAGAAAGATAATATGGCTAAAAATAAGAACTTGGAAAAAATTGCTCACGTAGAGGTCAATTTAAGAATAAAGTTGAACATGATTTTGGAAGCCTGGTCACAAATGTATCAAGTTGGTATTAAAAGTGTTGCATTTTAGGTCAGTCCAAGTAAATAGGCTTTTTTGGGCTTCCTCAGAAAATTCAAAATTTTAGTAAGAAATAGTGGATATCTTTTCCCCCCCAAATCTTTTCCCCCTTCAGATAAATATGTATGAAATTTCAGCTGATGTATGTTAACACAGGGTTGAGACAGACATCAAGGCAATAACTGACAGCCCACTAGTGGGTAATATTCTGATATTCATCCAATAAACAGCCTTCGAATGTTTGCAATGCTCAGTTTTCTGTGGTCAGCCCTTTGGAGGATTAAATAGGAATCAAATTATCATTTCCAGTTATAAATATAACTTTTCTTCATAAGGAAGGATTTGATATTTAGGTGATGTGGTATATAAATTGCTTGCTGCTATATTGAGGGCTGAGGGCAGGCTTATCATGCCTAGAAGCTGGAATTGAGGCAGTGAATGAATCAGTGGTCGTTATTGTTTTAAATTCCAATTTGCCTATTCTGAGATATTAAAATAGGGAAGCAGGGAACATTACAAACTGTAATTTGCTTATTTACTGTGATTTTTGGTGCACCAGGAGAGCTTCTTTGAGCAATAAACTCTCTCACTTGTTTGCTAGTCCCTAAAATACTGAGACACACGATTCCTTTGCTTTCAGAAACTGACCTCTTTGAAAATGTTAGAGGTAACTAGTTGAGCTGCGGGCTGTTGACAGCCATTTACATTGGGTATGATGCGGTTTCAGGGTTTGTCTTGAGAGGTATTTTGTTTGGGAAACAGCTTAAGACCCAAAATATGGGAGAGAGGCTCCAGTGACAGGCTGGGGAGCTCCAGAGAAAACTGTGGCTCACATCACACCACAGTTTGGCCTAGGATCGGCATTGTAGAAACCACCACCACCAAATCTTAAAAAAGAGGTAAATCTGAAGTCTTTCTCTAACCAGGTGGAACAACATGACATTCTACGAGATGACTACGTACATAGGGAAGAAAGTGAACGAACCTCCAGGAAAAACATCTGGACTCTTCTTTAGAGAGCACTGCACTAAGAAGAAGTTTGTTTTTTTTTTAACATCTTTATTGGAGTATAATTGCTTTACAACAGTGTGTTAGTTTCTGCTATATAACAAAGTGAATCAGCTATATGTATACCTATATCCCCGTATCTCCTCCCTCTTGCACCTCCCCTCCCACCCTCCCTATCCCACCCCTCTAGGCGGTCACAAAGCACCGAGCTGCTCTCCCTGTGCTATGCGGCTGCTTCCTACTAGCTATCTATTTTACATTGGTAGTGTATGTATGTCCATGCCACTCTCTCACTTCGTCCCAGCTTACCCATCCCTCTCCCTGTGTCCTCAAGTCCATTCTCTACGTCTGCGTCTTTATTCCTGTCCTGCCCCTAGGTTCTTCAGAACCTTTTTTTTTTTTTTAAAGATTCCATATATATGGGTTAGCATATGGTATTTGTTTTTCTCTTTCTGGCTTACTTCACTCTGTATGACAGTCTCTAGGTCCATCCACCTCACTACAGATAACTCAATTTCGTTTCTTTTCACGGCTGAGTAATATTCCATTGTATATATGTGCCACATCTTCTTTATCTGTTCAGAAGATGAAGCTTTAACCATCCAGAATAAGTCAGGCCTGGGAGAGAGAGATGGGCAGCAGAAGAGGGGGCCCCCTTGGGGTGAGGACGTAAGTGCCATCCCAGCTGCCAGAAGGTGGTATTAAGTGGGCTAGACTTTGGTGGGAGCCCAACCCTGTATCACTGGAGTGTGCGGGTTTTACTAGAGTCTTGTGCACGAAAGAGACAAGAAGGTAGAGACTGATTGCCCAGTGACTCTCTTTTTCCAAACCTGCGTTTCTATAAAACAGTCTGGGACCGGACATGCAGATTCTTAGTCACCTCGTCCCCCTCAGATGTGGTGACTCAGGTAGAATGTTCCCAGCCAGGTAAGCCATGGTTCTGCCTACCCCTAGTCAAGAGCAGTGCCCAGCTGTCCTCCTGGGAGAATCGGCTTCAAGACCCTTAATTTGCAAAGCCCTCTGTTACAGCAGCCTAAGGAATTATTCTCAGGACTCAAGCGTTGTAAAACAGCCAAAGCTCCCTTCAATTCTTTCTTGAGAGGGCCCCTATTATGTGGGGACATGCCAACCCCACCCTCCAGCCTGCTTCCTGCTTGGCAGTTTAGAAAGAAAGCAGAACAGTTAGCTTTCCTAGTCCATTATTCACCTCTGAAAGGTAATCAAAGGGAATGCCTTTCCTCCTATTATCCCATTGTTCAATTTTATGGAGGACTGCCTCTGAATATAGATGTTGTCAAAGCAGCCAAGAACCTAATGTAAACAAGAGTTTCCTAATAATACTTGTTCAAACTATCTTATTCCCATGGCTAGCACTGCCAAATTCCTGAAGGACACAGTGAGGCTTCCATATGATTTAACCTACTTTAATAGCTGAACATATCTGCAGGACACCCTAGAAGGCCATATGGGGACAGAAGCTTTAAACATCATACAAATGGAATCGTTCAGTGTGTACGCTTTGTGTCTGGCTTCTTTGTTTGTTCAAGCTCATGTGAGAATTCATTATGTTGCTGTATGAAGCTGTAATCTATCATTTTAATTTCTGTATAGAAATCCCATCGTAGAAATTTAATTCCACCATAGGACTATACCACCATTTATTTACCCGTTTTGCCTATGATGGACATTTTGGGCTGTTTCCAATTTGGAGCAAGTATTAGTTTCCCACTGCTACTGTAACAAATGACCACAGATTTAGTGGCTTAAGATAACACAAAGTTGTTAGCCTGTAGTTCTGGAAGTCAGAAGTCTAAAGTGTGTCCACGGGGGTTGCACGACTTTTGGAGCCTTTGGAGGAGAAGCCATTTTCTTGCCTTTGACAGCATCTAGAGGCCACATATAGTCTTTATCTTTAGCTCATGGCTCCTTTCTCCAACTTCAAAGCCAGTAACATAGCATCTATTCACCTCTCTGACCTCTGCTTCCATCCATACATTTCTCTCTGACTTTGACCCTCCTGTGTCCTCCTTATAAGGATCCTTGTGATTACTTTGGGCCCACCTGGATAATCTGCCCATCTCAACATCCTTAACTTTATCACCACCACAACCCACAGATCAACAAGTATCCCAGCAAAAAAAGGGAAAAAGTCATCACTGCAGCCATGGTCAGAGAGTTAAGCAACTCCATCTCAGAACTGCATCCTATTTTCTCCAGAGCCCACGTTCTTGATGTTTCTAACATGCCATTTATTTCATCTATTAACTGCTTTTAAGGTCTTCCCTGACGGACTCCATATTTTCTATCTAATCTTATTTCCCTTCTATCTTACCTTGGTCTTCCCATCATACTTTTTCAATACTCTTCTCCCTCTTGTTTGCAAATACCAAATGCATGCCAGATTGTGTTCCTTTGTTATGTTATTTCAGCCTCTCCTCACTTTTCTTTGAAATGTCTGCCCTTTGATTATTTTTTGTCTAATGTATAAGAAAATAGATACATAAGTATTAAAGCAAAAAAGAGGGTCATCTCTGTGTCACTGAAATTGCCTTGAACACCAGCAGTGGTACACATCACATTCTTGAAACTCTGAGCTGGGTTGAGAAGCAGGGTCTTCACCTCACTGTGGAGGTCAGAGGATTCGCAGTGAGCTGTCTGGGATGTTACCAAAAGGACTTATGCGTCTAACAGCATTACACCACACGACCTGTATAGTCCTTTACATTTTGAGATTCTCATTCCAGTTTCAAAATCTAAAAACTAGCACACAATTCTGGAAACATTTGTTTTATTTAAGTATAACTCAGAAATTAAATATATGCTCTACAGTCCTCCTCCAAAGCTAGAAATTACAGGCCTCCCTCGAAGATGGGTAACACTCTTAATTAGAGACATAAATAACTGTAACATTTATATCAATGGGTTCCACAGGATCGCTCGTATTTGACTGGATCCTGGGGAGAAGGCAGTCTGCAGTAATCGCTGGATTCCCCACATCAAAAAGCACGCAAACAAATTAAAAAACCCTGTTTTGGTGAAAATGGACATGGTGAAATGTTTGCAGTGTGACGGGTTTATTATTTCTTTGAGACTTATTTGAAGAGTAATGCCAACCATCCCAGGTAGACTAAAATCTATGTGAACTGTTAAGCCCATCAAGAGAAGACCCCTCCACCGAGCCCCTGTGTCACCCATGCCAAGACTCAATCCCTCTGCTGTAGCCTCAGGCTATTTCCTCTCCTTTTCTCAGCAGAAATGGACATTAGCTGGTCACTAAGTCTGTAAAATAACCCCCGAGGTGCTGGTCACCACAATTATTAACCTGCCCCTCAATCCTCTCCCTCCAATAACCCTCATCTCTGCAACCTGTCCTTAGCTGGCGCTATGTGAAAACTGAACTCTAACCCATCCCTCATCTTGGAATCTTCTCTGAATCTGTCTCACCCTAAAGAGGACAGAAGTGAAACCAGCACTGGGTGTGACACTGGGACAAAGACAGGGACTGTCTCAGAATTATGCATGCTGTGAAAAACAGGGCTACTCGATTGTGTCTTCAGAGGATATTATTACAATGAAGAAAACACAGCTCCTGCTGGATGAGGTGCCTGACAAGGTGCAGCCAACACAATGATGTCATACCCAGGGGAGGAACACAAGCATCCCGGGGTTTGAGCACAACTCCCCAGGGAGATGAAGCCAACAGGGCAGGAGGGCCCTTGCCAGCAAAACCAGTTGTAAACAAATCAAGGTAAATATGAATGAGTCCTTTTGTTCAATGAGATTCTAAACCCTGGGAAAGCTGAGAAGCATCATATATGTGTCATATATCATAGAAGTATCATACATCAAGACACAGATGACAAATACCTGCACTGCTGTCTTATACGTCACAAGCAGGAAGTAAATGCACCAACTGATAACAAGAAGCGATTTCTTCAGCCCCCTTTCCTTAGGTAAAATTGAAGACATGCAGTCAGAGCAGACAGATGGAGAATTATCCAAGTTCTCCCTTGGTTTTCTACTTCTGTTAGGGTCTTTGAGGGGCCCCAAGAGATAACACTCTTCTTTCTTGCCTGCTTTATGAGCCAACGGAGAAACAGATCAAGAAAGATGGCAGGTGAAGGCTACAGCGACACCTTTATTAAGCTGATACTGAGGATGGAGCTTATATCTGTGAGCAAATGAACTTTCCAGTACTGAACTGCAGTCACAGCAGCCTGGACCACGGCAGCCTCCCACCCGGCCCTGCCCTTCCCCAGCCCAACGCTCAGTTCACGTCCCCTGAGGGCAGGGTAGCTCCCAAAAAGGAAAACAGAGAGGGGCTGAGCCAGTCACATTGGTTTGTTCTCTCTAAATTTCCTCTCAGCCACATCACTCCATCTTCTCTGAGCAGAGGGTGAGACAGCCCCGGGTGTTACATAGCGAATAAATGAATGAATATGTAAGCAAGTGTAGGTGTGTACCGCGTGCATGTGCATATGTGTGCATGCACAGGTGTACATGTGTGTCTGAATGTACATGTATGCCTGTATCGAGCACTAGAGCCAGGTGTACATATTTGGGCAGATTCCTTTCAACAAGCATTCCTTGAGTACCAATGATTATGACAACTGTGAAGAGGAGTATTACATTTCTCTAGAGGCAAAAAGCTTGTAAGCTGGTAGGAAAGATAGATACGTAAGCAACCATTTGTAGCACAAGATCAAAGATGCTAAATGCAGTAACAGCACAAAGAAGAGGAGAGTTGTTCTAATCTGCAGGACGGCAGGGATATTTGAGATCAGCTTGAGAGGAGCTGGGAGGTGCCTGAGGGCATTCCAGGCAAAGGCGTAGCAGGAGCTCAGGCCAGAGGTGGAAATACAGGGCATGTTCAAGCAATAAGTCATTTGTCGTGCCAGGGCAGAAATTAATATGAGAGTTACCACACCAGACCAGACCAGACCAGAGATAACATCTTGCCGTTTTTCACCTGATTTCATAGGATACATGGTAATGAATGATGGGAGATGGCCAACTTGTGAAGAACCTCGACTGTTGTACTAAAAAATGTGAACTTCCTTTCTTAAGGCAAAGGGAAACCATTATGTCCAAGCGGAGAAAGGCCATGGCAAGAGTGGATTGGAAATTTCAGGGTGAAGGGGTTATTACATCGGCTTGGGTGAGAGAAAATGAGGGCCTGAACTAGGTGACAGAAAGGAGGGATCAAAGAGGTGACACTTTCACCGATGCACTCGAAAGTATTCTATTAGCACGAGGAGGCTGCTTTCGGATTGGGTGACTGGCTGTATAATGATGTCACCCGCACCAGGAGGAAGAGGATGATAGGCTAAGAGAGATGAAGTTAATTCCGAACTACTGTGTCTGCCCTGAACTTTGTAACCCCAAAGCCTACATAGATGTTGACTTCGGGGGACTGCGTCCTCTAGCTGGTTAGGCAGCAAGGAATGAACGTTTTCTCTCGTCACTATGCTTCGCCTTCCAGAGAAAACTGTTTACTTCTGGAGGAGGCCAATTCCTCTCCCATGTGGAACCTTTCATCTCTAATGAATTCATCTCTGTAGCTCAAACTCAAGAAAAGTCTCAATGTGCCTCCTCAGCGGGAGCCCCGAAGAAGCAGAATTCCTGGAACAGGGCAGGTATTACTCTTGCTCTGGCCTGCTCTGCTCAGCCTAGCACAGCCACTACGGTGGGCACGTCCGGGGGTGTACGGCCTGAGAGAGTGAGAAAGGGACCTAAAGCACATCAGCTGTGAATAGGCACGTCTGTGAGTCCATGGAGAAGTCAAGTTCCAGGAGACGACAGGCTGCCTGGTGGCGCCAGTCAACAGATGAGGCTCTGCTGGGCCAGCTGGGATGCAGAAGCAGAAGAAAGCACCCTCAGTCTGCCACACCAGCCTGGAAGGATGCAGAGAAGGCCTTCAGCTGCAGGATTCAGTAGAACCGGGGTCTGAACAAAGGATGAAGGTGGAAGGGCAAACAGAATAGCAACTGAGGTGGATTCCAAGAATGAAGAGTGGTTAGCCAGAAATATGGCAGCTAAAAGCCAACAGTGGGTGGATTCCCAAAGTAGGGACCTGAAAATTGAAAGGGGTTGAAAAATCAAAGATCCAGTGACACAAAGACATATGCACTAAGGGCTGCTGCTGGTTCTAAGGGGTGTGGTGCTGTCTGCGAAAGCTCAGCAGGCACTGGGGTCACTGGTCTGCAGAAGAGTTGACAGCTGCTAACTAAACTGTAAGCTCCGGGAAGGCACAGAGTTCAGAGGTGAGGTCTTGACCAGCAGGCAACCAATGGATCTTGGTTGATCAATTGCTTAAATAATACTTTCAAGAGGACAGTCTCTTAATTGCTACTTTATACTTTTGGAATGGCTTTGATTTTTCTAGTTTCTCTCTTTTTTTCCCCCTGGCAGCTGTTATTGCTCCAGCAAACTGAAGCTGCTGCTATTTCAGCATCATTGCTAAGAAGGGCATCGGAGCATCTTAATGTCAGGCTGAGCTCACTCATCCAGATTAATTCCTTAGATGTTCAGCAGAATTTCAAGTGAAGTCACCTTTCGGTCGGAACAAAAGGCAGATAACTCACTTTATCCGTGAGCCTTTTATCTTGTTGACAAACTCCAATTCTCATCCATTCCAATTTTCATGGCAATCCAAGACATTGCCAGAAGAATCAATGTGGACTTTGGAAAGATACGCTTTGCTCCTTGCTGTCATGTGAAGCCCCCATCGTCCTGGCAGTTTGATTCAGTTCCAAGAGGACCACAGAAACATGGTCACTGTGTTCCCTAAGCTTCTCACTGGTTTTAAAGAAGTAGCTGGTTTCCACTTTCTTTATGTAAACTTGACGAATTACCTCCAAAGGCCAAGAGTCCAAGAAGACATGCAGAATCTTGGAGTTTGAGAGGACATGTGAGGTCACCTAACCCCTCCTGTGTCAGATGGGTAAGCTGAGGCTCAGAGAATGATCCTTGCCTAAGGTCCCACTAAGTGGAATGTTGGCACTTGGAACTGAGCTTCCCATGTTCTAAATAGCATGACTCCTTATTGACAGAAATACTCACAGTGGATCCAAATATTAAAAAATGAATGCAAAAAATGATTAAAATATAATAAAAAAGCAATCAAAGCAAAAAACGCAAAAATAAGGGGGGGACGTCTTAACAAAATAATAACGCACATGGCATTTGCTGCCCAGACCAGGTAATCATTCTGCTCAACACACTTATGCATCCATAAGATAAAGCACTCTCAAGCTGTCTATACATGTAGACCTCAAAAGGCACATTATATTCCCTTTTTCTCTGCAAAAATGACAAGCAGTTATAATCTTTTTCTCAGCAAGTGATGACCCTCCCTAGCACCCAGCATCATGAAAACTCAGGTAGATAAGTTTCACCTTTCACCTCTGTTTTTATCCCCAGAACAAAGGAAAATTATAAGGCATTGCACTAACAATGGAAACGTAACCTCTTCTTTTTTTTTTTTTTTTTCCTGTTTTTTTGTTGCTAGGGTATAAGATCATGTGTGCCATAAAACTCTCTCCCGTCTGGCTGGTTTTGCAAACTTCTCTGGGACCTGGTTTTTACAGTTGAGCAATTAATTCTCTCTAACACTTGGGAGCTGCTGAAATAAAGATTTCAGAGAGAGCAGTTTATGACCTTATGCCTTTACGAGTTGTACTGAAAACTGACTTCCTGCATTACTGGGAGAGAAAAATCTATTTAAATCTCTTGGGTGAATACTTCAACAGCCTGATTTCATTTTGAAACTAATCATTTGTTATAGTTTAGAAGGCATGATGAATGATGCCACTTCAAATATTAATATTGTTATAACCCTAGATAACATGCTTTTTCCTCGATTCAGAGCTTTTTTACAACATGTCAACAATTCCATAAAGCCCCTCCTACAACATTTGAGGTCTGGTCCAATACAAGAAAACAAAATACCCCGTTGTTTGATACTGTTGAAAAAGCATGAAAAACTGTTAAATATCTATAAACCTAACCCCCCCAAATCACATGAAGTTATGGAAAAAACTTAAAACTCTAATAAAGGATATAAAAGACCACCTAAACAAGCTGACATATGTAGCATATTTATGAGTGGGCCGCAGAAGAGCACAGAATAGACGATCATTTTCCTTAAATTAATCTCTAAATTAATGCAATTTAAATCAAAATCTCAAGATGATTTTTTCCAGCTTTATTGAGATACAATTGACACATAATAGTATTTAAGCTTAAGGTGTGCAGTGTGATGACTTGATACACATATGTATATACTGTGAAATGATTACTGCTCTAAAAAATGAAGGTTATTAAAACAGAAAGACATTCTACAGCTCCTCCCATCAGGAGGTAGGTGGAGTCTTTTTTGCCACTTCTTGAATCTGGGCTTGGTCCTATGACTTGCTTTGGCCCACTGGGTACTAAAAATTTGAAGAAGCAGAGGCTTGAAAAGCATGTGTACGTGGGGGTGTGCCCCGCCCCCAGCTGCTGGAGGCCCCGAGACCATCACGTGAAGAGGCCTGGGCTATCCTCCTGGAGGATGAGAGGTCCAGCCACCCCAGCTGAGGTCCCCATGATGTGAGACCATACCTCGACCATCCATCCCCAGGAAGCAGGCCCAGTCCAGAAGGACCACCCTGCCAGCCCATCGTAATTCATCACTGTTGGATTAAGCCGCTATGCTTTGGATTGGGTCTGTTATTACAGCAAAAGGTAGCTGATTCAAGCAGGGGCACAAAAAGTAGAAACTGCAAAGGAAAAAAAAAGAAAACGATGAATTTAATGACATCAAAAGTAAAACTTTTTCTTCAAAATAAGACAACCCTAGACAAAGGTAACAGAGAGGAGATGTGCTGGAAGAAGATATTTTGCAAAACTAGGACAAAGGATTAAAATCCAGAACATCTAAGGAACTCCTGCAGTTTAGCAAGAAAAAAACAGAAAAATGGGCAAAAATATGAAAAAGGAATTCACAGAAGTAAATGCAGAATGGCCAATAAATAGATGAGGAGACTCTCAAACTCACTGGTAATCAGAGAAATGCAGATTGTGTTAAAAATGAGATACTACACGGAGGTGTCTCAAAAAACTAAAAACAGGACTACCATATGATCTAACAACTCCACTCCTGGGTATCTATCCAGAAAAACAAAAACGCTAATTCAAAAAGATACATGCACCCCAGTGTTTACAGCAGCACTATTCACAACAGCCAAGAAGATAAGGAAACAACCTAAATGTCCATCGACAGATGAATGGATAAAGAAGATGTGGTACATATATACAATCGAATATTACTCAGCCCTAAAAAGAGTGAAATAATGCCATTTGCAGCTACATGGATGGACTTGGAAGGTATTATGCTAAGTGAAATAACTCAGACAGAGAAAGACAAATGTTGTATGATATCACTTGTATGTGGAATCTAAAAAATATAACAAACTAGTGATTATAAAAAAAAAAGAAGCAGACTCACGGATACAGAGAACCAACTAGTGGTTACCAGTGGGGAAAGGGAAAGGGGAGGGTCATTATAGGGGTAAGGGATTCAGCGGTACAAACTGTTATGTATAAAATAAGCTACAAGGATATAACATACAACACAGGGAAAATAGCCAATATTTTATAATAACCATAAATGGAGTATAACCTTTAAAAATTGTGGATCATTATATTGTACACTTGTAACTTACATAATATTGTACATCAACTAAACTTCAATAAAAAATGAGATACTACCTTATAACCATTAGACTGGTAAAAAATATAATGTTGTGTAACAGCAAGTGCTGACAAGGATGTGGGGAAATGGAAGTCCTTATTGCACTACAGATGGGCGGGAGTCCCTTGCTGCTGCCATTTTTGGAGGTCAGTTGGGCAATATTAGTGAAAACATGTATATGTATATTCTCCATGTGACCCAGAAATACTGTTCCTGGGTGACAGCCCAGAGGAACTGAGACGTGCCGAAAGAGACTCATGTCAGTGTGTCTGCACTAGCGTTGTCAATGTAAATGGCTGTAAACAGTCTAACTGTCCTTCAGTGAAAGAGTGGACATGTCATCTGTGGTACATGCACAGGGTGGAAAAACTAGACAACAGTCATAAGCAGTAAATAAATTTGACTTATACCAACATGGTTACATCTCAGAAACATCATGACGAGTGAAAAAATAAGTACAATGAGACGTATGACACAAAACTGGTTATGTGAAGGAAAGTCTACTTTATATATATGAAGCTATGCAAGGTGAGTTAGAAGAACACGTGATAAAACCCAGAATGGATGTTTATAAGAGGAGAATAGTATCAGCGATTAAGGGACTATAACAAAATAAAATCAGAAATTTAGTTTTATACGTGTACCTACTGCTATGACAACATGAGTTTTACTGACAACGTTGTGATTTGGAAGACCAAGTAAAAATATATTTCTAAACCAAAAAAGAGCTTCGTTTATGTAAGTAGAAAAAAATGCAGAGTGATCTCCCCAACTTTGGCAACATTTTGCTGGTCCCACTAGCATCACTATTAGCCTATAACTCTAAATGGATGCCCAGTGGAAAACAAAACAGGACAAAAGGCATCTTTCCTCTTGTTAAAGGAAGAATCCATGTAGCTAACTCCCAGGTTTGTTGCTGAAATCATATATTAAAGGGCTAGTGGTCCCCTTCCCTCTCACCACAGACTGGCCTCCACAGTGCATTCTGTTCTACGGCTGTGCTTTGTAACAACTATTTCTTTAAATATGAATTCAGTATCTATGCAGGGCCTCCTACGCTATACCTCTCTTGAGTATAATTTCATTGAATTTACATCCAAAGGTGAAACCAAAATTATTTTATATTCCTACCTGAGAACAGCCACTCATGTAAAGAAATAAGGTGTTGTTTCTTGGGTTAGTTAAGAATTTGTCCTGGCTCTGGTCTTATTACTTTGGTTATACCTGGTTGAGATTTTCACAGCCATTTGAATTTGTGAAATACGCCCTCCTTTGCCTTCTTCCCCAGAGAGCAGTCCATGATGAGATCATAGGTGTTCGTGTAGTGGGTTGGGTGGGGTTAGGATGGGGGAGAGCGCTAAGCATGAGGAACAGACAAAAACCAATGTAATGACACATAATTAATATTATGTGTCAACGTGGCTGGGCCATGGTGCCCAGATATTTGGTAAAACATTATTCTTGATGTTTTGTGAGTGATTTTAGAGGAGATTAACATTTAAATCGGTGGCCTTTCATTGAACTGCCCTCCACACTGTGGGTGGGTCTCATCCAATCAGTCACAGGCCTGAATAGCATGGAGACTGACCTCTCTCCAGCCTGACGGCCTTTGGATATGAGCCTGACAGCTCATCCTACAGATTTTGGACTTGCCAGACAATTCTTTAAAATAATCTCTCTCTCTCTCTCTCTCTCTCTCTCTCTCTCTCTCTCTCTCTCTCTCCATATGTACATATCCTACTGTTCTGTTTCCCCGAAGAACTCTAATATACCAAGGAACTCCTGTAAGGAGCTGATCAAAAGAAGACAAAGAGTGTGTGCCATCAGCTTCTGACCTCAGGATTGGTGGTTTGGGATCAGTGATAAGGAACAATTTCAGAACAGCAGAGTGGAAAGATGCTCAGATTTTGTGTAGGTAGTGCTCAATTTCCAACAAAGAACTGTTTACATAAGAGGGGGAAACATCCCTAAAACAACAAGCACCCACCACCCCCAAAACCCTATCCATTTTAACCACAACGATTCACCAGATGCCTCAGCTTGATTTCCCAGAATGTGAAACAATTCTATGAAGGAAAATGAGCCGATTTTAAAAACTGGAAATAACATAGGATTTTTTTTTCATTTGTTTTGTTTTGCTTTTTACTCTCATCACTCAATACGATCCAGTTGCCGTAATGTACGAGTCCTATGTGGGTCAGGTTGGATGCCAGGTTAAACATGAAGAAGTCAGAGGGAAATGTCAGGCCACTGAGTGGAAAGGGAAGGTGGGTCACTCAGCCTGTCGGAGAAATAGGATCACAGGGAATTTTTCCCTGTTGTAAATCTCTAATATTGCCATCATGAAATTGTTTGACCAATAAATAACCTTGTCTAGATTTAAGCATTCCTTAGGAGAAACAAACAAACATGCTAACCTTTCCTCTCCATTGTGCTTTGGAGAAGCTCGACTGACTTCCCCACGAGACCACAATCACATCACTTTTTCCTGGTCATCGTTACGTTTAACTATGGGCAAAAGAGGACACGAACACTAATCAGAGTCATAATAGACGTGTGGACGGAAACAGAATCCTAGGGTCAGAAGGAAACTTGGAGAAGTGTTTGGTCTATCCCCACGGCTCTTAGGCTGCACCTAAACCCCCCCCCTTTTTTTTTTTAACATCTTCATTGGAGTATAACTACTTTACAATGGTGTGTTAATTTCTGCTTCATAACAAAGTGAATCAGTTATACATATACATACATCCCCATATCTCTTCTCTCTTGCGTCTCCCTCCCTCCCACCCTCCCTATCCCACCCCTCTAGGTGGTCACAAAGCACCGAGCTGATCTCCCTGTGCTATGCGGCTGCTTCCCATTAGCTATCTATTTTACGTTTGGTAGTGTATATATGTCCGTGCCTCTCTCTCGCTTTGTCACAGATTACCCTTCCCCCTCCCCATATCCTCAAGTCCATTCTCTAGTAGGTCTGCGTCTTTATTCCCGTCTTGCTCCTAGGTTCTTCATGACCATTTTTTTGTTGTTGTTTTTTAGATTCCATATATATGTGTTAGCACACGGTATTTGTTTTTCTCTTTCTGACTTACTTCACTCTGTATGACAGACTCCAGGTCCATCCACCTCACTACAAATAACTCAATTTCGTTTCTTCTTATGGCTGAGTAATATTCCATTGTACATATGTGCCACATCTTCTTTATCCATTCATCTGTTGATGGGCACTTAAGTTGCTTCCATGTCCTGGCTATTGTAAATAGAGCTGCAGTGAACATTGTGGTACATGACTCTTTTTGAATTATGGTTTTCTCGGGGTATCTGCCCAGTAGTGGGATTGCTGGGTCATATGGTAGTTCTACTTTTAGTTTTTTAAGGAACCTCCATACTGTTTGTTCTCCATAGGGGCTCTATCAATTTATATTCCCACCAACAGTGCAAGAGGGCTCCCTTTTCTCCATACCCTCTCCAGCATTTATTGTTTCTAGATTTTTTGATGATGGCCATTCTGACTGGTGTGAGATGATATCTCATTGTAGTTTTGATTTGCATTTCTCTAATGATTAATGATGTTGAGCATTCTTTCGTGTATTTTTGGCAATCTGTATTATCTTCTTTGGAGAAATGTCTGTTTAGGTCTTCTCCCCATTTCTGGATTGGGTTATTTTTTTCATATTGAGCTGCATCAGCTGCTTGTAAATTTTGGAGATTAATCCTTTGTCAGTTGCTTCATTTGCAAATATTTTCTCCCATTCTGAGGGCTGTCCTTTCGTCTTGTTTATGGTTTCCTTTGCTGTGCAAAAGCTTTTAAGTTTCATTAGGTCCCATTTGTTTATTTTTGTTTTTATTTCCATTTCTCTAGGAGATGGGTCAAAAAGGATCTTGCTGTGATTTAGGTCATAGAGTGTTCTGCCTATGTTTTCCTCTAAGAGTTTGATAGTTTCTGGCCTTTAGGTCTTTAATCCATTTTGAGCTTATTTTTGTGTATGGTGTTAGGGAGTGTTCTAATTTCATTCTTTTACATGTAGCTGTCCAGTTTTCCCAGCACCACTTATTGAAGAGGCTGTCTTTTCTCCACTGTATATTCTTGCCTCCTTTATCAAAGATAAGGTGAGCATATGGTGCCGCACATAAACTCTTAAAGCCCTCAGGAATTTACTGTGCTGAAGACCTCCAAGGACAATACCTCATGTGTCTTTGAAACTCATTCTAGTGTCTAAGAATACGTACTGTCAGGAAGTTCGGTGTTGTGAGTAAGTTTGGGCTCCGCTCACACCCACTTCCTCCAGCTCTGAGCTCCGGTGGAGATGGACAGCAGCTGTGCACACAGTCCAGCCCAGGACACATGTGACGGTCGTCACCGAAACAGCCCCTGCCCACCCCCGCCCCTAGCCTTCTCTTCTCTGGGTTAAATGACTGCAGCCCCTTTAATATCTTCTCATTGGTTTCATTCTCTGGATTTAGGCCTACCTGTGCTTAACCTTGGACAAGCTGTCCAGTGGAGCGTTGGTCACTATTGGCTCTCCGGTGACCAACTGTCCCAGTTTGCCAGGGCCTTCCAAGGACATGGGACTTTCAGAGCTGAAACCAGGACACGCTGGCTGAGTTGGCTCTGTAAGGGGGAGAAATGTCTCACCCCCAAATTTCAAGGACACTGCAAACATCACAGATTTGTACCTGTGCCTTGGCTCAAATCCTCAGAGTGTGTAGAAAGCCTGACTTCTCTCGCTCAAATTCATTGCCCAAAAGGTGTCCCTCTTCTTGGAAGGGTTACGGGCAATGAGCCGTCCTCCGGTGCTAAAACAGAACATCTCAATTAATGACGTGTCACTGTCTGGACACGGAAAGACCAGTCTTAAGGTTCTCTTTTGTTGTTCTGTCCTCAGCACAGACCTCCGTCTGGAGGGGACACGGCAGAGTGCTTGCCCTGCAGGGCACAGCACCTGGGTGTCCTCCACCAGTCACCTGGGGGAATGGACACGTGGGGATGCAGCACATGTGACTAGAAAAAAGAATCAGGAGCAAAAACAGGAACAGAAATGAAGTGTGTGAGGGGGAGGAGAAACAGAGCAGGGGGAATGAAAGAAAACAAAACAAAACATGGGGCATGGAAGGGGGAGAAAAGGGCCAAAAGTGTACAGAAGAGGAAACACTTAACTTTGTTTCCCTCTCCCCTCCTAGGTTCATTGGCTGGGGCCCTGTGAATTAGACTAACAAAAGACAGATTAAGGAGAAAAACAAACAAGTTTATTAACATGTGCATCGCACGTGCACAAGGGGGCACTCAGAGATGAGTGATTAACGGGGTGGTCAGAACTTGGGCTTGTATGGCGTCTTAACGAAAGTAAAATAAACGTCTAAGGAAGTGTCAAGACAAAGGAAAAGGCCTTTGAGTTTCTAGGGTGGCAAATCGTGTGAAGGTTAAGTATATGGGGAAATAACGGAAGATAAGGGTTTGTTTGGAAGTTTGTAACGTAGGTTACTAAGAGTATAGAGTTGTCACCAGTGCTGAACTTCTGTCCTTCGTGGCAAAGAGGGGAGGGGAGACATCTTTACAAATTTATGTCCTGCTTTTAGGTGAATACCGGGAGGGTGGAGTGCTCTTCTTGTATCTGCTTCTTCTCAATTGCCTTCAGCTCAAAATAATCCTTCTGCCAAAGTGGCATGTTCTGGGACGGCATATTCCGCTACCCTCCCAGGGTGGGAGCAAAAGCAATGGAGAAACTAAGGCTAGAAATATACTCAAAGGCAGGGAGAAATTGGCCAAGGACACAAAATGAATAAACAAGGAGGAAGAACCTGAGAAGCCTGTGTTGGTAGGAGAAGTGAGAGCCTCCCCCGACCCTCTCTGTGTTTACCTTACCTTTTAGAAGAATGGTTCCCATTCTTGGAATTTCATAGACCAGAAAAAAAAAAAAAAAATCAAGGCTGCAAAGAACATGAAACTATAAGTACCTCCTACTATGCTCGTTATTTCTAAAAGCAAAGGGCTGTACATTCTGAGTAGAGGAAAAAAAACTGTCATCAGCAACCAAGTGCCAACATGCACACATAGGACACTGTCCTTATCCCTCCCACTTTGCCAAGGGATGCTGAAAACTCTGTCACAGGCTGGTGCCAGTCAGGTGTCAGCCCGGCATTTGGGAGGCCCTGCTTCAGTGAATCCGAGTTCAGCCCTGCACTTGTTTAGAAAAGTGCTAAGAGCTAAGGTTTATCGAGCACTTACGTGCCGGCCCCTGCCCTCAGTCATTGTCATCTCGTGAAATCTCATCAATGATCCAGTTCTCTTTACGGTCCTCATATTCCAAATAAGAAAACTGCGGCCTGGAAGTGTTAAGATACTTGTCCACAGTCAAGTGGTAGAGGAGGGATTTAACCCAAGTCACCTGACTCCACGGCCAGTGTTTTAAACCATGATGCTGCCCTTCGTAAACGTGCTCCTTGACTGAGGGAGCCTTCTGGACTTTCTGGACACCTCTGGAGGGTTTTCAGAAGCCCGACATCAGTTTTGCTTATGCCTCCAAGTGAAAAAATACGAGGGTCTCCCTACGGCTATCCTTCCTGGAGCACAACTACTTAAGAGACTTGAAAGCATCAACTGCAGCCTCTCCTTTGGTCCCACGTCCCTGCTCTGGCTGGACGTCAGCGCCTCACTTTCCTCCCAGGGTGGAGCCTGTCCTCGCCAGTCGCTATTCATATCTATGTTTGTTCAGGGCCTTCCTTCCTGCCTCCCTTTTTGCCTTAAGATCTTCCCTTTTCAGCTGTGCTGGCCTTGATGCCCAACTCCAGCTGCACCTCAAAATCAGGACCACAGAAAGATACCGTCAGGTAGAAGTTTCTTACTTTTCTGCATTGGAGACTTGGTGCCCGCGGAATGAGTGCTCGGACAAAAGCTGTGGGTGCACAGGGGATTAAGTGACAGGACAACAAGAAACTGGACTATCCTCCTATTCAAACCCAGTCTTGTAAGTGCAGGAATATTTTATCTGTCCACCATTTGCTGACTGTTTTATTAACAATCTAATAATGAGGGGAGCGTTCATTATGGCTCTTCTGGAAGCTTGAGGGCAACAGTCTGTATTAGTTTACTATCCTGTTGTGTAAATCAGAACATCAGCAATGGGGCTGGAAGAGAGTTTAAACTATTCCCAACATGGTTCCAAACAGATGAGAAGTCCTCCTAGCTTTAGAAATTTCTGGAGAAGAATCTTCCAGGATCGTCTCTTTTAGCCCATCCCAATGTTTAATAATCCTCTTTGCTAAGAAATTTTTCTTCCTTTAATCCAAATCCTTTCTGCTGTAAACTTGCGTCTTATGGGTGCCCTTAGAGGTAAGGTCACCCTTACCTTAGTAGGTAAGGGCCCTACTACTTTTTAATGTAAATTTCTTATCTGAAGGAGAGAATTCTTTAATTTTTTCTCATTTTCCAACCTTTAGAAGTTAACTTCTCTATCCTCTTTTGTACAATTGGAAAGGGACAGCATTAGGTCTGGTTTAGCAATTCTCAGACCTAGAACTCCCAATTAACCTGCAATGCCAGAGTCCCACCTCAGCGATGCCAAACCACAAGGTTTGTGAGGGGACTCCAGAATGTAAACAACCCCAGGCCATTCTGATACTGACACTGTTCAGACAGGCACCTGGGAACCCCTGACCCAGTCTAGTTCATTCTTAGATTTCCTCACGGCATCCGGATGGAACACCTTCAGTGAGACTGCAATCACTGCATCCCAAGAAAACCCTTCCCAGAGGACAGCCAGAGCCCTCCAACAAGAAGAATGTTTTTCCTTTTACCAAGCCAAAACTTGCCTCCTTGAAGTTTCTATGAATCATGCTACATGCGGCCTTGGATGCCAGAGTATTTCTAATTCTCTTCATTAACTTTTCCAACCCTGGTAGTATACAGATCACATTTCCAGGTCAACATTAAAATAAATAAAAATAAACAGTCCCGTTTTCCAGGAATTGGTTACATGCACTGGGAAACTACGCATCCGATTGTCCAAGAGCCCTGGTTTCGTCATCAGCACATCAATGAAAAAGAAGCTGTCGAAAGATCTAGCTCACTGGTTCTGAGGTGTTAGGGTGAAGCATCCCAAGGGCTCCAGCAGATTGCTGGGCCCTACCCAGCTGTATCTGACTCGGCAGGTCTGGGGCCCGGCCTGAGAATGGGTTCTCTAACCAGTGCCCAGGTCTGCTGCTGCTGGCCCACAGGCCACACTTTGAGAACCACTGGGCTAATTCCTGCATTTACCACGCCATGGAATGAAAACCGACTGCATCAGAATCAGCTGGGGAAGCTTCAAAACATACACATATCTATATGGCTCAGGACTCTGGAAGTGCAACCAACATTCCACGGAAATCTTCTTGCGAAAATCTGAGAATCCCTGGTCTGTGGTTTTGACACTTTAAAGAGCTTTGGGTTTGAGGCCTGTGGTTCTCAAAATGTGTGGTCGCTGAATCAGCGGTGTCAGCATGACCTGGGAACTTGTTAGAGATGCAAACGTCATCTTGTTTTAACAAGCCCTCCAAGGGATTCTGAGGCACAAAACGTTTGAGCCATGCGCACAGGCTAAGCTCACAGACAGGGTCAGTCTCTCGCTACTTCCCCTGCTTCTGCTTCTTCCCAGTCTTGTTTTGTTTTGTTCCGCTTCACTAGGGAACATGTTAGTTTATTCTTTGGGAGGTTCCCAAACGTCAAGGAGTTGACAGGCCAGGTGGGGAAGGTGGCCTGGGAAAGAATTTTGAGTTTGAAGGAAGCTTTACCTACTCTATTATGGGTTTTAAAAAATTTTTTTATTGTAAAATATACATAACATAAAGTTTCCCATTCTGACCATTTTTAAGTGTTCAGTTCAGTGGCTTTAATTACATTCACATGGTTGTGTAACCATCACCACCACCCATCTCCAGAACTCTCTCAACCCCCTAAACTGAAACTTGGTCCCCATTAAGCACCAATTTTCCACTTGCCCTTTCCCCCAGCCCCTGGCAACCACCATCTTACTTCCTGTTTCTATGAATCTGACTGTTCCGGTTACTTCATATGAATGGAATCACACCGTACCCCTCCTTTTGTGGCTGATTTCAATCAGCGTAATGTCCTCAGGGTTCATTCATGCTGCCGCGTGTGTCAGAATTTCCTTCCTCTTTCAGGCTAATATTCCGTTGTATGTATAGGACACATTTTGTTTAGCCCTTCCTCCCCCCATCAGCGTGCAGTTGGGTTGTTTCCACCTGTGGCCACTGTGAATCGTGCCGCCATGAACACAGCTGTGCAGAATCCACCGGAGACGTCTGCCCAGTTTCCCCAGCTGGGTCCAAAGACGTTCTCCCACCTAGACAGTCCCATCTTGTTCTGGAGCCAAATATGGTGAAGGCAGGAACTGATTAAGAATCTGGCAGGTTGAGAATGAAGTCACTAGCTTAGGTGGCGGTTCCGGGGCCCAGTTATAGCTGTTAAATTTTGCAGTGGAGCCCAACTCTCCCTCCTGAAAATCCTCCTTCACAGAACGTTTCTTCCACAAGGCCAGGAGCTGTGCCTTTCTTACTCACTGCTGTGTTCCCAGCTCCCAGGACACGGACCTGCCGTGGGAGGAGCTCAGAATAGATGCTGAATGAGTGAACCATACTAGGGCCAGTGTCTCCAATAGGGATTGCTGGGTCACAGAATCTCTCTCCTCTGCTGACGCTGACTGGCCATGCAGCCCAGCCCAGAAGCCGGTTCTCTCCAGAAGCCCTTCCTGCTCGAGGCCCACTCTTTTCTTGCTAATGTTAGACCCCTTCCCTGGTCCTGATGGCCAGCTGGGGTTCTGTGTGGACGGCTGCCCTGTGGGTGCTCTTGGGACTTCTGAGTGCACATCCCCCCCTCATCCTTTGACACTGGTGGGGTTCCTGACTTGCCATCTCTTCGGCCCCTGGGAGCAGTGACTCAGAGCCAACACGGCTGAGTCCCCCACCTGCTCCATCCTGCTAGGTGTAAGGTCTGGAGCTCAGGTCATGTAGAAAGTTGGGAGAAAAAAAAACAGATACTACTTGCCGGCTGACCTGAAGCTCCTTGGCCTTAGTGCAGGCAAGCCACAGTGGTCCAAGCATGACTTCTGAGCAGCAGAAGACAGCCGCGACATATAAAGCTGTCTGGACTTAGAAGGTCGCACCTGGGGCTGGTGCAGTAGAGTCAGGGGACGGGGGAAGATGTTTTGTACGACCCTAGATTCACTTCAGTCACTTAAGCTGATGTCTGAGGAGCCTACAAATGGGACAGATGATGTCTATCTTCCAAAGGATGCTTCTTCATTTGTCTTGAATTTGTGATTCAAGTTCTTTGGTGGGGAATTAAAAATTCTAGTGGACAGTGGAAGACAATTCCTGCCAGTTCAAGTTTACCATTTTATAAATGCTAAGCTACCTTCTTCACCCCTATTCACCCAACCCTTTAGATGTTTCTGTCCATTAGCAAAAGCTTGATTTTGAGCTGTAGGTTGGAGGATGGCCATGGTCTCCTGACATATTGAAGACTCTGCTAATTCAACCAGACTGCCTCCTGGAGACTTATACTAGGAGGAGGAATCCGGGAGAAAATGTTAAGTGCTGGGGTCTGTAATAAAGTCAGTGGAATGCAAAGCATTTAGACTCAAAGCATTTGCCAGAATTCTTCCCCTGATACCTTAGATGATTTGCGGTATGGGTATATGCTGCACTAGTACATAATTTCTAAGAGTGTTTATCATTTTCATCTTTACAATATTTATTGAAAGCTATGAATTAATAGCACTGCACTGAAAGCTCTTTATATGATTGACACCTATAGCGAATATCTTTCGCTGGCCATGCCAACTTTAATTTGTATACTAAGCAAAAGCAGTGAAATCTGTGACTTTCAAGTACCACTCAGTTGCCAACAGCACCGTCAAGTATTCAGAAGAATTAATTTGATAGGCAGTGCTTACTGGTTACATTATTGCCTTTAGCTTCTATGGTGCCGCATACAAAACGTTAAGGAAAATTACATTTTCTGAACCCATTTTGACACGCACAGCCCTTGGAAGAGAGAGAAGAGACCGATGCTATTTTAGGATCTGTATTTTCAAAGAACAGCAGCTCCCTAAGTGATGAGAGAGCAAGTAGAACCAATTTTAGAATGAAAGGATGGGTAGGTAGGAGGAAACGGATGATACAGGTTTGGAATGATGAATCAGACACAGTCTTTGCTCTTAATAGGCTCGCGTTCTAGTGGAGTGGGTGAGCCAGATATACCAAAATAGTAGTAACCATACCTTCCAAATTCAACTTGGGGACACATGATCTGAAAAGAGGGGTGCCCTTTATGGGGACAACTGGACCAAATGTTTGAAATGTTAGCAGATTTAGGACACGTGGTTGCCAGACTTAGAATGGAAGACAGGGGAAGGAAAGCTCTTTAGGAGCCCACATAGAGCCTACGTAGCTTCGGGCTGGAAAGGCCCAGGACACCGCACTCTCCTTACTCCTCCCACCTCCTGACTGGCTACCCTTTGCCATGTCCTGAATTAAGGGCTGTGGTGGACGCACCCTGGGTCAGCCATACACGTCCCTTCTAACCGGTCACATGCGTTCCTGAGCACGCCTGGGCTTGGGTCTTGAAGAGACTTCACTCTTTGGTTCAACACATGTATGCCATGAGGCTGTCAGGATGGAGAGGTGGCAACAGAAGCGCAGGCTATACCCTCATTTCAACTTCAGAAATACTAAAACAATTCTTTAATGTAATATTGCATATCTATTAAACAAAAAAGGAAAGGAAGAGGCAGAAGAAAGAAGTGGGGGTTGGACAGGGACAAAAAGAGAAAGAAAGAGAAAACTCTGTTAGGTCTGAAGAGAAACTGGTAATTTATAAATTGCTAGTGGTACCAAGAATAGGTTTATTCTTGCAGATGAGGAATCTGACAATATGTGATGCAGTGTCAAAGGCTTTACACACTTTTTCACCCAGTAGTTTCACTTTGGGAAACGGTACATCAAAATGGAAACAATTCTAGTAAAAAATCCATTGCAGCCCTATTTATAAAACAATAATGGGAAACAGCCCATACTCAGTAATAGGAAAATGTTAATCAATAAAATATTTTTAGCCACTAGATACTGTGAGAATATACCAATAAATGGAAATGTGTAAATGAAATATTTAGTGAAGAAAAGCGGAACCTGAAATTATAGTACATGTTGATTATAGCTTTGTAAGCTGATGTGTATATCACTATGTAGCCAAAGAGAATTTTTATGAAACAAATAGCTGTTTTGTTTTATCATGTTTTTCTGTAAATCGCCTGCATTAATTTTTTTTTTAAGGGAAGAGTGAGTACGCAAGGGAACTGGCTGAACTGTCACAGTTCTCGGCCTCACTAGGATTCTTACAGGTTCATGTACTGAGAGGGCTGTTGCAGGTAGTTTGTTACTAATAGTTAAAGTATCAGTCTTTGGTTTATTCCAATAGTTTAATAATAAGTTTAGAGGTGATTCAACCCTGTTGTCTGTATAGTAAAGTCACTACCACATGTGACTGTTTTGAGATGTGTATGTTTTGAGATGCTTTCTTTAGCGCGGACAGAAGGGACAGAGTCACACGTCACTCCCCAGCTAAGAGTTGGCTCCTGGATGTGTGTCACACATGTGAATGTCAGCTGTCACACGAGGGAGGTTGGAACTGATGAACTGTCGTGATATGTATGACAGCCCTGTTCCCAAAATACTAATATCTAGTGCTTCCTGATCGCTTCAGTCTTAAAAAAATTACATTTCCTCCTTCCTTGTCATTCAAATGCCTTCACTGGGTTCCCCCTGCTCCCATCTGCCTACGTCACACCTTCTTGGCCAAGATCCCCAAAGGAGCCGTGGCCAGCTGTCCTCTGCAGTCTCCGTCTCGGGGACTTCCTAGTTATGAGATGTGGTAAGTGCTCCCCTGAGCTCTCTGCAACGTTGAACGCTGGCGACCACTGGTCTCCCTGAAACCTTCCCCAGCTCAGGGTTCTGCCTGACTTGCTGGCACTGGGGAGAAGCTAGTCCAGAGGACCAGCCAGCCAAAGGCTCCCTGGAGGGGCTTCACCGGGCGAGGCCGCAGAGCCACCCCCATGGCTGGCTGAGAACAGAGGAGCGACTCAGTCCCCTGGGGGCTGCTTCCCTGCCAGCCCACCCCGGGACCCCACCCCCATCCCTGCTGGGCCATAGGCAGGTGACAGCGGTTCAGGAGACTTCTGACACCAGGAGGACCCAAGGGCAGGGAGCCTGTGGAAGCGTCAGCCCCGGCCACGGGTTTCCCTGCCACCTTCCTGCTCCTTTTTCCCTCCGAGATGATGGGATTGAGAGCTGGGCCTCAGAACAGTGCTCTGTGTACCTGCCGAGTAGCCAGGACTTTCTGAAGGAAGCGCTAGAAATTCCCCCTGGAATTGCTCAGCTTCTATCAGCTGTGTGTGACACGGATGGAAAGGCTTCCTACAACCCACCTCTCACCCCCCCAACTCCTGCAGAGTCGCAAGTGGCTGCCAGGAAGGGATGCAGCCAGGACAGCGGCGGGGACTCCGGACTCTGGGAGCCACGGGAGGGCGGCAGGCTCTCAGCTCACAGTCTGCAGGGAGGATGCAGCTGACCCCGACTGGCTCAGGGCCTCCCCAGCAACGAACACACCCGGGCTGTGGTTCTGCTCTGCGGTCAGAGGCTTGTTCCCAGCTGCCCTGGCTTAGTGGGAAAATCTGGGTTTGAACCGGCAAGCCCCGGCAGCTGTGGGCAGGAGGCCAAGGAGGGTGCCTCCTTCCTGATGTCCTGTGGCCGATGGCCCAGGCACACACCTTGGAGGGTGTCCACTCCTGCACCCGTGTCTGGCTCTACTTGAAGGCTCCTCTCTGCATGTAATAAAGCAGACACCTGTCTCTGGGATTCCTGTTTTGACCCTTGAACCCCAGGCATGGAGCTAGGCCAGATTTCCCTGCACAGCCCTGGTCTCCGTGGGCCTTAGAGTAGGACTTGCTGCTGGTGGTGACAAGGACCACCCAGCACAGGAACCCGGAAACAGAAGGAGGGAGAGGGGAGGAGCGGGCTGTGGGGCGGGAGGGCCCTGAGCGGATCCCGGTGCCAGGTGGCCCCAGGCACCGACAGTCTCTAGGGAACGGCAACATCGTAGCCTTTCTGACCATTCGCCGGCTGCCTTGGGACCCTGAGAAAGAGCTAGAGAGTCACTTCTGCCATGTTTAGAGGTTGAGGATACCAGACGGGCAGCCCGCAGAGCAGGTCAGCTGGCGAATGGCTTCCTGCTTCTCACCTTCACTTGCTGATGGGAGCCTGGCCCGGCCGCTATGAGGGCGGGTGGTCGGCAGCAGGTGGGCCCTGTCCGCAGCCTCAAGGACAGCCTTGAGCCCTAAAGCCTCCCCTCTCCCTGTGCCAAGGCTGTTGTTGCCCCGTGATGCTGATCAGCACAAACGGCTGGAGAGCCGCCGGATCTTGGGAAAGAGCCTGCTCTGCACTGAATGCTTCTGTCCTCCTGAAATTCACACAGTGAGATCCTACCCACCAAGGTGATGCTATTAAGGGGTGGGGCCTTTGGGAGATGCTTAGTCCTGACGGTGGAGCCCGCGTGGATGGGATCAGCTGCCTCATTATGGACGCCCCACAGAGTTCCCTCCTTCCTCCCTGCGAGGACACAGCCAGGAGCCTGCTGTCCGTGGCAGAGGGCCTTCACCGGAAACCGACCAGGCTGGCCCCCTGACCTTGGACTTCCAGCCCCCAGAATGGTGAGAAATAAACTTCTCTTGTTTACACACCACCCAGTCTGTGGAGGTTTATTACAAATGGACCAGGACAAAGCCCACCTCCGGCAATCAGCCCCTCCACGCACCCAGCTCCCCGTTACCCACCCCCGTGTCTTCCCCTTCCTCCCCCCCCGCCCCCCCCGACCCCCTCACTCCGACTCCGCCTTTGGGGTGGTCTCTGCTGCTCTCCTCTCCTCTCGTCCCCCGTCTCTCGGCTCTTTCTCCTTCCCTCTTCCCTGGTGCTGGGAACTCCTGGTTCTAACGAGACAGAGCACACTGCTGTGGCCTAATGATATCCAGCCCGGGGAATTTGGCAACACACGAAACAGAGACAACTGCACACACACACTCCCACCCGCCAAACCCCATCCCAGCCACCCACAGCTGCGCCCAGGGGCAACCGCCGTGCAGACCAGCTGCTGCCCATCTGCTGTCATTCCCCCTCTTTTCCAAATGACATCTTCCAATATCAAAGACACTGCCAGCTGTCAAAATCAGGTTCACATTTTCATATATGGGACAATGACTGCCGAAGAGAGACTGATGCAAACACATAAACAAACGGAGGGGAGGAAGGGGAGGCCGCTGGGTTGCCTCCCTCCAGACTCATCGTTTCTACAGAAGCAGGGACTGAAATGACCTCTGAGTTGTTAAAACAGCAACTGACAAGCACAGCCTCGCAGCCATCGAGGCTCGCATCAAAGGAAACTAGAAAAAGGCATAAAAGAGTTTGATCTCTGGAGGAAAAAGGCTGGGAGGATGCAGAGTGCTGGGAACAAAGGGAGGCCAAGCCTGGGAGTGGATTATTCGTTTCTGCCGCCAACATAACGAACATGTGTCATGAGCATGGAAGAAAGCAAAGTGAATTTCTAACCAAGATAATGAGGAAGCCAAGACTGGGGAGCAGAGCCATTCAGGAGGGGGGTGACCTTCTTAATTAAGCATCTAAGGATGTCATCCTTTCTTTCTTGAGAACCAGCCCTCGTGGACACATCTCCCTGCTAAAAGTGTAAAGAGTTGCTCTCGCCAAGCTAAAGGTCCAGAATAGGGTTAGAAGTTAGGAAGTTAAAGTCCTTATTCGTGCCCTGTTACCTTGAACAAATCACTTAAATGTTCTCTGCCTCCGTTTCCCCATTTATAAGATGCAGAATCCTAAACGTAGACTCGAGGATGGTTTGGAGCACGGCTGGGGAAGCAGAGCGTACAACTCCAGGGGCCCTCAGAAGGGGCGGGGGGGTGGTACCGTGGATGGAAATGGCACCCCACTGACCGCTTGCCAAAGGGACATGTTTATTTTTAAAGGGCGTTCAAGTTCATAGAACATGATGACAGTCTGCAGTGTGTGTTCCCAGTGCCTGCCCCACTCACAGCTTCTATGATGAGGCTGTCCAGCCTACAGTCATGCAACAAGGTCAAAGTCAGATCCAGGAGGAAAAGCACTTCAACTGATAGGCTCTTATGCCCTTCCCCACCTCCACTAAAATGGGGAGGCCAGCCCAGGTTGTTGGTAAGCAACAAAGGCCTTAGGGCAGTGGTCTTTTGGACCTAGTTGTGGCTATGACAGCTAGTGACTCCAAAGGGTGTGGTGATCCAAACGCCTGGAGAAGCAAAATCATTCATCTATAAGCCAAGAGATTCCAGAATGGGAACTGATGGGCAGCCCCCAGGGATTCTGCAGGGGCTGTAGCATCATAAAAGTCCTCAGCCTAATAAAAAGGGGTAGGTCTCACTCAAACATTGCAGGGAATCTTGGTCCCTCAATTTATCCTGAGACCTCAGAACAGAGCTGGAAAGCCAGGTAGCTCTCCCTGTGATGTAGTGGCACAACCCTGTCAACAGGAAGAAGCTCCAGAAGTCCCACTGAGCAACTGCAACTCACTGCAGTACAGAGAAGTGAGTTCACGTGGGGTCTCCCAAATTCTCCCACCACCCACAGGTGCTCAATCTGACAGCGGAGATCCCACACCATGAGGCTAGGATGGCGCCTGCAGGGCTCAGGGCAGTCTGGGGACAAGTCACAATGATGGTGCTGTCCCTGCCATCACTGGAATTTGTGGGTCCAGGAGCCAAGCGGAGGAGGTGGCTCCCTTTCTGCCCATGCAATGGCTTCATTTCTGTGCCACTGTCATATGGGATCTATATTGGCTGTGGTTACGTGAGCTCTTTAGTACATGGATTACAGAATGGAGAGGGATATCTAGAAGGGATCTCAACATAACCCAGGATGAAACTGACTCTGCTGAGCAGGTCGTTTCTGAAATGGCCCTGCCTAGTGATTCTAAGGCAATAACTAGATGCGGCTTTCGATGAGGTGTGTCTTGACAGCTGGATCACATTAGAAGGGAATATACTGAAACTACATAGTGGAAGGCGTGTCATGGGGCCTCAGATCCACGCCTTTCCTGGGAGCAGCAAGCTGTCCCCACTTCTCACCATGCTGTATCACATAAGCCACACTTCTGCACAGCTGACTGGAACAGAAGTGGCCTGCGCCAAGGGCAGCCCCAGAAAACTATCACATGGGCCAGTCCACCTGCCTCTCTCTTTGGAACTGGAGCTAAGAGGCCGTTGGCCATGGAAGGGGAATCTGAGGTGTGACGCTGGGAGGTCGGGAGGGAGCGTGATGGGCCACCTCCTGAGGAAGTGGCTCTGTGGACGTTGAGGCAGTGGGGCGGAGGAGAGAGGAACACCCAGCAGAGGGAGAAGCAGAGGCTCACAGCAGGAGAGCGGGGTCCTGCCGGCCACCACGCAGAGCCCTCACAACCCCCGACAGTGACCCAAGCCAGTTCTCGCTGGTCATGGGTATCCTTAAAATAAACCCCTTTTTATAAAAATAAATAAGTAAATAAATATTTTATTTCATTTTTAGTAACTTAAGACTCTTGCTATGAAAAGAGCCTAACTAGAGCACATTTCCTACTGGACTAGGAAATGATCTATTCTACATGGGTGCTAGGAATCTGGTGACATAGTAACTGCCTAGAAATCAGGCTTTGGTTTTCTCATCAGAACACGAGCCCTGGTTTCTCAGCATATCCAGCCTGAGGACATCTTCACACCCTAAGGACCTGCTTTACTTTGGCATTCCTTATTCTTGTCATCATTGATAAGATTAAGGGCTGCTTTCACTGTAGTTACTCTATGGAGAGCTTTTACATTTTCTTAGGTGAAAAGGGGGGATAGGAGGGGACGGGGAGAAAGAAAAAGGATTGTTTCCTTTCCAGAGAAAGAATCCAGAGTGAGAAACAATGGCTGGGTCTCTCCAACATTAAATGAAAAGACAGAGAAATCCAGGGACTCCTGTGGGATCTCGAAGAACAAGGCACTTTTGGCCAGCAGGCTAATTCAAGGTTCTGCTAATTCCCGAGGGTATCTGCTGCAAACCTCTTCAGAAGCCTCAGACAGGCTGCCCTTCCTGCTGCCCTCACAGGTGTTAAGTAGTGGTTTCCAGGTGCAGATGGCTGTTACTTTGGAGACTAGACAAGGGCATAAGGCATCCTTGGAGGAGCTCTGCCCTGGGGTTCAGGGAACAAAGAAATCCTAGCCACCCCCCAGCCAGGCCTAGCTTCTTGGAGTTGTGTCCACAGAGAGGGGTCCCTGGAAGCTTCCCAGACAGGGCTGGTCTGATGAGTGCTGACGCAGCCCCGAAGGGTTCGTGGGCAGGCCAGGGGACCTGCTCAGCACCTCTCGGGTGCAGCAGGACACACCGTGAAGAGCCCCGAGCTGCGGCGGTGGCAGTGGCACACCGCTGGCTCCCACTTCCATCCACTGTCTCCTCCTTTGTCCCGGTGTCCAGGCAACTGCAGGGAGATCCCGACAGGGCAGCAGGGTGCCCAAGTGACAGCTTAGCCACCTGGCCTTAGTAACTGGGTGCTGGTCGCGGTCACATCAGGGCGGCTGGACCGTTTCGTTTCAGGATTGACGTCCAGCTCACCTCAGCTCCGCCTCCTGACAGAGGCCACAGGGCAGGATGTGTCAACCTGAGGGCTCTGGATGGGTCCTGAAGGGTCCACGACCCCTACAATGCACAGGCTTTGTGCACTGCACACTTTTCTGGGGAAAAGCCACAGACTTTATCCAGCATCTTGAAGAGATCTGGGAGCCCAGAGAGCAACATGGGCTCTCCATAGTAGAAAAGGAAAGGTGATTGGAGTCCTGGGGTTTTCTGGAACAGGAGGCAGACAAGCGATTTCTGTGTTTCTCACAGAAAAGTCTGGACTCAGAGGAAAGAGTCCAGGCTTTGGCATCAGGACCGCTTCCCTGTCACTGAGTAGTCTGGTGACCCTGGGTGAGTTTCTTATCCTCCCTGAGGAAGGACACTGCATTCATTAAACATCTACGATCCAAACCTCTTCCCCACTGCACGGAGCCTTCCGTGGGCCCTGCGACCCCATCTCCACCCTCCCCAATTCCCCAGTTCCTACATCTGCAACCTCTTCTCTGAATGTTCTCTTCACCTGCACATGCGAACCTCAGCCTGGCTCTGTCCAGCAGGCGCTGCGGCTCCGGAGCCTCTCAAGTGACACTCGTCCTCCCGCCTCCTTGCTCCTGCTTGGCGCCCAGGACTTTCCCCTCCTCCCTAAGCCGGCCACACACGCTCCCCCCCCCCATCACCTCCCCCAATACGCCTTGGATTAGTCAGTGTTCTCCAGGAAACAGAACGAAGAGGATGGATGCAGATATACACAAAGAGATCCATTATGAGGGCCTGGCTCATGCAATGGTGGAGGCTGAGAAGCCCCACGATCTGCCCTCCGCAAGCTGGGGGCCCAGGGAAGCCGGCGTGTAGTTCCAGTCCAAACCTAAGGCCTGAGAACCAGGGGAGCCGACGGCGGCAAAACCCCCAAACGCGGTTAAATCCAGCTCTGCGCGCTCCACGCCCACGCCCACGAGGCTGCGCTCTGCCGAGGAGGCACAGCCACGACCGGGACGGGCCGGGGGCGTCCCTCCTTGAAGGCATGACCACGGCCGCCAGGGGGGCCTTCCTGATGCTCGGTGCCACAGGTCTCGAGGCTACCCGCGCCCCGCTCTCCCGCCACTCCTGCGCGGCAGTTCCCTCTCTCCTCGGACACCCAAGACGCCTCTCCATGCTCACTCTCAGCTGCTGCCCAGGCTCTACTTTCACTCCGCACATTTCACTTGCCCGGGCTCTCGCTGCCCGGGCTCTCGCTGCCCCGTCTCCCGGCAGCTCCGGCCACATCCTCTGCCCCGTCTCAGGGCGGTTACCAGGGGCGAAGCGTCCCTGCTGCCCTTGCCCACCAGACCCCTGCCCACGTCCCCGCTCCCCTTCACAGCAAGACCACCCTGTCCGCAGTCACGTCCACTCATGTTCCCCTCCTGCTGTCGGCTGAGCCCACTTCAGTGGGACCGTCACTCCAGCGCTCCACAGGAACAGCTCTCGCCCAGGTCACCGACGACCACCTCAGGTGTCCACCCTCAGTCCTCACCCTACTGATCCCTCAGCACCACTGGATTAGTTGAGGACACCCTCCTCCCTGAGACGTGTTCTTCTTTCTTAATTCTGAGACACCACACTCTTCTGGATTTTTACTTACCTCCCAGGCCGTCCTTTTCATCTCCCGGCTTGTGGCACGCACCCCTCGTCCCCACCTCTGGCCACTGGAGGGACCCAGGCTGAGTCTTTGGACCTCTTCTCTTCTGACTACATGTGCCAGCCTCCTGATAAATGCCAGCCAGATGGTGATGGCTCCCCACGTATCTCTCCAGCCTGGACTCCTCCCCGATGCCAGGCTCCTACATCCAGCTAGTCTACATCTGTGCAGGGATTTCCGGTCGGCATCTCAAATCTACCCTTCCCAGAGTTTTCCCTATTTCACTCAGCCCACTACCTTTCTGAGAAGATTATTGCCAGAGAGATCACAAAGTCACCCTGAAAATGTCTTTGACTATGCATATAGTAGACTTAAAACATCCCTTTGGGTTCCATGAGCAGGAAGAACGCTCCAAGAACCAGGTGAGGGAGCCAAGGAGAAGGGCTTACGCCCCAAGGAGAATTTCAGGTGTAGTCAGGGAAGATAATGAAATAGGAGAAACTCCTTTGAGATGAAGCTGGGGTGCCCTTTGGAGGCCAGATCAGAAACCTAAGGGAACGTTCCCCTTGTCAGGGCTGGGAACCCTCACAAAACCTGTCTCTCAGGAAAGAATCTGTCACTTCTGTGAACCAGGGGCTACTGCGCCCTCCCTTTGCTCAATGGGAATCTGTCACTTCTACTTCAGCTCTGTACGTTGGGTGTCAGGGCGGCAGGCAGACAACTCATCTCCCCTTAGTTCACTGGTCACCAGAACACAGGATCGGAACCTAGTCCTGCTGGAGAAGAATGTGTGACCCGGAGATCCTGGATGTAACTTTGGGTTGTCTCCTGAGAGAAGGGGATGAGACTGTGTGTGGAGGGGAAGAATGAGATGGCTGGTCACCAAAAGGATGTACTGGGGCAGAGACAACGCAATTTCCTTTCCTTCTGGGCACCCAGGAAGAGGATGTTTCCCAGTCTCCTCTGTAGTGGGTGAGGCTGAATCACAACTTTCGGTTGATGCGATACAGGCAAAGACTGGTCCCTAAAATGATGCCCTTGTGTAATCCTCCCTTTTATCCCATCCTTTGGTGACCTTGGAGGCCACGTGCTGAGGATGTCAAGTGCCACAGGATGGATGCAGCCGAGGTCCCTGAATGACTATGTCACTCAGAGTCCCCAAAGGACATAGTGTCCCTCCATAAGTCCTGCCCTTCCCCCACCTCCGCCTCAGACCACCATGGACTTGAAGTAAGCGAGCAACGTTTTTATTGTACTAGGTCACTTTTAGGGTTGTATGTTACAGTAGTTCCCTTACCCCAACGTATACAGCAGGCACTCAATAATTACGGTGACTGAGCATTCTAATTCCAGAGCCCAAAGCTTTTAACCACCACACTCTCTATTAACTGGCTTTCTATATGCATTTTCCCCTTTTCTTCATAAAATAAAATTCTTTCCTGATTTTATAAGTAATATGTGCCCAGAACCCAACACCAACAACAGAAGCAAACAAGCTGATGAAAAATGGACACAGGCCTTGACTAGACATTTCTCCAAAGAAAATATACAAATAGCCAACAAACACATGAAAAGATGCTGTCGACATCATTTTTCATTAGGGAAATACAAATTAAAACCACAAAAAGATACCACCTCACATCCATAGGATATGGTTGCAATCAAAAAACCAAAAAATGTCAAGTGCTGGTGAGAATGTGGAGAAACTGGAACACTGGCACACTGCTGCTGGGAATGTAAAATGATGCAGATGCTGTGGAAAACAGCATGGCAGTTCCTCAAAAAATTAAACAGAATTATCATATGATCCAACAATTCCACTTCTGGTTATTACCCAAAAGAACTGAAAGCAGGTTCTCAAACGTATACCTACATACCCATGTTCACAGCAGCATTATTTACAATAGCCAAAGGTTGCAAGCAACTCAAGTGTCCATCGACGGATGAATGGATAAACAAAATGTGGTTTAACATACAGTGGACTATTACTCAGCCAGAAAAAGGAAGGAAGTTCTCACACGTGCTATAACATGAATGAACCTTGAACACATTATGCTAAGTGAAATAAACCAGTCACTAGGACAAATACTGTATTACAGATTCTACTTACAGAAGGTTCCATAGTAGTCAAATTCATAGAGACATAAAGTAGAATGATGGTTGCCAAGGACGGGGAGAGAGGGGGACTTGTTTAATGGCTACAGAGTTTCAGTTTTGCAAGCTGAAAAGAGTTCTGGAGATGGGCTACGCAACAATGCGAAGGTACTTAGAACCACTAAACCGTATGTACACTTAAAATAATTTGTTAAGATGGTAAATTTCATGTTATGTGTATTTTATCACAATTAAAAAGTTTTTTTAAGTATTATGTGCTCATTTTTAAAACATGACAAAATATACAGGAAGTTTTAAAAACATCATCCTCTATCACTCCAACAGAGTCTACCACTGTTGAGAGAGTCCTTTTATGTAGCCAAAGTGGAGTTGTTTTATAAAACATTGATTCAAAACTATAAAGCGAAAGCCCAGTCTTGGTGGAGAAGGCAATCCTGTTATAGAGGGGGAGATTTAGCCCACTTTTTGCTTCCAGGCAGACTGGAACAACTCCAGTATTTCTTTCTAAATCTTCACATTTGAATTGGGTGAATATTGCCTTTGTAACTAACAGCGCAGAGGCCTCTGGTGTGTTTGGATGACTATAATTAGCTTTGGATTCAGGACCATACAAACTGATACCTGGGGCATTTCTTCCCTTCATTCATACATGTATGCATTCATTGAATAAATATTTGTTGATTGTCTACATATGCTAGACGATGGGCTAGGGGTTCAGGAGACAGCAGTGAACAGGAGAGTTCAGGTAAGAGTTGGGGAGACAAACAGCAAACAAGTGAACAAATTGCAAACCCTGAAGGGCTCTGTAGGAAAGGCACAGGATACCGCTATGGATACCTCTATCGAAAAGAACAGGAGAGGAGATGACATCTGAGCTGAGACCTGGAGGATGGGAATGAGCTCCCAAAGAAAGTGCTGGAGACTCCGAAGGACGTTAGGACATTTATAGGAACAGACAAAAGGAATCTGCCGCGATGGAGGTCGGAACAGTGCTTACCTCTGGGGAGGGTACTGACTTTGGGAGGTACCGGGGCAGGTTTCGTGTGCTGGAGATGGTCTGCATCTGAATCTGGGTGAATATATATGCATAAAAGTATGTAAAAATTCATCCAGCTGCACACTTTAAGGTTTGTGCACTTATCCTACAAATAAAATTAAATACCCCTTCCCCCAAAAAAGGGAAACGAAAGTGGGGGTGGCTTTCCAGGTGGAGGGAATAATAAGTAAGAGCAAGAGCCTTGCAGGTGTACTGTCCCTCGTGGAGAACAGCCAGAAACCCGCAGCTGGAGCTGCACAGAGGTCAAGGAGTGCCGTGGGGTGAGGTTACACCTGGGGAGGGAATTAAGACTGGGGCTCTGGGGCCAGGGATTTTAACTGTTTACACTTTTCAGAAATACATTCTTTTTGAACATATCTTCATGTTTTACGTGTATCATTTTTAAAAGTAAATAAGGCCATTTGCTTTTGTTTTCAAAGCGTTGCTTTCCGCCTTTCCTATCTGCTTGTTCTAAGGAGGTTAACGGCTTTGAACATCCTTTTCTCGTCTCAAGGCGGGGGGGGGGGGGAACCCCAGGAGTATAAAGTCCTCATAATTCTTTCTCATTAGGGCTGCGGTCCTAGAATGCCCACTCAGAATACACTCGTCATTTTCTGGTTCGTGGAAGAACAAAGGGAACCGTGCCGGCTGGGGGACGGTTCCTCACTTCATTCATTCCTGTAACATTTACCGAGAGTCTGTTAGATACAGACACCGCTTGTCTTCCAGGTATTCCCAGGTCCAAATCTCTCCCTGCTCATTTCAGGATAGAACCAAAGGCTGTGACGCTAAGTCTGAGGCATTAGGATCCGGGCTGCGGGCGGGCCGCGTGCACAGAGGGACAAACCCATCCAAGGGGAATGTGTCCTGGCCTCGCGGTCAGGACAGTTCCAGTTGCGGCGCCGGGAACCAGTTGAAGGGACGGGGAGCACTTTCTAGACCAACCCTGGGGAAACTGTGCTGAGCCTCTTGGAAAGGCCCCTTTCTCACCGTCTGCGAGACCCGCACACACTGATGCTCCGAAGGTCAGGTGGTGCCGGGTTGGGGCCCACCTGGTTGGGTCCCATCTCCCGAGCTCTTCGGCTCTTCCGGGCCGCTGCGCAGGCCGAGGGGGCGCGAGAGGGCGGGGCGAGGCGAGGCCTCCACGTGGACGCCGCGCGCGGGTGGGAGGGGCGAGGCCTACACTTGGACCCTGAGCGCCGGCGGGCGGGGCGAGGCCTCCTCCGGGGCCCGATCGCCTTTCCGGAGGGACCGTCCTTGGTGGTGCGGGCCTCTGTCAGGGCATTTAGCATCCTCAGCTCCGGCAGGACAACACCCCTGGGGGCGGCGCGCCAGGGGAAGATCCCCTGGGCGGCTCTCTCGGTCCTAAAATGGGTTAGGAGAAGCGCAGAGGGGCATCCACGCGGCCGGGGGGAGGGGGGGCAGAGGCCGCGGGGGTCGCTGAGAAGGCCCCTCCTCGCCCGCCCTGCCGCCGCCCCCAGCCCTGCAGCCGGTCAGTCCCTGGGCGCCCGAGGTCAGCCGGCTGCACCTGCCGCGGCACCTTTGTCAAAAATCAGTTTTGGGCATATGTGTGGGCCTACATCCGGACTCTCTAGTCTCTTCCAGGGATCTATTGACTTAAATAACTATCTGTGGCTACTGGCTACCAGATTGGACAGCTCGGGTTTAGACTGAGCATCTCAGAAAGGATACTGTTTGTAAGGCTCGTCAGAGAAAACATTGTTCTGCCTTGGGCTCCACAATAATAATTATTTGAACATTCCATGCTTACCATGTGGTTGCTGAAGAGGAGTTAAACTTCCACTGTTTCCCAGGAAGTGGACTTCCATTTTTCTCTATCAGTTTACTGTCAGGTCTTTAAGGGCTAGAGGCCCAAGAAGAGAGCTCCAGGCTCCAGGTCCCGCATTCAAATGCGGACTTCGAAACTGAGTGGGCAAGTTCCTTAACCTGTCCTTGACTCGATTTCTCCATCTATAAAGTGGGTATCATAATTATACCTATTTTATAGGCTTGAGGGTTAATAATACGTGGAAGTGCTCAGGATAATGCCTGGTGCATGGTATGGACTCAAATAACAGCTAGTCATTATTACTTGGTGTAAAACAAACAAAACCCCACAGTAGAGGAGGGGGACAGCCTACACTTTCTGAAGCCCCCTTTCTTGTCTTCTGAGGACCTCTTGGGTGTATCAGTACATGTTTCAAGCACTTTAGCTTTGGTAGCTGTGCAGGCACTGGGGGGGGGTCTCCACGACCCCATTGCTATTATTCCCATTTTGCAGATAAGAGCGAAGCCATTTAAATATTTGTCCAAAGTCACACGGCTACTGGGTGACAGAGTCAAGATCTAAAGCCAGCTTTTTAGGCTTCTGAAGTTTGTGCTTTTAACTTAATGATTTTCAAAATTCTGTGCATCGGAATGGAGAGCTTGTGAAGGGCTCGCTCTTGCGCCTTCCGCCAGGCACCCTGTGCAGGGGGGGCCGGGGGGCGGTGGTGGTGGTGCTGGAGTCTGTATTTCACAGGCCTCCCAAGGGGCTCCCCAGGCGGCACTGGGAGAAACAATGCGCTCCACCAATTTCCCTCCACGTGACGGGCCTTTTCCAACTGTTTTCATTCAAGAGACCATCTTTGCTAGAGTAAACACACCTCCACTTTCCATTAGGTGGAAAGTCTGGCTTAAGAGGAAACTGGGATTCAGAACGAGCTGGGCACAATGATTTATTTCCGCTTGGATCACACGCACTCTAGAGTAGTTCACTTCCTCCTCACCAGGGTTTTCAATGTAGCCAGAAATATGCCTATTTCGATACTGAACTCCAGAGAAGATACTCAGCTATGTGGAAGCATTAAGGCATTGCATCAATTTATCACGAGATGGGTGGGTGGGAGGGGAGATCTGAAGACCCACAGGCAAAGCCCCTCTGTGGAGCTGAACTTCCCGTCTGCTGCGGGGTGACGACTTTCCATCCTGGGGGAAGCACTATTGTCTCTTGTTCCGCCGAGGCCCCACCAAGGTCTGTTTGCGTCTGGCGGAAAGGAAGCTCATCCACACCGAGGCGCACAGGCAACGCCGGCAGCCCTGCTTGAAGCCCGGCGTGGAAACGGCTTGCTTCCTTTGCCGTGCACGTCTCTGTAAACACACTGGGGAGGAACTCGGTCCTCTGTGTCCCAAGTAAGGTTGAAGAAGTTACGAAGGGATGTCGCTGTAGACCCACAATTTCTGTTCTCTGGGCAAGTAATAAAAGGGCCAGCGGTGGCCCAGCCGCTTAATCTTGCCGGTTGTCCCTTCAGAGGAGGTACTTGGAAGCCTCCAGGGTCCCACCCCAGTTGCCAAGTGCACCCCCAGCTCTGCATTGAGGACCTGGCAACCACTACAGGATCCCGCTTCTGACATGTTGTCGGACGCCCGCTGGAGATGTCTGGCGCTGCGTCTGAGAAGAGTAAAGACGCAGGGGGACCCTCTGGGCTCTGTCCCTTGGTGGCCTCACATTCCCGTTTCATCCCAATAAAAAGAAAAAAGCGTTAAAAGAATGCTTTTAAGGAGAAAATATTTGCAAAGCACAAAGGATTGGTGTCCAAAATATACAAAGAATGCTTAAAACTCAATAATAAGGAAATAAACAGCCCAATTTAAAAACATCAGCAAAAGATCTGGACACCTCACCAAAAATGACAAACATGTGAAAAATGCTCCACATCTTATGTCATTAGAGAATTGCAAGTTCACACAATAAGGTGCTACTACGTACTTATAACGGCTAAAATCCAAACAAGGACAACACCAAGTGTTGGTAAGGATGCAGAGCAACAAGGACTCCTGTTCACCGCCGATGGGAACGGAAACGGGGCACCACTTTGGAAGACAGTTTGGCAGGTTCTTACAAAACTAAACACAGCTTACCATATGATCCAGCAATCGCACTCTTTGGTATTTACCCAAGTAAGATGAACACTTACATCCACACAAAAACCTGCACAGGGATGTTTAGAGCAGCTTTATTTATAATTGCCAAAACCTGGAAGCAGACAAGATGTCCTTCGGTAGGTGAGTGGATAAACAAACTGGCACATCCAGACAGTGGATTATTCAGAGGAAAAAAAAAAAAAAAAGAGCTATTGAGCCATGAAAAGAGATAGAGGAAACTTACAAACTTACATGCATATTACTAAGTGAAAGAAGCCAATTTGAAAAGGCTACATACTGTGTGATTCCAACTATATGACCACCTGGAAAAGGCAGAACTATAGAGACAGTAGAAAGATCAGTGGATGCCAGGGGTGGGAGGGAGGGGTAAAAAGGCAGAGCATGGGATGTTTTGGGCAGTGAAACTATTCTGTATGATACTACAATGCTGGATACACGTCATCATACATTTGTCAAAACCCACCGAATGTTCAAGACCAAGAGTGAACCTTGATGTAAACTGTGGACTTTAGTTAGTAATAAAGTGTCGATATTGGCTTATCAGCTGTAAACAAACAAACAAAAAAGATATAAAATGCGTGTATAGGATGACTGCAATTATGTAAAACAAAAAGAGCTAACAGGAAAGAACAAAGCCCAGTCATAATCCAAAGGGAGGCATTCCTAATTCTGACAGGCCCTAAAATAGGAAGGCAGGTTCTGAATAAGAAAGTATTTTTAAAGGAAATATAACGTTGTGTTAGTGCTCCCTGTATGCCTGGCACCACGTTGGAACGTTTTAACCCTCACAAAAACCCCAGAAGGTTGACACTCTTGTAATCTTTGTTTACAGGTAAGGGAACTTGCTCAGAGGCCCCAGCTCAAGTGACAGCCTTGGGATTCAAAGCACTACATTATACTGCCTTTAAAAATAAGTAGCAACTAGAGTGAGGTTAGTTGTCCATCCTCACATCCTTCTGTCTTCCTCTGGCTCTCCTCTCAATCCCCCGCAACTGTCGTCTTAAAGTTACCAGTGACCTCGTGACTGTCAAGCTCGTGGCCATACCTCCTGACCTCTACTGTATGTGGCAATGACGACCATTTCATTCTCAAAGTTTATCTTCCGGTCTTCAGGGGACATTCTCCACTATCTGGATCCTCCTTCTCAGCCTTCTTTGACGGATCGGCTTTGCTCTCCCCTGCACCCACCAAAATAGACATTGCGAACTTCCATTCTCTAGGTGTGTGTTTGCAGGGAGGGAGAGTTGAGGAGTGTGTGTTTTAGTGACGCCCTTCAGGTGACTCTACTGCAGGTGACCCAGGGCCACGCTGTGAGACAAACACTGGATGACCAGGTGTCACTCAAGCACCACAAATTCAGCAAGAGTAAAAGAATGCATGTTTTTTCCTTCCAAACCCTTGCCCGTCTGGCTCCCTCCCGTCTTCATGCCCTGCTGCCCCACACCTGCCCTTGCCTGTTCCTCCCACCCTCTCACCTCCCTACCCAGCACTCCTGAAGTCGATGACATTTTCTTTGCCATCTCTTTACCTCTTCACTAAGAATATCTCACTTCTCCCTTTCTGGCCCAGCGGAAATGTTGTCCTTTGAAAACCCTTTCCCAGTTCTCAGCAGGCAGAGTTCACCTGTCCACCCACTGGGACCCCACGGCTTGTGACCAGGCTGTAGCTGGTTATGCCCCTCGTGACACTCAGCTCCCAGCCAAGAGATATTTGCTAAACAGCTGATGGAATGTGTGCACCAGAGGTGATCTCATTTTGCTAAGAAGACCCAGCAGCAAAAAGGAGAGTGAAATTCCTGCACTCGCACGTAGGACCTGAAAGACACCGGAGAGCGCACCTTTACTTAGAGAAGGTTGCTGTGTGTCAGGGGTCAGCAAGCTTTTTCCATAAAGGTACAGACAGTACCTCAGGCTCTGAGGGCCACGTGGTCTCTGTCGTAACTGCTCAACTTGACCATTTCTGACGAAAGCAGCCACAACGAGACAAACGAGTGGCCGTGTTCCAAGAAACTTTGTGCACACGGAAATGTGAATTTCATATAATTCTTTTATGCGTCATGAAAACGTATTCTTTTCAACCATTTAAAGATGTAAAAACCATTCTTAGCTGTGGACCGTAGTTTGTCCATCTCTACGTGTTGCTGACCTGTGAGCTATGGCTAACCCTGTGTCCTTCAGCACAGGACTCGGTACGCGAGCTTCGTTTTTTGACTGGAAGGCCCCCCCAGGTGAAAACTTTATCAGTACAAGTAGAGGAGAACCTAGAATCTTGAGGACAGGACAGAGCACCTGCTCCTCCGCTGGACCAGACACAGTCAGAAGCCGGTGCTGCCACCTAGTGCCCAGCCAGCCCCAATTGGGGTCTTTTCCCTTGCCGCTCCCTAAGGACCTGGAAACATTTCCTGTCCTGTTAGCACATGGTGACAGCTGGGGTTTGTGCTCCTGGCCACACCCAAAAAGGACTTCAAATCAGTTAAACAAAAGTGTAGAGGTAAAGAATTATAAAAACTTGATAAATCACTTAAAGTGAAAAAGTAAGCTTCAAGCCACAGAATTCTAAGGTCATTTAGCTCAGTTTCTACCACTCTTTTCCAAGCAACACTCAGCTTTCGGGTAATAAAAATGAAGGTCCAGGAGGGCCAGGTGTTCAAGATGACAGAGTTTACGGCGGAGCTGGCCTGAATGCTGCCTACCTTACCCCAGTGCGGGGTGCCCTGCACTGTCACACCATGCCTGTAGCATCCTGTGACCCAGGCACAAAGAATTGGAGGAGCCTGGGGGCTAAGAGCGGCAGGTTCCAGCCCCAGCCTTGCCACTGACCCGCTCTGTGCCCTCAGACACTTGGGCGGCCTTCATGCCTCAACCTCCCCAACGGTAAGATGGAGCGGAGTACCCACCTCATATGGCTGCGGTGAGGCTGACATGTGCCTGCCCCCCGCTGGGCATGAAGGCGTTCGCCACCATCACCAATGTCCTGAGCACCTACTGTGTGCCAGACACTGAGTGCTTTATGTATTTTGCCAGATTCAATCCTTATAACTATTCTAACAAAGTGGATGTTATCCCCATTCTGTAAATGAGCCTGAGAAAAGTCATGCGTACTGTGGGTGGGTGCTGAAAATAAGGCTTTACCAGCGCCACCTCTTTGTACAAGTTCACCTGATGGAGGCTTCCAATGCAAAAGTGAGTTACCATGTCACAAATACCCAACCCTGATACGCTAGCAAGAATGAGCACCGAGTACTAGGTGACCGACCTGGTGGCATTCTTAACATCCAGAAAGGCTTTTGGGGCGGGTGTGACTGTCACCGTTCCTGCTTGAAGGTGACTTTGCCTCTGTCATTTTTGGTCTTTGGAGTGTCTTTGAGTAGCGGTGGCGGGTAGAGGGAGTGCTTGGGACAATCTATATATAACGGTCAGAGCTTTTCAAATAGCAGCAGTGAAGTATCTTTCCTGTGTGCCCTGCTACTGCACTTCTTAACTTCTGAAGTCTTAAAATTATGGACTAGCCACCAAATGCTCAAGAGTCACCGAGACATCTGGGGACAATAAAAACCTTTGCAGAGCAAGATTCAGTGTTCCAACAGAGCACATTGCTGCATGTTTCAAACCTTGGATGTAGGCAACAGCTGCTGCTCCTTGAATTCATCTGAGACAGGCAAACGCTGAAAGCCTAGTTCTAAAAGTACTGAGGTCTCCCAGCTCTGCAAACTTTCCCTCACCCCTTCAACAGAGATACAGAAAAGAGACATTCTGACTGACCAGGACCCAGCCCACTCCTCTCTCGGGAATCCAGAGGCCCCATGGTTCTTAAGACATGGGTGCCTATCGCTGTATACGGTTTAAAAGGTCACTGCCCTGCGGTCAGAGAAGAAGCAGTTGCAGGCCAGGAAGTGGGGCAGGAGGTAAGCACTAATCTGAAGTTGGGGCCTGGCCTTCATCACTGGTGGCATGTCTGTGGCACTTAACTCCTCCGAACCCTGAGTTCCTAATCTGTAAAACAGGGAGGAGGGAGACCCCATACCCTTCACAGTTGTGCAGGCCAATGAGCACAGAGAAAAGTGCAAAGGAAACTCTAAAGGACCATCAATGCGTTTAAGATGAGATTGCAATGTCTGAAAGAGGAGACCGCTCAGATTACTTTTATGGCCAGTTGCCTGCATTCTTTAAGGTTTTGAGCACAGGTTTACAATCTCAAATGTTTTCTGCCTTACGCTCAATTTTCTCTACATCAGGTCAAGTGGGCAATGACGTCCGCTTGCTTGCATTGTCCTCGTCCCCCACCAGGCGGCGCTGCTTCCCAATTAGCAATTTCTTTTGGTGAGAGGCTGGCCGAGCGAGACCTTTTACAGTGGATCAAGTCGGAGCTGCAAGAGGAAAAAGACAGACAATGAAGAACCACCCAGCCCCCCACCTCGCCCCACCCCCAAAGTTCAAGTAGCAAATCAGGATCTTAGAATTAAGAGCTCTGGAGACTTGAGGCCAACAGTCACTGAAGAAGAGGTGTGACTGCAGGCAGGCAGGATTTTTGATGCCTACACTTGTGATGTACCCCACTTTCCAGAGCAGGAACGAGGGAGCCTAAAGCCATCTTGCTTCCAAGATGGACAGACATTTGCATACACACAGAGTTCACGTCATATGTACCCATGCTCCAATGTAGGGGCTCACAGTTTTCAAAAGAGGACAGCATTTAAGAATTAGGTCAATTTTTCCTGAAACGTGGAAAAGTTATTTTTGCACATATGAGTACAACAGCTGTGACTCATAAGCAGTGGTATACTAAAATACTGATGTTCGATTGACCTTAGGTATACAAACCGTGCAAGCGGACGGGCGTGCTCTGGGAAAGGATGGTGCTGCCCTCTGCAGGCGGTCTAGGGCACTGCAGTGAGAACACGCCCTCATCTGAGTTTACACCTTGCCTCTCAAATCTGGGGCCCCAGAGCCCTTCATTCTCATAATAGAACCCAACTGCAGACTGTCTTCCATCCCCGAGGTAAGGTCCAGAGGTGCAGCCACCATGTTTATGGTCAGGGCACCTCTTTCGTCTTTCATCCCCCAGACCTCAACTCATTTCTCTGGACAGAAACGGGCCCTTTCTATGGGTGGGGTAGGCGGAGGGAGTCAGCATTTTTCTTTATCCTTTGAGAGGAAAGATGGAAGGGTTATCGGGTTAACTACTGTCACAGCTTGCCTCCATTTGGTTTCACTGCCTTAACCTTAAATGTTTTTGTAATCAGTATGTAGAACTGAAAAAAGGTGTCCTCCAAGCTCAAATGGATGGTGGTGCTCAAGTACTAGATGCTACCTGTTAAAAAAAAAAGAGAGAGAGAAATTATTTTACACTGTGCTTTAACCTTTTTGGAAACTTCTCAGAAAAATTAGATGTTTAGCACTTACATAAAAAATTAAATGTGGATTTGCCTTGTAAGACCTTGTTCTACTTTGGTACTGCAAGACTCAGCCCATGGATATAGAGCCCATAGCTACCTCCACATAGATTTAATTTTTGAGCACAAGAAATATTTTGTCTTTTATAAGTGGACAGAGCTGAAACAACTAAGCTTAATATAATGAAGAACTACAGTTACCAGGCTCCTTGCCACCCAGAGAACCACTGCCTTCACACAGACTTAACTCTCATCCACATTTTCCTCATCTCTGAAAACAGAATCACAATTCTCCTGTGCGTTGAAACGGAATTCAACTAACATTTGGGTGCCTCCTTGGTGCTACTTCATCATGCTGGACCTTTCCCATGTATTATGTAATCCTCACAGCCGTAACTTAGACCAGCTCATCTTCTATCTGGGGAAAACGTGGCTCTGAAGCCCGGGGTTCCTTCCATCCTCTTCCTTCCTGTCGCCTCATCCTAACCGGTCTCTCAACTTCCAAGCCTTCTTTCAAAAACTATCGTCAATGTATTTTTTCTCTACTTAAAACTTGGCAACTTCCAATTTTTCACTCAATCAACTCCAAATTCTCCAGTCTGGCTCTATTTTACCTACTGAACCACAAATCTCATAACTCTTTCAAGATGTTCCCTCTATGACAGCTGCCTGTGTCACCTCCCGACCTCACAACCCATCACCTCGGGTCCTGTGCCTTTCCACACACCTTCTGCCTAGAGCGCGCCCCCTGGTCCACACTGGTCCAAACCTTGCCCGTGCTGTCATGTCAGGCTCTCCTCCACACTCACCTCCTCCATGAAGCCTCACACAAATCCCTCCAAGCCTACACTTATTTCTCCCTCCCCAAGCCGCCGCGGGCACTATCACAGCATTGGGATATGGACTGAGGGGCATGCATGCTGCTGGTGAGAGTGTAAACCACTTGGAAAACCACATGGCGAATCTGGGAAAACTGAATACTTGGCATGTCCTACAACCCAGCACTTGCATTCCTAGATGTATATCCCTGGGAACTCTCGCACATACAAGCCAGGAGACTGGTACAAAACTGCTCCTGTTACAAGAGCAAACGAGTGAAAACCACCCAACTGTCTGTTGACAGAACGGATAAGTGTGTGTGTGTGTGTGTGTGTATTGTTCTCCCCCAATGCAACATCAGGACTGTAAAACCAGATGAGTAGAGATAGTCACAGAAGACGAGGTAAAGGGTACCCTTTCTAAAAAGCTCAAGAAAAGTAGAAATACACTATATTTGGGGAAGGAGGATGTAAAATGTGAGGGGAAAAGAGGATAGTGAAATTGAGAGTAGTGGTGACGTTGCGCAGTGGGGGCAGGAAGGAGAAGGGTCGGTTAAGGGACACAGGTGATGACACTGGAGGTGTGTGAGTTAACTGGAGGCGGGTCCATAACTGCCGTGTGTTACGTGTAGGTGCCTGTTTGCTGGCTAACAGAAAAGCCATCAGGGGTCCTGTGATCTTTTCAAACCTACTGCCCAACTGGGTACAGAGGGAACGTGCGTTAGGTGGCTCAGGACAATCATTCTTAGTGTCCGTCACTGCACGGAACGTTGGGAACAACCGGAGGGGCTGGGCCGAGTGACATCCGTCGTCACCAGAGGACATGACTGATGCATGGATATGTGGAAAGCACCTCCCCACAATCTCTTATAAAATTACTGATTGTGTAAAGACTGACTTGAGACTGGGTTACACAAGATAGAACCAATGTAATTCAAAGGTACTGTATTGGGAGAGTTTCCTGGAAAACAAAATGGTATTAATAAATTTGAGGAAGTAAGTTAGGTCCTCTACGCTTTCGGTGAGGGAGGGCCTGAACCAGAAACACCGCTCTTGGGTGATAAGGACTCTGTCTGAGCCGCCACGGTGCCTCTGGCACACAGTGTGTGCTCAGGAAGCACAGAAGTGCAGACTCTTCTTTCAGCGGTCACACAGGTGCCCCATATATATAGTAAGGCTGCTTGTGGGAAACATTTCCAGATGGTAAGTAACTTGGGGATTCACTGCCCACATTGCAGGAAAATAACGGGTTGATTCTTTAAAAAGGGAAAAAACCCCAAACCCACGAGGTATGATGTCCTCCTATCTTTCACTTTTACAAAATTTGCAATAAAGCACAATTCTTAAGCCATTTTTCATTTTTTTATTGCTGTTAATTCAAGGAAAAAAGGTTGCATAAAATCCAATCTGTTCTAGAAATATAAGTGGCCTTTCCAGTACATAACATTTCAAATATCAAAGTATATGGTAAACATACAAATAAGGAGAAGGTAACATACCTCCTATGTACAGTACAGTCTTTTAAATCATAAAATAAGCTCCGTAAAGTACAACTGGCAATGGTTCACAATGCGGTCCAGATGGGGCTTATCAAAACTCTCACTTGAACAACTCAACTGCAGCTCAACAATTAATTTAATAATGTGGTCCAAAAATACCCAGATCAAACAAAATACATTTAATCAAAATAATTTCCTTTACTCGGACTTCTTCTCTTTTTAAATTAAAGCTTTCGCCTACCCCCCCTTCACACCCTCCCCTTCCTTCCCCTTTAACTCCCACCCCAGAAAGAAGGTTTCAAAATGTACATTGGTGCTATAAATATAAACTCTATCTGTGAAGCATTACACGAAGCTTCTTTCTTCAAGTGTCTCCTTTTGTCCGGCAATCTGTTAGGCTTCCGAACCGAGACCAGATATTCAAGTTCCTCTGCTGGACACCAACGTGACCCCACACAACAAACATCTGTCGATTCTGCCCTGTACTGAGGATGGGGAAACAAACCCAACCCCAAGCCCTCAACCTGCGACTCTACAGTGGTAGCTGCTCACTGCTGTTGAATGCAGCGGTCCAAACCTGCACCCCGTTCTTCCAGATAACCTCAGTGCACTTTAGGAAATCAAAAATTACCTGGAAGCAATTTAGTACATAGATTGGCTTTAAAAAAACTTTTGTTTTTAAACAGCAGCATTAAACTTAGTGATGTGACACTGACATGATTCATACCATCTTAACACACGCAGAATTCAGTCTTTCACATTATAATCAAGCATAGTGGTAAACTGTTATAAAAGTGACTTTGCTACGAGACAAGTTAGGGAACAAATACCTGACTTTTGTAGAAACGCAGAGCTTCTGTTCAGATTGCAATAAAGCATACACATTTTAAACACAATGGAACACTGTAACAGTTGGTGTAGGAAAAGAAATCTTGACTCAAGTGTCTCTTTTACATGACACAGTGGTAGACTACAGGTAAAATTGGCTGTTGATTTTCATGACAAACAAACACACAGAAGAACCACACTCACACTAGTTTGTTCACTTTATGTCTCTCTGAAGCAACAGGCTAAAAAAGTATGATGAAGTAAAAAGGTTTTGTTTTTTTTTTAAAGAAAAAGCTCTTTGTCCACTTCATATGTCATATTTTCTCAGTTTCATATGATTTTACTTCCTCCTCTCTCTTCCACTTGTTTTAATTTTTATTTGGACAACAAGCACTGCATATATGTATTTACGTGGTGCTGTTTATTACATATATACACACTATTTTGGGAATGTGATTCTCCCTTATGATTAAGGTGAAACATTCTACCCTCAATTTATATGCAGAGCAGTTTACAAAGTGTGGACAATGCAGTGCCAACCACTCCTGCGGCCACTGGAAAGAGTGAGGGTGGGGGAGAAAAGCGGAGTGTAGGACGAAAGTGAGAAAAACTGGGGAAGAAGCAAAGTTTTTTTCCAAAACCATAGGACTGTCACCAGTGTTATTAAAAAAGGTCAAATACACAGTTTTAAAGATTCAGTAAACATCGCACACAGCAAGTATTCAGTGTAAAAAAAAAAAAAAAAGCACGCATTAGCATTTTCCTTTTGGTAGTCTGTTTGGATGTTTAAATTACATGTATCATACAGATAAGCCTGTTGTTGTACCAGGAGACCAGAGGCTCAAAAGCAATGCATTCTTTTCTGTTTTGGACATTTTGGTACAAGAGAAATGAAAACTCCCAACTGCATAGAAATCTAGGAAATGTACAGACAAAGAAACACAAACAAAATACCTTTCCTTTCCTCCCCTCCACACCCCAACCATGACTCCCCACACTTCAGTGTATTAAGTAGGCAAGCTTTACTTGTTTCAGTCTGCAGAATCCAACGTATCATTAGAAGGGGGGAGGGGAGGTGCGTATCTCAGTCTGTAAGTGCCTAAAATGGGAAAGACAGAACTGCTAAGTCACTGCGTACAATGCAATGCATCACAAACCACTACAAGATATCAAATGGGCATGCTCCTCAGCCGCTGCTCCTTCGGCAATACTCGGACCGCAAAATGGTCCATAAAACGACTTTTAAAAAGTAATAATGAAGTTTGTGCTTTAAGTTCAACCTAAAGCTATCAAACTCAATTTTCCCTTAAAAATGTCAAGCACATACTCCCAAGTCAAGCCTTTTTTCTGTGTGAGATCTGGCAAAATGACAAAAGCCTAATGTGAGTGAAAGGTAACAGTTTCAGGTCTACACTGAACTGGGTATCTTACACGTACTTATTGAAGAACAATTTCTTTATTCTGGTGGTAATAATATTAAACTCAGTTTGAATCTCCTTACTCCAAAAACCAGTGCTTAAATATTTTGTGCCTTTTAAAATGTAATAGCACTGAAAAAAAAAGTGTCTGCTGGGAAGGAAGGGTGTAGCATGAGGCCAGTTGGTTATGCATAGATAGACCCAAACAACTAAAAATCTTCCATGTCAGATGACTATCACTTCCTAGTTTTTCAGCATTTAAAAATTTTGCTTACTCTATGACACAGGATTGTAGCTTTAAAAAAAAAAAGTGCTGCTAGCAAGAGATTCGCAAATCCCCATTATATTCCTTAAGAAGTGCCTTTATGGTTTATTCCTTAATTGGGAACTGAATTTCTCTGAGCTTCCTTGTGCTGTGTGTGTGTCCTGTGTGTGTCCACACTAGGTTTTGCCGTTTGCACTTTATGATTTGTCACGGAAAGCACAACATCCGTAAACAAACACACAACAGCTCTTTCTGCTTCAACAGGATCACCGTGATCACCAGGGGAGGGAGGGACGGGCACACTCAAAAACAAGTCCTCTGGGAGCTCTCATGATTACCTTGTTGACTGGCCTCCATGGACGACTGCTTACACTCCTGTGCATAGTGCCCGCTCACACCACAGTTGTAACATGAAACGTTCCCATTCTTCTTGGGCCCCGAACCGCTCGTGCTGGCGACTACATTAGGTGCTGGATACACAGGATAGAACCTCCCGAATCCTGCCATCTGCTGCATGCCATAGTTGGCTTGGACTGGGTCATGCACCAGTCCATTTGCATATGGAGTCTGAGGCAGAAAAAAAGGAAGTTGGTTTCCATTGCTCTGATGTGCTTGGTTGAGGTAGCTGCCATTGCAGATGGATGGCAGAGTAAAGAACGATGGGACTCGGTACATTGGTCCAGGCATTGGATTAGGATAATAGTAACTATTTAGCTGAAGGTTTCCATTGGTCCCACAGCTGCACCTTCGCCCACAAGAACCACAAGGACCTGAGCCCATCTGCTGTGGAGGCAACACTGTCCCGTTGGCGTTCGTGTTTCCCACAGCACTGATGTAAGACGTGCTGTCGCCCTGCGCAGTACTGTGTGTCAAAGCAGGGCTCGGGCTTGGGGCGGGACCGGGGGTGTGGGTAGGAACCGCGGGAGGAACACTCGACTGGGCCTGGCTGATGCCTGCTCCCGCGGACTGGGCAGACGGTGCCGCCGTGCTGAGGACCGTGGAATTCTGGCTGGGTAACACCCCGGCAGCAAGGGGAGAGCCTGGCAAGGGGTAGGAAGCTGGTGGCTGTACGGCCGAGAGGCCAGCTGCTGGAAGAACTACCTTCACATTGGTAGGCTGAGGGGCTGTCCCTGTGTTTCCCTCAATCTGAGGCACCATTTGATTTAGTCCTACCACTTGAGATGCAGATTTTGTGATGGGGTCTGTGGTAGCAACAGGAGATCCTGGAAAACTACCTGGATTATGAACAGGAATAAAGGCAGTGTTTGGTGATCCGACGCTCAGACTCCCGGTTGGTTGCTGGGAGAGGTTCACCGTGCAACTCTCGGAAGATCCCTGCGGCGGCGGCAGTTTTAGCCTCTGAATTGTGAGGTGCAAAGCGGGAGTACTACTATGTGGAAGGAATGTTGATGGAACAGGTAAAGGGGACGCCAGTAATTCAAGGTGCTTTTCTGATTCTGCAGTAGAAGCTGTTGACCCTAGTATTCCGACGGGGGTTGAGTTCGTGGACTCCCTTATTGCAGAGAGAGCAACAGGGCTAGGAACAAGCATCCCTATTGTTTTACCATCAGCAGATTTGGGTGGAGGAACGACCACCTCAGACTTCTGGGCACCATTGTGCATGACACAGTGTAAAGTTGGCATAAAAGAAATATGCTGATACTTGGGTGAGCTTAAGGGATCTTCTAAAAGGTTTGCATCGTCGTTTCCTAATGAAGCAATCTGAACAGGTGGCTTGACAGTGACAGTCTGGTTGACAGAACCATAACCTGTAAACCTGGTTGTGGATGGATTTCCAGAATCCTCAGAATTGCTGTCTGTGTCTGAGGGAAACAAACATAACTAGATGTTAACACAAGCATAATCTCCCAACCTTCTTGCTAGAAATAAACTTTAAGTATATCTAAAGTAAACACTGAAGTTTGGACTAATAAATGTATCCCTAAGCTTCCTGACTACCAAGCTGAACTTCTTTTAATTTTTGGCTTTCTGTGGCCTTCACTGTAAACATATGGAGATTCTGGAAAAGAGGCAAGACTATGGAAACAATAAAAGCTTGGTGGCTGCCAGGGGTGGGGGCTCCGGAGAAGGATGAACAGGCAGAGCCCGGGGTGTTTTCAGGGCAGTGGAAATACTCTGTGTGATGCTGTAATGATGGATATGTATCATTATACATTTGTCCAAAGCCACTGAAGGTGAACCCTTAGATAAACCATGGACTTTGGGTGATAATGATGCATCAAAGTAGATTGGTTCATCCTTGGTAAAACATGTGTCATTCTAGGGAGCAATTGTTGATAACAGGGCAGACTATATATGTGTGAGAGCACGGAATATTTCTGTATCTTTCTCTCAATTTTATAGTAAACCCAAAACTGCTCTAAAAAAATTAAATCTTAAATTAAAAAAAATCCATGGAGAGGTAAGAAACAAAAGGTTAATGGAGACTGAATGAAGCACAGTATAAAATACAGACCTTTATTACAGAGAAAGGGATCAGATATTTTTAACCTTAATCAATTTTAGGCAATTCACTTGATTTATATTCTGTACTACTAAACCCGAGGTCTTCACATTTGTCTCACATAAATAATACAATTTAAAGGAGTTCAATCAAGACTATATTTAACTCGGGACTTCCCTGGTGGCGCATTGGTTAAGAATCCGCCTGCCAATGCATGGGGACACAGGTTCGAGCCCCGGTCCGGGAAGATCCCACATGCCACGGAGCAGCTAAGCCCGTGCACCACAACTATTGAGCCCACGTGCTGTAACTACTTAATCCCGCATGCCTAGAGCCCATGCTCCGCAACGAGAGGACACCACAAGGAGAAACCCGCACACCACAACCAGAGAAAGCCCGCGTGCAGCAACGAAGACCCAACACAGCCGAAAATAAATAAATAAATTTATTAAAAAAAAAAAAAAAGACTATATTTAACTCAAATATCCAGAGATAGGGAAGGGAACAGAGTTTTCTTAGAATGGAATAAATATTCTTACTTTTAAATATTTCAGTGGGGGAAAGAAAATTTAAAGCTACCATTATGGTCATAAAACAAGTGTGCTAGAGCACAAGAAGCAGTGCCATTTCTCCTAAAACAAAACAGCAAAGTGGCAGATACAAAATTGTACTGCATTTGTTTTTATTACTGCATCACTCTTCTGCTTGTAAACAGAAATAACTTCAATCTAGACTTCCCCTGGATTTCTTGACTTTTGGTATAAAGGGGACAAAAGACAAAATCTAACTCACAATGTTTAAATATCGTAAACCCAGATACTGCAGTACTATGTATAGAGACCATTCAGTTAAATGTAGTGCCTAATTTAACATCTTTCTGCCCATAAATATAAGCAGAATGGCACTGTGTACTTAAAATGTTTATATTTGTTAAGGTAATAATTAGTTATATTCAGTTAAGATGCTACAATTTTTTGAAACAATACTAAAAACAAATCATACTAGTCTTCCTGGAGAAAGGTTAAATAGAACCTTCCTGGAGAAAGGTTAAACCTGAACCAACCTACAGAATGTCAACAATGTTATTAATTCAACAATAATAATTTATATTAGAAGAGATTCAACTTATGAGTAAGTGGTTCTAACATATACTCTCCTTAATAGCTGAGGAGTTTCTGGTTAAACTTTGCAAAACAAAAAGTATCCAAAAATTAGTAACTTATTTAAGGCACTGTATTTATATCTGTACCTTCATACAAGTATAGAGTTAAACATCTAAGTTCAAAAGAAGCTGTAATATTTTTCAGATGATCAATTAAATTTCTATAGGAATTGGGCTTTGTTTAAATCTTCTTAAGTCACAGCAAATGGCCCCATGACCCCAAATGGTTTTCTAAGCATTATAAGGACTCACCCAGCTATTTAGAGAGAGGTCCTCCTTTTTTGCGCTGACTCTGAAAAGTATAAAGTCTTACAACAAAACCCCTTTATGACCAACAAGAACAACAAAGCCACATGCTTTTCAAAGCAACCTTTTCATGCACTCGAAATTCTAAAGATGATCAACACTTGTTATCACAGTGGACATTTTCCCCCCTGGTTGGTTTCAGAGAGCCCTTAATGATCCTTCATTTAGGGAAGGCTCATTTAGTCACGCGATAACAGAGCCTATCTGAAAAAGGGCAAGCTCCTCTATACAGGCCCACCAACTCACCCTATCTGATGACAGGAAAGGACTGCTGCAAAGTCATCTAGGCATGCAGATGTACCCTTAATTCTGACAAAGAGGCAAATCTGCATTGTTAGCTTAAGAGCCATGGATTATTGGTACATCCTACAGAATCGGGCATAGCATATTGAAAGCTTCTCTATTCTGGATAAGGCATAAAAATTAGCTCGTTTAACCTTCATAAGAGCTCTGGGCAGTTAGTTTCATTTTTCTTCTTTCATGAGCAAACTGCAGATCAGAAGTGCAGTGTTGCCTCAGATTAGCAGAACTGGCAGTAGTCACTGCATGCTACATTTGTCATGACTTCAAAGTAAAAGCTGGCTTTAACTGTATGTGATGCAGCAGAATCACTGTCATAGCTCCCTAAGATGTGACCTGACGGTATAACACAAAGGCTAAGGTCTCGAAGAGCTGTGGACTGTGCAGGAAAAAGCCACGTCTGAAATGCTGTTGTTAAAGGATCTTTATGATCTTTAAGTGGCCCAAGAGAAACCATTTATTACTGCCCACCAGCATGGACACACCTTATAACCAAGACACTATTACTAAGACGTTTATAGCCAAGATGTTATCAGATAACATTATCACTGTAAAGAATGACATCCTCATTCAGCATATACATTTTTTTGTGTGTCTGTGGACCATTTTTAAAGTCTTTATTGAATTTGTTACAATATTGCTTCCGTTTTTTTATGTTTCTGTTTTTTTTTTGGCTGCAAGGCATGGGGGATCTTAGCTCCCCGATCAGGGATCAAACCCCGCACCCCCTGCATTGGAAGGGGGAGTCTTAATCACTGGACCACCAGGGAAGTCCCAACATATACATTTGTGATACCTCATTTCTGGAATGGCAGGGTAAGAGCCTCTGACACTCCATTCCTCCATAAAAGCAACAAAAATCCTGGCAAAAACTATCAAAATCAACTTTTTCAGAACTCTGGAAATCAATTAAAGGCTCGCAGCAATGTGAAGAGTGTTTATTAAAGAAAAACAGCTGAATCTTGTAAGAATAGCAACCACTGCGGTATTTCACCTTGCCCGAATTCTTGCTCACATTCTCCACCTCTGAAGTAGCTTTGTAAACTAATAGTCTTGCAACTACAGTAGCTACGAAAACAAGCAGCCTAGCAGCCGCTCTAAGAAACATGGATTTGGAACTCTATAAAAGCACCTTCCTAAGGAACCGTCACTATCTGTCTGGCAACTTGAGTTCACTCTGTGTTAACAGCAGCTTACCCACAGGGCATGTGTCACAATCAATCTGTGGCAACTGTTTAACAACTTGGCTGCCTGGGCTGGCATGGCCAGTTGAGGCTAACAATAGTCTGACCAAAAAACTTAAAAGGAAAAACTGAAGAAGCGGATGTTCACAGGGAGCTCTGAAAAGCTTCAATATATTCCTGGGAATCTAAAAGGCCATGCTCATATCTAGGGCTATATATGCATGCCCAGGAGAGACCTAAGAAGGCTCTATACTCTTATTTCTGGCTGACTCTGAGCCTCCATTTAAGGAGGAATTGAAGACATAGTACATACAGAAAACAAAGCGCAAAAGAGCAGATGTAAATCCTACCTTATCAGTAATTACAGTAAATTTCAATAGGTTAAACACTCCAATCAAATGGCAGAGATGGGCAGAATTGCTAAAAAACCATAATCCAACTATAAGGTGTCTTTAAGAGATACTTTAGAGTCAAAGACACAAATAGGCTTAAAGTAAAAGGATGGAAAAAGAGGTACCCTGCAAACACCCAAAAGAGAGCTAAAGTAGCTATATTATTATCAGACAAAATAGATTTTAAGAAAAAAATTGTCATTAGAGACAAAGAAGGATATTTATAATGATAAAAAGGGTCAATCCATCAGGAAGACATAAACATTATAAATATATGTGCATCTAACAATATGCAAGCTTTCAATCTTTCTACATTAACTCTACATTTTGTTGTGACTGTCTTCTTTCTCTTTAATTTCATATGCAGTGAAATAGGTTTAAAAAAAATCAACATCACTAGGAACTGCTAAGTCAGTGGTCTACACGACACCCTTTATGCCAATTAAAGTCAATAATGACATTTACAGTACCATAAAAATACTTATGTTTGACTGATTTTAAGAGCACACATTTTCCTCTGACACCCCCAAATCCCTCCAAAGAGCAAACCTCTGTCTTTTTCTTCTTCACTTTCAAAACTTTCTCTTCCATCATGTCTTGGGCTAGACGGAGAACTGTAACTCTCTGAAGATGTTTCTCCACACGTGTCATGTCCAGATCCAATGTCCAAATTCACATCTAAAAATAAGGTGATTTTTAAAAAATAGAATTGTTTAGTTAAATAAATTTCTGAATTGAACCATCAGAAATTAGTTACACCCTTAAATTTTTTTTTCCAAGTTTTTCTATAATTACCTAAAAAAGCTGGCCTCTGACCTAGGTAAAAATTCATTACTGAAGCACAATTTTATTTGAAAATAATTGACGACTTTTTTGCGGGGGACAAATGCATTCTTAGGCAGAGGCAGAGGAAAAAATCAATATAACCGACTTTAAAAAATCAGAATTAAGATTCTCTGCAGGATCTGTCCAATATTAGCACATTGAGCCGCTTTTTAAGTCTATACATTTTAACTCCTCAGAGCATGTTGTAAAATTCTTTCTTTAAAAGAACTCAAAAATAGAACTGACTGCCAAAAATGCCTATTCAGTTAAAATTTGTATGCCTGAATATTTAAAAAGAGTAAATTGCTTCCCATCAAGTAGACTGAGTAACCCCTGAGTTCTAACCAGAAATGATGGACTGGGAACAAAACAAAACAAAACAAAAAAAGCTCTGAAGAGCTTTAAGTTTCAGAAACGTAAAAAGAAAAAAGAAAAAGGCAGCTATTTCTCAAAATGAATTTATGAAATGATTTTGTTTAGATTATATAGCCAGCAAATATTCTAACCACCAAATGTCATATACTAATTTGCAATTTTCAAAGAACTAAATACATAAATGTAAATCTATGCTGAACATAATTTTCCCTTTCTGACAATCCAGGTGCTTCAGAATTGTGTAGAGTGTCTTTGGAATTTTTATAATAAAAAAATATGTGATCCTTTGGAGTCAGAGGTGTGGCTGCAAAGTGAGGATGAAATAACTATGCCAAAGGCTATTCCACAAATTGCCCTTTTAAACAGAGAGATAAACTGTTTTATCTATCATGTCTCAAAGAGATTTTAAAAGCAAACACACTGCAAAAACACAGATGATGAACAGCACTGACTGTTTTGGGGAGAAGACAACATGGAGGGACGCAGTGAGGGATTTATTTTGTTCCCTTTTGTACCTTCAGAATTTTGAACTACATAAATGTATTTTACTCAAAATAGAAGTTAAATTTTAAATTAAAAATAAATAAGGGCTTTCCTGGTGGCACAGTGGTTGAGAGTCCGCCTGCCGATGCAGGGGACACGGGTTTGCGCCCCGGTCCGGGAAGATCCCACAGGCCGCGGAGCGGCTGGGCCCGTGAGCCATGGCCGCTGAGCCTGCGCATCCGGAGCCTGTGCTCTGCAACGGGGGACGCCACAACAGTGAGAGGCCCGTGTACCGCAAAAAAAAAAATAATAATAAAATTAAATAAATAAATAATACTTATCTTTAACTGAGTTATTTAAAATTTTCAGCTTCAGTATAGTATCTACATTTATGATATGCATGATTGTTCTATTAAAAAAATCTTAAATATATCTTAAGTTTACTGAATGCTTAAAGGTAATCACCTTCTTAAAGGTAATTCCTTAGTATTTCAAAGGGGAATTAATAAACAAAGGGTTTTCCCTTTAAGTTGGAGCCAGCAAACATCTGAGCTATACTAGACAATAAGACAAGTTGTACAAAGTATTGATATATATATTTATAGTCGTACTCTATAAATGTAAATATATATGAATCAGTGACATATAGAGAGAACAAAATAGACAGAAAAGGTTAATCTTGAATCAAAAATCTTGAGATTGTACTTTCATAATATTTGAAAATAAAGAAATAAAGGAATTAGAGCCTGAGATGTTATCAAAAGTTCTTATAGATAGCTAGTAGGAAGCAGCCACATAGCACAGGGAGATCAGCTCGGTGCTTTGCGACCACATAGAGGGGTGGGATAGGGAGGGTGGGAGGGAGACGCAAGAGGGAGGGGATATGGGGATATATTTTTATGTATAGCTGATTGACTTTGTTATAAACAGAAACACACCACTGTAAAGCAATTATACTCCAACAAAGATGTTTAAAAAAAAAAGTTCTTAATAACCTATACAGCATATGTTTTCTTCTAACTTATTAGAATAGGGAAAAGGAACCACATTACTGAACACCTCTGTGCTTGATACTAGCTAAATGCTTTTCTTGTTATCACATTTAAGTTTTACAGTCTGGTGAGGTAGATATTCTTCTTCTTTTACAAACTTAAGAAAATGGTGGAGTAAGGATTCAAACCCACATCTGTCTGAGATCAAAGTCCACACACTTCTCTGAAAATATGAAGCTAAAAGGGAAAGAACTGTTACAAGCTTTTTTGGCATAGTTCCCAAATCATGTGAAAGACGAGAGAGTGATGTCATAAGGGTGGTATACATTTGACAGGAATTTCAACTATAGAATGACCTGATTTAGTGTGTGCTTTAGAAGACAGTGCAGAAAATGAACCAGAAGGAGGAAACAGACAGGGAGGCCTGGCAGAAGCTATTTCTAATCATCCACTAACAGAGAACTCTTGTCTTCCTTATTTTAGCTTCTCCCCCTCCTTTTAGCTGCCATCACCACAGGAAACCTCAAAGATACTGAAGTGTTACAATATACTCATAAACATGGTTTTTTTCCCATGTCATTTTCCCCCCAAAGACAGCTCAGTTAATTAATTCAATGAGTGGGCCAGATGATTTTAGAGTCAAAATGCAACTATATTTCCTTATCAATATTAAATCTCTCTAAACAAATAGCTAGCTTAAAAATGTACTCCATTAAGAAAATGGATATATTCTGGTTATTTATGTTGCATCACAACTGAAGGTACTAACATTTGAATAAAATTTAAATTAAACAAATCTTATTTGTAGGGTCAGCTGTCAACATATGTGTTAGAAACAGACACGGACAAACACTTTCCTAGAGGTCTGTGAGCTTTTATTCTTTCTTTAAAAATCTTTACTATTAGTGCTGAAGGTAAATGTAACACAGAAAAGTTACCAATGAACCAGCACAAGGGACATTTCTCAGTCAAATGAACACAAAATCTTTCACTTAAAAATAAAAGGACCTTAAAATAATGGTGGGTAGATGGAGACCACACAAATTGAGTACAACGAAAATCTGAGGGTCTGAATTCCCCTGAAGTCCCATAAAACTCCACAAAGGACAGTCATTAAAACATGAAAAAGTCAACAAGATTTTTAAAAGTGACTTTACACAAGAACGGGTACAGGCTTCCACGAGGGTGGAAAGACCCCGCAGGTCCTGCGGCCTCTGCTCTGGAGCAGGGATTGGCTGAGAAGGAAACAATCGAGGAGACTGCTGCTACCAGGGGAAGGAAGAGGTGCCAGAGTGTCACTGTAGCAAAGGAGAAATTTACCTCCGTGGCCGGATCAAATTTCCTGCATTAAACAATTCTGAAGTATTAATGGAGTTAATTCAGAAATCACTATTCACATCAACGCAGGAAAAAAAGTGTTACCAGGCTTTGACACAACAGCCTGATACCTCCTGCAATAGGTACCCTGCTAAATATATTTAGGTGACGTGTATTTGAAAGAAAAACACCCTTACCTTTCACAGAACCACCGTGGGTGTGCTGAGGAGCAGATATTCGAATACCATTTATTCTACTATTCAATCTGTTGTCAGTTTTCTTAATTTTCTCCCTAAGCCGAAAGTATACATGTTACCCACATTGTTTATGAGTCCCTAGAGAACAACACTAAGTACAGTATTAATAAAATTCCCCTCAAATTTTTTTTATAATTAAAAAAAATGTTTAGTAAGGTACAATGTAAATCCAAGATTCACCCTTTAGTTTACAGGGCTGAGAATTTTGCCCCTCCAAACTGAATATAATATTTGACAATAGCTTTATTTTTATCAACTGCATGTGTTGATTATTTAGAACTGAAAAAATTTAAGTCCAGAGTAAAAATATAAAGAAAACGAATGGAAAAATACTATTTATACTACATAAATTAAACATGCCCGTCATCAAATGTTGTCTCTTCTTACCAATTCCTATTACTGGAAAGATTAAATTGCACCTACTTTTCTATTTGTGACTTTCCTTTTTTCTTACTTATTGAAGATAAACTTCGTTTTTCAGTTGAATGCTAGGGAAAAGAATAAAAAAAAAATCTGACTAAAGCGAGACCATACTCGTGTAGGTATCCTCTTATTCTGATAAAAAACATTAAAATAATGCAGTCCCAGTTGTATATTCTAACACGTTTTTATTTCCAACCTCTTTTTTGAAGTTACCTACTTGACTCATTAAAATCTGCATATTCTGACAAATACTTAATATTAATTATGAGTATAGTATTTATTTCGTAGTTTGCTTTTAAAATGGATGTGTATTTTTTCTTCTCATCACAAAATAAAGCACAATCAAGTAACCGGTATTTGCTATATGTTTACTAATATTCTCGTAAAGTTCAGGTTGGTAAAACTGCAACACAGAATTGCGTCAACTCTAAGAATAAAAGGTGCTAGCGCTGAAGTAGAGGGGGAAAAAGTATAATCACAGAGACCTAAAACTCGGCCATTAAGTAAGCATGACCCCGATAACACACAATTCCTCAAAGTATGCTTTAATGCTTTAGTTCGTAAAAACACATTCCAGGAAAGGTTAACATTTGGATCTGAGTGTTGGCCAGTAATCAAAATCAATTTTCTAGAGAGAAGGTGGTTCTCTCCATAGCTGTACCAGTAAGTATCTCTCATGTATCTGTAGTGCCATGTTACCTAAACACACTTGAGAGCATTCTGTTCTCTGATTACACCAACTCCTAAAAACCAAGTATTTCCTAAGTACATTCAGGATTTGCTGGTAAACTGGCCCAACAACTCATGAGGGAAGGTCCGTTTCAAAATTCACATCACCAATAAATAGCAAGACAGTGACTGAAATGTGAATAATTCAAAAGCAAAAAACCTGGCATAACAATGCATCCCTAGTGAAACATTTTAGGCATCACAATAAAATGTACTAATATTTTAGAGCAATAAAAGTAATACAGGGCTTCCCTCGTGGCGCAGTGGTTAAGAATCTGCCTGCCAGTGCAGGGGACACGTTCGAGCCCTGGTCCAGGAAGATTCCACATGCCATGGAGCAGCTAAGCCCACGTGCCACAACTATTGAATCTGCGCTCTAGAACCCACGAGCCACAACGACTGAGCACGCGTGCCACGACTACTGAAGCCCGTACGCCTAGAGCCCGAGCTCTGCAACGAGAAGCCACCACAACGAGAAACCCGCGCACCGCAACGAAGAGTAGCTCCCGCTCGCCTCAGTTAGAGAAAGCCCGCGCGCAGCAACGAAGACCCAACGCAGCCAAATATAAATTAATTAATTAAATTAAAAAAAAACCAAAGTAATACATATACACTTCTTCAGGTCACAGAGGAGCTTAGATCATGTACACCAATTAACTTTGAAGTCTTACATTCAAACATTCCTTCATTTCTTCTTACCAGATACACTATCTGACATAATAATGCTTAAAGAACTCGACTCTCATGCAGCGACAATGCTTGAACAGTATGGCACGAAGACAAAACAAAGCCCCCGTACCTGGTCAGCTAAGGCCACACAGTGCTCCGGGTGCTGAATGGTGGTGCAGGTTTGCTTCCTCCAATCCATGATTCCATTCTGTTCAGAATACTGCATGGTGAGCCCATCCAACGGAGAACAACTTGTACCAATAGTGCTATCAAAAGAAGAGTTCACGCAAGTATGAAACTCTGTCTTCAATCAGCTAACCTTCTCATCTCATAATGAAGAAGCTATACTAATCCTTTCTTCAGTATATTAGTTTTTTATAGAATGCCTAGCAACAGCTCTAAGGAAAAAAGTCTACTATAAGAATAAACCAGTTCATACCTCTCTTACCTATTTAATAATTAATACCTGCCTCTGAGGAGGCTGACAACAGAGGCACAGTCTGTCTTTAGACTCACCCTGCACCACTCACAGCTGGGGTAACCCCAATCTCAAGAGAACCACTATGTACTGTGTGTGTCTAAGGCAAGTGAAGGGACAGGATAATGTGACTGAAAACCAAGAGAAACACACAACAGAAACAGACTCAGACAGAATCCAGAGAATGAAGTGACTGGACACGGACTCTGAATTAACAGTGTTTCACAACGGTCAAGGACTACAAGATGACAGAATTTTGGAAGAATACTGGAATATATAAAAAAAGAACCAAATTTAAATTCTAGAACTGTACAATAAACTGAAATTAAGAACTCAATGGATGGAAACAGATGAAAAAAATCACTGAAGAGGAAATTTGATCATGAGAAAATAGACTGGAACACAGAGGAAAAAAATGTGGAAAACAAAAAAAATTTGAGAGAACACCTAGGACATAGTGAAAAGTCTAACCTGTAAGCATCCCGAGCCTCAGAAGAGGGAACAAGAGAACAGGCAGACGCAATACGTGAAGAGAGAATGGCCTGGGCTTCTCTAAAACAGAACTGTATCAAACTTCAGACTTAGGAAGCAGAACTCATTCAAAGAAAGCTACAAATATATCATAGGAAACTGCCGAAAACCAGACAATGGGAAAATTCAAAAACACAGTCGGTTTGGAAAAGCACACTAACTTTCAAAGAGCAGCAATAAGATTGAAGAACAATGGATACCCACTGTCCACTGTTGCCCCTAAAAGCAGAATCTGGGGATGACACAGTTGATTTGGGAGGTGATCCAGAAGTGGGAGCAAGGAGTGGGGAGAACAAAACAGGAAAGGAGGAAAAACCAGCGTGTGGGTCCATTAGTGAGGCTGCCGCTATGAGCGACAGAGGCTCAAACCAGCTGGGACCTCCCAGAATTATCTCCCCAAAGGGCAGGAAGCGGGAGCTCCCCACCAGTTGAGGACTGACCCCTGGGGCAAATGAACGTGCAGCTCTGAACTGGGCTGGTCCGAGGGCTAAGCAGGCTCATAGGATCAGCGCGGGCCCTGAGGCAGGAGGTGGACAGTCACGAGGCAGGGCCTGCGGAGGGACAGTCGCAGTGTGAGGGGGGGTTAGAGGTCACATAAATGATTTTATGTGGCTTGCAGCAGAAATCAAACTGGGCTGAGAGGATATGATGTGAAGGACCAAGGGCACTAGACCGGAGACAGCGACACTGGAGCTTCCGAGCACTCACAGAAAGTAACTACTAGCCTGGAGTCCTATGTCGTATGAGCAAAAATGTCTTTCAAAACTGAAGGCAAAGTAGACATTTTTTCCAGATAAAAACAAAGTGACTTCATTACTGGCAGATATGATGACAGGGAATCCTCAAGTGTTCTTCAGTTAGCAGGATGCTCAGGTACACTGGAAGGAATGAAGAACAGTGGAATGGTAGAAACCTAAATGGTTAATGCAAAAAGGTTTCATGAGGTTTAAAACAGAATTAAGATGCATGACAGCTACAGTTTATAAGCTGGGAGGAGGTAAGTGAAGTTACAGTGATCCAAGGTCCTCACGTGGGAAATGGTACAAGCACAAATATCAGACCTTCCTAAGTCAAAGATGTAGAATAAAACCTCTAGGTAACCATCAGAAGAATCGAAAAACAACATATGGAAAACTATCAAGGCTAATAGAAGAGAAAAACAGAATTTTAAAAAAACGCCCAAAAGCAAGAAAGGAGAGAAAGGAAAACACAGAAAAGGTGAGACAAATAACAAGCAAACAGTAAACCGGCAGAATTATAGCCAAATACATCAGTAAGTAAATGTGATGCTGATTTAAAAACACACAAAGCCATTCATGTTTTAGGAACTAGATACCTACTTCACAAGGGGATTTTTCCCGGTATGTTTCTTGTGGATTATGGTGTGCTGTAACACATCTAGAGTGGAGGAAAAAAACAATTTATTATACCATATGCTTCTACAAAATCCAAAAGGAAGACACAACTAATGTATGTGACCATAACAGTGTTGACAGACCACGTAGAGCACTTCCAAGCATTTTTCACAGAAAATTCCTTAAAGAAACAATTTTTCAAAGGCACAGTAATTTCCTTAAATACCCTGTCAAATATGTTCCACCTAATAGCAAAATCAATTTTGTCCAAGACTACGAAATTTGACATGAGCATTACGCTGCAAAACCACACATTCAATTTCAGGCTCTTTTTTAACCATTAGAAAAAAAAAGAAGTGTCTCAAATATCAAAACACCACATGTTAATAAAACCAACACCCATGTACCCACCTCCCAGATATCTCTGTATTTGCCTCTTTTTATTAGGAAAGGAAATATCCCAGAAACAACGGAAGGCCTCCCTCCATTCCATTCAGCTCCCTCCCTCTACAGAGGTTAACTAGTTGAAATAATCTAGTGCATGTTTTTATTTTAACTACCCCTGTGTGTATTCAAACACACAGTGGTGCGACATGTTTGAATATACTATAAATATGCTTTATTTTAATTGCCACCTAGCATGAATGTACCACAATCTATTTATAACTTTATTAACATTTGAAACATTTGGGTTAACATCCAAGTACTTGCTGTTACCCATAAGCTGCTGGGAGAGCCTGAATCCCTGTCCCCTGAACACACGGACGACAATTTTCATAGAAGCAGAACTGCTGGGTAGTAGCATTAATCACCTCCAACTTCACAAGAGTGTCAAATTTTTGTCCAAAATAGTTGCACCAAGAGTTGTATCAATTTAAATTCCCATCAACAGTAGATGAGGATTCCCATTACTTCATATCTTTGATAATGTCAGACTTGAAAATGGTTTGCCAATCTGATGAGTGTGAACTAATCTCTCATTGTTTTTTTGTTTCTTAATTATTTTATTTATTTATTTTTGGCCGCTTTGGGTATTCGTTGCTGCGCGCGGGCTTTCTTTAGTTGCAGCGAGCGGGGGGCTACTCTTCGTTGCGTGCACGGGCTTCTCATTGCAGTGGCTTCTCTTGTTGCAGAGCACGGGCTCTAGGCACATGGGCTTAAGTAGTTGTGGCACACAGGCTCAGTGGTTGTGGCTCGCGGGCTCTAGAGCACAGGCTCAGTAGTTGTGGTGCACGGGCTTAGCTGCTCCGTTGGCATGTGGGGTCTTCGTGGACCAGGGCTCGAACCCGTGTCCCCTGCATTGGCAGGCGGATTCTTAACCACTGCGCCACCAGCGAAGCCCCTCTCATTGTTGTTGTTTTTTTTTTCTCATTGTTTTTAGTTTGCATTTTCTGGACTACTCGTGAGGCTGAACCATTCAAGTTTCTTCTGTGAGAACTGCCTATGTTTATCTTTCCCCATATTGTTGACCAGACTCATTTTCTCAATGATTTTTAGAAGAATCTATAGTCTTGGACGTATAGTCTTTACACCTGTAAATATCCTGCAAATGTCCTCTGAATGGTAACCTCTTGTCACTTGTTAAGCTTTCATTTAGATTAGAAAGATCTCCACTATGGTCATGCTCTGGCCTGTCAAGAAAGCCTTCTCATCCCAGACTATTAACATTTAAAAATTTAAGTTTTACATATTACATTAAGTTTATATATGTTGCAAATAATTTGTTATTCATTTGAAATTTTCTGTGCCCAAAGAAGTAGGGATCTAATTATATAACTTTTTTTTTGACTGGAAAGCCAGCCAATACCATTTATTGCATATTCTTTCCCCACTTTTCTGTAAGGCCACCTGTCACATTCCAAGTTCCCATATGTCTGTTTCTCAGTTCCTTAACCTGTTCTAATGGTTTGTCTACCTATCCCTGTGACAATATCACGCAGAATGACTTTATTCCAGTGAATCAGCGTTTACCTTCTTCTTGACTTGAAGCTTCTGAGCTGTCTTCTTTTAAGTGTTCTAATATCTTAGAGGTCTTCAGAGAGGATTGTAAGTTATCTGCGGGAAGTATTAAATACCATTAACTTTTAGGGAAAATTATAATAGTGAGAAAAACAAATATAATAATTACTCTTCTCCCTCGGAGGATGAGAGTGGAGAGTTAATGGTAAAGAGAACATGTCTAGTAGTTAAGACTTTGAAGAAAGCTAGAGGACATAGCACAAAACCCTGGACTGGGAGTGGGGACCCTGAAGCATGGAGCCAGCTCTCCCCATAAAAGCCACAGGAGTGAAGCAAGCTGCTTCACATCTGCCTGCCCCCGCGTGCTCTTGTGCAAAATGAGGAGATGGACTAGATTAGTGCTTCTCAACTATCTGTGCTGTGTAAGGTTTTGCAGAATTTCCAGTTTGTGTGGATCGCTCCTTTTATGAAAGACAGTATAACGTGGCAATGTCAGATTACTCCCAGCGTCTCCTCTCTGTTCCTGTTCTTCTACCATAGACCAGTGACCAGCAGTCACGGACCAGCACTGACCCATGGAACCCACTCTGATGCACTGGATTACGTCTCCATTAAAATACAGACCAGGAGGCTTCTGGAGGTCAACATTTTAAGTCATTCAGGAGTTTAACATTTGTTCTCTCAGCTGTCAGATACGGAATATTGCTCTCTATTGCGGGGGCAGGGGAAGTTAGAGCTGTCATTTCTTAAAAGAGTAAGTGCAAATGAACTTTGCCAATGATGTGTTCTTTGGAGAAATAATTTGAACATCCTGACCAGATTTTCCACAATCTCAAAACATGTCCTTTACTTTATTTATTTATTTATTTATTTTTTGCGGCACGCGGGCCTCTCACTGCTGTGGCCTCTCCTGTCGCGGAGCATAGGCCCTGGACGCGCAGGGCCAGCAGCCACGGCCCACGGGTCCAGCCGCTCCGTGGCACGCGGGATCCTCCCAGACCAGGGCACGAACCCACGTCCCCTGCATCAGCAGGCAGACTCCCAACCACCACGCCACCAGGGAAGCCCTCAAAACATGTCCTTTAATACACTATTTTGATTTCACAACGATCTGATATCTTAAAATCTACCAGCCTCTTTAGCATTGCTCATGTAATTTAGATACTGCCAAACTCTCCAGCCAGGTTTTCTGTTATTTATGTGTGTACTACTCACTTGGGTACATTTTCCTAGGCAGCCTGCTAAAATCCGAATTAAAAGCTTAAGTTCATGCTTCAATGCTTTTTTAGAATTAGACAGACGCTATTTATAGATATTCATTAAAAACCACACTTGGTTCAAGTGGAAAGCCCTGACTGTTAAATCTGTTATGACTCTAGAATGATCAGGATTCTCTTTTCAAAAAGCTACTGCCACTATTCAGACATGAATTTAAACATGGAGTTGTTCATCTCGTCTTAGTCATGAAGAGTCATTAATTCTAGTTGCTACTTTTTGTTTAAATTGTTTAAGGGATATATACATACACACAAATGATTAGAAAAACTAAAACTATGTTACAATAAATATCCAATCATACTATTTTTTTTTTTTTACCTCTTTTTTTTCTCCCACTTCGAACTGAGGAAAAATGCATTTTCTTTCCCCTCTAGGTACAGGGAGACATGGCTTTGTTGAAAGCAGAAGGAAAGATTCGAAAAACAAGAAAAATACACAGCGATTTGCCATAGTGGCTGTGCTTAAAGTTAGCAGAAATTCTCCTAAAGCACACAGCGATGTTACTGGCAAAATATTTGTTAAAAAAGGCAGCTAAGATAGACGTGTATAAAACTAAACTCAAGGCAGACCATGATGAATGCTGAAACACGTGGGCAAAACCAAACCACAGGAACATAAGAGAAATCTAGGGAATCCTCACGAGGTGTTATTTCAGTTGGGTCCTGAAACAGGTGTGATTTTAACAGACTGTAACAAAAGATGGGGTGCAGAACAAGCCAAGACCCTGGGACAGGAAAAGGCAGGGAGGGTGTCCTGAGTGGCTGCCAAGCCTGTGAGCCCGAGAGAGGTTGAGAGGCGGCTCAAGGGGCTCACGGCAGGGCTTGAATTTCACAGCAAACGTTTAAGGTTCTAAATAGAGGATTAACAAATTGATCCCCGAGACAAGCCCAGGACAGGTTATAGTACAGTAAGAAACTAGAATCTGAGACAAGTGAGGCTTTGCACAGTCTGTGCATGAAAAAAAGACCTAACTAACAATGGGATTGGTGAGGAGGGGTAAAAAGGATGATGTCCTTTGTCTGGTGTGACTTGGCCTTTAAATGACTGAATACAAAGAGGAAAAGTGAAAAGAGTAAGGCCAGCGTTTCCAGCCTAGGAGGCCGGGGAGGTCATTATGGGAACAGGGGCACATCATGAGAGGTTATCCATCATGCAAGCAGCACTGAAGCATCTCTACAACCTGTAAGCCAGATCTCCCAAGGAACTTGAGGATCCAGTATGCCCACGAGTTTGAGATACTTGGCCCTTGCCTTGGAATCAGTCTGTTTTGTGACATTAGCTTTTTTTTTTTTAATTTTTTACTTTTTACTAGAGTATAGCTGATTTACAGTGTTGTGTTAGTTTCTGCTGTACAGCAAAGTGAATCAGTCATATATATACATACATACACTCTTTTTTATATTCTTTTTGCATATACGTCATTACTGTTTTGTCACATTAGCTGTTGTAAGTTATTTTCTTTAAAACTGCAGTGTAAAATTCACTAAAAACTACAAATGTTTCTAATTTTGTATGCCACTATTCCTTGACCTTAACTAAAGTGACAATCCCATACAAGATGGCATGGTAAAGCAAGAAATCCAAGCAAGGAAAAGGCCAAATTTCTACAGAGAAGCAGAGGGACACTTACTGAGGCTGTGTAGAGGGTCTGATGATATGGACTGAAAAAAGCTGTGTACTTTCTGATTCTGTAGAAAAGCTCGTGATGAAGTTGAAAATAGCTGCCTGCATATAAAAAGAAAAGACATTCATTAATTTCATGTACTATAAATCCATGAGATAGTTTAGATTGTAAACAAACCCAGTGGCAGTTTAATTCAGGTATAAAAAACTGTTTTCCTAAGGAAAAGAATTATTATTTGCTAATGTACTTCCCATAGGAGGAAGTGAATAAAAGACTTATTTACAAGAATCTAATAAACAGGCTTATTTTTAATTTTATATAATCTAGTGGTAACACTTCAATTCTAACCAACTATGTATTACTTCAGCCTTTTACCCAAGTGGTCCAATAGTCGCCTTTCTGCTCAGAAAAACAGCTTCAGTTTCTTTACCCTTCTTCATAGGTGTTACTTTTCATCATTTGGGTGTACCACGAAGGCACCTTCCCACAGTCTGAAAGTAAGAGGTTGGGAAGTTCGGGATGCAGGAGTTCTGGAAACTACGAACGGAACGCAGCCGCCAAGTTAGTTACAAGTATTACTACAGACTAAGGTATGACTGATGACGCACCTCAATATGTATCATACCACAATTCTAAGCTGTTATCTTTAAAAAACGGCTTTCCTCATGCTTTGCTAATGTCATTAAAAGATTCCAACTGGAGGTCTTCCCTACAAAAGGGACTCTGCAAAAAGGGGCATAGTTACAGCACAGTCTAATGCAAAGTTTACTTGGGATCTGAATACCAGCTCAATCGCTTAAAAGCTGAATCACCCTAAACAAGCTATCTGGCCTTTCAGTTCTGATTTCTTCTTAGGGAATATACTAACATTCTTCAAGATTATGACACTCAAATAGTATACGCATATTAAACTGTCATCCTGCTCAACATCCAAACCCCCTTCCATTACTTTTGAACATTTTAAATGCTCATTTAAAAATTTAATTCTTAATGTCTCCCCAAGGTTTTGGATCTATCATTCAGATTAGTTATAAAATCATCAAAATACCATATCAAGAGATGAACCTTATAGACCAAAGTTGCCTTGTGCATTAGACAAAATTGCTTCTTTGTTCTCAAATGTGGAGGTAAATATTCAATAGGAAGACAAAGGGAGGAAATGAAGAGATGGAAGAGAAACTGAGATACAAAGTGTGGAGCTAATCTAAATTTGCAGGTCTGAACACATTACCTAAGGCTGAGGATTAAAATCCAAAGGCATCTACTGCCCAGTTACATTTACAAACCAAATTAACTGGTCAAAAGTACAGGCATATCCAGTATAGGAAAACCACACCTGAGATAAAGGCAGGGGCTTGGTTGGAATCAGCATACAGACTCAAGTCAGGGTTCATTGCTGCATAACCACAAGATGGCAGTTATACCCAACTAGAACCCGAAGTGGCCATAAACTACTCAAGCAATCAAATAAGAAAAACTGGATTATATTTTTTTGTTTGTTTGTTTGTTTGTTTGTTTTTGTGGTACATGGGCCTCTCACTGTTGTGGCCTCTCCCGTTGCAGAGCACAGGCTCCGGACGCGCAGGCTCAGTGGCCATGGCTCACGGGCCCAGCCGCTCCGCGGCATGTGGGATCTTCCCGGACCGGGGCACAAACCCGTGTCCCCTGCATCGGCAGGCGGACTCTCAACCACTGTGCCACCAGGGAAGCCCAGGATTACATTTTGACATAACAGAAGTCATCCAACCCCAAATGTACATTTCAGTGCCATATCTTCATTTTCCTAATTTACAGTGTACTTGGAAGTAAATGCAGTATGTCCTGTACCAATCCAATCTCCACTTCACTTATAAATTCACTACCTACCTCTCGTTTTCATTTCTCCCCCTCCTTTATAATTGCTACATTTCTTAAATGAATTATAGTGATACTAATCTAAAATTCACAAACTGAGAATAACTGTCCTAAAATCCAATTAATGGTGTTGAGACCACAGGCTAGCCATACAAAAGAATCAAAGATGTTTTTAAAAGGAAGTATTACGAAGAAAACATTTTAAAAATATAATTTTTGAAGAGAAAATGTCTTTTCAAGCTGGACACAAAACCCTGAACCCGTAAGAGAAAAGACTGATAAATCCAACTACATAAAAATTTAAACCTTCTGCATGGTCAAGAAATAATGACAAACAGTGCTCCTTTCTTCCATCTAACAAATAACTCTTATAAATTAGTAATCAATAAAAAAGTGAAAGGGACTGAAAAATTCATTCACAGGAAAGTACAAATGGCCACTCAAATACAGATTAAAATGAGATACAGTCTTCCTTTTTGAGAGACTGGCAAAGATGAGAAGTTGAGAGTATTTATGTCTGCTGAGGTGTGGAGGAGATGCAAAAACAAGGCTTCTGAGGGTATAAAGTGCTACTGCCTCCTCAGAAGTAATCTGGAAGTACCGCATATTAAAAAATGCACACTGTACTTCTGACCAAAAATTCCAATTCCAGACATTTCTCTTACAGAGAAGTGTGTTAAGAAACATATATGTGGACAGTCACTGTAATATTCTTGTAGCTTTAAAATATTTAGGAAGAACCAAAACAGCCATAAAATACACTGATTAGTTTAATTATGGTACAACTAAAAATGGAACATTACGTAGCAAATAAAAAATGAGGCAGCAATCTTTTTTACATGTACTGATGCTTTACCATGTCCAATACATTTAATGAAAAGACTAAGTGGCAAAAAAGTGTGCAAAGGAGATTCATTTGTGCAAAGGAAATACACACAAATACACAAATTCAGGGATGTGTACGTGCACAGAAAATTTTTGGAAAGGTATGTAAGTTTTTAATGAAGGCCACTTCTAGTGAGTAGACTTGAAGAAAGGGATATTAGGGACTTTTCACATTACACCTTCCTTTGCATTCCCCACAAATAGCTTGAATAACATCTTTATAGTAAAAAGGCTATACACACACACACACACACAAGATCATATGAGGAGAATCCTAAAAGCTATAACAAGGAGTCCAACACATACGTCTTAATTGTGGTGTTGGCCAAGAGCCAAATTTCTGAAAGTGGCTCCTTGTGGAAGTATTTTTTTTCCCTCTGAAAACCTCAAACTTACAGAGAAGTTGCAAATAAAGAGAATTTTCTTTCTAAACCATAAATAACTGACCTCTGCTGCCCCAACACCGGGTGAAACATGAGTATTCCTACAAAGACATTCTCCTACAATCAAAATCAGGATGCTAACACTGATAAATCGTGACCTCCTAACCCCCAGATGCCAGTTAAATTTTGCCAATTGATCCCAAAGTATCCTTTTTACCACAAAGACCCAGTTCAGATCCTGTGCTGCATCCAGCTAGCCATGCTATCTTCTCAGCCCTCCCTCGACTGTCCTGGCTTTAAGAGGACAGCGCAGATATTTTGTGGAATGATCACAATTTGGGTTTGTCTGCTGTTTCCTCGAGATTAGGTTCACAGCAGGAATATCACAGGAGTGAGGCAGTGCTCCTTTGTTGCTGCCTACTGTGTAGTAGGCGATCCTGATTCAAGTTCACTCTCCTGGATCCAAGTAGCATCTGTCAGACTTCTCCACCCAGGGTTACTCTCCCTTCTTTAGAAGTAAGAAGCTCTGGGGAATGACTTTGACAATGTAAATGTCCTAGTCCTCAAACGTTCAATCTATTCGTTTATTATTTATCTCAACATGGACCCATGGTTTCCTATTTTATTCAATGATACTGTTCTTATTTATTTTGATGTTCAATTTGCTCCAGATTTGACCACTAGGAGCCCCTTCAAGCTAGCCTTTGTCCTGTGACCAAGCCAAACATTCCCTGAGGGCTTCCTTGCTCTCTGGCACGATGGGCTCATCTTGTATTTTTCCTCCTCCAGACCTACAATCAGCTTCTCCTCCAAGGAGCCCTAGCTCTGTTCAGTGGAGAACGGAGTTACAAGTCAAGCTCTGGATACCAGGGATGCTCACCGCTACTGGGGTATGGCTGCTTCCAGACCCTTTCAGTGACCAGAGCCAGGGAACACACGTGTACACACACAACCACATTTATTTCTGTATCTACCTATATATACTGCAAATCATGAGTCTGCACCGGTATCTTCAATTCCAATGAGACACTGCAGGGTTCATTCTGGTTTTCTCCTTTCCATACCATAACTCTCTTCTCCAACAGAGAAACTTGGTTCTCATGATTCTTAATATATACCCTAACTAGGCCCATCCCCCTGTAGTAAGCTTATCTGTCTCCCACTGTCACTGCTTCTCCCTTCGGAGCCCTGAGCATACGCCCTCCTGACCCCGTCTGGGCCCCACACCCGGCCGGGCCACCTGTCATGTGTGCACCCTCTGGAACATTAGGCCACGCCTCCCACCACCATCACGGGGAGGGGGGGCGGGGGGGGGGCGCCGAATGATTTCCCTCCCCAGAGGCTGTCACCCAGCGCAGACACCAGGCTCGCGCTGCCACCCCCCCACCCCCGTATCACAGCTGCACAAGCCCCTCCTGAGCCACCTGTACGTGCGGGGGGCCTGAGAGCGCACCACCCTCTAAGGCGTGCTCTGCGAACCACGTGCCTCCAGCAGCCTAGAATCCCAGCACTGCGCTCACCCCAGTACTGTGCGGCATGACTCTGCCCTTTAACAGGATCCCCAGGGATGCACAAAGGGGACTCGAGTTCAGCCAACTCTTCCTCACCCAACCCCACCCCATCTCAGCCCTGGAATGCTCTCTGTGCCCACCCCCAAGAGACCCAGCCCCTCCCACTTCTCTGGACCCTCCCACTGTGCCCTCTGGGATGCCCGCCCTTCAGTGAATGGGCTGGTGCCTTCTGACTCTAAAATCCCGCCGGCTCGGCCCGCCTTCCTCACAGCCCATCGTGCGCCCGTCTGCGCGGGACGGGTGCTCCCCTGAGGCTGCTCCCCGGCCACTCCACGTCTGGCTCCAGCCTCCAGGTCGCTCTTCAGTCCCTCCACGCCTTCCATCATGCTCGTGCCCGTAGGGGGGCTTCAAATTGTACCCTCCAGCTCTCTGCTCCGCTGCCTTTTCCCAGTCACTCCCTCCATCTCCTCTCTGGTTTCCCTCATTTGCTTCCAAATCACACCCTAAATCTTGTCATACAATGGAAATACCCTCCCTCCCGGATTTCTGCTTCTGTCCCCAGCCCCACCCCATCCTGAGAATACTCAGGGGGCCTGGGGGCAGCAGGAGGGTCACTGCATGAAAAGGCTCGCACCTCTGCCTCAGCAAGTCTTCCTCCCAGGCTGGGCCAGCTTAGCTTCAGAGGGCAGATCAGTCTCACCTAAGCCCCGACTCTAAGCCACATATGTGCCAACACTGCTTTCACTTATTTTACTTATTAATAACTGCAAGTTTCCAGTATAACAGCATTTGTTTCCTTGGCCGTTATTCCTTAGATTCTCTCTCCTAAAGGGGGGCCTTCAGAGAGGGATGAGTGCCAACAATGACCAAACCACACTGCAAACCTCGGCTGCCCTTCACTTTCCCACCCATTAGCCTAATCTTACTCAGCAACTTAAATCCAAAACCATCTCCAAAGTTGAGCTCTTGGACAAGGGCCTCTTCCAATAAATATTATATGGTGAAAATAAGAGGTTTCACTGAATATCTGTATACTTTAGAAACGATTTTTATGATAACAGACAGCTGAAAAGTACAAGGATATGAGAAATTCGTTTGGTGTCTACTACTAGCCTAGATCTAAATAACACAAGGATAAAAAGTCCATTCTGACAAGTACTCCAGAGGAAGAATCTCTGTGATCTCCCCTAGAACTCCATCCTCAGCCCCGGGACAGCCACGGCCCAGCCTGTGAGGCTGCCGGGGAGGTGCCAGTAAACCGTTACCTCAGGATGGGCTCCAGGTCAGGGTGCCGCCATTCTTCCCTCTTCAATGAGCCCTGATTCAGGGCTCTTAAGATGGTCTTGTCAAAAGTCTCCGAGGACAACTCCTTTGGAAGCTAGGAAAGAAAAACCACACGACCAACGTTAAGTTTCTCACTTACTGACAAATATGTCACACACCAGAGGCACAAAAGGAAGATGAATGCCTCCTACTCAGAAATCATCCCAAAGCAGTTCCTTTTCTAAATCTTCCCGAAAAGCGGCACTGCACAGGGCACCGCGGGGTCCCGAGGGACGGGGAGGGGCCGAGGGTGCCGGCAGCGCTAAGCCTGCTCTGGGCCTGCCGGCACTACCCTCCCATCCCAGGACACCACACCAAGGTTCTTTAGTGAAATGGAGCCTTTCGCAGGGCACAGGGAGTATTATTTTTATCCTCAAATAGTATTCTGAAAACTGCGATCTCCGCCTTTGTAGTTATCACTTTTGTGCCTTCTGTATCACGTGTGAACCTCAGGCCATGTCAGACTATCAACGCTACACACCAAATAAAGACCTGGGTGTGAAAGATGCGGTGAACACTCAGAATCTTACATAAAAAGATTAATTGAAGGTTTAGTAACCTTTTCCTCAGTGTGATGGAGGTGGCCTCAGAGCCATGTACAAGAAATCACAAAAAAATCATCAGTTGACCAAGAAAAATTTTTAATTAAATAAAATGACTTAAAACTTTGTTTTTATTAACTAGTTTACCTATTAAAATGCCTAATAAATTGATCCCTTATAAAACTAATTTTCCAAGTCTTTCAAGAACTCAAAGTTTTAAATTGGACTTTTGATAACTAGTCTTTGCAATTAACTTGTGAACTGCAGTCACTTTCACTAAAATTAAGAATAGAACCATTAACACATTTATCTAAGGTGCCACAGGAATATAACAATCTATACAAATTTGTCAGTTTACATATTAATGTTTAATTGGAGAACCCAAAGTAAGTATTCTTCTGACAAATAAGCATTTTGAGTCAACAATTCAGAAATGGAAAATTTAACAAAGGTAGCGGAAGTATTACTATTTTAGGCACAGTAAGACTATGGAATCAAGATGTTACCACAGAATGAAGCTCTTCTTGGCCCTTTTATTAACGTAGTAAGGTCAAACACTCTGCTGGCATTCCACACACCCACTGTGTAAATCACATCCTCAGACCACTAACAGGAAGAAACACGTTCTGGATCTACACATTTTTCCAAACAAGGAAATGACCATTCATTTCGGTATTTATACTTTGATGTTATCATTTTAATACAGATTTAGAACATTAGGCATATATCACATTACCCATTTTAAACACAATTTCTCCTGAATATCTGTACACAGCCAAAACCAGCTTCAGTGGAGAAGCTTATTTCAACTACCAAATGACTGATCGCTCTTCTAAACACAGGAAGGTGAGAATATATTCATTTTCACCTGGTCAGTGACTGCTCACGTGACTGGGCAGAGTGCGGATATGCAGCCAGCAGTATTTGCAAACTGATTTATTTTCAAGTGCTTTTATCTTCAATATCCAGGGACTACTTCCAGTCCTAGAGGAAGGCATATTCGCTAAAAATACATGTCTCTTCTATACCAGTCACTCGAACTTTCTCACCTGCCTGGTCTTTGTTCCAGCATACCCAGTCCCCCACCTCCGGGGCCCCGGCTCAGCCACAGCACAAGCTCAGCATGCTGGAAGGCATTCACACCTCGGTACAAGTTTTTCTTTAAAAACACTGAGGCCTGATGGATAACCATCTACAAAATCTCATTACAATTTAGTTTTTGCAACTCTCCTCATTAATCCATTCATTCATTGACTCAACATACAGTTCAAACTCTGACCCTCTCCTAAGTACTGTTTCTGGCACTGTAGATACAGCAGTGAGGATGAAACAAGAACCCTGCCTTCATGGAGCTTCCTTTCTGGCAAGGAGAAACAACACAGGTGCCAGACACAGCCGTCAAGGAGCAGCAGGGGAAGGAGGCCAGGATGTGGAGGACAGAGAGGCTACTACTGATATGGAAGAAAGGATTGGAAAGCACTGACCTCAAACTCACTACAGAAAACTCACTGACCTTTCTCACTATAGCAAACTTTAAGTGCAGTTCAACAGCCTCCACAGAAGTTAAAGACTGTTAGTATGTACAGGTTGTCAAGCGGACAGCTTATGCTCTTACCTTTTGTAGATGATTTTAAAAGGAAGATGAAAAGGAAAAGAGACATATGGTAAACTTGAAAGGATATTTCATAATCAGCAATTCATTCCTAAAAGTATGCTAGTTGCCAATTATTTCATATAACCTGATAAGGCATTGGTCCTATGAAAAAAACACTATATTCAGATGTTGGCTAAGCAGGGGGACCATTAATTACTGTGATTCTGAAGAGCAAATTATTTATTTCGGGCTGCATTTTTTTTAAAAAAACACCTAAGCCTTTAGAGAAATTCTGTGACTGAAAAATGAAATCTGTCAAGACAAACAGTAGATAAAGTTTAGGGAAACCCAGAGGAGAGACCCTGTCGGGCGCCAGGCAGAGCCACCAACAATATACATCTCAGCAAGAAACCAGGAATAAGGTTCCCCCCCCCTTTTATTTTTTAATGTGGAAAACCATCAATTCCTTATATTGGTAATGTAAGGTAACAAAATCTATGTTTAGAATAACATGACATTTTCTACATCAATGTTCATGAAGAGTTGTAAGCCAGCCTCTATATACACGCTTTAATTTTCCTGGTGTTTGTTTTGGTACTAAGGTTTTTGGATTCTGTATACCAGCAGTCCCCAACCTTTTTGGCACCAAGGACCGGTTTCGTGGAAGACAATTCTTCCATGGACCGGGGCGAGGGGTCGTGGGATGGGATGGTTCAGGCAGTGATGCCAGCGATGGGGCGCAATGGGGAGCAGCAGGGGAAGCTTCGCTCACCGCCACTCACCTCCTGCTGCGTGGCCAGCTCCTAACAGGCCAAGGACCGCTACCTGCCCGCTGCCCGGGGCTTGGGGACCCCTGCTGTATATCACATAAAAATCGTTTTAACAAAAAAATCTATACTTTTACCTTCAGCAGAAATTCCTGTAGTTCTTGGTGGGTTTTTGTTACTGTTGTGACTGAAAGATCAGACCAATTTACCTGATTTAAAAAAAAAAAACACGTTATACAGTTATTTCTTAGGCAGGAACTGACTGGAAAAAAGCCATGTGTAAAACAAATGACCTTACTTTAACTTTATCAAGATTAACAATTAGAAATATAAAAATCTGGTATTGTCATAATTTCTTCAAAACTGTTAAAATTAACTGTATATTGACATTCTACTTTAAAAAATTTTAATAACTCCTTTCAAAGTGCATGGTTTTCAAAACAAGCTGTCTTCTAAAAATGTGACTATACTTTAGTAATTTTTCAGAAAGGGAAATGTCTTACGTTCCTCTTGGTGACATTGTAGGGACTCTAAAATGACACTTCGACAGCACAGATCTATGCCCCAAGAAAAAAGAAAAACTCGATCTCCTGGAACTTTAATTAAATATACATTCTTAAGAGAAATACCAAGTTTACTGCCCTTCTTTGGTAGTACTGTATTGCATTTTTATGGGGACTTATGGTTTATGAAAAGATTTCATCTTTATCTTAATGCTTTACAATCCTATTAACGTAGATGGGGCAGACATGACTACCTCTGTTTTCAGATGGAGAAACTAAAACTCAAAAAGGTTAACTTACTTAGATTCAACTCTAGGTAAGCAGAAGAGCCAGAACTAAAATCTATTACCCACCTCCTTCTTGGATACCTTTAACTCAGTGGACTCGATGGTAACCCACTAATAATTTCTACTTCACAATTATTTGAGCTGAGTGAATACTTGAACTATGCTAATATATAAGCCTTACCAACCAATCATGCCACAATTAACCATATACTTAAGAATACATACAAAATTTTATCTAGCAACCCTCAAACAAATATCCTTATTAAGTGACACATCTTTTAAATGATTTTAATTATTCAAATGTTTGTTGAGCAGCTACTTGTGTCAGACACTGTTCTTATGAAAGGATACAGGAGTGGACAAGACAGTGAAGCCTCTGCTGGCTGAGGTCAGAGTCTAGTGCAGGAGTCAGATTAGAGCCAATGAATGTACAAGGAGTTCCATCAGTGATCAGTGCTCCAAAGAAAACGAGCTGGGCATGCAGCAGGAGCTGGGAGAAGCACGTCAGAGGGGTGCCAAGAAAAGTCTCAGAGTAGGGGCCGTCGAGCCTGTGTGTGACCTGAAGGGACGCCAGCTGTGCCAGGGTCTGGGGGAATATCGTTCCAGAGCCAGAGGACAACGAAGGCCTTAAGGAAGGAATGCGCTTAGAGCTCCAGCAACAAAAGGAGAGCTGGTCTAACTGAATGACGAGAGCAGGGGGACTTGTGTTAAACGTTACAAAACGTAGGTGAAACATGGAGATAAGGACTTCAAATTTGAAAACTGAGGATATTTCTCACAGAAGAAGGCAGAAGCCAGTGTCCTGAAACTCCAACTAATGTACTAAGCAAGTCAGATATGGCGAGATGCAGAGGATGAAGATTCCTGCTCTCTTTTGACATGACAGCCTACTGGAAAGAAAAATCATGTAACCCAAATTAAGAATCTGGGAAAGGGATGATGGTGGTGCACCTGGGATGAATGAAGAAACATTCTGCTGGAGGATCAGAAATGACTTTGTGAGGCAAGTACAGCTAACGCTGGGCAAGCAACACCTTTGGGTAGGAAGCGAAGTGAGGATGCACAGAAACACAGCGTCCTTCCATGTGGCTTCAAGGCGTGGGCAGTCCCACGTCAGAAGAAAGTGCTTGACAGCAAAGCCCAAGCAGGGAGGAAGGAAGATGCCAACACGGAATGCACATCACAGTCAACAGGCAAAAAGGAGCCGCGGGGACTGACAGAGCTGGGCTCTGCAGTTAATCAGAAAGCTGTATGAAGGACAGAATGACAGCAGAGCAATTAGAGATAAGAAAAGCCAACAAAGGCCAGAAAATAAAAGCCTTGGAGAAAGAAGAGGAGGAGAAAAATACCAGGAAAAGACAATGCCTGTGATCTTGATTTTTAAAAATACTGGTGAATGTTTACTTTCACTTTTAAAAGATATATCTTACACCTTAAATCTAAGGCTCTTATTTCTTTTTAATAAAACTGTCAGAGTAACTTTAATGTGATACAATTTTTAACACTTGGCAAACCATGCAGTATATACTGAAAACAGTACATTCCCTTAATTCAGACAAACACAGACATGGGTATAGCTTCCCTTAAATTGGCAAACCTGCCATTAAGTTGTTCCAAAGATCAATTTTCATTCTTTCCAAAAGATCATTTAACATAGTATGAGATATCTTTTTGGGTGATGAGAGTAGCTTACTTTGAAGGTGTACTCCCAATATTTGTCAGCCCTTTTTCTCTGGACTCCTTTCAACATTATCTTCTCAATGTGTACAGCTGAAAGAAAGAAAACATGCTGACTTGTTCTACAGAGACTAGATACATATTTCAGTTACCCAACCTGACAAAGCCAAACGATTAAGCTATTTATCTTCATCTTTACTACTAGCCTTAATCATGAAATAAAACAAAAAAAAACCCAGAAGCACAGCAGTGTGCTGTCCATCCATGAAGTAATTTGTTTCTATACCCACTAAGCATGCTGAATGGCTGAAGTCATTTCAGGCACTCTGCTAAGCACCAAAGACAAATAATAAAAGGCGCCTGCAGTGAAGGTTATTTTTCTAGATGAAATCTTCAGAACTGTTAATTCAGATTACCACAAATACAGCACTTTGGAGTCGTTCAGTTATTTATGCATATTAGCTGTAAATTAGAAAATGTTTATTGGGTTTTTTTAAATTGGGGGGAGGGAACCCTTCAAAAGTAATATGAACTAGTAAAAATTTCCTTCCAATTGAGAATTTAAAAATTGTTTTTCTCGAATGTGACCCTTAATATCATATAACAGTAACACAAACTTAACATTGTAACAAACTATGATGGTTCACTGTAGCAACATTTTTCACAATTTATTATACAGATAAAATAGTGATTATAAATTACATTAATGGCTTAAGAACAATTACTCTGAATTGAACTAGGTAAGATGGTCAGCTTACTCGTGAAGTAATAAGCAAAAGTGCAAATCCCCAAACTACTCATTTCATACATCCTTCAGTAAAAGTTATCACCTTAGCAAGTAAATCTCTTTACAAATTGAAAAGAGCCGGTCTACTAAGCATAATATAAGGACTTAAGGGAAAAAAAAAAAAAGATTGTTGCTCACAGTGTAAGTAGAAGAAATAGTCATGAAGATGATAAAGGTCACAGGGAAGAAGTTAGGAAAGTGACTCAACAGAAGGTCACTGTTGGATTCAGGGGACAGGAGATGGAGAAGAAAAGGGAAGGACTCACTCTGCCTTAAAAGAAGAAGTTAAAATAGGCGAAGTAGAATATACAAAGTAATAAAAGTATACAGGAAGAATTGAGATTGCTGTAGATCACAGAAGGTGGGCACTGAGAAAGCAGGAAACATAAGATTACAGAAATTTGCTGGTAAACAGGTATAATAAACTAAGGAGATACCATTACCAGTATTTTGTGTTAACTTTCCAAATGTATAATGTTTGGTGGCCTGCTTCTGGACCAATTTCCCTTGGTGGGTGAGAAATGTTGAGAATGGGACAAAAGAAAATCTCAGAAGCCAGGTGAGAAGCTTTCAACTGCTCACAACTGCTGCAGTATGATAAAAGCCAAAGTGGGGAAGTGAGAGAGTCTGCTGTTTCCAAAAGCTATTCTATTAAATTATGTGAAGGATGATGCTATTAAATAAAAACCACCTGAACTAATCAATGTTCCAAAATATGAAGCAGCTTTACTTCTAGGGAAGGGGACCACTGGGGCAGTGTGGGTACGGGAACACGGCTATGGCTTCAGCCTTGATTTCAAGTTATACCTGCTGTGATCTATCAGAATCAAGATGAGGAAAACAAAGGAGTATGTGGTGAGGAATGGCTGATAACGGGAGATCCCCTAACCCTCATAAATTAAAACTGAAAAGCATGGACTGTGTACATTTGTTTACAAATTAAGAATAAAGGAAAAACCATCTGTGAGTACATTACAGTTAATTGTTACCTTTTTGATGTAGTCTTTATGTTTTTTTTTTAATATCTTTACTTTTTTTACAAAAAGGACCTTCATGGCAAAACCAAACTCTGCTCTAGGTTACTGGTAGGCTCACTGAGCCTGGCTGAAGCAGTGCATTCATGATTCGAGTAGTTTAATAGTCTTGAATAGAAGTTGTAATTCTGTAAACATTTTCTAAACATTAAACATTCACAACTATTTTTCCTCCGTGAGGAAAAATTCATTACACGAAAGGATTATTACTGGAATTAAAAGGAAGCAAAACGACATCAATTCAAAGCTGTTATAACTGAGTGTGATGCTAACTGTACATCCTTCACCTTTCCAAGACCACCCAGGTGGCAGTCTACATTTGCCATTTCAAATTTCCCTCAATACAGGTAAATGGACTCCCCAGATGTGAGGAGAAGAGAATATCTGAACTCATTTCTTTTCAGGTGGCAATGTCCTTTCACTCCTCCACCCAGTCCCCCTGAAAACTGCATTACTGCAGGAAGAACGGGCTTGTTAGGAATTTCTTCACTCTCTTGCAGTGAACTTCTGTAAAATTAATTTCCTCAATAGACACTGAGCACGTTCTACAGATAAAGCACTATGCTAATACTCTGGGAGTACGTTAAGGTCTTTGTCCTCCAGAAGTATGCAATCAGATTTAAGACAAGGGACCACAAGGCAGAACCATGTAAGCATGGGCTGGGACAGGCCAGGGGCTGCAGAGCCAGAGCCCAGACACAGAGTCAAGAAGTGGGAGGGCTGGCATTTGAGCTAAACCCAGGACCTGTAGGATTTCTCTACTTCAAAAAGGAGAAAGAGGAGTGAGTTAACCAATGTCAGTAGCGCTCTGCAATCTTTTCGTGTACATATGTTTTAAAGTTTAGGAAAAATACAGCATACCTTCTCGCTGGGTTCTATGAGGTGCCACAGTAAGTCCATCATGAGGTATCGGGGCTTGTTCCATTAAACTGGCCTCATTACTTTGCATATAATCACCATGAGCGGAGTCATTCTAGAGGAGAAAGAGCGGCACATGTTAATCTATATCAGAGACTAAGAATAGTGAATGCCACAAAAATAAACCAGATTAAAGTCCTACTTTTAATAGCAATAATTTTAATAGCAATTTTTAGAGATAAAATAGGTGATTACACATTAAGAGCAGAAAGGTACAGTGTCAGAGCAGTGGGGAAAGAAGTATCAATATTTATCTTCATTTAATGGCAATATTCTATCCATTATTTACTGTCCCAGTTTCCTGGGACACCTTGCAAACTGCTATTCAGAACTGCCAATGATGTCAATTCTTTACCTAAGTGAACCAGGATCGAAGAAATAAATATAAAAAGATGGTACCCTTTATGCTATTCGCCAGATGTAAGGGTATTTGTATTTTTTATATAATTGTGCAATTTTTATTCATTACTTGGTCTTAGTGACAGTCTAACAAGACACTTTGTTAGGAAAAAGTATCATCAATACACAATTCTAAACAAGAATGTGTGTGGACAATGACCTTACTATTAATGTTAAACCATCTAATAGCAACCGGGTGCTCTAAATCTGAATTTGCTCAGCCAATCGCTACCATTAGTGAACTAGAGGTAAGTTTCACCCCAGAACTGCTACTTGGAGTAATGAAGAGCATGCTAATCTTACACACAGCTCTCAGAATTCAAGTATTGTCTTGTATATATTGTTACTCTAACCCACTGGGTAAGCCAAAAATTAAAACAGCTTTAACACAGTTCTTTATCACAACTCACACCTTATCCTCCCCTTTATGTTCAGAATCTCAAAACACTACTCAGACCCAAATTATCTCAGTTACAGGAACCAATTACAATTTTGCAAATCTGCAATAAATAATATACATTAATTTTTTGAACTGTATAGAGAAATGAAGTAAACAGAAGACCCTAAACTTTCCAAGAATCCTAATTTAAAGACACAGACATAGAGAATGGACTTGAGGACACGGGGAAGCAGAAGGGTAAGCTGGGACGAAGTGAGAGAGTGGCATGGACATATATACACTACCAAATGTAAAACAGATAGCTAGTGGGAAGCAGCCGCATAGCACAGGGAGATCAGCTCGGTGCTTTGTGACAACCTAGAGGGGTGGGATAGGGAGGGTGGGAGGGAGACGCAAGAGGGAGGGGATATGGGGATATATGTATATGTATAGCTGATTCACTTTGTTATACAGCAGAAACTAACACGCCATTGTAAAGCAATTATACTCCAATAAAGAAGTTAAAAAAATATATTTTGTTCTATAGTCTCATCATTCATTCTGGCCTGTCAATGAGTGTAGGTTGCCAGTTGACACCTCTATTTCTAGTAACAAGGCATCATAATAGATACTCTTGGGAGCGAAGTTTCAGCCTTATAGTATGTCTTGTTCTAGAAACCCAAGGAAATAAAGACTGTCTACACAGAAACACTTAAGAAGGAGAGCACCGACCTCTTAAGTCAACATCCAACTTTCGAATGGCATTCACCAACTTTCAATATTACTGAATAAAAAAAAAGTGGATACAGGAATTCTTCTAACAATAACAAAGTCATGTATTTCCTAACCCAAACCATATAATCATTTACTACAAAGCAATACAACCACATTGGCCTAAAATTGCTGTAAATACTTCAAAAATCAATATAAATAAAGCACTGTAATCCTCTCAAATACTTGTGTAAACTGGAAGTTTAGCTTAATAGGTCAACCATTTTATAGAGAGTATTTTCCACACTGTTCATATGTAGTTCATGAATTAAAAATAACACCTTTAAATATAAATGAATGCAAAATATAAAAGAAACAACAGTTTTCATTAGGGAAATGCGAAGCAAAACTACAATGCGATACCACTTCATACCCATCAGAATGGCTATTATCCAAAAAATGGACAAGCAGTGGTGAAGATGTAGAGAAATCGGAGCCCTTGTGCATTGCTGGTGGGAGTGTAAAACAGTGCAGCTGCTGTGGAAGACAGTACAGCAGTTCCTCAAAAAAATAAAATTATCATATGATCCAGCAATTCCACTCCTAGGTATATACCCAAAAGAACTGAAAGCAGAGGCTCAAGCAGATAATCAGTACTCCAATGTTCATAGCAGCATTATGAACAATAGCCAAAAGGTGGAAACAATTCAAATGTCCACTGATGAACAGATAAACAAAATGTGGTATATATACAACTGAACATTACTCAGCCTTAAAAAGGAACAAAATTGACACATGGATGAATCTTGAGGGCATTATGCTAAGTGAAATAAGCAAGACACAAAAAGACAAATACTATATGATTCTACTTATATGGGGTACCTTGGAGTAGTCAAATGCATGGAGAAGGTAGAATGGTGGCTACCAGGGGCTTCAGAGAGAGGGGAACGAGGGGTAGCTGCTTAATGGATACAGAGGTTCAGTGCGGGATAAAAGAAAAGTTCTGGAGATGGATGGTGGTGATGGTTGCACAACGGTGTGAACGTACTTACTGCCACTGAACTGTACGCTCAAAAAAGGTTAAAACAGCAAATTTTGTTATTATATTTTACCACAATAAAAAATTAAGAAGAATAATTTTATCATGTTGTCTCCACAAATTTTATATTGAAGGAATTGTGTGAAAGTAGTTTGCTTCACAATCAAAATCACATTTTTAAAGCCTGAAGTTACTTTAAAGAACACAACTTAACAACCAAGTAAAAAGCCTCCTAGTTTAATAAGATAGGCAGAAAAACGGTATTTGACCAAGGACTGAAGTTCGTCAGCCCATGAAATATCTACTAATTAAGTTTTCTGCCCCCTCCCAACACCAAGTCTCAGCATGTACCAAAGCTATAAAATCATTTAGACTAAATTTAGAAACTATAAAATTTTAAATTTTATTAATTTAACAAAAATTTAATGCCTCATGAGCTACAGAGATCAGAATCACGGTGTTTATTGGTCCCAGCGTGAACGGTGGTCAGTTCTGCCGTTTCCCCTCTCCTTGTCACGTGTGCTTTGCTCTGCGTAGAGGAAGGTGCCATAAAATCTGAGAACTACTGGTTCAATGGAATCGTACAGGAAGGAATTATGCCCACTTTTTCTATTAAGTTCAGATTCCCATGCAAATGCAATATAGATGACATGCCAGAATTGGCATTTTACAAAAAGAATCAGGACCAAGTGGAAAGTGGGAGAATTTTCTCTGCTTGGATTAAGAAGACGAAGTTTAAAAATTCTAAGCCGGCAAAAGAATGCACAGGAACAAAAAGAGCATTGGTATGTGTGTGCCCTTCTCCTTTCTATAACTCATTTGAGTGTGTAAAGCTTTTTCTGACCTATGGCGTGCTCCTGGTTAGCTCAAATCCACATGTCACGTAATATATCTCGTTCATTCTAGAGATTGCTCAGATTTCAATTTTACGCATGTAGAGCCATCACAATTACATACTTGAGATCTCTTAAATGTGGAGAAAGTTTGTGAAATAGTCAAGTGACTGGACAGTCCTAAAAAGATTCTTCTATGAAAATACATCATTAGAACAAAGATCACACTGGTCTCATTTTACTTTAAGAAAGGTCAAACTGTAGGTTTATTTTAGCTCATCTACCAATGTTCTACACATTCCCTCTCGTCCTTTGATGCGGACTGTACATTTTAAAATACCAAGACATTCTTTCTAAGAAGAAAACAAAAGCAGAAAATGAATTTCTTAGTTTTTTTTTTTTACTAATTTTACTAACTTCAGAAGTTTTTACACTCATCAAATCAGACTTAGAATTTAACACTAGTATATATAACAACACCACCTTATTAAGCTTTTGTGGTAGATGAAAGATAGCCAAAAATACTTTTGATACTCCTCCCACTGAAAGGTGGGTCTAATTACCAACCAGTGGATCTGGGCTGACTTTAGAGATCTGACTGACCAGTAGGATGGGATGGAAGGGATGTTCTTGGATGGCTATAGATAGGTCATAAGAAGCCTTGCAGCTGGGCCTCTGGGAACACTTGCTCTTGGAGTCCTGAGCCAGCCTGTGAGGAGTGCAATTCCCCTGAGGCTGCCATGCCAGAGACCATGCAGAGAGAGGAGAGGGGTAGAGATGCCCCCAGTCCCCAGCTGTGTCTCCAGACATCCTGGAGTAGAGACAAGTCGCCCCTGCTGTTAGTTACCTGTCTAAATTCCTGGGCCAAAGAATTATGAGAAATAATAATAAAATGGCTGTTGCTTTAAGCCACTAAGTTTTGGGGTAATCTGTTACAGTTCTAGGTTTTAGATTCTCTTCTCTAAATAACCAGGATTGTACCTAAAGCATATGCTATTATTTAAGCAAGATTCATAGAAAGTCTTCCTTTGAATGTCAGAAAATGATTCATTATTAGAAACATTACTGAGATGTCAAATTTCATCTCTTTTGGTAGAAGAAGAGGGAAGAAGCTGAGGCGAATTTAAGAATTATTGTCTGTCTCTTTAATTGAGAGGATGTGGTAGAAAAGCAGATATCTGTCTCATCTTTACTCAATGAAACAGTATAACCCAACCCAAAGAAATGCCTTGAATCAATCTATAGCATCTGATAAAAGGCAAGTTCTGGTGTGAGAAGAAACATGGATGGTAAATGTATTAAAGTTATGCCGCAAAGAACAAAACTGACCCCACAGTGCAGAAAGGAGGGAGCAGTGAATCAGCAGCTTAGAAACAGTATGCCATTTGGATTTCTGCTATGATCATGGACTCACTTCCTATGTAATTTACTGTTTAACTAGAAATATGCGAATAAGGTGATTCAGCAAGACGAGTGTGGTAGAATTCACTATGTTAAAGCTCGGGTAAGCGCACTCTAGTTATTGAAATTGGGAGGAAGTACTAAACTATGTACTGAATCCGTGTATACACTTTGCCATCACAGCCCACAGACCAGACCTGGCTCTGTTAAATTCTTCCTAACACGACATCTCTGAACTGACAGTGGCTACCTGTGTAGAGCAGGAGTGGCCTGGAACTGGGTGCGTCAAACAAAGATGGGAGTGGGAAACTTGATTCACTGTAACTTTCTATGTATTCTGGGGAACTCTGAATTTATTACAAATAAAAAACATTAAAATTGTCGATGTCATCGTCTTTTCTAGGATGCACTCTTGTAGGATGCACAATTAGGGAAGATCTAGCAGAAGAACACTGATACAAAAGCCTACTGGGGATGAGGGGAGTATAGAATGAAAGAAGTGGGGGCAGCAGTTTTTACCCGAGAACCAGCCTGGATGTGATGTTTACGAAACTCCCTTTGTGTTTCTGCTCTTTGAACCTCAATGGCGCCATCTGTAGCTGATAGGTGGACTGGTGAAAAAATATAAACTGTATTGGACTACAAAGGTATAGAATGCAGGGAGTAGTGGTAATGGCTTCTGGCCTAGACCAAAGCTGGGGTGCCCCTCTCTTTAACATCAGCGACTGTTTCCTTTACCAACCTTCTGCTCTCCTACCACAGAAGGGGAAAGATCTCTTCTTTTACCCTGGAATTAGGAGGCTGAACAAGAGCTGCTACATCCCTGGGCTAGCAGCCCCCAGATTTTTAAATCCCCACTTTGCCAGAATGTTTCTTGGGTGAGTTGAAAAGAACGCACCCATGAGCATGGGTACAAAAGGATCTAACGAGGATGTGTCTCTCCTCCCTAGCCTGTATATGACCGAACTGCCCTCTCCTACACAGCCCCACCCCACAGGAGACACCAAAGGATCTTGGTAGGAGGTGAGCCTGGGCTCAGGAGCCTGACCACCGAATGGCACTGCACGGACTTCTAGCTGAAGCACAGCCTTCACCCCCAGCGGAGAAATGTTCCTGGGACCATGTGGAAATTGTAGCTTATAAAGCTTATGAAGCATCCTTGACAGAAAGTGACTTATAGGTCGGTAATTATTAGTGTTGGGAAACACTGCATTAGGACTTGTGTTCAATACCAACTGGGAGAACAGGCACCTTCCCCAAACTAACAAAACCACTCAACATCACCCTCTCTGTAAGTGTTTGATCTCTTTCCTGAGGAAGTCTTCTCCAAACACCACAGCACTGTGGCTGACACACGACCATGCTGTTCCTTCCAGGACCACTAGAGAATTTCAAGCATTTGATACCCAAAACAAAAATCAGTTATACTGAGGGAACATTATGCTTTCTAACGCTCCCAATTTAAACCTTCCTAACAAGAAACATAAAAACCCCACAATTCTTAGATTATAAACTGCTCACTTGAGTGACCAGTTTTTAACTTTCAGATCATAAGCAAGGTACTATCTCAATTCCACATCTGGCTCCCACCACCCCTCAAGCAAATCACGGATCAGAGATCAACACTGGGCGACAGTAACTACGATTACCCAAACAATAATACAGTTTGTAAGTTGTGACTTTCTCCATCCTATCAAAACATCACCCATAGGTTTGCACCAATATGCACCCCTACACACAAAAGCTTAATTTAGGGAGTGCTGTATATAACACACGACCTGATTTTGAAAGAATAATTAATAAGCACAACTATTCAGCATTCACTCATTGAAGCTTCAGTTCAAATCTATACTGTTCCATGCTTTCTACCTAAAGGAACAATTCCTTCTATTACTTCCAAAACAACTGTGCCTATACTACATGGCTGCAAGTAACCATAAAGTAGCTGATAATTCACCAAACCCCCCCACCAAAAAAAAATCACTTCCTGATGCACTTTGTCTTACAGCAATTAATCATAATGGTATTTTTCAGAGCTATATTTGAAATATCCTAAGCATAGGAAATTTTGACTGAACATTTACAATATATGCAATGTTGACAAAAAAATGAGACGTGATGCCTGAGTCTTTGGGGAACTTATAAAATTGACCTTCCCTCCTGGATTTTAAGTTAAAAATAACTCAAAGTAAAAGAAGAAAAAAAAAAGAATCATAGGATATGTAGCGAAATTGTAACACAGAATATACACGCTACTGGAATGAATAGGCAGCGAAGAGTCTTAGGAGAAGATTACCACACGGACAATTCCAGAGAACAACATGCAAGAGGTGATGGCATGAGTCAGCCTTGAATAAAAGAACAGACATAAGAGGAAGGAGCAGAAGAAAGATTTTGAGTCCAAAGACCTAGTAGAGACCACGTCCCATCAGTCACTGTAAGAAAACATGGTATGATTAAATATTGCTTTAGGAAGATGTATCTGGCAGTGGTATCCAACAGGTAAGAAGTGGGAAGGCTGAAAGCAAGGGAATCAGAGGTAAAAGTCCCAAAACAGAATGGTGTCAGCAAGGATGAGAAAAGGGGGGATTCAGCATATGAGGGGTGGAGAGGATTAAGATTATCAAGCAAATCAGAGTGACTAGGAATATGATGGTACCATTGAGAAAACTGGATGAGTCTGGAAGATCTTTTTTTTTTTTACAAATCAGTGATGCATTCTTTTCATACATATGAATTTAAAGTGACAGTGAACATTTCAGGGAGACACACAAATTTCCACCTGCTCCCACTGCAAACAGTTTCTTTCATCTGACCTTCAAGGCCCTCTGTAACCCAACCCCTATCATCTCTTCAGGCTTCTGTATTTCTGTTCATCCACTGCAACCAAACTGTGCTATCCACTCTTGGAACCATCAACAGACAGATGGGTTGACCTATCTCACTCATGTTTACCAAGCATTTTCATGTACGTTATCACGTTCATCTTCACAGCAGTTACATGCAATAAATGGTGATGAGATCCCTATTCAATACTAGGCAGTCTGAAACTTGAAAGGCCAAATAACTTGCAAAAATGACCTCTTCAAAACCTAAACCTGACCTCAAATGATTTCTTGAATGAGCATTAAACAGGCCTAACGAACTAAGACATTTAGAAGGGCATTAAAGCCAAATGTTCCCTGGAGCATAGGAAGAACAGAAGGAAACGGACTACCGGGCACCCAGCATCTCTGCCACCTGTAACATAAACACCCGATTAGGCACTTCCCTTCTGGAGTGACTGTTTACACAGCCTGGATGAAGGCGGCTTCTGTAACAAAGCGCTCTCTGTGAAGAAAAGGAGTGCTGTGACAACACAGTCCTCCATAATGGAAAACACGGTTGATAAAAGTGAAACAGTCTGCTTTGAGGGTAGTTCAGGCTTTTTCTGCTTTTCTTAAAAAAAGAAAAAAATTAAGCTTAATATTTCTCAAGAATAACAAAAATAGTAAATATGCTTAAACATCAGCCAATTTAATAGCTTCTATTAAAAACGGCATAAAAATGTTTAGTTATCCATGGATTCCAGGCTGCACTCTGAAATAAATGAAAAATTACATAACTTAACAAAACTGCAAAAGAGCTTTACATTATCCTAACTAAATGTGAAAAAGATTTAAGCAGATTATGGTTGCACGGGAGTTCATGATAATCCAAATTCAAAATATGTATTTTCTCTATTCCCATCCCCAAATCCAATATGGTGAAAATACATATTTTAATGATTTGTGACCCAGAGAAATGCTTCCTTTGGGCTTATCTGTAGCATACCAGATCTTTACAATGTAAGAATTAACAAAACTGCCCCAAATGTGTCTCATACACCAGCTTAATTACTTAACCTTCCTGAACACCAATCAATTTAGAGGTATGGTAATAGAGAATACAGAAAATACTATTATGTATAGACTTCTATTAGGTTAAAAAAAAGAAAAGAAAAGAAAACCTACTCCTGAAAACAACTGATGTAACAATCTGGATGGCTGCATCTTAGTGGAAAAGAAAACGCACTGAACATCATTCTCAAAGAATTTGTGCTCAAGACAATGTGAATTATTTTGCATCATATCTCCTTAATTCAATCACCATAACCTTAAAAATAAGTTATTATTCCCATTTTACAGATCAGAGTGAGGCTCACGGATTTAAGTGGCCTGGTTAATATTACAAAGTAAGTGGCAGAGCTGGAATTTAAGCCTCCAAGTCTAGTGCTATACTAAACATGGCTATCACTCTTCAAGGCTTTGATAGCCTCTACAACACACTTCCTGTCCCCTATCCCATAAAAAAACCCCACAAAAGGTAATTAAAAACAAACGATATATATTACATTAGTTAATTTGCAGAAAAATTAATGGTATATTAACTTACGGTATAAGTGAGATTTTCCCTGAGTTCTCCTTACCTGAGAAAACCACTGCAGAGAAAAATGTAAGTAACTGGAGGAGGATACCCAATAGCTCCCATTTGCTACTAAAATAATCACTGCTTAACTGTGATCTTCTAAAAGCCTCTCCCCAAAGGCATTTATTAAATGAGCTGTTTGTATTCTTTGCTGCAGCCAAAGCAACCTAAAACTTCCCGTAAAAGTCATGGCTAGTATACCCTTACTCTAATAGAGAATTAAAAGACGATTAGCTCTGCTTCATCCATTTAATATATCTGATGCTTAAGACACTAGTGAAGAAATACAATTATTCCTAAGCAATGAAGAAGTTACAAGTATGGGTCTGAAAGGTTACTTCCGGGGCCAAAAAAGGCTGCCACAAGAACTCCCCTTTGCCATTCCCAGAGTGCACCATGCAATCCACAGGGTTCTTCGCTCGATCCTGCAACTCCGCCTCGTCCAGCGAAGGCCTAAGGGACACCCCCTTGGAAGCGCGGCCCGTCCTCAGCCCGCTCCCTCGGGGGCGGGCCCAGCGCCAGTCACGTGGGAGGCGCGCGGCCGCCATCTTGCAGGGCGGGCGAGGGGAGGAGCCCCGTAGGACCGGCCCCCAGTCACCGTCCGCCGGTCCGCGGCGGCGCGTGACCGCGCGGCCCTCGGGCGCGAGCCTCGGGCACCTCCCTGCAGACTCGGAGGTGGGCCCTCCCTTCCCCTAGTGCATCGACGGTGCAAGGCCGCGGTACAGCTGGGTTGGACTGCAGTGAACAGGGATTGAAATCAATCCACCCCCATCTGCCGCCTCTAGAGAGAGAGCCTGGGAGCAATAAGATCCGCGGAAATGTCTTCAAGGCCAGAACAAGCCACAGCTGAGGGCCTCAGAGTCCACGCCAACAAGCAGAAAGTGTGGGGCAGTAACAATTTAGTGAGACGTAAGTGACTTGTTACGGTAACCCTAAACAGCTACTGGAGAAAAAAAGTTCATCACAACACCAACGTCTAGAAATAGCTTTCAGTGTCACCTGTAGTGTGTGTATCCCCTATTATTTATTCCCCCACTTCTACTGATAGCCACAGCACAAGGCACTGCCTGAGAAGTAATGATGTGCTGAAATTAATGGCAGGATGCCCAGCCTCACTCTGTCCACTCTTCCCAGCAGTCACTGGTTGCCAGAAAAGGCCACACACTGCAGTCACGATAAAAATTTCATTACTGTGGTTTTCGTGCTTCTCTCTCCTTGTCTAGTCACCTTCCAACACATTATCAGCAAATATTAAAGGGGAAAAAAAAAAAAAAGACTCAGCTTTAAAACCAGAAATCGGTTACCCTTGTTGGAATGATACGAATGGAATAATATAAACTGCTCCACTGTGGGACATTTTGATTATATCTACACTCTAAGGTTATCTTTACAATATATACTATTACAAGAAAACAATTTTTTTAAAGATATATAAGTACTGCTTCTGAGTTCAGACTTGCTTCTCTAAATTTAATGATGGGTGCAGGATTTTTTTGGAATTATTTTAGTGAGTAGGCTGAAGAGTGGTAAGGGCTTATACCATCAGTATACACAGTTGCATGCTAGTAGTAGACATTGGAAAATATTTCAAGCTCACCAAGAAAATTCTGGATACTAGCGTTACTACAACTGAGTTTGATAAAGTATGTCCTAAAATGTGAGTTAGTCACTTCACAGAAGCCTCGTTATAAAAAGGAGGGTTCAGCCTAGATTATCCCTAAATCCCTTCCAGCCCCCAAATTCCTTTGATTCTATGGGTGCTGGGTCCACACAGCCATTAGAGAAATACAATGCCCAGTTTAAATTCCAAGGTATTGAACGTCAGCAGATATATAAGTTTAATTAACTTTCAAGCAAGGAGTGAAAAAACTCCCCCTTTCCATCCTGCAGATCACCTAAGTTAACACGGCATCCAAATAAATACTTTTTAAATAGTTGTGAACCACGAAAATAAACTTACTGTACAGGTTTTACTCTAAATAAAAGCTACTACTCCATAAGATTGTGACGCTCAAGGACTTTATATTGGGCCTAGATTATTATTAAATTGCTTTCGTGGCCAAATAAAATTATTTTCTTTAATGTTTGCAACAAATGACTTATCTTAATTCTCGTCTTCTACACTTCGGCGTTTAATAACTTTTTAGAAAACACTTATGCCTCAGTAAAGGACCAACAAACATCCCCGTACTCAAATGTGTAAGCACGACTCAAACCCGTTAGAAACTAGGACACGCCAGAGGCAAAGAGCATAACCAACCGCCCCAGGAGGGGTTTCTTTACCCAGACAACCAGCGCTACGACTTATCTAATTTGAGACATTTCGCGGGTTTCCACATCTGACGTTTTTCTGGGAACATCAAGTTCTCTGAGCAGGAGCCAAAGACCCTACGACTCCCTCTAACTCAGGCATACACTGAGCAAAAAGAGCCCCTCTGTATCAAAGACAGGGCCACACGCCGGGAGCGCACCTTTAGGACGCCTCAACGAGGGGCAAGGCAGAGCTTTACAACGTGTGACCAGAGCGCCAGGAGGCAGGAAAGGCAAAGCTCAGCCCAGGGCTGACTGCGGCCAACACACAGGCTCCCCTAGCGCTTCGCCTTTCCCAGCACGTCGAGATGCTCAAAGCCAGAAAGGTCCCGAGACCCTTCATCCGAGAGGGGGACGGGGCTGAGAGCTCCATGTTTTCCGTGGCAACTCCGGCACGGAAGAGACTTCTAGAGCATTCTGTTATGGCGGGTACCCGTGTGTGTAGGGGCGGGGGGGTGGGGAGTGCAACTGAGCGGCCCAGCAAAACGCAGATTAGTGCTCTGGGGCTGGGAGCCTGGGCTGGGGATGCCGAGCCACCTGCGCCGGGGTGAGGCTCGGTCAAGGGGCGTCCGAAAGGCAGGCGGGGAAGGCCGCCGGGGCAGTGACCGCCCCGCGGGCGTAGGGAGGCTGACGCGCCTTACCTGGGCCCTGGGGCCGGCAAAGTTACACAGCTCCGCCTCCCCGTCTTCGGGGCTCCCGCGGAGCGCGGCGCGGAGCCTCTCCAGGTGCTCCCTCAGGGTGACCCGCTGGTGGAAGGAGAACGCCGGGTGCAGCGAGGCCATGGTGAAGAGCAGCAGCAGTTCCTCCTGGGCCCTGAAGCCCAGCCCGCCGCAGGGCTGGGGCTCGGCGCCACCGCCTTCCGGGCCGGAGCCGTCCTTCTCGGCGTCCTCCTCGTTGTCGCCGTCCTCGCCGGGCTCGTCCTCCGCGCCGCCCCGCGAGCCGTCGCCCCGGGCCGCGCGCAGGCTCTTAAGCACCGAGTCCACCTGGGGCAGGAGGCGGTGCAGGCGGCCGGCGGCCTCACGGTTCTCAGAACCCAGCAGCGCCAGGTAGACGATGAGGCGCGAGCGCACTGCGGGCTCTCGGAAGTCGGCCAGCGGCCCCGGGTCCGAGAGACCGTTGGCCTTGGCCTCCGAGTCGCGCAGGTAGTGGTAGTCCTTGCGCGCCAGGTCCTCCAGGCACGAGCCGAGGAAGCGCAGCTCCAGCGGGTTGCACAGGTCCAGCAGCCCGCACATGAACTCCAGGCGCTGCGCCGAGCCCAGCACCAGCCCGAACCACTCATACACCCGCTCCTGCTCGCGCAGCGCCGCCGTGGGCCCGCCGCCGCCGCTCGGCATGCCCGCCCCCGCCACCGATCCACCAGCAACAGGCTGCCCGAGCCCCCCGGGTGGCGGCGGCGGTGGCGGCGGCGGCAGCGGGGGGCCCCGCGGCGGGCCCGAGAGCGGCGGCGGCGGCGGCGGGGGTCGGCAGTCGCGGCGGCGGCGCGGCGGCGCCTTCGCGCCTGGCCGCGCGTCCGCCTCAGGCTCCTCCGCCTCGGGCGGCGGCTCCGCGGGGTGCGTCGGCTTCAGCGGCAGCTTCATCCTCAGCATCCTCGGCTAAGGCGGCGCGGACATGCGAGCGGGGGCGGGAGGGCGGGGCCAGGAGGAGGGGCGGGGGCCGAGGCGGCGGCGCGGCCGTCAGGAGCGGGTCCCCTCCATGCCGCCGAGGGAGGGCCGGGGGCGGGTCTCGGCCGGCAAGGGGGGCGGTGGCCAGCCGGCGGGGTCGCTGGCGTAGTCTTCCCGGGCCGGAGGCGGGGCGTGCCCGCAGTGGCTCCTCCCCCTGGGCTCCGCGCCGGCTCTAGGAGCCCGGGTGCGGGTGGGAGCGAGCAAGCGAGCGAGCGTGTCCTCCTTCTGCCTCCCTCTCCCGTCGTCCGCACTGGGCTGTGGCGGCGGTACCTGAGCGGTTCCCTCGCGAACCGGTGCGGACCGATCGGCTGGGAGAAGAGGAGGAGCGGCTAGTCGGGGCGGAGACGCTTGCGGGCTCCACTCAGGCACTTCAGCCAATCAGCAGCCCGAACCAATGGTTGCGTAGATCTCCCCGCCCCCGGGGCCCGCCTCTCTGCGAGAAGCCACGCCCAACTGGCCTCTAGGCGCCTTCCCTCTGGACGGCTTCCGCGCGGTCCTAATGTCTGGTGGTTGCCTGCGGGTTGGGGGGAAGACGCTGTGGGACCGTGGGTGGCGGCTAGATGGGCAGGAGCACGGCGAGGAGGATGCAAACCCCACGTGTGAGGAGGGAAGTGGGAAATTGCACCTTTTCCAGGGGCCCGAGCACGGCTTGTGACTACCGACTCTGCCCTACCTCCTCACGGGGGCCGCCGCCCCGGAGCGCCGCCGGGTTCCCTTCGCGGCCGCGTGGTACGCGTCCCAGGAACCGGGCTTCCTCCGGAGGGAGCGCGCTAACCCGCACTTCTTCGGTTCACAGCCCGGCCGACTGTCTGGAAGTCAGCGACAGGACAGTTCCCACCGCAGCTTTACCGGGATCTCTGTGTCGGCTCTCCGGATTGCGGATCGGGGAACAGGGTGGGGAAGCTGGGCTGCGGCTGGGGGTTGGGGGGCCAGGACACCTCGATCCCGGGCGAGCGCTCACCCGGGGCGCGGGCGGCAGGGGTCGACGCTGGGGGCGCAGGGGCGACCCGACCCACGGGAGTTCCACGGCCTCTGGACCGAGGCGGGACGCTCTGGTGTGGACGCCTCTGGCCTAACAGTTACCTCTGGTCTGTAACGCTCTTTGGAAATTATTTCCACGACAGTTAGCAAAAGCCCTCCAAAGCCCCCATCTTTGGGGGATTATTTTATTTTCTACAAAACGTAATATTTTGAATTCCCATGCCGGGAACAGGCTTTCAACTTTTTATTTTACGTTTTCATTTTTAAGGTTTAAAGACCTCCAAAATCTCTTCCCTCTCTCTCTCTGTTTGCTTTTTTTTTTTTTTAATTTATTTATTTTTGTTTGTGTTGGGTCTTCGTTTCTGTGCGAGGGCTTTCTCTAGTTACGGCAAGTGGGGGCCACTCTTCATCGCGGTGCGCGGGCCTCTCACTAACGCGGCCTCTCTTGTTGCGGAGCACAGGCTCCAGACGCGCAGGCTCAGTAATTGTGGCTCACGGGCCTAGTTGCTCCACGGCACGTGGGATCCTCCCAGACCAGGGCTCAGAACCCGTGTCCCCTGCCTCGGCAGGCAGATTCTCAACCACTGCGCCACTAGGGAAGCCACTGTTTGTTACTTTTTAAAAACCAATGGAGCCTAAGTTTTTACGGTCCCACTGGATCTTTTGAGGGTTAACTTTAAAAAGGTGGGTTTAAAAAAAAATCCTTAATGTTTTAAATTAGGAAGTCCTATTATAGCTATATTGTGGCAGTATGTAAAAAAAGAATCACTTTTTACGAAAGTCTTTCTGAAACTATTTGGACATCTGTTGGGAGAGCATATGCTGAGCCCTCTTTACCCCACAGCTTTATGCCCTAAGAAGCTAATTTATAATTCAGTAAAAGGCTGAACTAAAGCCTAAATCAGTTTCAGTGAAAAAATAGGGAGACAATTGTTTTCAACACACTTGAGATTAGTAAAATATATGAAAGCCATTCTTTCCTGTAATTTGCTATTTCCTTGTGTTCTTTTGGTGTGATGTAGAAATCATTACAATCAGGAGAAAACTTTACAAGGACTTTTATTATTACAGTCCTTGCCCCTGTTTGCTGTCAACCTCACCTGCCCTGGAATCTTCTATCCTATCTCATCTGTTCCCACATTTTTGAAGCTTAGGGTGAAATACTTTAGGCAACCAATAATAATCTTGCTAGATACTCACAGGTCCACAGTGAGTCACCCTGTCTAGATGAGGATCGAGGTGATCCAGGCATATGGTCTTCACCTCTTCCTTGGCAACAAGAAGCCATTTGGTATGAACTCCCCACAATACTTGATCCATAAATTTTGGGTCTGAATTCAGATTTGTAATCAATGATGATTACTTTTGTCCTTCTATCTTTCATCCATATTAGAAAATGCAGTGATCAAAGCTCCTACACATACATGACACACAGTGATTTAATGATTCTGGTCATCATCCATCAGCTGGATAATTTGCTATTTATGCCCCAGTACATGGTTTCAGAGGTCCCTCTCCATACCGCTACTCATTAGACCAGGCCTCTGTTTTTTTCCACCCCACCCTAAGTGAGAGAGAACACCTTCAGTTAAGACTAATGTACTACAACAGGGAGGGGCCCAGATGGAAATCCCAAGATGAGGTGTAGGCGTGTTTACTGGAAAAACAACTATCCAGATGATTCTAATAAGACATCCTAGCAAGGTATTCCTCCCACCGGACCTACCTATTGGGAACACCTGCTCTAGATTCCCTGGTATTTTATATATTTTCTATATAATCATTCAGATGGGCCAAATAGTATTGCTATGGTAATGGTGTGTGTGTGTTTGTATCCAGATCTTTCAGAGGAATATATCCTGTAAAAGACATCTTTAAGGACACAAAGTGCTATTGTGTCTTGTCCCTAGATGATACTTATGCATATTCAATATACTTTGTTTTATTTGCCTCTTTAACAATGAAAGATGGTATACCCAGAAGAAGACTGGTTTCAAGTTAAGATTATACTTTGGATTAAGAACCAGCCAGTGTTTGAAGATTGAGGAGACTTTGTAAGCCTTTTGCAGTTGGGTTACTGCAAGAAATTTCACTGAAACCACAATTAATTGGATGGTTCAAGGCAGACTGGTAATGACATCTACTCCATATGGATGCCTAGATACAGCCACGTCTACCTCAGATGATATCCTGCAACAGCTAACCTGATCCGTACCAAGAATTTGTTCTCTTAGTCTTTGTGAATGTTGACCTATCTGCCCCCTTCCCCATTATACCTCCCTGTTTCCTCCATTACAATATAAATATCTTAACATCAACGACCATGTTTTATTCACTTTTATATTTTCACATCTGGAACACAGTAGTTGTTACTAAATGTTTGTTAAATAATGAATGAATAATGCTCCAGGGACCAAAAGTAACTGCTAACAGCTCCTGGGATCACCTGAACCCTTTTCACCTCTAGCAGGGAAGAGAAAACATCGGCTCCCAACCTTGCCAGGCTAGTTCTGAGATTTATTCTAACTGAATTGGCTTCGGTTACATGCCTGTTCCTGATCAATCCTGGAGCCAGAGAAGTGGAGGCAGCTTCTTCAGAACTGTGTGGATCCCCCAAAAGAAATCCAGGGCTTTTGGAAGGAAGGGAAACCTGGATGCTGGGGAAGCACCCAACATGTGTCCAGTGTCATTGTACTTACAATCTATAGTTTTGATCACTTAAGTTGTCATGGGTTTAAGGTACCTCAGAAACAATTTTTTGTTTAGGTCACATATTTTCCTTTTGTTACATCATATTTATTTTAAGAGATTAAATATTAAATTGTCTTTAGAGATTACAGTTAAAAATCTGGTCTAAAGGTCTTGCAAACAACACAGGTAAATTATTCATTGACATATAACTTAAGGGAAAAAATATTGCATATTTAAAATTAAAAGGATAAGTTTTTGTAAGGTTTACAAAAACACCCAATATGACAGATTTGAGATAAAAAGAAATCCTCAGTATTTATGCTGTGACAGTATTCTCATTGATCAGCTGGCAGTCCATGCCCAATACTGTGGTATATGGCACCTTTTCTGGAGGACTACCATTGGGTAAAATTCGGAGTCTCCCTGGAGTTATGGTTCCACTTGTCAGAAAGGTTCTTAGGGACTTAGATTGACTAGGCTGCCTGAATATTCCCACTTGTAAATCAAAACTTTTAGAGAAACCCTGAAATCCACCAATCTTTGAGCCCTGTCCGGAAATAAACTTTATTCTGAAGTGGTTTGGTTTGCAAAATCCTCAGGCTTCTGATTTGTGTTAGAAATTAAGGAACTGGATGACCTTAGGCACTTGTGTGGTTCTTTGGTAGCTTTGCAAATAGACCTTGTACCCAATTGCTCAAAAAGGCAAGGGCTGTCTCTCCCCCACCACCACCACCCCCCAAAAAAAAATCACACTGCCTTCTAGGGACCTGTAGAAAGGTAGAATTGAAGTTCTGGAAGGCTGACTTGCTAGATAGAAAAATAACCTCTGCTCCAGCAGCGTCTCTGGAATAGAATTTGCTGAATTCATGTACTTCTTTAAACATATGGTAACATCATATTATTGGTGAGCTGCTGATTGTCAACCCACCTTAAACCCACCATCTCTTACCCTTTCACCTTCATAAAAGAAGCCTCATTTTTTTTTTCTTCAAGTATCCAGCCTTCTCCCAAAGACCCTGTGTGGCTTGGGGGATACCTTTGCCAGCTCCGTGGATTGAGCAGTAACCCAATCAGGAAAGCCCATACTTCTCTCCAATTGGTTCAGAAACCCAGAATGACTGGGATATATCAAATGGACATATGAGCCAAGAAACTCTATAAAATTGGTACGTGAAGGGGCTCCCACTGGCCAAATCTAGCAGAATTTGAATATCAAAAAGAATAAGATGGAGCCAGTGAATAAAAAAGAATCCAAGTTCATAGGGATTCTCAAAGAAAAAGGGGTGGAGAAGGGTGCATGGAAAGCGCTTCTTTATAGAAGAATGCCAGCTGAAAATTTTAGAAGGAAAGTATCATTTTGCAACCACCAAATGCAATAATTGATCCAGGCATTTTCACCACTGGGTGCAAAGTTGTTGGGAAGCAAAACATTCACAGGTCCTCAAAATAACACCTCACTTAGTTAAAAGGGAGGGATGGTACTTTTACATTAATAAATCTGATGGATACCACCTTAACCATGTGGTCGCAATTAGCATCACCAATAATGAGACAGTCTAACATTCCTCCTCCTATCATGGATGTCATTGGAAGCACACACTATTTGCAGTATTCTTGCCAAAATGTCTACAGTGAATCTAGTCATGGGGAAAGAGACAAAATCTGGATTGGGGACATTATACGGGACAAAGGCCTGAATCAACCAAAATATCAATGTCATAAAAGCAAACACAGGCAGGGGACTGCTGTAGCTTAAAGAAAACTAAAGAGACATGACAACCAAATGCAATTCATGATCTATGATTGGATCCTGGGTTTAAAAAACTCTAAAAGACATTTTGGGAATAATTAGGTAAATTTGAATATGGACTTCTTATTTGATATGGTTACTGTATCAATGCTAACTTTCTTGGGTGAGAATGACATCATGGTTGTATAGAAAAATGTTTTCAGTTGGTTCATGCCAAAGTACTGAATGTTGAAATGTCATGATATCTACAATTTTGTCTTTTAATTTAAAAATTATATATAGAGAAATAAAGCAAATGTGACAAAATATTAACAGTAGACAAATCTAGATGAAGGGTATATGGGTGAACATTGTACAATTTCACTTTTCTTTAGGTGCGTTTTTTTTTTCACAATAAAGTGGGAAAAAATGGCGATTGCAAATACACATCCACAGGATTAGTAAAAAAATAAAACTTGTTAATTTATGAATGGAGTTTAGCACATTTAAAGTCGCTTTTTAAAAACTATTTATTTGGCTGTGCCAGGTCTTAGTTGTAGCACACAGGATCTTCATTGCCGCGTGCAGGATCTTCACTGCTGCATGCGGGATCTTTTAGTTGTGGCACGTGGGGTCTAGTTCCCTGACCAGGGATTGAACCTGGGCCCCCTGCATTGGGAGCTCGGAGTCTTAACCACTGCACCAGCAGGGAAGTCCCTAAAGTTGCTTAATTAACTGGTTTTGTCAATGGGACAAAACATTAATCAAAGTCCCCTTAAAATTATATATAAAATAGAATAATAAGATTTGTAAAAGGAACACAAGCCTAATGGAGAATGGGTTTTCTGAATTTGTTACCTCAATATATTGACCTTTCAAAATATTAGAGAGTAAAGCTGGTTAGAATCAACTTGAAATGGCTTGCAGAGTTATAAGGTGTCCCAAGAGTCAGTTTGTCAATGCATTCTGAAGGAAACCTGGGCCACAGCCAAATGCAAGCAAGCAAGGTCATCCTCAGACGGAAATGTTCCTAAAGAAGAGTGCAAAATCAGACTTCCCTGGTGGTGCAGTGGTTAAGAATCCACCTGCCAATTAATCTTCGTAACATTCTATAAAATGGTATATGCCATTTTATAGATGAGAAAAGCGAGACTAAAAGGTTAAGCTGTTTTCCCAAGGTCTCATGCTAGAAGGTGATGGATACATGTTTCAAACCCTGATTGGCCACCCTACACTGTTTTCAACCATTATACCATCTAGATAATAATTTATCACGTGTTTCCTGACTATAAAAGCCACACACAGTCACTATTAAAATTTTGATTAATAAAAAAAATTTGATTAAAATTAAAATTTTTAAGCAAGCCATAATTCCACTGCCTAAAGGTAACTTATACAATTTATTTCCAATATTTTCCTGTGATGGTATGTGTTTGAGTATGCACACATATATGTGTGTATATTTGTGCAGGGTATATATATTATACACTGTAGTTTTGTGGGTGCTACATTTTTAACTTAAGACTATGTTGATTTCTTAATTTTAATTTTGGATTGTTTATTGCTAGTATACGGAAATACAATTGATTTTTGTATGTTGATCTTGCAGTTTGCACCTTGCTGACTTGTTCATTCTACTAGTTGGGTGAGTGTTTGTGTATGTGTGTGTTTTAAGATCTTTTACGTACAGGATCATGAGTCTGAATAAAGACAAGTTGTATTTTTCCTTCCTGATCAGTATGCCTTTTTTTTCTTCCCTGTCTGCACTGGCTAGAATTTCTAGCACAATGTTGAATAGAAGTGGTGAGAGTAGACATCCTTACCTTATTCCCAACTTAGTGGGGAAAAAATTCAGACTTTCATTGCTGAGTATGATGTTAGTTGTACATTTTTCATAAATGCCCTTTAATAGACTGCAGAGGTCCCTTTCTCGTCCTCGTTTGCTGAGAGTTTTTATCATGAATATCATGAATAGGTATTGGACCTTGTCCTATACTTTTTCTGGGTCCTTTGAGGTGATCATGTGGTGTATGCACTTTGTTGTATTATATTAAATGATATTTAGATGTTGAACCAACCTTACATTCCTGGGATAAACCCCACTTGGTCATAATGCACCATTCTTTTTATATGTTACTGGATGCTGGCCTGCTCTGGCAGCTGTCTCTCATCATGCCTCTCCATGAAGCTGAGGAAAGGGGTGTCTGGGAGCAGCCCCAGGTTAAAATGCCACAAACTTCCACTGATCTCACTGAAGTTCAATAGTTGTCTCAGATAAATTCTTCTCAACTTTTTGTATTTACAGAGTACTGAGATGGTTGTTTTTGATAATTTTGATAATTTTGTCCAATTTTATTGTTGCTGTTTGGGGAAAAGATTTGCTGTGCTTCTCCCTCAGTCATTTGGGTAATCCTGCCCCTGCCCCCCCCAGTTCTTTCTATAGGGATACAATACACATCCCTAACTTTTCATTCCACTTTATTTAATGTTTCTACTTCATACAAAATGTAGAAACCTTGTTATATATAGGTTGATTTACTACTGCTTAGGTTCCTATATAGGTTCCTTTGTTGTGGAATATGTAGGTTCATTTACCACTTAGAGACTGTAAACATCCCTACCTCCTGTCCTTTACACTGTGTTATCATATATCTACACACATGTACAAACAACTTTCAGGATTTAGATTAAATAACCAGTAAGCCTCCTTTCACTCAAAATAAGACAAATGCTTTTAGCAGAGAAAAAAAGTTATAACAAAAACTCTTTACATGTGTCCTGCATCTATAAATAGCACGTCTTTGCCTATAGTTTAAAATTCTTCAAAGAGGAAAGAATGCCTTTATATTTTAGGAACTAGTGCCTAGAATAGTAGCTCTAATTCTTTCACTGTATAAAAGGTGCAGCAGGTTATTTGGGGCAAAAGTATTGTGTGCAGAGTGAGTGATCTGTGTATATTTGTAACACCTTTGCCCTCATGCAATCTCACAGAACTGAACTGACATACCTTTTACACCAGGAGAGAATCAGCATCCACCAGTATTTTGCAACTATGTGATCACTAATCATTAATATCCCTTAGGCTGTTCAGGAAATGGTATATTTTCTATTCCAGACTATTCTAGTTTATAGCAACACAACTGAGGAAAAGTTTTCAGGGTGTGTTTTTTGCTTTGTTGTGTTTATTTTTTTGAGGACAAACAGTTTATTTTTCAGTTCTATCTTTTAGAATGTATTTTTCCCCTAGCCCTAAAAATCACCTCTTGGTGAGGTGTACTGTTAATTTTATCCTGTGTGTATGTTCGCATGCCTCTGTGTATGCCACAGTTATCTGTTCAAGAAAGTTAATTTTTAGTGATCAGAGAGCACGTTTATCTAACTTGCCAAAAATAGGCACATTAGACTTCCATTTCATTCCTTGTCTGTAATGTTTCTTACATCCTCCTAATTCTTCTAAGACTTAACCACTCTCAAGGACCAATGTCAAATCTTCACTCTTTCAGGAACTCTCCCATTGCTATCCCACCTGGAAATGGTCTTTTTTTCCTTCCTTCATTTATTTGTTTAGCAAATACGTATTGAGTACCTACTCTTTGTAAGACACTGATTATGTGACAGAAGATAGGTAAAAGTTATCTGTATCAAAGTTATGTGTATCTGTATGCACATTGTAGATATATGTTTCTAAATATTATTTTCTCAGTTAAATTGTGAGTTGCCTAGGGCTACACCCTCCATCTTATTATTTATTGCATTCCTCATAAAATTTAGCAGAGTGACTTCTATTAAGACTTAAAGGAAAAGTTTAATTTGTATGATGATTATATTTGCACTCTTTCTTTAAATATACTTAAGTATGCAAGACACAAATAGCTCTAATATTTAGTTACACCATTTAATCATTCCACAAAAAATATTCTAATACGGGTATGGAACTAAACTTTAAAGTTGATGAAAACTCAGTCCCCTCTTCACATCTATATAATCACTCCTATCTGGCACCCCCCTCCCCCCAATTATTTTCCCAGGCTCTGTAAGAATGTTGTGTGTGTGTGTTTAAACATATAAATATAAGGCATTAAATAAACCTGGTCTTTGTCAGATTCCCATCTGGTGTGCCGGAGTGTAGGACCCCATAGAAAAAGCACTGTCCTAGGAATTAGAACATAGAGCTTCTAATCCTTCACTCTTTTCTACTTCCTCCTTTGAAAAATATAGAATACGGGAGACACTGGGCTGAGCTAAGATCTCTTCTAGCTCTAAAATCAGATGAGCTTATGTGGACTGACTTCTTTGAGTACAAATCAGGAGATGGAACATCAGAATTTAGTGTACAAATGTAGGTTACATCACTTGTAAATTTTAGCCTACTGTCTCCTCATTTCCTTTTATGGCAAACCTTCTTTGTAAATCCTGTTTTCCCAGTCTCGAAGGCCCTCCTCAGCTCATCTGTGTTTATCTAGGTCTTACCATCCTTCAGTGTCAGATTCCACCACTGCCAGAGGAATAGAACTCACCTGTCTCCCCAGGCATTCCAGTCCCCACGAGTCTCATCTCCCTCTGAACTGTGGGGGCCCTTACCACCCAGTTCAGCAATGCTGTTTTCCCCCAATTATTTCTATATGTAATTCTTGTCTATCCTATGGGACACAGACCACATTCTATATTCCTCTTTAGGCCTCCATGTCACACAAATAAACTGATTAAAGCTTGATTTTTAAATTCAAATATGGTCACAGTAGTTAACTGCTAAAAACCTTTCAGAGGCATAGGTAAAATAAAGGACATTTTGGTATAAATTAGATGTGTGGGAAACTTATTTTAAGGGAATATTTGCTTCAAACAACTTTAAGTAACTGATTTTGCTAGGAACCTTGATGCTAAATAGGTTAGAGTGTAAATTGCTACAATCATTTCGTAAAGCAATGTGACACTATGTGTCAAGAATCTTAAAACTTTTTGTACCATTTAGTATAGGTTCCAGAACCCCCTTGGATACTAAATCTGAGGATGCTCAGGTCCCTTATATACAATGGCACAGTATTTGCCTATAACCCATGCATATCCTCTCGTATACTTTAAGTCATCTCTAGATTACTTATAATACCTAATGCAATGTAAATACCGTGTAAATAATTGTCAGCCTATGGGAAATTCAAGTTCTGCTTTTTGGAACTTTCTGAAATTTATTTCTTCCAAATATTTTTTTTTTTTTTTTTTTGCGGCACACGGGCCTCTCACTGTTGTGGCCTCTCCCGTTGCAGAGCACAGGCTCCAGACATGCAGGCTCAGTGGCCATGGCTCACGGGCCCAGCCGCTCCGCGGCATGTGGGATCCTCCCAGACCAGGGCACGAACCCGCGTCCCCTGCATCGGCAGGCGGACTCCCAACCACTGCGCCACCAGGGAAGCCCCTCTTCCAAATATTTTTGATCTGAGGTTAGTTGAATTGTGTATGCAGAACACACAGATATGGAATGCCTGACTATATACCTATTTCTGGGAATGATTCCTAAGGAAATAATTCTAAAAAACAAACAAACAAACAAAAACACAAACTTTATATGCAAACATGTTCATAACAGGATAATTTATAATATTAATGTCCAAAAATAAGTGAATGGCAAATGCATTATATTCAAATGAGAGAATATTACATAACCATTACAAAAATGGGGTTGGTAAAATTTGTACCAACAGGGAAATGCTATAATATAATGTTAAGTGAAAAAAAATCAGGGTATAAAATTTTACAAGTAGCATGGTCAAGATAATACGCCAAAAATATGAGTAGAAAAAAGAAATGGAGAAGAATACCTGAAAATGTTAAGAGGAGTTATCTTTAATGGTGAAATTACAATTTGAATTTTTTTCTCCTTCTACTTTCATCTGTTTTCCAAATTGTCAAAATGGGGCATATATTAATTTTGGAAAGGAAAACCATGTACTTTCAACTACAGGGTCATCGGATTTCCCAGGTGGCACAGTGGTTAAGAATCTGCCTGCCAATGCAGGGAACACGGGTTCGAGCCCTGGTCCGGGAAGATCCCACATGCCTTGGAGCAACTAAGCCCGAGCGCCACAACTACTGAGCCTGAACCCGTGAACCACAGCTACTGAAGCCTGCGCGGCTAGAGCTCGTGCTCTGCAGCAAGAGAAGCCACCGCAATGAGAAGCCCGCGCACGATAACAAAGAGTAGCCCCGCTTGCCGCAACTAGAGAAAGCCCGTGCACAGCAATGAAGACCCAACGCAACCAAAAAACATAATAATTAATTTAAAAAATACAGGGTCATCAACGATTCAAGTTTCAAGCAGAAATTTTTTAGAGTTTAAATATCTTAATGATTTAGTGTCTGAAGTATGTGTTTGTTATCTAAATAGAAGTTCAATCTTTCTTTTCCCTAAGGGCTGTCAAGTCTGAAGAGCTTTCTAACCACTTGGTCACTATTTCGAGTCCTTTCCTCACACTTTCCAGTTCATGTTGTCCCATGGAGTCCTTGGCCTGTTTGGCTTTGACAGATTTGAGAATAAGCTGTGAATGACGAGGCTCACAGGCTCCTTCCCTCCACTTTACGGCCAGACTATCAGCAAGTTCAGGAAGTTCTCAATCAGTCCTTTTTCTGGCAAAGGCAGAAATCCTGGATATGGTTCATTCACAATAGGCTGATTAGGGTGTCAGAGATTCCTGGTGGCCTTTTCATATCAAGCAATGTATAGATGGGGTAAGTTAAGCCATGGATGCATAGATACCGAAGCAGCTACTGGGAAACTTTATGGTAATAATAAAGTAGATGCATTTTGCTTAATGCTAGAATAAATACACATGATGCTAACCTTTAAATCTGTTTAAACTTCTTGTTTAGGAATATCTGCCATAGAATAACTTGTGTATCTTAATCAGGTTCAAGGGCACAAATGAACAATTATAATAAACAGGATCAGATAAAACCACTAAAAAGGGAAAGAGAATATCCTGAGAACAGAAATGAAACTTAAATGATAGAAAGAAAATGAAATGAAACTGAAACTTAGCCAGCAAAGCTATTTGAAAAAAAAAGTCCTGATCATAACAGAGTTCTAACAGGTAACTATATATTATCCAGTATTACCAAGAGTAAAGATGTCTTAAGTTTTCCTAAGTTACATATAGACTCAAAATGAAACATGTAGCCAGCTGTGTGATCTTGCTGAAGTTACTTAACCTCCGAGTCTCAGTTTACTCATCTGTGAAAATAGGGATAACAGTACACGTCGGCCTAGATTCAATATAGACTCTCAGGGTTTTAAGGGGACTTAGAGACCACCAGGCCTGACCCCCTCCATTGATTCAGGGCCTCAGTTTTGCCATGCTTCCTCCCAGCCCCCTCACATTCAGGGCCCATCTCTCCTGGTCCTATAGTGAGTTCTAGAGGCAGCCGAGGTTTCTGTTGGGCCCACTGAAGTTCTCAGGCAAACTGAATGCCAAGCAATGTGAGGGAGGAGGTGAGAGGGGAAAGGCTGGGAGGACATTAGACTGATCTGCCTTCGGAAGGTGGCTCTGGGGGGACAGCTGAGTGGTCCCAGGCAGCTTGGACAGGATACAACATTCATTGTTGTCAGAGAGGGGGTCTATATAGTGCTATAAAGTGACGACGGAGCCAGAAACAGGAGACAGGGGTGGGGTACCACCAGGGCACATGACCTGGGCAGACAGGACACCATGCTCAGAAATGAAGAGCCCTATGCTTCTTTGGATGCTCTGCTATCCCCATCTTGAAATTCTTAATCTTTTCACAGAGGGCCTGGCAATTTCACTTTGCACTGGGTTCCCCAAATTGTGTAGCCAGTCCTGATACAACGTCCAAGATTTCCTTAGCAGAGGGCTGGTGGGGAGACGAAGAGGGGGGACACAGGGAGACCAGGAACTGCCCTGGTGTGTGTGATTTTTTCCCTAAATTCCAGTAAATGGTAGGACAGGGCTGCACTGTGCTTCCTGCCCCCTGAGGATGGGCTGAGCACCTGAAGGAGTTTGTGGAGGCTGAGGCTCGTTCCCATAGAAGCAGCTCCACAGAGGTACCTGGGAGAGGGGCAAGGAAGGGTCTGGTTGTTGTCTTATTTTCTCTTTATTTTGTTGAAGTAAAATTCACATAACATAAAAGTAACCATTTAAAGTATAGCATTCAGGGAATTCCCTGGCAGCCAGTGGTTAGGACTCTGCGCTTCCACTGCTGAGTGCCCCAGCACTCAGTTCGATCCCCGGTGAGGGAACAAAGATCTCACAAGCTGCGCAACGGGGCCAAAAAATAAATAAATAAAAGTATAGAGTTTAGTGGTATTTCGTACACTTACAATGTTGTGCAACAATCACGCCTATCTAGTTGCATCACCTCAAAAGGAAACCCTGTACCCATTAAGCAGTCACTCCCTATTCCCCCTCCCCATACCCACTGGCAACCACTAATTTTCTTTTCTGTCTCTATGGATTTACCTATTCTGGACGTATTGTATAAATGGAAGCATACACGATATGACCTTTTGTGACTGGCTTCATTCACTTAGCATCATGTTTTGGGGGCTCATCCACGTTGTAGGATACAGCGGATAGCACTGTAGTATTATGGCTGAGTTAGATACCCTTGTGTGGACATACCTCATTTTGTTCATCCATTTATCCATTGAGGGACATATGGTTGTTTCCACCATTTGGCTATTGTGCATAGTGTGGTAATGAGCATTCATGTACATGTATTTATTGGAGTATCTATTTTCAGTCTAGGATCATATGGTAATTCTATTTTTAACTTTTTGAGGAACTGCCCAACTGTTTTCCACAGCAACTGAACCATTTTACATTCTCACCAGCAATGAATGAGGGTTCCAATTTCTCCACATCTTTGCCCACACTTGTTATTTTTTTGTTTATTTTATTTTTGTAATTGTAGTCATCCTCCTGGGTGTGAAGTATATCTCATTGTGGTTTTGATTTACATTTCCTTAATGACTAATGATGTTGAGCATCTTTTCATGTGCCTGTCGGTCATTTATATATTTTTGGAGAAATATCAGGCTCTTTGCCCATTTTTAAATTTAGTTGTTTGTCTTTCTGTTGTTGAGTTCCAAGAGTTCTTTATATGTTCTGGATGCAAGTCTCTTATCTGATACAGGTTTTTTCAAGTATTTTCTCCCATTGTGTACATTGTCTTTTCACTTTCTTGATAGCCCTTTAATACACAAAAGTTTTTAATTTTTATGAAGCCCAATTTGTTTGTTCTTTTGTTGCTTGTACTTTTAATGTAATTTCTAAGAATCCAGTGCCAAATCTGAAGTCAGGAAGATTTACCCCTATATTTCCTTCTAAGAATTTTATAATTTTAGTTTCTAAATTTAGGTCTTTGATTTATTTTTTAAAATAAATTTACTTATTTATTTTTGTCTGCGTTGGGTCTTAGTTGTTGCACGCGGGCTCTCTCTAGTTGCGGCGAGCGGGGGCTACTCTTAGTTGCGGTGGGCGGGCTTCCCATTGGGGTGGCTTCTCCTGTTGCGGAGCACGGGCTCTAGGGTGCGCGGGCTTCAGTAGTTGTGGCTCACGGGCTCTAGATCACAGGCTCAGTAGTTGTGGCGCCCGGGCTTAGTCGCTCTGCAGCACGTGGGATCTTCCCAGACCAGGGCTCAAACCCGTGTCCCCTGCATTGGCAGGCGGATTCTTAACCACTGCGCCACCAGGGAATCCCTGATCTATTTTTTAGTTAATTTTTGTATATGCTATAAAAGAGGTCCAGCTCATTCTTTTGCTTGTGGATATCCAGCTGCCCCAACACCATTTGTTGAAAGACTGTTCTTTCCCCATTTTATTGTCTTGACATCCTTGTCAATTAACTATAGATATATGGGTTTATTCCTGGACTCTCATTTCTATTCCATTGATCTATACGTCTTATCATTTTTAATTAGTGTGGATAAATATGCATAAGAATGCCTTGCACAGAGTCATGGTAATGTATCAATAAATTCTGGCTGAAGATCAGATACATAGCACTTGGTAAATTTGATAAAATAGTAGAGCTGTACATGCCCACTACTGGTTGGGAATAATTCAGTTTCAATTTATAGAATTGCATCATGTATTTTAGGGCTGGAGAGAAACTTGATAGGTCCTCTATTGAACGTAAATAAGAATGCATTGCAGTAAGGTGCTCATTCAAAAATCAAATAATGATGTGAATAATGCTGATCATCTCTACTGGAGGAAAAAAATGCTACACATTAAACACATTACTCATTATATATTTATTTAACAATCTTGGACTTTATTAATAAAATGTTTTGTAGCAAAAAAAAAAAGAGTAGAGCTGTTAACATTAAGCATAAATACTGCAAACACGTATACTGAGACAGCAATTTAGGGACCTTTGCAAGAGCCTGAAATAAATATATAAAGAGACAACCTGAGGAGCCTTACTTGGAAGGCCTGGCCTAGAAGCAATGGTGTTTATCTTGGTGGTTGAACTTGTTCTACAAATTCAAGCAAACATCTTACGGACGGGCACATCCATCAAGGACACTGCAAACAACTCAGAACACAGTGCTCCGTATGCTAAAACCAGGAAGGAATTATGATGCATTTGCTTGCAGCTATTTTAAATCACCCCCTCTTTTCAGTTTGGTAACATGATTTGCTTTTCTCTCTCTTTAGATGAAGTGGTGAAGCTTTCTAGGAGTGAATTTAGTTTAAATAAATTCAATGAAATGGTCTAAATAAATTGTTTACTATTTAAATTTTAACTAAATTAACAATTAATTATTAATTATATTTTAATTTTATTACCATGTATGCATATTATTTATATAATTATATTATATTTACAGGTAACATTAATATTTTTTGTTAATCACAGTTATTAGTACTATTTAATTAATTAAAATGCTTGAGAATAATTCTTTAACTCAACAATTTATTGAGTGTTTACTTGGTGTAGCAGGCTAGATGAGGACATTTGTTCGTTCATTGAACAAACATTGTCTGAGCACACACACGCCCTGGGCACGGGGGTGGGACAGGAACAGACCCTGCTTTCCTGAAGCTGCTGTAGGTAGCAGAGGTCACAAAATGTTTCCAGGGCTCCACCTGCCCTGGCTACTGCCTCTGTCCTCGTCCCAGGGCGCTGACCTCACCACTTACTCAAGCCCACAAGGGCACCTCCCCCTTAGCCTCTCAGCTTAGCCAAGACATATAGGAGTTTTTCATATGAAATCTTACTTGGATGCTAAGGGAAATCCCAAAAGAACAAGAATAAAAGAAACAACCAAAGCAGAGAAAAAGACATGGATCACTTATCTTGCGGGAACAAGAGTTCTTCATTTCAGTTTTACCGAGAGAATCTTTCGCCAAACCCCAGTTTTCCACACACCATCCCCAATACTCCTAGCAAACTCCTTCCCTGCCTGCCGGGCTCTTAGAAGGCTCTCCAAGGGAGGGATAGGATGTTTTCTGGGACCCAACAGGCTACTCTAGATAGGTTTCAGAACCTTCAAACTATCTCTAGGGGTAATTGACTTAGGAATAAACTCCCCTCCAGCCCTAGGTTCACCCCTAACCTTTGCAGGGGTGCAGGGGAAAGGTACAAAGGGAGGCCCGCATGCCATAGGTCTACAAATCCAGATATAAATCAAACTAACAAACTGTTAAATGGTATTCACATGCTCCTTCCTTGACAAGTATAACTTCGCAATGACATGGCAAGCATGTTCCAATTTAGAATCCCCTGCCTCTGCCCGGGGCCAACCCTGTCACTCTTCTCGTCTTACCCCAGGAAGGACCTTTCATGTATGTAGGTGGACACTCCAGCCAACATGTCCAAGTTCTGCATTAACTGCTTACAACTGCATTTGAATCTACGATTATCTCAATAAAACTTTTAATTAAAAGAAAGAGAGTGTGTGTGAGTGTGTGTGTGTGTATGTTTGCAGCATGGCCCATATACTCAAACTAGATGTGCCGCTGTGCTGGGCTGTCTGCTCTCAAGAGCCCCCTCTGGTCATTTTCAACCTGGCCCCTCCTCAGAGGACAAGAAGCCCACAGGCTACAGGGTCTTGCCTAGGGCTGCTGGGTGCTTCCCCTTCCAAACCAAGGCCTTGGAATTCCCTGAGGAAATAGCCTCCAGCCCACTTCCGGGGGCCTGCGTGGTCTTTCCCTTTTGCCGTCCTCCTGAGTGACTTGTCCTGCACTGCCGGTGTGTTTGCACTTCTAGGCCCAAGGGTAGCCTGAGGGGTGGCTGTTTGTGGAGCGTATGAACAAAGCTTGATTTGGAAAATGAAGGCTTAGAACGTTGGTAACAACTCATGGCCGTGACCAGTGAGGGGAAGGGGAGACAGGCACATGGTTTCTTTCCCTTTAAGATTCTGGAAAGGAAAGTGAGAAGACAAAGCCAACCTTAACACACACTCTCTGACCTCTAGTGAGTGGGACATGGTTCATAAAACACAGAGACAAAGATCAACTGTTCTGCTCCAATCAACCACAAACTATTGTGACATCCAGCAAAATGTCAGGCACCAATGCAAAGAGTAAAATACTGAAACCTGAAATTGAACGAAGGATGCTTCATTATTTCAACCTTCAAATCACAAGCTGATTGCACTTCTCTGGAAAGAAGGGCTGTTGATTTTGGCATCCAACGCCCCACAGTTCAAAGCACAGTAAACCTTTCTACGTCTTTCTGGCCCCGCCAGGACATTTGACCAGGAGGCCCACAGTGGAGAGCTGTTTCTTATGTTAAATCCTGTCAGACACGAGGATTTCCTGGAGCATACAACAACCCCATTCTCTGAGGAAAACGCAAATCTGAGACCTGACTGTTGTGGCACAGAAGGAAGTAGGACATACGGGAGAGCTGATCTCGGAGTACAGTTTAGAAGTTTCTGGAGGTTTAATATTAGTAACGGAATCATCTGTCAATCACCAAGTGCCGAATGTTTTAGAGTTTGGAGCATTTCTTTTTCTATTCCAGACTAATTTATACTTCACAGTGGAGTTTTGGAATTACCATCTTAGGTATTTATACACTGCCTCATTCCCCTCCCAAAAGGATTCGAAACAGCTTATCTCCCTTTAAGATTAATGTGTTTGCATCCTAGAACTCTACAAAATGCATTTGGTTTTATATTAGTCAGCCAGAAATTCTCTTGGGAAATTGTCAGAGAAAATAAATAACGGCACGGGGAAAGGCAGAGTTAAAGCAGAGGACACTTGGGTATGAGTGTACTGGAAACATGTTTCTGCTGTGTCTGTTCTGGGGGAAAGGGCAGCACACTTCAAAAACTAATTTCTAGGGGATCGTTCTGGAGAACACAGCCTGACACACAGACAGTGCTCAATAAATATTTGTTGAATGGAGCAGAGTCTCCCAATCAGCGTGCTACAGCCTGTGGAAGGGATGGGGTGGCCGGTGCCCTCTGCCACAAAGATTATGATTTCCTATGTGAGCCATGCTGGAAATCCATCACCTGGTCCAGCCCCGTCATACTCTCCTCGCTCTGATAGTACCATGCGCTCCTCCAGGGCAGGGAAGAGAGCTCGTCTGTATTTATGTCTTAAGAACAAGGCATCATGCCTGGCATCTGGTAGGTACTAAATAAACGCTGAGCAGAATTTGCAAGCATGCTTTTTATAACTTCCTCCAAGTCATCTATTAGAATGTTGAGCAGTAAAAGATCAAGAACAGAACTATTGATCCTCCAGGTGCCAGGCTGACAATAATATATTAATCCATACTGGAGGGAGGTGAGGTCTAAAAAGGAGGAGACTTTGTTGGGACATGACGGTTTTGTTCAAACACTAGAACGGCTGTCCCAGGGGCAAGCTGGGCACAAATGAGTGAAAACTAGAAAAAAGGTAAAGTTCTCCCAAGAAGAGTATTGGGGGTAAGTCCTGGGGAAAGGGGCATTCTCATAACTGCTGGAATTAGGGTAGATGTTCAGTTTTTCTGGGACAGAATTTGGTGATTTACATGAAAAGCCTTAAATATGTGCCAAACCTTTGACCCAGGCATTTCACTTCTAAATTTTGATCGCTGAAATTAAATCAACTTCACAAAGATATATGTACAAGGATGTTTAATGGTGTATTGGTTATAATGGTGAAACATTTAGAATAATGTAAACTTTCAACAACAAGACCTTAAATAATTCATTGAATATAGTTAGTGAATATAATATTACACAGCTATTAAAATGATGATGGAGAGGGAATTCCCTGGTGGTCCAGTGGTTAGGACTCGGCGCTCTCAATGCCAGGGGCCTGGGTTTGATCCCTGGTTGGGGGACGAAGATCCTGCAAGCCATGTGGCGTGACCAAGAAAAAAAAATGGTGACGGAGAGTTATACTTATTTGAATGAAAATGCATTTGTATGATATGGTTAAGTAAAAAAAAAAGTGAGATACAAATGGTGCCATTTTGGTTCGATAGAAATATATATATATTATATACATTTTATATATATAATATATATGTGGGAAAGAGAGAGTGAAAAAGAGAGAGAGAGAAATTCTTGAAGAATACATATCAAAACGCTTCCGGTGATTCTCTCTCCGGGTATCAGGAATACAACTAATTTAATATTTTCATTTTTACCTGTTGTTTCTCAACTTCTAACTACAGATATGTAATACTGTAGTAATAATAATAATAATAAAAGTTAGGACTGATGAAAATGTGTCCCTGCTGTTCATTAAATTGGTGAGCTTTCTGCTATCCAAAGTACCCAGCTAGGGCTGAAATGGTTACCTGGCTGGATGTTCTGGGAGGGAAGCTGGAACAGAAGAGGCTAAAACCACTTCTAGCTGTCTATACGCTGATCCCATGAAGGAAGACGGTGACATTGGAAAATGTGCCTAAGTCCCTGGCACGCTTTGTCAGGCAAATGGGGTTTTTCAGGACTAGTATTTTAAAATTTTTGGCAAGGCTGTTTTGTTTTTGATGATGAGAATGTCCTTTAAAATCAGAAGTTAGATTCTTAGTATTTGCCTCTTTCTATGCTTTCTTAATGAGCAACGGCATGAGAATTGGAATCTTCTCACTTTGTTCCCTGCTTTGGCACATAATACTCTATACAGATACTTGTGTCTGGACCTGGAAACAGAGATAATATTTGCCTCTCATCCCACAGGGTACACCGTAAGCTCCAGGAGGCCAGGGATTTTGTTCATTTTGTTTCAGAGCCCAGAAGGGTACCTGGCACACAGAAGGCACTAGGTAAATATCTTTCGAATGAGTCAGTGAACGTCGGCAGAGTGAAATAGGCAACTTGGAAGAAGCTGGTCTGCAAATACATGCTTTTGCTGTATTCACTTTACTTAAGTTTAAAAACATGAGTTTGTAAACAGAACTCCAAAAACTCATTTTTTGAATGTAATGAATTTTTCAAATTACTAACATTCTTTAAAAAGCAGGTATGATCATCATACAGCCATCTATTAAAAAATGAGAGCTACAGGTTGTGTTCTAGATAACCACTGTTCAATAGAACTTGCTGTGACAAAAGAAATATTCTACATCTGCATTCTCCAGTATGGTAGCCACTAGCCATATGAGGTCTTGAGCACTTGAAATGTGGCTGGTTGAGAATGAGGAGGTGAGTTTTACATTTTATTTAAATCTAATTAATTTACTTTTAACTTTGAATAGCCACAGACGGTTGGTAGCTGCGATATTGGGCAGTACAGTTCAAGACTGAACTTCTCATCCTAGTGTACGTGACATGGTAAATACCACGTGTTTGCCAAGACACTGTGTATAAACATGATTGGGTCTTGCACTGAAAGAAGAGGATGGAAATAACCCCAGGAAACCAGTATGCATGACAGTAGAGTATTTTTCATAAATTTAAAAAGTGCCTTGACCACACAGCCTTCCTAATCTCCAGTGGTCCTGCTACCTTCTCGACATGCCACAGATTTATTTGTATCCAAGATAAGGTTTAGAAGAGTTACAAAATCCAGAGCAAAGATCTGTGCAGTGCACACTGTCAGCATTAGAATGAAAAGTGCAATTTGTATGAAAAGTCTTATTTTTACTCTAGATTAGTTGATGATTCCACAATATTGCTTTGGTAATGTTAGTGATAAAGGTTTTTGCTTGCTTTCACTTAAAAATCCCCACACTACCTTCAAAGCAGATAACAGCATTGGGGAATTAAATGAATGTAGAACTCAGGCAACCAATCAGAAGAACACCCCCCACCCCCCACACTGCCTTCCTCAGAAACCTTCATAAAACATTCACGCAAAGTGTTCTCCTTTAAATTAACTATTCATCTTAATTCTTCATCTTCTTGATGTATGACTGTCCTATGGCCTTTCTTAGTGATTTAGATATTACTGTAGGTCAAAGAACAGAAGGCAATTTCAGAGAAAAGCAAAAATGGAGGAAGAACACAAAGTGAATATATTTTTGTGGAATTAAACTGAAAAAAATTGCTATAACTTTATGATGAATTATAACCAGCGGTTAAATGAGTGCAATCACTTCATTATCACTAAGCTGCTATAACAAAAATACCATAGACTGGGTGGCTTATGAACAGCAGAAATTTATTTCTACAGTTCTAGAAGCTGGGAAGTCCGAGTTCAAGGCCCTGTCAGATTCAGTGTTTGATGAGAGCCTCGTACACAGACTTTTTACCATGTCCTCAGGTGGCAGAAGGGGTGAGGGAACTCTCTGGGGTCTCTTTTATCAGAGCACTAATCCCATTCATGAGGACAGGATCACCTATCAAATCACCTCCCAAGGTCCCCTTCCTAATACCATCACACTGGGCATTAGGCTCCAGTGTTTGAATTGCGGAGGTGGGGGAACACATGCACTTTGAATGGATATTCTGTCCATACCCCTGCATAATTTTATAACATCATGCATTGACTATTTGGAAACTATTGGTTCCCTGAGTTGTGGACTTCTTCCAAATGTTGACCCATTTCATTACACAATATCAAAAAACCACATTCATTATTACCCACACCAAACTCATCTGAAAAGTCTTTAAGTATTGGGATGCTGTCAAGCTTATGATGCCTGATACGAGATTTTTAAAAATCGAATTTTTGCTTAAAAGCTCAAAGAAACAAGTATTATCGGTTGCTTTTCCTTGGTGTGACAAGCTCACTTGGTGCATTTTCAAGAAAATGCCCACCAAGCAGGCAAGTCTGAATAACCCTAGTTGCCAGCTGTTCTTTCAAGTAAAAAGGATATTCCATGAAGAAAGCAGTTGGTTCAGCTCACCACTTAAATGGTGGTACAAGTGCTTTTTCTGGAGATAACCATGATGGTTGGATACACGGCAGAGTGCTTTATGCATACTTTCTATTCCATCTTCTGTGACTTTCAAAGTGGGCAACTGTACCCTATAGATGCACAAGGAACCCTACTGGGGTACTGGAAGGAAATAACAGAACTTCTACTTTTATATATTTTTAATCTCATCCTTTTGTCACTTCTATTTTTGTGTATGGTTTATAACACACATACCATACAGGAGCTTATGTTTATAATTCATTTATAAATAAGTAAACGCACACTGGGATGCATGCTCAAATTTTTTATTGGTGGAGTCCGCAATCAAGAAAGTTTGGGGGGGCTTCCCTGGTGGCGCAGTGGTTGAGAGTCCGCCTGCCGATGCAGGGGACACGGGTTCGTGCCCCGGTCCGGGAGGATCCCACGTGCCGCGGAGCGGCTGGGCCCGTGAGCCATGGCTGCTGAGCCTGCGCGTGTGGAGTCTGTGCTCCGCAACGGGAGAGGCCACAACAGTGAGAGGCCCACGTACCGCAAAAAAAAAAAAAAAAAAAAAAAAAAAAAAAAAAAGAAAGTTTGGGGACACCATTATGAACAGCCAGGGTAAAAACACCTCATTGAAACAGGCTGGATGAAATCCTGTGGATGTCAGAACACAAGCAGCAGGTCACTTTGCCTTTCCTGGCCCGGAGGAGCGTGAAGTCGGTGGTGTAGTGTGAGAACGTTGCCCATCCGCCCTTAGGGCCTGTGCTGCCTTCGCTGTGGAGTGAGTGATGGAAAGTCCCTCCTTGGGAGCTACTGTCAGGTCTCCTGGACTGTCTGTCGCATTGAAGGACTTCCTGGTGCTTCACTTGAATGTCCACCTGAAGTCACTGCCCTCCACTGTAGCTTTCAGGGCAGTACCTGCCCTGCTGTTTCCACTGCTCGGGGGCCCTTGAACCTTCTGCCCTCCCACCTTCCAACCCCACCCCACTGAGCCTGGCCCTGAAGCAGTGACATCTGGTTGCAGTCACAGAACAAAGGCTTCCCAGAGCCTGCGGGATCTTGTGGCTTCCGGTCCCACAGGGCCTCACCCACTGGTACCCTTGGGGGCTTGCGGGGAGACTGTGGAGTGCCCCAGGGCTGACCACACAGCTGAGCCCCGCCAGCTGTGCGGCCACTTGGCACAGGCAAAGCGTCTCGACCTTCCGCAGTCTCTAGCCAGCATCCCTAATACCCTACTCATGCCCCCAAGCGTGGGCTGTTGGCCCCAATGGACAGACAGCTTGTTGTGTCCAGACTCACCCATTGCCTCTGACAACTGACTTTAAAAATTACTGAAGCTTACTGACTCTTTCCCTGAGACTTGTCACCAGGTTGCCTTAAACACCAGTCAGTGCAAAGAATCCTTCTCAAGATGGACACCCCTCAGGTACAGTGGGGCAACTAGAACTCTACATCTCACTCTGAGGGTGGATGCTGTAGTTGGTCAAGGCCTTAAATGCTTTCCAGAAAATTCTTTCTAGTATTCATTTCATTCCCTTTCCCTCACAATGAGCTGTTAATGATTCCAGTTATGCAAGAATGTGATTACCTTTTCAAGATAAGAAGAGCTTTTCTGTTCTCTAATCTTTCTCAGGTAATATACTTCTGTATTTTCTTCCCTGGCTCCATCCCCTGGCCCAGACAAAGGCCTTACACATGTGTTTACATTTCGTTCTAAGACACTGGTTTTAGCCTCCCCATGGGGTTAGGGACCTGATAGGAAGGAACAGTGTATTGAGTAGCTTTCACTTGCTTTTCATCTTAGTTCTTAAAAATGCTTCACCTTGACAATGATGCAGTTAGTGAATTGTTTATATGGGAGTGTGTCCTGTTGTTCTCCTGAAAGACACATGACTGGAATCCCTCTAGCCTTCCAAGCTTTCTTTTTCCTCTTCTCTCTTTATGGCTAGAGGGGAGGTTTCCCTCTCGGGCATTCTGACTCATTCTGTTGTGCCTTTCCCTAAGAGCCTGAAGCATGTTTATTGGAGGGTGTGGGACACAACTGCATATTCTGTTTCATATCTCAGCAACGCCAGCAAGACTTTCTACCCGCGTTACCACTCCTTCCAAATCTTTCTCTTTACCTGCTTTCTAGATCCCAAATAAAAATCCTATTTATCTGTATCTACAAAAGGTAGAGTGTTATAATAAAAGGTGAAAAACATAAGCCTTGAAGACACAGAGATTTTAAAGGTATAAAATAAAATAATAATGAAATAATAAAAGAAAAATAAATTCACCATCAAATACTAGAAACCCATACATGGTTGAAGAAAAAACAAGAGCAGGGCATGAGGCTCTTGTTTCACTGTGTTCGATTTTGGTTACTCAGGGATAAAAACCAGGTTTTGTTTATCTCTGTGTCTCCAGTACCCAGCACTGTGCTTAGGAAACAGTGGATGCTCAATTAAGGTTTATTAATGGGAAGAAGAAAAGAGTTTCTGAGAGAAGAATGGAGAAAGCCTATTGAGAGAGAAAATCGGAGTCTAGCACATTAACTAAAAGAAACTCAGTGACTTTCTGCACCACAGAAAAGGTTATTTTATGCAGCTACAGTGCCATGTTTTCCCTCCAGCTTATTGGAAATGCACCAAGGATTACCTACCCAACTGAGAGGGGAGGGGTGACAGAGTGGGGAATGGCATCAGACTTATTGCAGTTCGTGAATTTCAGAATTAAATTAATCGCCAAGTGTAAAATGGCTTTGAATTCACCAGGAATAATTTGGGGATATTTTGAAAAGTTAAGATGAGCAAAAGAGTCAGCCCAAAATAGTAGGTAATTTAATGGTCTTTAATAGGAGCTGGAGGAAAGAGAACTTTTACCATCATTACCATCATGATTACTGTCCTCAACACCATCATTAAACAAGCAGAAAACAATGTCACTGTTAGTACACAGGCAAACATCCTCATTAGGAGATGCATTTCAGAGTCAGACGCCCTTTTCATCACTACATTCAAGAGGCAAATGAGGTAGAGAGGTAATGAGATGTAGCCTAGTGCTTGTTTTACACTGTGATTTTAGGAGAGTCATTACTGAGAACCTCCACTGATATAAGATTCCCCAAGGGGTTATTATGCTGTTAATATGGAAGGAGATGGAATTCAGGATTTTTATATCTTCTGAAACAGACAGTTATAATTTAAACTTCATGAAATACCGGAAAGAGAAAATGCAATCAAAACCCTTAAAGTCTTAGTTTCTTATTTTCCAGGCCAAAGCCTGCTGTATAGTTGTATAAATAGTTCTGAGATTCTCTTCTATTTTTCTTCCTTCCTGAAGATAATCCACAATGTGTCTGCCTGGACACATCTAATGGTTAGGCAGATGGCATTCCAACATCCCTTTTCTAAAAGTTTGAGCTCTTGTCAGATACATTGGGATGATCTTGAGCTGGTGAAGCAGAAGCAGCATTAAGTGTAGAAGTTTTGGAATGAAAGGAAGGGAAAAGCATAAAAGAATGCCTTGGGAGGGATATTTCCTTTAAAAGGCAGAAAGAACATTTAAGGGTGAGATGAGTAAAACCCCATACGTATTAAATCTGTCATGATCCTTATGACGCAGTGTTGCCCTGAGCCAGTCTCAACATTATCAACATATCTTAACAGCAGTGTAAATGCTATATTAGGGTTTATAAATATTTCACAATCAGGCTTGTTAACTGCATGACTTTCCTAACTGAAGTCAAACAGGTTTGAAAGCAAATTATAATGGTTTAAGCAAAGCTAACGAGCCTTCCCTTTAGGAACTGCCAGATGCTATTCCAGGAGACCCCAAACCTCACTTCAGACTCATGATTTAAGGTGGGAAATTAACCCAGAGCTTTAGTATTTTTTTTATAAAGCATTTTATTTTATTTTTTATATTTTATTTATTTATTTTTGGCTGTGTTGGGTCTTCATTTCTGTGCGAGGGCTTTCTCTAGTTGCGTTGAGCGGGGGCCACTCTTCATCGCGGTGTGCGGGCCTCTCACTATCGTGGCCTCTCTTGTTGCGGAGCACAGGCTCCAGACGCGCAGGCTCAGTAGTTGTGGCTCACGGGCCTAGTTGCTCCGCGGCATGTGGGATCTTCCCAGACCAGGGTTTGAACCTGTGTCCCCTGCATTAGCAGGCAGATTCTCAACCACTGGGCCACCAGGGAAGCCCGAGCTTTAGTATTTTAATTTACGGCTCTACTGTCTGTTAAAACACACCCTTCTTATAACTACTTTTTATTCATATCCTCCCAGAGACAGTACAAAATAAGCTATAGACTGATCACTTAGAGGTTAGTGAATCACTCAGCACTTCAGGTTTGGTCCTGAGTATAAGTTTTTTAAGTGTATACTTCAATGATTTTAATACATTCACGGATTTGTGCAACCAAACTCTTTTTTTATGGCTGAATAATATTCCATTGCGTGGCTATACCACATTTGGTTTATCCATTCACTCACTGGCAGACATTTGGGTGTTTCTGCCTATTGTAAATACTGCTGCTACGAACACTCATGTACAAATAGTTGTTTTCAGTTCTTTTGAGTATATACCTAAGAGTGGAATTGCTGGATCATATGGTAATTCTATGTTTACATTTTAGAGGAACTGTCAGACTGCTTTTCACAGTGGCTGTACCATCTTACACTTCTACCAGCAATGTACAGGGGTCCCAATTTCTCCTTATCCTAACCAACACTTGTTATTTTCTGGTTCTATTTTTGTTTTGCTTTATTTATAATGGCCATCGTAGTTTGGTATGAAGTGGTATCTCACTGTGGTTTTGATTTGCATTTCTATAATGACTAATGACGTTGAGCATATTTTAAGGTGCTTGCTGTCTGTATATCTTCTTTGGAGACATGTCTATTCAAGTCTTTGGCCACTTACGGAATACACTACAAATATTTTCTCCCATTAGCACAGATCACTATTATCTCGGATGAAAAGGAGACACTGCTAAAGATCTTACAGACTTGAAAAAGATACTACAGGGACTTCCCTGGTGGTCCAGTGGCTAGGACTCCATGCTCCCAATGCAGGGGTCCGGCGTTTGGTTCCTGGTCCGGGAGCTGGATCCCACATGCCGCAGCTGAAGGATCCTGCATGCTGCAGTGAGGATCCCGCGAGTCACAACTGAGACCCAGCACAGCCAAATAAATAAATATTTAAAAAAAGAGATATTATAATTCTAAGATAATATGTGTGCACTAAAAGACATGTTCCAGAATGGTCATAGTAGCATTTTTCATAATGGCCATAAATTGGAAACAATCCCAAATATCCATCAACAGTAAGAGGGATAGTTCTATACTCACGCAACAGAACATTGTGATGTCCATGACAATGAACTATTGCACCCAGAGTAACACTGACATATCTCACAAGCATAATATTGAGCCAAAGAAGCCAGATCGTAAAAAGTATTTATGGTACCATCTCAGTTAATTTACATGTAAATGTAATACCAGGTTCAAAAACAAACAGGCAAAACTAATCCATTATGTAGAAGCTAGGCTAGTAATTATTTTTTGAGGTGTCATTACTGGGTGGAGGATAGGAAACGAACTGGGAGATTTGGGGGTACTAAGAATGCCCTATTTCCTGTCCTGGGTAGCGGTTCCACTAATGTGTTTACTTTGTGAAAACTCGTCAAGTTGTGCATTTATGACCTGTTCACTTTTCCATATGTTATGCTACCATAAGAAAAATATTCAAACAAACAAATCTTCACTTTAGCCCTCTGTACATGGGCTCCCGGGACCTGAGTTCTGGGCAAATTAGCTGTTACCTAACTTGAATCTCTCTTCATCTGTTTCCACTTTATTTCCCTTTTGCCCTGAGCAGCTGACAGACAGACAGTCCAGCTCTCACTTCAGAATGTGTGGAAGCTTCTCGTTCCCAGTATGTCTCCGTCTCTTTCTGTCTCTGACTCTTCGGAAACTCCCAATCTGCTTCTGTCTCCTCCTTTGCCCTCTCTACTTCCTGCTCTTCTGCTCATGCCCTGCTCTCCCCTGCCTTTTTGTCTCCATCCTGCTCCCCTTTCTTTCTCTTCTTTCCCCATTTCTCTTCTCTTCTTCACTCTCTTCATAAATGACGTATGTGCAGGGCAGGGTAGGAAGTCTGCTGCTTTCATTGCAGAAAAATTTACACTCTATACTCTTCTGTTTAAAAGCAGTTAAGTTGAGACTTCCCTGGTGGTTCAGTGATTAAGAATCCGCCTGCCAATGCAGGGGACAGGGGTTCAAGCCCTGGTCCAGGAAGATCCCACATGCCACAGAGCAACTTAAGCCTGTGCGCCACAACTACTGAGCCTGTGCTCTAGAGCCCACGAGCCACAATTATTGAGCCTGTGTGCCACAACTACCGAAGCCCGTGTGACTAGAGCCTGTGCTCCGCAACAAGAGAAGCCACCGCAATGAGAAGCCCGCGCACCGTAATGAAGAGTAGCCCCTGCTCGCCTCAACTAGAAAAGCCCACCAGCACCAACGAAGACCCAACGAGGCCAAAAATAAATAAATAAAATAAATTTATTTTTTTTAAAAAGCCAAATTAAAAAAAAAAAGCAGGTAAGTTGAAAGTACTCATTCCCTAAGAAACACTCTGGCATTTAGGTTGTTCCATTTTAACTTTCCAAGTTGAATGCTGCTAAAATACAAATTGTAAGGAAATGCCCCGCATATTAACAATGATTGCCTCTGGGTGGCAAGATTATAGGTGTTTTTTATTTTCCATATATATATTTCATATAAATATATTTCTGATTTTTAAAAATTTCTACATTCTTTTTAAATATTTTCATTAAGATGTAACAAATTGCCATGTTTGTTATTAATTCTTTTAGGCTTTATATTTTTTTAATTTTGGAAATTGAATCTTTTAGAAAAAATAAAATTCTTAGCCAGTTCTAGTGTTCCTCTTTGGTGCTATGGAACATTCTAGATAGAGAAAACAGCTTGCATCAAATCATGAAGATGGGGAAATAGGAGATATGTACAGGGAAAAGCAAATGACTTTCTTTGAAGAAAAGCAAGACTAAGGAGGTGTGTCAGGTGACCTATGAGTCTGGACTTAATTTCACATCCATGGGGCGCTGGTGTCTTAGCAGCACCATGACAAGATGAGGATACTTAAAAGATTACTCTGCAGCGATGCATCGAAAGGACTGAAAGGGAGATTTCCTGGTGGTCTGGGGTGTGGGTACTGAGTTCAGGATCCACTGGAATAAGGCTGATCTCATGATTCTTCTGCTTAAAACTCTTTTGTGGCTTCCCACTGCCCACGGGATCAAGTCCAAATGCTTCAGGTGGTGTAAAAGCCCTGCACGTTTTGGCTCCTACCTGCTCCTCTCACTGGCTGTCTGGTATCTCTGCGCTCTGGCCATGTGAACTGTCCCACATTTCCGCTTTCACATCTCCTGTTCCCCCTTCTCTCAGCACGTGGCCCAGGCCACCCCTGCTCATCATTCAGATCGCAGCTTCATTGACCCTCCCACGGAAACCGTCTCTGAACCCCCGATGGGTTTAGGCCCTCCTGTTATACGCTCCCAGAGCACCCTACAGCTCTCCTGCACACACTTGTCATTATTCACATATTTGTAATGGTTTCCTGACGGCCTGTAACCCTAGGAGGGCAGGAACATGGGGGCTGGGGGGTGCTCCCTTAACGTGTTCTAGGCGCAAATGTATAGCCATAGGCTCTCAGTAAATGTTGACCAGTGAACATGGAGAACAGTGATGAGAGTCTTCCGTTAGGATGATGGCAATGGAAATGTCAAGGGCAGGAGGGGAAATACGAATTTATAAGTCCATGCTTGCCCCTCTCCAGACTGAACGCTCTAGAATAGGGAGTCGGCAAACTGTGGACGGGACCAAATCAGGGGTGCTGCCTGTTTCTGTAAACGCAGTTTTGTGGGAACAGAGCCACGCTCGTTCATTTAGGTGTTGTGTACATCTTCTCTCCCACTAACCAGAGGTAGGTCGTTGCCTGTACAGCTTAAAATATTTATTATCTGGCCCTGTGCCAAAAAAGCTTGCCAACCCCTGCTCTAGAAGAAAGGTTGCATACAGGCTCACCAAAATAATAACAGTGGTTATCTTTACTCCTGTGCCAGGGTTACAGATGAGCTTTATATTCTTCTTAATTTTCTGCATTCTTCATATTTTCTACAAAGAACATATATTATTTTTATAATTGGTAAAACAATAAAAGTCATTAAAAACCAGATTGAGTACCCCACTAATTATTTTTAATTCCTACATGTTTTATACATCTTTCAGGGAAAAACTTTGTTAATCAGAGCAATTTTCCTTGCTGGCTTTGGAGAACATAGGAAGATAGCCCTAAGAGCTAGAGGAAATCTCTGTTACCCTCATTTCCTGCAGCAGTGGGCCAATGTCTTTCTGCTATTTTGAGCCTAGCTTTTGATTCTGAGTTCAGAGAATCAAGCTGAACATTTCTGTGAAACTTGGATTCCAGTAAATGTATACCTGTCACACACTGTACATGTCCATGGTCAGTATCTTGATGAGAACACTGGTTACTCTCTGGCAATATTCTGACTGGAACTTATTTTGTATATTTTAGTAACAATTATTAAGTAAAACTGCAAAACATAGACACAACTCCTAGGAGTGATTGCAGTTTTTTAAAAGTGCTAGCAAATGACTTTAATTAAAACAGAAAACGAAAAACCCAGATCTTTAAACATCTGGTGAAAAAACAAGGTCCAATTTCCCATTTATTTAGATACCGCTCTCCTTCCTTTCCTTCCAAGAAGTCTCAAAATGATTGACGTAAGTGATTATTATGGAAACTTTCCGCTTATAATTTTCCATTAGATGTAAGCTCTATGAGAACAGGAACATTATTGTCTGTATTGTTCACAACTGTGCTCTGGTGTGTAGAACCATAAGAAGCACATAGAAAGTGCTCAATAATAAACATTTCTTGAAGAAATAACTATAAAAGAAGTAGATAAGAAAAAAATGGGTTCCCAAGGAAAGTGGTCTTTTGCAAAAGTTTTGTTAATTATAAGAATGATGCACCCACAACACTGTAAAGCAACTACACTCCAATAAATAAAATAAAATAATCTCCAAAAAAAAGAATGACACACACTTTAAAAACACCTAGAAAGGGACTTCCCTGGTGGCACTGTGGTTAAGAATCCGTCTGCCAATGAAGGGGACATGGGTTCCATCCCTGGTCCGGGAAGATCCCACATGCCGTGGAGCAACTAAGCCTGTGTGCCACAACTACTGAGCCTGTGCTCTAGAGCCCATGAGCCACAACTACTGAGCCTGCGTGCCACAACTACTGAAGCCCGTGCGCCTACCCCGTGCTCTGCAACAAGCCATCGCAATGAGAAGCCCGCACACCGCAATGAAGAGTAGTCCCTGCTCACCGCGACTAGAGAAAGCCCGCATGCAGCAACGAAGACCCAACACAGCCAAAAATAAATAAAAAATGAACTAAATTTATAAAAAACAAACAAAAAAGATACTTAAAAAATTAAGAAGAGTAGAAAAAAGGACAAAACTCAACTCTGTTCTCTCAGATTTAAAGCTACTGTTATTTTGTTGCATTGCTTTTATTTCTTTTCCATATGTATAAATTTTAATGTAATGTTAACCATGTTTTTATGTATCTATATCTATATTGTCTTCCCTTTAAAGTTAATCTTACACTATAAGAATTCTCCATGTAATTTCAAGGTCTATATAAACATTCATTTTAATGATTATATAATAAATTGAGTGGAATTGCATCCTCTACTTAATAATTTCCAGTTTCTTTTATTTTGCAACTATAAACAATGATGCAATACCTTTGTACATTTAGCCATTTTTCATAGAAAGCACACGACAAGTGGTATATCAGCCCAGAGTGTCTTGGTTATGCTCAGTAACAAAAACCCCCCAGATCTCTGTGCTTACAACAACAGTGGTCTATTTCTTGCTCACGCTATATGTCCACTGCAAAAATCAGAAAAATTTTAAATTATAAAAATTCAGTTCCCTTCAATTCAGTTCAACAAATATTTGTTGAGTGCTTGTTTTTATAAGGCCCACTGCTGGCTCTGAACATAGTTGAAAAGATTTTCTGATGAGTCACAGGTAAATGAAAGCTGGGAACTCTATTTTCATAACATGTTGTACAATAGCAGAAAACAAAAATCAATGAAGGCAAAAGATCCTTTTGCTAGTCTAGTCATTTGTATGCCATGTCTGTATTGTTTTAGATGTGAGTCTCTTTTTCTGTCTGCCTCCTAAAAACCCTCCTTTGTGTGTAAAGGTCAGCCTGGTATGTCCTTATGCCAGTGATATAGCTTGAGCAGACTCAACGCCAGCCACTAGGATCACCAGCCTTGGGTTTTGCAACACCCTCGTGCCCCCACGACCTCAAAAGCTGTTGTGAAATTTTCCAAACAAAACACATTTTAATTTACCAAAAATAATAATATTGAAAAGACCCTTTAGACCAATCATCCTAATTGTAGAAATTTTCCTAAGGAAATATTCCACCAAAGGAAAAAATGGTACACACGTTAAGATCTTGATTGCAGATATTTATAACAGCAAATAATGGTAGGTAAATTATGGCATATTTACTAGATTGAATATTATGAATCAGTAAACATTCATAAGCATGAAGTTTATATAGATGCTTATGATTTAAGGTAAAAATGGGAGAAAGACAATAACATTCCATCTATGTTGTGCAGTTATGTATAAAATAGAAATACATTAAAAAGAGACTAGTAGGAAATATGGCAAATGAAATGGTTGGTTTCTTAGGTCATGGGAATTTTGTATTATTTTTAAAGATTAAATATTTCGGTTATGGTTATTTTTAATATTTGACACAATAAAGCATTTTTAACAAATACATAAAATCCATTCCTGGGAGGGACCCTGTATCAAATTAATGTTTTTAAAAATTGGAAATAAAGCCTTAGGGAGATAACTAATATTGTGCTGTGATGTTGGTTTGCTAGCTCTTCTGGAAGCATCTTATCAATTCCTCCTTTTTCTGATATGTTCTTATTTTTCATTACTCAGGAATTGAATGATTTAGATAATTTTTAGAAATAGGGCTGTTTGGAGACAGAACACCCTTTGAGAACTAACTTCTTGCTATCACTTTCCAAAACTCAGGAAGTGAATAGAGTTGAATACTGAGGGATGCTTCTATATGAAATACATGGACCTACGTAACATAAGACATTTTCCAGAACTGAGTATACCTAAGTCTTTCCTTTTGCTTTGGACTGGACACACAGCAGACACCCAACAAACTGCTGACAGAATGCAAAGGAGAAGAAACTCTATCACGCACCCCAAACCTGAGGGACGGACTGTGTCTTCCAGGGCAGCAGGCATCCCAAAGTGGGAGGCAGGAAGGCCAATAGGGAGGCGTAGGAGCCCCGTGGAGAGCACAGCTCATCATGCCATCTCCACACAGATCTTTTGGAGAAACCAGTGAGCAAAAGCGGCCCCAGCGTTGATGGAGGTGACATGCAATGTTCTGGGGCCTGTCCACCCATTTTGACACCCCGTTGACAAAAGGTGGAAGAAGTTGTCCAATGAAAGTTAGCAAAGAGCGGCTGGATTCGTGTAACTCATGTCAGCCTATTAGATTCTTTATTGGAAGCTCTCCCGGGCCTGGACGCTGAAGGGACAGACTCCTGGAACCACTATTTATCCTTGAATCAAAAACCCTTTGGAAACACTCTTGTGCTTTGCCATTTGAATCCATAATGCACCAACAAGGCTGGAGACGTTTGCTTTCAGTAGCTTTAACGACTCCCCTTGTTGTTGGTTGGTTAGTTTGGGGGTTTTAGGTTTGCCTGGAGCAGATCCAATCTCCTCACTTGGTAAGTTGGCGACTTATCATAGCAGCAGGAGCCTTCCACGCAATACCGGTGGCATCAGTCTCTGCAGCCAGTGGCCGCTTTGCCACAATGTCACCTTGGCTGTGCTCCTGAAGACAGTGTGGTGGCTCTTGACAGTGGCGTCTGTTGGGCTGCTTCCCTGTGCTGAGCCTGAGCAGTGCAAGGACCAGCCTGGGTTTGTCGGGGACCAGGACAAGCCTCAAAGAGACGGCGTATTCTCAGGGTAGTGATATTTGATATACTTGCACGGAGCGACCGTGGTGTGATTGTTCAGGCCGGGCTGCCTTGGGAAGGTGCTGGAGCAGGGGCCCGGCCAATCTGGATAGCCCAACTGGCTGACCTGGCCCTGTCTCCTATGCTTTTTGCCCTACTTTGTTGCAAATTTAGCTGAACTATGTCTATCCCTTGGGTCACTGTGAAGTTTCGATTCCCTTTGCAAAATATTCTGAGGTCCTCATTAGAGATGAGAAGAGTATTTGTTAAATATGGGTAATGAATTAGACTTGGGCCTTCTCTTCTGGGTAGCTAGCAGAAGGTAATTTATTCTCTTTTCACACTGCAGTGAAGTCCCGAAATGCTGACAGCTGCAGAACGACCAACTCACCTGCACCCCGTTTTCAGTTTGTTTCTTAGGACCCTTGGTGAGGAAGCTTGAAAACGAAAAACAGACAAAAGAACCCCAAAACTTTGTTATTTAAATTATCTGATGTTTCCTTGGCCAAAGATTTAAAAGATGCAAAGATTTCAGAAAACTGTGGGAATGAGCCTTCCGCTGCCAAGTTTCAGGAAGGAGAGAACACTCTTTCTGAGTGGTTTTCAATTGTCTGCTGTGATAAATGATTCATTTCCCCATTACATTACATTAAAGGGATTAAAAATGACACTACCCTCCTTTGCATCCAATTTTTATGAGTCACTTGTATGATGGTGTGTCATGAGTAATAAAGATGGACCAGACAGTTAAATAAACTATGCCCCTGCAGAAGGCTGGACGTGTGGTGTAGAACTTGCAATATCCTTTTACAACGAATCCAAGTTCACTTTCAAGTAACACTACACCACTTCACAGGCATCACGAGTACCTTATAAGAACACAATAATCCTAATTCTTTCCTCCTGTCCCTTGTATCGTTGGTGTCATTCATTCCACTTATATATAAGTATATATGTATATAAATATATATATATATACACATGCACACAAGCATATATAATTGAATACATTGTTGCTATTATTTTCTTTTTTTTTTTTTTTTTTTTTTTTTTTTGTGGTACGTGGGCCTCTCACTGTTGTGCCCTCTCCCGTTGCAGAGCACAGGCTCTGGACACGCAGGCTCAACGGCCATGGCTCACGGGCCTAGCCACTCCACGGCATGTGGGATCTTCCCGGACCGGGGCACGAACCCGTGTCCCCTGCATTGGCAGGCGGACTCTCAACCACTGTGCCACGAGGGAAGCCCAGCTATTATTTTCTTGAACAAAATGTTAACTGTTAGAGCAATTAAAAATAAGAATAAAAGTTTATGTTATCTTCACTTATTCTTCCTTCAATGTTGATGTTTGTCCTTTCTTTATGCAGATCCAAGTTTCTGACCTGGATTACTTTACCTCTCTCTAAAGAACTTCTTTCAACATTTCTTGCACAGTAGGTTTACTAGGAACAAATTCTCAGTTTTTGTTTGTCTGAGAAGGTATTTGTTTCTCCTTCACTTTTTTTTAAAAAATAAATTTATTTATTTTTGGCTGTGTTGGGTCTTTCTTGCTGCATGCGGGCTTTCTCTAGTTGCGGTGAGCGGGGGCTACTCTTCATTGCAGTGCATGGGCTTCTCATTGCGGTGGCTTCTCTTGTTGCGGAGCACGGGCTCTAGGCGTGCAGGCTTCAGTAGTTGTGGCACAAAGGCTCCATAGTTGTGGCTCACAGGCTCTAGAATGTAGGCTTAGTAGTTGTGGCGCACGGGCTTAGTTGCTACACGGCATGTGGGACCTTCCCGGACCAGGGATCGAACCCGTGTCCCCCGCATTGGCAGGCGGATTCTTAACCACTGCGCCACCAGGGAAGCCCGGGAATTTTTCCTTAATTTCTGACTTTCTGTAATTTGAAAATGATATGCCTAGATGTAGTTTGGGGGTGGCATTTACCCTCCTTGGTTTTCTGACCTTCCTAAATCTATGGTTTGGTGTCTGATATTAATTTGAGGAAACAATGTCAATATATTTGGTAAAGAAAGTCGTTGTTTCAAATATTTCTCCTCTACCTTTTTTCCTCCCCTTCTGATATTCTCATTATGCTATACCTTTTGTAGTTGTCCTACAGTCCTTGAATATTGTTTTTTTTTTTAAAGTCTTTGTTTTCTTTTCAGTTTTAGAGGATTCTATTGACGTATCCTCCAGCTCTGAGATTCTTTCCTCAGCCATATCCAGTTTACTAATAAGATCACCAAAAGCATTCATTTCTGTTAGTGATTTTTTAATCTCTAGCATTTCTTTTTGGCTCTTTCTTAGGATTTCCATCTCTCTGTGGACATTGCCCACTTGCTCTTACGTGCTGTCCACTTTATCCGCTAGAACCCTTAGCACATTCATCATAGCTGTTTACAATTTCCAGTCTGATTACCCCAACATACCTATCATGTCTGGTTCTGATACTTGTTCTGTCTCTTCAACTTGTGTGGGGTTTTGTTTTTTTTTGTTTGTTTTTGCCTTTTGGCATATCTTACAGTTTTTTCTTGATAGCCAGACATGAAATACTGGGTCAAAGGAATTGATGTAAACAAGCCTTTGGTTTTTTGGGGGGCCGCACTGCACAGCTTGTGGAATCTTAGCCCCTCAACCCGGGATGGAACCTGGGGCCCCAGCAGTGAGAGCGATGAGTCCTAACCACTGGCCGCCATGGAAGTCCCCGAACAGGACTTTTGTAATGTGGTGGTGAGGTGCAGGGGGAGGGGAGGCTATGGTCAATGGCCCTACAATTAGGTCTCAGTCTTCAGGGGCCTGTGCCTCTGGACTGTGAACTTCACAAGTGTATCTCACTTTTTTTTCTCCCCCCTTAAGTGGGATAGGATGACTAGAGTGGCCTGGAGTTGGGTATTTCCCTTCCCCAGGTCAGTTGGTTAGGCTCTGGTTAACTAGTTTCCCCTGAAGGCAGAAGCTCTGTTAAGAACAGAATGCTCTGGTGTGTTTCAGAATGGTCCCTTTTTCCCTCCCCGGGGCTGGAAGCAGGAGGAAGCTGATTAAGCTCCTGGAGGTAAAACTCACCGTATTTTGGGGACCCCCCCCCGGCCGCCCCAACCATGAATGGATCTCTCTGGAGTTTATACTCTCAAAGTTGTCCACACTGAGTCTCCAGCATCTTTTCAAATACAGTTCAGGCTTCCCTACCAGGGCAAGGAAGGGATATTAAGGTCTCTGCTTACAGCCTGGAACAAGGAGATCCAGAAGAGAATTGTGGAAGAGCACCTCGTTTACCTGTTTCTCAATCCAATGTGCTTTTCTTTTAATAGCTTTTCCCCTAATTTTTAAAGTAATACATAGGCATTGTATAAAACTTTGGCAAAGCCATTACAGTATGTTTTAAAATTTCTATGATCCCTTTCTTTACCCAGAGATCACTACTGCTAACAGTCCTATATATTTTATTTCTGATTTTCTCCTACGTATCTGCGCAGACAGACAGACGGTAGATAAATGTATAGAGTTGATATTGTAGTTATAGTTTCATATCCTGCTTCTTCCAATTAAACTGTTGTTATATCTCCTCTGTCACTCTTATGCATATCATATTCAATGGCTGCTTAATTGTACATTACTTGGATTTTCTATAATATTTTTAACTGGCCCTTGTTTGGGAACTTTAGGTTTGTTTTGTAATTTGGGGGCACAAATATTTGATAACATTTGACTGTTTCCTTTGGTTGGTGTTCTAAAAGTGGAATTGCTGGGTTAAAGGGCATGGGCATTTCAAAGGATTTGATAAAGAGCAATTCACTTCCAGAGAGTTTGTACTTGTGTCCTTTCCACATCCTAGTGTTGTCTTACCCTTAAGTTACAACTGCCCAACCTATGGATGGACTCTTCATGGAGAAAGAGGCCATTGTCCTGATATGGATGGGCTATGGAACTTTCCTTTTTTTTTTTTTGCGGTACACGGGCCTCTCACTGTTGTGGCCTCTCCCGTTGCAGAGCACAGGCTCCGGACGTGCAGGCTCAGCGGCCATGGCTCACGGGCCCAGTCGCTCCGCAGCATGTGGGATCTTCCCGGACCGGGGCACGAACCCGTGTCCTCTGCATCGGCAGGCGGACTCCCAACCACTGCGCCACCAGGGAAGCCCCCCATCATTTTTGTTACAGGACAATGATGTCGATAAGCCCGCAATAGCAGCCTACCTCCTCTTTTATTCAAATGCTTTGTTTCTTCCACTGCTGCTGGAGAAGGCTAGTGAGCACAAGACCAAGAACTCAGAAAGAAGAAAACATTGCCAGAAATCAGTTACCTATTTTTTTTTCTCCAAAACAAATCCAATCCATAACAGGAAAGAGATGGAAAGGAGAAGATGAAATGAACCAAAGTGATTGTTAGCTGCTCACATTTCCTCTCAACAAATCATGTAATTTAAGCTGCAGGAGGCAGATTTCGTATCAATAGAATCATTAGTTCATGAAACAGGAAACGGGGTGATGTTGGTGGAAATGTTGGCCAAATTAATCCCGAGGCAACTTCTAGAAAAATCACTGTTTGCAAAACCCGTAGCTGCCCCTGAATGACCTGAGAAACCCTCTCTGGCTGACCCCTTCTTCCTAATCCCTTTGTTTCATTAAGTTTTTACTATGAAATAGTTCAGATATGTGAAAAAGGTGAACCCACAACCCAACTTGGTCAACATAAAAGCCTTCTGCTCATTACTATACCTCCTCTTTCCACATTCACACCCCTGTACCCAGAAATAACAATTATTCATAATTTAGTGTCCATCATGCCCATGTATCTTATACTTTACTATGCACGTTTGTATCCCTAAACAAGATGTAGCATTTCTTCCCTTTTTTTTAAACTTTTACAAGGATACTGAATGCTTCTTTCTGTATCTTGTTTCATTCCACATACTGTCTGTGAAACTTATTCATGTTGAACACGTAGCTCAAGTTCATTGATTTTTGCTGCTGTTAATACTCCTTTGTATGTATATACCATTCATCCTCTCTCTAAGGATGAATACTTAGGTGGTTTCTAGTTTATCATCATTAAAAACAACGATGCTACATATATTCTTGCACAAGTTCCTTCGGGTTTCTATACAGCTGCGGTCAAAAGGTCTGCACAGCATTAACTTTTCTAATTACTGCCCATTTGCTGTTCAAGAGAGCTGTATCTTCTAGTTCCCCTTGCCCCACGCCTCATCAGCTCAGTAGTACCAGACTTAGTTTTGTTAATCTGATGGGTTTTAATATGCATGTCCCTAATTACTAATTTTACTATCTTTGCATGTGTTTATTGGCCATTGGTGCTGCTTCTATGAACCCCTTCCTGTTCGTATCATTTGCTCACTTTAATTTTTAGGTTGTTTGCCCCATTTTTGAATGGCCAAATCTAGACAGAATGAACATGGTCAATCCTGAAATGGAGGAAGAGAGGCACCATTGGGAAGAGAGGCTGGTTTGTCTTGATGGTGGTAACAGGCCATTCTTCAGCCCTCAGCAGATGGAACTACAATGCTACTCCACCCCTCCGGGTGGTGCGGAGCCTGGAGGAATCCCCCAAATCATTGTATTCCAGGAATGACTCCACAGAACCAAGTCAGTCTAGCTCCCCCAATGAATCAGTTCAGGGCTCTTTACTACAAACATCAGAAACCAGCTCTAGCTAATGTAATCCCAAATGGAATTTATTAAAAGGATGCTGACATCTTTCAGAAGGTTAGAGAACCAGGCCTGGACAATGGCTTCTGAAACAGGAAAGATGCCCCAAAACATTTCCCAGAACTGGCCTGGTAGAGATACCACCCTCAACTCAGACACTGGATACTGCATGGACTTTGGCACTGGGGACCATACTGTGACCTAGACAAGAGTGGTTGACTGTTGTAATGAGAACAAAAGGCTGGTTTAAGTGGGTTTAGCAGAAAATGGGAAGAAAGGAGGTGAAGGGCAAGCAGAGTAGTGAGACTGTGGCTGGAAGGGGACGTGGGGTCAGGAGGGTTTTTTAAAAGAGGAAATATGACAGCACATTTGTATGCTCGTGGGAAGGACCCAGTGCTCAAAAGAGAGCAGAGACTCATGGAAGCAAAGATTTGAGTAGATAGGAGAGGATGGGATACCTTGTATGGGGAGGAAGGACAGGTCATCAGAGTAATGGAAGGAAACTGAAGCAAGAGGGGACCAATGCACGCAGCCTAATAGATTAGGGGAGGCGGACATAGAAGGAATCAGAAACGAACTTCTGTTTTCTAGGTGGAGCAGTAAGATCAATTGCTGATAATTAAAAGGGGGAGCAGAATATTGAAGGCTTGGGAACAGGAGAGAAACAGGTAATGTTAATCAAATTTCAAAGGTTTTGGTTTTTTATTCCTGATTTTTTCATATTCTATGATAAAAATCAAATGAAATACATCCCTTAAAATGGCTCACCAATGAATAAAAATTACGTATCAGGTTTCACCTTTGGAATGAGCTGCTGGTCTACAAGAACAGCTTTTCTATCAAAGAACGTCGTCAAGTTCTGGAGAACCTCTCACAAACCACTATCTATTTACTTTTCTCCAGAAAGGAAAATGATGGGATAGTTAACCTCTGGTTGTTCTAAGCTTAAAGTCCAAATTGTAATATTTATTCTGACTAATCTTGTGAGAACGTGGAGGGAATCTTTCAGAGCAAAGGGAAAACTGACCAATTACAATGCACCGAGACAAGTGCTGCACTGAAGAGAAAAAGAAGACAGTTTTGCTCTTCTAGAACTGGAATAGTCTTCTCCTAGTGGCAGAATCCAAACAATCTTCCCTGGGTGTTAAACAGCACCGATCATTCTGTCTGCCACAGAGCCTGTGATGCTAGGCACCGTGGGTGTTTCAAAACGAATGTTTTGAAACTTGCCGCCCACACTGGCCACCTCTCTGCACCCTCTGAATTTCAACACTGGGCTAGTGGAGCAATGTCAATATTCCCCTGGCAGGAACTCCTTCCCAGAGGCTAGAGGATGAAGCAGCTCTCCTCATAGCAGCGTCCCTGCATTGTGATTTGATAGTGTGGGGCAGACTTGCAAATTAATTTGATTTGAAATTTTATTTTCAGCACAGAATTTTGCCAAGGCATGCATTCTCTCTACTGGTCCTTTCCCCAGTGTCATATCTCTGATGCTGCTTGCTGCGGGCACCAACAAGAGTATGGGTTTGACCGTCAATGGTCTGTTCCGTTTCGTTTAAAATGATTATCGACCCTCCCCTCCCCCCAGCCTGGTTTCTTTCAGAGCTGATCTAATTTCTTGAGCGATCTGTACCTGTAGACTCGTGTTAATTTGTTAATTGAGTTCGATTGCTGCCAGACATCCGAGGACCTTCGCTTGGGTTTATCCTGTGTCTAACTGTGAAACGCTGACTGTAATGAAGCTGTACTGGTTGGGAGAAAATGAGGGCTGATGAATTAAAGCCAGAATGTGACATTGATGAGCCTCGATCATTCCGGGTGGTGAGGTGGGAGGGGGGGAGCGGGGAGGGGATGCACGTGGGTCTCAGAACTGCAGAGCTCATGGAGCAGGCCTGGGATGGGGGAGACTGGTGGCTTCTAAACAGTGTCTCCTTCTGGAAGCTTTGACAGTTTAACACAGAGCAGGTAACACTGGGCTGAGAGGCGTGACTCAACACTCTAGCTCCACTCCTGGGAGACACTCTCCTTTCCCCAGGACGGCAGTTTAAATGCTATTTTATTCTCCATGACTCAGCTGACACAACCTCTTTGGATAAGTTCCACTGTATGTTTTGTGGGCCAGAGCTCTTAATCTAAATGCAAAGGCCCTATCGGCCGAGCAGATGGACGGAGCAGCTGCCACTTCCCAGGGAAGCCAGGAGATCCCCCTGGGCCAGGGGGTAGGGGTTTCCTGCGAGGATACCACGTGTGAAGTCCTCGGGGAGGCAAGGCATTCTGAGGATGTGAGTTACCACGGCAAAGCTCACCAAGGCTTCCCTGATTTGATATAAATAACTCTGCACTGGCAGCCAGTGGGAGGAGAGCCAAGTAGTAATGAATACTAGGACAAACAAACAGGCCTCCGGGATGCAGGCCCAGCCACTCCAAACCACGGCTGGCAGCAGGCTCGGAGGTGGCGGGTGAGATTGTACCAACCATATTGCATTAATCCTTGTGAGTGAAGGGAGGAAGCTCTTTAGAATAATTCAACCTCAAACAATTAGGGAAGGCCATGCCACATGGAACTAGAGCACTGACATAAAGGAGCACAACTGAAGCGTGCTGATTTGTCCGATTTGATGTTTAACGTTAGCCGACACGCCAGGAGTTATAAATGGGACACTTCCTATTTATGAAGCACTGTGTTAGGTAACCAAGAGGCGTGAGACAGTCTCAGCACCACCCCAACTAGAGCTTAGAATTCAATGGAAGTGCCTGGGAGAAGGACAAACGAGATGTAGTCTAGCAGTATTGTATCCTACCCAACACCTAACTCCTGTATACAACAGAGTTTTTATTGCATCGTGGGGCTCATGTTAAGGGGGAGTAAAAGTGAGACGAACCCGGAGTGGGAACACTGGGGATCAAGCCAATGAGGAAGGCAGAGTTGTCTTGAGCTCGGCCACCAGGGTTAGCCCCGTCATGATCAGGCTAAGCCAAGGCCGCAGTGAAAGGGGATGGGAGGAAGGGAAACGGAGATTTGAGTTAGTTTGGGATGCTTGAGTCCCCTCTGGATAAAAGCATCCCCATCTTAGGCCCTGGGGAGTCCCCCAGATTAAGATCAACCAATGAGCTCAGAATCAACCAACATGAAAAATACAAGCAAACAGGCCACCATGCATGAGAATCAGCAGAAACTATGAACCACAGAATCAAACTCCCTTCCTTCAGGTTAATGAATTAATCGGACACAAAAATATAAAATTACGATGTATCAATGTTTAAAGGTGGAACAAAGGAATCACAAAATAAGTAAGCAATAAGACTATAAAATGACCAGGAAGATTATGGGAAAAAAAGTAAATTTGAAAATTGAAAAAATATAAAAGTTAACAAAACACACCTCAATTGAGTAGGTGAAAGAGAAAATTAGTATAGCTGAAGAGATTATTTTTATTTAATCCTGGAATATTTATTGACTCTTTACCACAAGTCAATTACTGTTCTAGGCCAGGGGAGTATAGCAGTGAACAAAACAGACAAAAGTCCTTGCCCACACACAGGTTACAAAATAGATAACAAATAAAATACATAGCATAATACTTTGAAAACCATAAATCAGGGGAAAAGGATAGAGAATGCCAGGTGTGAGTAGAGCTGTATTTTAAATAGGAAGGACAGAAAAGTCCCCGCCAAGAAATTGACATTTGTGTAAAGATTTGAAAGAGATGAAGGAACAGCCCATGAAAATACTGGGGTTGGGGAGAGGCATTTCAGGCCAAAGGAACAGTGAGTATCGTGGCCCAGAGGTAGGGGTGGGGATGCACTGGATAAATCTGACCTCCTGGAAAAGGGGTCTGTATGGGTGGAAAGACGGGGCGGGGGTCCAAGAGGTAGCAGGGGGCGGGTCCTGGGGCCTTGCAGGATAGCAAGGGATGATGCCAGGTGGCAATCACACCTTAAATGTCCATATGCAGTCAGTGCTTATGAATTTAAATTTGAATTTAACTGTAAAATGCAGCTCGCAAGTGACCCTAAAGCTCCTTCCATCCCGGCTTGTCTGGCATTCCTTCTCTTGTATCTGGAATCCTCTCCTTCCCCTAGTCCTTCATCTTTGATGTTTTCCCTGACTTTTTCTGTCTGATTTATTTGCAACCCCGTCCCTGTTTCTATCTCAGTCTGTACTTAAAGAACGGCCATTAAATCATGTTTACTGTTTTCTGCCTTCAACCAGGAGCTCCTTAAGGATGAGGATGAACCACGGCCGGCAAAGGCAATGCTCAGTATATTGAAATGTGCTCTACAAAATCCCAGATTATTGCAGGAAAGGGCTAAATGGTGACTGTTTGCAATAAGATTCTGTTACCAGATTTGGTTTGCCTCTAATCTAAGTGTACTGTTGAATGTGCAATCAAGATTTTAGTAATTATGTACAAATAGTTCTTGTTATAAATCAAAGTCGTTATTACTGCCTTAAGCTCTGGCTTTGGTAACAAGTCTTTTCTTGGAGACCATGCTGTTCTCCCTGCGTCAGCTGCTTCCCTCGACTCCCGGGACCATTCTCCTAGAAAGCTGCACGTTGGGGTCAGCTGGTTATACGGGGCAGATACTACTTTCTCAGCACAGTCGGAGTAAATCTTAAGCAGCTCCCTCACCAAGGAGAGAATCAGGCCTCTAGTCCTGAAGGCTGGGATGTTTTGTCCAGGCCACCATGACCTCCTGCACAAAGCTCTCCAAGGAATGATTGGGCTCTAAGTTCATTCAACTTGAAGAAGGCTCTGGAATACAAGCCGCAGGGCAGAGCTGTGCCATCTTGATGGAAGGGGACCGGCTTTTTGTACCCCTGCCACTGTGCCCTGGCAGTTCATCAGGCTGCTGCTGGCAAGGGCAGCATGATCCTGGGAGTAGGGGGTAGCCTCTGAGGCAAGGCGGCTCCCGCCTGCCCTGAGCAGTTGGGGGACAGGTGCGCGGGCCAGGTAAAGAACACCTGGGTGGGCATCCACAGCCACCAATGCACATTTTCAGAAGATTCAAACTGGGACTAGATGGCTTCGTCAACAAAGGTGAAGAAAGCACAAAAACCTACATATTTTTCCTTCTTCTCGCATGAGGAACTGAGCTTAGTAAAAAACCAGGAGGAAGGGGTTCTTTAAGGAGTGTTGTCCTATGATGAGGTAATCCTCCCGTAGCTCAAGATTTCCATGGAAGTTCTTCCCTGTCACCATCAAATGGCTCAGCTTTATCTAAACTTGTCTAAAGCATGACAACATATACTTTTCCGTCTTCACCAAGGGACCCCGTCTCTGCGTTCTCCAGCATCTCTCTGCTAGAGTCTCCGCAGCCCCCCACTGGGTTAGGACAGACAGGTCTCTACTATTTTTTAGCCCCAAGTCCCCATTATCAGCCCCATTTCCAGCCATGGCAATTTAAATTCCCTAAACCTGTACCAGCTGGGCAAGAAGACCCAGATGTGGTCATGACCAAGAGCAACTCCAGAGTAGGAAACCTTACATCGGAGGCCAGCGCCCCCAGAGGACAATCAATTCCTTCATTTTTTAATTAGAGAGAGCTGTGGTTTAAACCAGCAGCTGAATCGACATCAACCACACACACAGGCTTTGATTTGACTTATAATCGAAAGGGAAAAATACTGCTCACCTCTCCACTTCCTCTTGACATTGCATCTGCTATTATTGTCCACAAAGCCTTCGTTTTCAGCCCAGCAGAGACATTATAAAAGGGCTTCGAACTACTCTTTAAATAACAAACCAGTGTGTCTGAAGCTCTATTGTCTGCCTCCCTTCTTGTTCCAGGCACATTCATGTACTTCCCTGGTTCCTTGTGAGCTGGACCCAGGGAAACCCCACTGGGTTTGCATCTCTTCTACAAAACACACCCAGTTCTCACCTAGGTCACACTGAGAAACCTGTATGTTCCCCTCCATTGTGGCCTTTGATTCAAAATAAATTAAAAACCCCAAACAAAAATTCTAATAAGAGATGAAAACAAAAACCTAATGTATCAAAAGGACTAGTCATTTACCCACTGGAGGTATGAATAGCTCAGGCCTTGCCCTGCATCAAGGCGCTGAATAGAAAAACGCATATATTAAATATATATTTAAGCCTTACCTCAGACAGATGACTAATGCGTGTTATGCTGTGTTGTGTTTTTTTGTTCAACCCACAGAGATAATTATTTACTCAATAAAATTTAAACAGTTATCATAGCATAATTGGAAGCCGAGGGTAGCATTTTTCTCTTCCCTCCCCTTCCCAGCTGCAGTTGACAGAATCATGCCATAGACAACATGATTATTAGTTTGCTGCTCTAGTTTTGTGACAGTTTATGAAGAGGAAATCCACAGGCCTCATCTTCTTTCACAGCCCTGCTGAAGCTGTCCTTGCAAATTCTTTCCTGACCTGAACTGTCACCCCTTATTTCTAACTGATTTGTTTTCTCCACTCCTCAGGAAGGTGGCTATTCAGGCTTAATATTTAGGAGGGGGCGGCCAGCCAGCTATACAATTCTTTTCTTTCTCATGTATGAGCTTTCCAGGGCTAGGAAGGTTTTGAACCATCCAAGAGAACCACTGGGCCTCTATCCAGTGGTCTGAAGGTAACCTGGATACTTAAAGGGTTTCAAGATCAGGAAATATTAGGAATAGCTGGCACCTGGGGACTCACAGGACGGCTTGCCCATCCAGCAGGCGAGCTAACCAGAGCCCAAGGGAGGGATGTTTCCGCAGCTGACAGCTAGTTAGTAGTTAATAGCTAGTTAGTAGGAGAGCCGGGTCAAGATTCAGACTAGGTCATGGTCACTCCCCCATGGGGCTCCTGTCCCCTCCCCCCACCCTATACGATGGCAGTTTCCTGGGCAGCTCCGGGAGTCTCTCTTGACTTTTTGGGAGATACCATCCTTCTGGAGACTGAATTTCCACTCTGCATCCTAGGCAATATGAAACCCAGGGTGGGGCAAATTAACCTCTATTTGGAATGTAACCAATAAATCACTCCAGTTCATCAAAATATGGTTCAGAAATCATGAAAATAAAGGACTTCCCTGGTGGCACAGTGGTTAAGAATCCACCTGCCAATGCAGGGGACATGGGTTCGAGACCTGGTCCAGGAAGATCCCACATGCCGCAGAGCAACTAAGCCCGTGCACCACAACTACTGAGCCTGTGCCCTAGACCCCGTGAGCCACAACTACTGAGCCCACGTGCCACAACTACTGAAGCCCGCATGCCTAGAGCCTGTGCTCTGCAACAGAGGAAAGCCACTGCAATGAGAAGCCCGTGCTGCAACAAAGGGTAGCCCCCGCTCGCCTCAACTAGAGAAAGCCCGCATGCAGCAACGAAGACCCAACACAGCCAAAAATAAATTAATAAATTAATTAAAAAATAAAGAAATCATGAAAATAAAGCATACGTTTGGTGCATATCTTGAGAATACACAATGGCCCTTCCTGAACCCACTTTAGCGGGTGGCAATAATTCAGCCATTTTCTGTGCTTTCCTGTAGCTCTTCTGTTAGTGGGATGGGCAGTGGATCCTGCTGGAAAGGAAATGCAAGCAGCCCCAAGATTTCAATCTGTCTTTCGTTTGGCATGATATCACCTGCTGTCTTTCTTGGAAAGGCCAGAGGCCTCACTGCCTTCTCTTCCCACTCAGTCAGGCCTTCCTCTACCTGCATATCATGGCTACAGAGTTCGAATGGCTGCCATGCCAGCCTGCAGAAAGTCCTCAGCTCACCAGTGCCTCTGAGTCATCCTTACAGAGGCACTAGGAGCAAATAGGCAGATGAGCAGATATAGGTGGGCTTTGTTCCAGGGAAGAAGGTGGATGAAAATGCAGCAACCCAAGGACACAGAGACTCTGCTGGCAGATGTCCTGTCCTCCTTTTCATGTGCTTCTGTTGATCCCTCCATTCCTGATGTCTTCAGACACCAGCCCCAGCTGGCTGGGAGCACAGGACACCAGGTGACTGTCCTGTCTAGAATCTACCAGTACTCTGAAAATGGCCTCTCTCCCATCCACCAGAGGGGAATAAACAGTGTCATGGAGATGTAAATCATCATTCATGGGGACACTGCTTTATTGGAAAAGGTATTTTTCTTTTCCAAAGGGGATGAAGGAGTATTGGCCAACTGGTTATTTGAGCTTATGGAAACATACAGCATAAGTCGCTAATGTTTTCCAATTATTTTCAGTGATAATTGTAAATTAAGGAAAAGGCAAGACGGCTTGAGGATTTTTCCCCCTAAAGGTAAAATACTGGTTGCACCCAGGAGCTCTCAAACAATAGTAAGAAATGTTACCTTGAAAAATATATCAAACAAGAGAAAGAAAAGTACCTTTGTGTTGCGTTCTGAGCTATTAATTGTTATAGCAGTTTTCTCGGACAAAACGCTCTGATTAACTGTATCCTCACAACCAACGACCATACACGTGAAATAGAGCACCTGGTGATTAAGCCTGTTAAAGATCTGTTTAGGCAAGGTATAAGATATTAAGCCCCACTTCCCCACGGTCCTTCTCACTGCAACCATTGCTTACAAGAAGGAGCCTACGTTTTTGTTTTTGATTTTTTTTTTTTTCGGTATGCGGGCCTCTCACTGTTGTGGCTTCTCCCGTCGCGGAGCACAGCCTCCGGATGCGCAGGCTCAGCGGCCATGGCTCACGGGCCCAGCCGCTCCGCGGCATGTGGGATCTTCCCAGACCGGGGCACAAACCCGCGCCCCCTGCATCGGCAGGCAGACTCTCAACCACTGCGCCACCAGGGAAGCCCAAGGATCCTATGATTTTACGTTTCTATGACCCTATTTCCAGCACCCAGTAGCCCACGGTTGCCCCCATCTTTCTCAAGTCATTGGCCGAGCTCCTAAAGCTGCTGTGGGCCTTCAGCTTACATCCAGCCTCCCTGATGCTCTAGAGCAGGCCGCTTAGGGGATGGGCTATAGCTCTGGAAGGCTACAGCGAAATGGCTAGGTGCTGGCACCCACAGCTGCTTCGTGAGCAGAACTGTGCCCCAGTCTGTAATCTCAGGATATTTATACCTACTGACTTGGTTTGGATTTCCTCTTTCCCAAGAGCAGAGGCCGAGTAAAGAATTGGGAGCAGATAGAGCATTTGGAAAACATAATCACTTCCTAAGGCTGCTGAAACAAATTAGTACAAACTGGGTGGCTTAAAATAACACAAATGTATTTTCTCACAGTTTTAGAGGCCAGAAGTCCAAACTCAAGATGTTTGCAGGGCCACGCTCCCTCTGAAGGTTCTAGGGGAAAATACTTCCATCGCCTCTTCCAGGCTCCCGGCAGTTGCTCACAACCCTTGGCATTCCCTGGCTTGTAACCGCATCACGTGGCCTTGCGCTGTGTTTCTCTTATAAGGACACACTCGTTGGACTTAGGGCCCACCTGAACCCAATCATCTCCGTCCTTACCTTAATTACATTCTGAGGTTCTGGGGGAATGTGAAATTTCAACCCAGCACAGGGCTCAAGGATCCTTAACTCTGGAGTTACCTAATGTTGACAGTGAGACTAAGCTGAAAGGTAGGGAGAGAGGATGTCGTGGAAGGGGATACATAGCTGGTACCTCCCTCACCGCTTACTCCTATGGCTGAAATTTTCCCATGAACAATTTCTAAGCAACTTGACTCAGTATTCAAGACGCAGTCCTCTGAGAAATGGCAGATACCTCTGAGAAATAATTTCTCAAGCTACTATTCTCAAAGGGATGGGGCAATTAGAATCATGTGACAGGGAGTCTTATCTGGCCCAGGGCCTGGGGTGGGAGGAAGGAGTACCTTGCAAATTAATCATTTCCATAGTGAAATGCTGGCACTCCTGCAAATTTTTTCTACATCTCAGGTGTGTAAACCTCAGGTGTTTCAAACCATGATTATGCACTTCCTTGCAATCCGTTGACTCCAGCACTTGTCTGGGGCATGGGAGGAGGTGTGAGTGGGAAAAGAGAAGGTAAGGTAGACTAGGGAGTAGTCGCCTGAAAGGGCCAACCATCCACACTTCCTCATTTCATATTTCCTAGAATAATAAACCTAAAATTTGTAGCAGGGATGGCAAATCCAGTTGAAATGTGGTGAGAAAACGTGTGACTGAGCAGAGTGCTGTGTTCGGAAAGATTCTGAGGCTGCATCTGTGTGCTAAGTGGGAAGAGAGTCACGATAAAGTCACCATCTGCCACAAACACCCCCAGGGACTCTCGGGGCACGTGCCGCAAATCTGTCATCCCTGGTGTATAGCTTTGTTTGGACCATTTCCTAAATATGTTGTTGCCATACATAGGTAACAGATTTTTATGTCCTGATATAAAAACATACAAAGTCATAGAAACAAGTTATTTCTATGCTATCGCTACTTTTTCTTATTTCTAAAGACATCTTGATACTCAATGTACAAGTTGACTTTTGAATCGTAAATTCTTAGAGGCAAGGCACTGTGTCTGTTTATACTCTCCAGCTGAGTACACGCTGGGTATCACGTGTGACCAGGATTACTGGGTTTAGGCCAGGCCTGAGCTAAGCTCGTTGAAGTGGGGGTGGATGAATGAATAAGAAATTGGGGATGGGAGTGTTTTAGTCCCAGTTCTGTCCCTAAGGGCAGCTGCATGCACCCCCATGGGTAATTTCAACCCTTGGCATCTCAGTTTCCCCTTCTCTAAAATGCAAATAAACCCCTATCTTCCGACAAGGGTTGGTGTGAGGCATATATGGAGCAGTCGTGTAGCCTAGGAACAGAGTGGGAGTTATCTTTTAGAAATCATTCCTGCACAACCTGAGGGCAGTGCCGTGACAAATAAGAACGTTTGCATGAGGAGGGCACTGCCCAGGAAATCCGGCTCTGATTGTTCAAGAGAGACATCTGGAAGTCTCCAGGGCCCAACCGTTCTGAGGATGCCAAACAAGGAAACGCAATAATCTGAAAAGTCAGCAGTGCCCCCGGGACGGGGAACACTCCGAGAGAGACGGTGCCGGGAGCTGACCTTTCCCCACGTGGGCACCGTCTGCAGGCGCCCTGGACAGGGGGCCAAGGTCATCTGACCGCACGGCCAGCCCCAGAGGACACTATCAGGGGCTTTAGAAATTACTCAGTTAAACGTCTGCATGTGAGGAAGAAGTAGAAAAAGTCGTTTTTGCCAGGTTCCCAAATGAGTGGCTAAAAGGGGACAAGAACCTTACTTTCCAGATGCCAGGAAAAAAGAGAATGTCCAGGGAGCTGGAGGGAAAGCCCATCTTCCCTGTGAAGAGCTGGCTTTGGGAGATGAGCCTTGAGACGAGAGGGTTGCCAGCTGGACTTTGATACCCATGGGTTCCTTCCCAGGGAAAGGGTGGTAGCTTGAGCAGGAAAAAATCCACGTGTGAGGGCTTCCCTGGTGGCGCAGTGGTAGCGAGTCCGCCTGCTGATGCAGTGGACGCGGGTTCGTGCCCTGGTGAAGATCCCACATGCCGCGGAGCAGCTAGGCCCGTGAGCCATGGCCGCTGAGCCTGCGCGTCCAGAGCCTGTGCTCCGCAACGGGAGAGGCCACAACAGTGAGAGGCCCGTGTACCGCAAAAAAAAAAAAAAAAAAAAAAAAAATCCACGTGTAGGATTTCCGTTGTTTAAATCTGTTGAATCCTGTGCAATGAAACTAGCTTGACGGTAAGAAGTCACGGGGTTGTGGGAGCAGAAGGGGTTGGTCCTGAGATCCAAACCCCAGGGGTGAGGCCACTGAATTTTCTGGTGAAAGGTTGTCAGTTAAAGCCAGGCAAGTGGGAAGAGCCTGCCTGGTGCAGGGGGAAGGGGACGGAGCACTGTCTGTAGAACAGGGGTTCCCAACCCCCAGGCCGTGGACCAGTATCAGCCCTTGGCCTGTTAGGAACTGGCCGTGCAACAGGAGGCGAGGGTGGCTGAGCGAGCAGAGCTTCATCTGCTGTTCCCCATCACTCCCCATCACTCCCCATCACTCCCATTCCGCCTGAACCATCCCCCAGCCCCCGTGGAAAAACTGTCTTCCATGAAACCGGTCTCTTGTGCCAAAAAGGTTGGGGACCCCTGCTGTAGAGAATTTTAAAACGCTGGTAAAACCATCTAAAAGTTGGTCTGCCTTTCATTACCACCATGCACTGGCAATTCTAAATGTTAATGATACAGATTCCTCCCCAAATCATCTTTTGTTGGTCTATGTTCTAAACAACTGTGGTTAGTTACTGTGGAGTTTAATATTATATACTTAAGCCTCAATTAGCACATTTGTGTTGTTTATCCTTTAATAATTATTCCACGTGGAAGTTAATTTGGCTGTCACCTGGAGAGGACTCAGCTACATGCGTTTGTTCCCAAACAGGGCATGAGACGTTAACAGTGGGGGTGATGGAAGACAGAGGTGCGAACTTGAGTGGCTTTAATTCTGCTGTTCTATGTAAGCATACAAAAATATTTGCAAACTGTCAGAATCCACTTTGAACAAGGCATACAATGCTTCAAAATTGTTCCTGGAAGATCAGTGTGAAGAAACTGGAAAGAGGCTGCTACTTCTGCCAAAAAAAAAAAAAAAGGTGAAGAAATGGACAGTTATATAGAAAACTATATATGTTGTTTATATAGAAAAGAAGATCAAATTCAAAGAAAATCATAAAGAAGAAATGTTAGGAGAAATGACTGAAGATGTCAATCTTCCATTTGCCAGATGAAAGGGCAGCGTTTGAAGCCCGAGTCACTGTGGGCAGAAACTGGACAAGTACTTGGTGGTTCAAATAAATCCAGTTTGCTGTCATTCTGACACTTTCCCTGATTTTTGCAGAAGAGAAACTTGAGAACCAAATACAACAGAAATTTGTGATGTTTCCTGGTGATGGGTTTTAGTGAAAAACTTTCAACTGCAGAGATCTTTGAAAGCTGCTAGAATCGATCCTGAAGAAGGAGGTTGTATTGTCAATTCTGGAATTTGCTGTGACATGAGATTGAGCTGGGTCTTTGTCAAAATTATCTTTATGCTTCAGACTTTCCCCAACTACTTATATGTCCCTTGTTACAGGTGAGAGAAAACTTCAGGAATTAAAATGAGTGAAAAATATTCCTCTATGAACTAGATTGACAAGTCTGACTATGTTGTGTACTGAATGTGAATATTCACGATTAATTTTGATGAAATCGTTGACAAATCTGCGGAAGTCTCAAAAACAAAAACTGTAATGTTCTGTTTGTTACCAGCATGGAGGCAAAGGGTTTTTCACCTTTTCTTTGAAAAAAAAAAAAAGGGATTTCCCTGGTGGTCCAGTGGTTGAGACTTCGCCTTCCAATGCAGGGGGTGCGGGTTCAACCCCCTGGTCGGGGAGCTATATCCCACATGCCTCGTGGCCAAAAAACCAAAACATAAAACAGAAGCAATGTTGTACAAATTCAATAAAGACTTTAAAAAATGGTCCCCATCAAAAAGAAAAAAAATCTTCAAAAAAAAAGAATAAAGTAGTTGGCATTTTAAAAAAAAGAGACTAATTTTAAAGTATTTACTTTTTCCCTTTTGGGGGTAATGTACTATTTATTTACTTATTTATTCAGTTATTTATTTAACTACCATGATTATTTATGTGAAGTTTAACAAAAGAAAAATGTCATTGCCTGCATTTCTTTCTCTGCTGTTATAGATACTTTAATTTCATGATTATTACTAAAACTAACTTTGTTGTATGATAGGGGAGTTGTTAAAAAGAATCCACTCCAGGTGTGAAATACATAAGGTCCACCACTGGCACAAGCATAACATTCTAGGAGTTTCTGCCCATTAAATGTGACATTCACTCGTACCAAGAGAATAATAATAATATATAATTTTGTAGTAACAACAGCACATTTCTATGGTTACCCTTTACCACACAGCAGATATTTGCCATCTGCTTCTCTTCTGGGCTGCCTAAAGGAAAAGTCTGCTGCATCCTGTTGGATGCAGGTGCCTTGATTCTGGGGGAAATGTCAGCTTCCACTCTGAGGTTCTCTTATTTCAAACCAAGACCAGCCCAAGGTAGGACGGTGAAATCTGGGTGGTTTATCTCTGGCCCTGCAGCCTGCCTCCTGTTCTCTTCTGTCTCAGGAATTTAATTCCTCTGCCTCGCATGCTTTCTTCACCTGCCTTCTCAAATCCTCACCTACTGAAGGCCGTGTGATGGATACAGTGGAGAAAGTGAAGGGTCTTAAGGGATAAAATATACCTAGTTTGTTGCTTTTTAAAATTTTTATTGCAGTATCGTTGATTTTCAATGTTGTATTAGTTTCAGGGGTACAGCAAAGTGAACCAGTTATACATATACATATATCCACTATTTTTTTAGATTCTTTTCCCATATAGGCCATTAAAGAGTATTGAATAGAGTTCCCTGTTCTATACAGTAGGTTCTTATTAGTTATCTATTTTATATCTACTAGCGTGTAGACCTAGTTTTTGATATTTTCATAAACAAATCAATGTAAGGACTGAAGTGTAATTTAATAAAGTTAATTTGTTTATTTTTAAAGTTAATTTGTTTATTTTTTATTAAAATATGTTTTAATAATGTTTAAATATGTTAAAATAATGTTTAATATGTTTTGATATCCTGGCTCTGTCCCTTACTGGCTGTATGACCTTGGGCAATTCATTCTCTGAGCCTCAATTTGTTTTAATCTGTAAAAAATTTTAGGCATCAAGACAACATGGAGTTGGGAGGAATTTTAGAGGCAACCAGTAGTTTCTTTTGAGAGACCTGCTCTGCACTGTCTTAGAGAATTTAACAATTGGAATACGGCTTTGGCCCTCTCACGAGGGACCACCTGAAGCTCTAATTGGAAGGCTGAGGTGGATTAGTAACCCCTGCTATGGAAAAGGAAGCAGAGAATGCGGGCACATGGAGCTCCATACTTGCCATTCCTGTCCTTGCTTCTCAGCTGTCAAAGCCAAGCATGTGTCCTTCATCCTTTCCTGACGGGCTCAACATGGCAGTGGAATAAAATCTGGAGATTTAAGCAAGCAGAAATATACATTTGGCTTGTTTGAATTCAGGTGGTGTTTTCCTTGAGCTGGTCTCATCATTGCAGAGGCGGGGCCAGGTCAAATCTTAAAGAGCCACTTGGCAACTCTAACGATTGGCAAAGAGGAAAGAAATTGGTAAACAGTGTTTTTAAAATATGCTAAATGCCAAGCACGTGTGTTTCATTTCTAATGTTTATTTATGGATATTTGCTGCTAGTTTTCAGGAATTCTAGTAGCAATTATCCAACTATTCCAAACCTCCACCTGTTACTGGGGAAGGGCTTCTGAACAGCCTACGTAGAGTGAAGGGCAGACATGTCCTTCAGGGGTGATTTCAGGGACACCAGAAGGTCCCTGTCTTCCAAAACACTCCTACCACCTTCTTGGTGGTGAATAAATGAGGAAAACCTCATCTAGTGAAGAGCAGTGTACAAATGTCCATTGACATAAGGTTACTGATAATCAATTTTTTTCCTGAGACCAAGTGTTAATAGAGGAGAAAAGGGAAGGGGATGGGGGCCTGCAATTTCAATGAGAGAGTAAAGAAAGGGGTACATAAAAAGAAATTGAAGGTACCCAATATCAGATTTGTCTATTTCACCATGTCCCTGGGATGGTGCAGACTGAGCCCTTGCCATGAGCCTCCAGTGCTCAGATGATTCTAAGGAAGTCAGCACACCTGCTTTGTCTCTTTGGCTCTGTCCCCAGAGCCATTCTGCGGGCAAATTGGAAGGCAACAGGGAGCCCCCTGCGTCCCTCTCCACTGTTCATAAACCAACAACCAACATTGAAGCTGGTGAAGGTGGGGATGACAGGATTTGCTCTAGTTGTAAGTAGGGCAAAAATCTGTACCGGAGTATTGGCGGCTTTGCTTTGGTGATTGGTGTGTACTGATTATGTCAACCTCTTGTGTTTATAAAGCCTCCAAACTTCTCAGAAGAGCAGCAGGGAGAGAAGGAGCGAGTTATTTCTTGAGGACCTCCTAGGGAGTTTCATGTTTTACTTCCTGGCCTCATCACAGCACCACAAGAAAAGAACTATTTTTGGCAACTCACGGCCTTGGAAATTGGGGATCGGAAGGATGTCAGGAAGCTGGTGTCGGACAGAACCTCTGTTGCTTAGGAAATGCAAACTCTTCTATAATCGATACAAGGGGAAGCCTCTTTCAAGGTACACGGTGGTGTTAGCCAGAGAACTCAGAGTTTTTTGCTTTGTTTTGTTTTGTTAAACTTTTTAGTCCTTTTTATTTTTAGCCTGACCCCATCTGACTTCCATGTTTAAATACTACGGATGAAAGAACTTGGCTCAGAGCCAACAGGAAATGCACTTAATCCCGTCATAAGAACACATCCCAGCTTTCTCAGTTGGTCCCTCTCTGAACGATCCAGAGGGTGTTAATGGGCACAAAGGGTTCTCGCCGGCTCACCAGCACCGGGGGGCATCCACCCATGAGATGCTGACATTAGCCTTCTCTGCCCACCCAATCACTTCCACCGGGCACCAGGCTAAGCCGGATAGAGAATCACCTCCTATGTTAGCCCCGCAGCCCCATTCACTTGTTTCCACCTGCCCTTATGCTTTGGTTGTGTGTTGATCCGGAGCCCTTCAAGGGACGGAGGTAGAAGGAACTTGATCACAGAGGAGGCTATCAATGAGGGAAGCAGTCAGAGGTTCTGTCTAATCTGAAGATTAAGGGTAAGTAACGTCGTCTTCTACATCTGTCAGAGCAATTTAGGACTGCCTTCTGGACGTCCTCATTCATTCCGGGATTGCTTCCATTACCTGCCGACACCGAGAGGGAAGCACCAGGATCCTGGGCCCAACCTTCAATGGAGCGCCACCTAGCGGAACTGCTTTCAAATACCAGCAGTATGCTGCCAAGGGAGTCCCTTTTGTGTAAGGGGCTTGGCGTTTGCTTATTTCAGGCGCTGTGTCAGCAGGATGATTGGGCACTTCCTAAATCCAAATAAGCTGAATTAACATATTATGGATTTAAACAAGTTGGACGTTAATTGAGCGAGGCTCTTCACAGCCTAGTAGCTTGAGTTCCATTTACCCTTGACTAGGGGAGCAGAGTGGACCTGTTTACACTGGGATGGAGTCCCAGGCAGCTGGGAAAGTAGCAGGGAAGGAGAGGAGAGAACAAGGCATTGTCCTGGAAATTTTCGTAAAAGATCAGGCATGGGAAGATTAAGTGAGCATTATCCTCATGAAAACAGAAGCAGACAGGTGACCCGGCATCCCAGGCTTCAGAAGCTGGCTCTCAGCCATCAAGAGAGGAAAATCCCTGTCTCTTCCCCACACAGGTGGGCTGGCGTTGTTCAAAGATCCTAAATGTTTAGATTCTTTGCACATCACCTGTTGCTTAATGTGGTCTGAACACAAATGATTTCAATCCTCTCATCTCTCTTGTTTAGCGGCAGCTCACTATACTTTTATAAGGTTAGAATTGCAGCAGGGAGGGGCTTCCCTGGTGGCGCAGTGGTTAAGAATCTACCTGCCAATGCAGGGGACACGGTTCGATCCCTGGTCCGGGAAGGTCCCACATGCCGCAGAGCAACTAGGCCCGGGTGCCACAACTACTGAACCTGGACTCTAGAGCCCACAAGCCACAACTACTGAGCCCGCGTGCCACATCTACTGAAGCCCTCACGCCTAGAGCCTGTGCTCCGCAACAAGAGAAGCCACCGCGATGAGAAGCCCCTGATTGCCGCAACTAGAGAAAGCCCTCGCGCAGCAACAAAAACACAAGGCATCCATAAATAAATTAATTAATTTAAAACAAAGAATTTCAGGGGATTAAAAACTGTTCAGATAAACACCCACCACCCAGCTACTCTGGAGCTTCCCTCTGCTAGAAGTAGTGTATTCATTTCCTAGGGCTGCCTTAATAAAGTACCATGAACTGGCGGCTTGAAACAACAGAAATGTATTCTCTCCCAATTCTGGAGGCTCCAAGATCAAGGTGTCAGCAGGGCCATGCTCTCTCTGAAGGTGCCTTCTTCCCAGCTTCTGGTGTTGCCGACCATCCCTGTCGTTCCTTAGCTTGTAGACTCATCACTCCAGTCTCTCCCTCAGCATCACACGGTGCTCACGCTGTGTCCTCACGTCGTCTTCCCTCTGTGCTCACTGGTGTCTTCACATGGCATTCTGCTCTGTGTGGTCTCTTCTGCTCTTCTAATGAGGACACCAGTCCTATTGGATTTGGGGCTCACCCTCCTCCAGTGTGACCTCATCTTAACTCACTCTTGATTACATCTGCAAAATCCTATTTCCAGATAAGGTTACATTCACAGACACGGGGGTTAGGACTTCAACATATCTTTTTGGGGGTACATTTAACCCACAAGAAATAGGAAGGGACAATGGCAGGCAGAAAACCACAAGGCCAACGCCAGTTAGAAGGTTGAGGGAGAGGTGATGGACACAGGGACACCTCGGTGTTGCTGGTGGTTCTTTCCCTGAATTCCCACATTCTCATCCATCCAGACCTCTGTAATATGAGGCTATGTTTGCAACATCAGATAAGACCATGATATGCACTATTATTTCGATAGGATTAGAAATATATATTTAAAAAATTTTTTTGGCCGTGCTGTGCGGCATGCGGGATCTTAGTTCCCCGACCAGGGATCAAACCTATGCTCCCTGCGGTGGAAGCAGAGTCTTAACCATTGGACCACCAGGGAAGTCCCAGAAATATATTTTAAAGACATGCTGTTTCCTTAGAAAAGAAATAAGCGTCCACTATTTATTGGGAACACCCTTCCAGTTTATATCTGTCACTAGCTTACTGCCCTTTATTTTTAGTGGGTGTAAAGAAAATAAATATGACCCATTTAACACAATCTGTGCATTTCCATTGAAATGGAGAGTCATTGTGAAATATGTAGAAACTTTCCTCTCAGTCTTTTTATCTAGGATTCCTTCTTATTTAATACATTATCTATTTGACAGGTAATTCAATAGATCCTACTGCACAAAAGCATATAGCACTCATTATTTATATTTTTTACAGTCCGTATTGCCTTGTTACTGATAACACATGCATGTATGCAACACTTAAGTGTTAGGGAAATACTTTATCTCTCCTTTCAAACACATAATAATGATACCTGTCACTGACTGACTGTCTTCTATGCTCCAGATGCTGTGCTGATCGGTTTATATGCATTATTTTGTTTAATTCTTAAACTAATCATGCTGTCGGTGTTGTCATTCCCATTTTACAGATGAAGAAGCTGCGACTTGAGTAACTAAGATCTTGCCCCAAATCACATAGCTCTTTAGTGGTGAAGCTGGAATTTAGATTCAAATTTATGATTCCAAAGCTCATACTGGACTACCTTTATATTTTTCACAGTAATCCTGGTGGATTTTCCTTGACTAATCTAGTTTCTTTTTTCCCTCTCCCCAGCATTTGACTCACAAGAAAAGCAGCCCCAGTTTAGGTGCGTACACTGACACCTAATGGTCTAAACCCATCTCAACATTCCCACATTTTACTTTTGACCGCTAGGTGGAGACATGCCTATTTTCTCTCCTCCGAAAGATCTTGAACTCTTTACCCAATCCCTTAGTGAACACATCTCCCCACTTTGGGTGCTAGAAATCCAAATGGCTATAGAACCAGAACCAGACTACTAATGAGTCAAAACACACAAAACTGGGCCTATGGAGTACCTTGTTCACCACAGTGTTTCTCTAAGCTTTATTAAAAGTGAAAATAAAATTCCACAGTGATGCCACGTGGAATTGACATCAGCAATCCATTTATGTACCATAGACACTATAAGCTTGGAAACTACGTGAATGTGTTTTTCATCCATAAAGAGCTACATCAATGTAAAAATTGTAATAATAAAAATTATATATCTAATGAAGCTGAAGATGTGACGGGCAACTTTAAATAGCCTTGGTAGCTTTTTATAAAATTACATCTAATCTTTATGGACCTGGAGTAGATGGTAGATGGAGTGTAGTCTCTCTGTGGGTGTGTGATTGACCTCACTGGACAATGTGCCAGGCGCTGGGCAAGGTATAGTGTATACACTGATAACCAAATGACATAACCCCATGGCCTGTGCCATGGTAGGTGCAACACAGACAGATGAAATCTGCCCTCGGAGTTGTGTGTGTGTGTGTGTGTGTGTGTGTGTGTGTATGAGCGTATATATGTGTGTATGAGTGTGTATGTGTATGTATATGTATGTGTGTGCATGTGTGTATAGAGTTGAACCTCATTATTCGTGGTTTCTGTACAGTCATCCCTCAGTATCTGCTAAGGGATTGGTTACAGGACCCCATGGATTTACCAAAATGTATGGATGTTCAAGTCCTTTACATGAAATGGTGGAGTACAGTTTGCCCTCCTTATCCACACAGGTTCTGCATCTATGGATTCAACCCACTGCAGATCAGAAGCAGACGATATGAAGGACTGACTGTATCTGCAAACTGCCACGCTCACTAAAATTTATTTGTAAACTCCAAATTAATAGTTGCGGTTATTTGCCCAGATGTGCAGAGTGGTCAAAAAATTGCATCACTTGATGTGACACCTTCCCAGCTGAGGGGAAACAAGACAATGGCTCTGCCTTCTTGTTTCTGCTCTCACACTGTAAACAAGTGTCCTTTTCACCATCTATTTAGTGTCACATGTTTTACACCTTTGTGCTTTTTGTGGATTTCACGGTTTAAAATGCCCCCCAGTGTAGTGCTGGAGTGCGCTGTTGCGTGTTCCTCTCAGTGCAAGAAGGCTGTGATGTGCCTTAAGGAGAAAATACGTGTGCTGGGTAAGCTTCCTTCAGGCACGAGTTACAGTGCTGCTGCTGTGAGTTCAATGTAATTAATTAACAACATATATTAAGTAAGGTGTCTTCAAACAGAAACACACACAAAGCAATGTATTGACCCATTGATGAAAGAAAACGTGGCCAAAGGCTTGAAGGAAACTCAGCTCGTATTTTCCCTAGGACCAATGGTTCAGGTTTCACCAATTCACATTCAGGGTGACTTTAGAGACCAAAACTACTGTGAATAAGAATTGTATATATCCATCATACACACACATATAGTTATATGGAGTATTCATAGATTTCCACATGATGAAGAGGGGTGGCGTCTACAGAAATCAGCATGGCTGCTCAGCCAGCCCTCAGATGGGAGGGGAACATATTGATTAAGGTAATTAAACTAGATGGAAAAAAAAGTTATTAGATTTGGAGAGGACTTCTGATTTGTAAACCAAATAGCCTAATATCTGTATTTTTCATTTAAGGCAGGAAGGTATAAATAAGAAAGACTCACGGGGGTCCCTACAAATGAACACAGGGATAGAGGGGCTGGGGAGAGCTGACTTGCTGATCCCATGAGGGGACTAAGAAAGAGCAGATCCAGATTTAATCTCGTCACAATAGGTTCCCAGGATGACTATTATAGATGTTAAAGCGTTCTTATAATTTTTCTGTTATTTTTAATCCCCTCCTCTGACTGTTTTCCTGCCCTTACGGGCACTAAATTGCATTGGATGGCTTCAAAAATATTTTCTAAGCCTATTTAGAGTTGGAGGGGAGCAAGAAAGATGTACAGCTGGGCTCCTTCTTTCAGTGCCCAAGTGGGAGAAGGAAGCCTGGGGAAAAGGGGCTGGTGGCAGCTAAGAAGGAGAGCAGCCCTAGGACCCACTGAAAAGAGAAACAAGGGGGCATCCCCACCACAAAAATTATTCTAACTTCCCTCTTGCCAGCCACCCAAGAGGAGCCTGGACCTTTAAGAACCAAGTCAGGAAGTTCTAAAGACTCCAGCGATCAGGGCTGGTGAAAAATACTGTGGCCAATCCTGAGGGCTTTGTTGACCAATCAGAGCCAAGGAACAAGGAAGACCACTCCCCCGCTTGAGGGACAGTGTAAATACCTGGCGAAGGAATACAGAACTACTCAGAACTTCAACTCAACTACTCAATAGTGCTTTTGTTTCTGTATCATGGAAAATGATCTTTCTACTGGGAAGTGCAAAATAAAAATAAGCTTCGAGATGTGAAACCCAGAGAGGGAGGGGCCCTCCAGCTTTAACATCTTGAGTTCCTGAGACAGTGAGAGCAGACAGGCCACCAAGCTCAGATGAACCATGTTCGCGGGTGCTGGAAGTGAGTGCAGGGTGGTGTCTGAAGAACCAGATGGATGAGAGAGAAAAGACAAATCCCAATGACAAGTACGATGTCATCATTTAAGAAAAAGGGGAAAGGTGGAATCTGGGAAGGATGGACAAGGAAGTGTTCATTCCAGGCTAAAGATTAGATTCTATCATTAAGTGGTCAGTTTTCAGCTCTAGGCATGGTCAAACTAACCACAGTTTCCCGTTTCATAGGATTACTAGTAGATTAGCAAATCAGGGCAGTCACAGAGCTCAGGTATGTGGATTTTGGCAAAGGTTCTCACGGTACCATATAAACAAGATGGAGAACTGTGAACTGTATAATGTCACATCACAACCATGGGCTGGATGATCACCTGACCCAGAGCATAAGCCTTCTGACAGCAAAGGTCCCTCCCAATTTCAAAACACAGGAAAATCAATGGGATGCCAATTTTGAGCACAGAGTTGAGAACTTACTATACATTTCTACTACTGCTCTTGATACTGGGAATATTAAGATGCACTCCTTCCCTAGGTGAGCTTGTTTCTCAAAAGGTTAAACCCAGTAATTTCACTAAGTGTCCACTCAGAAACTTGAACGTTCTCAACAACTTTATATGTAGCCCAAAAGTGGAAACAACCTAAATGTTCATCAGCTGTTAATAAACAAAATGTGGTATAGCCACATTTAAGATTTGCACATTTCATTGTATACAATGTCACCTCCATAAAAGAACAGTAAACAACTACAAAAAATGTGGCATGTCCATCAATGGAATATTATTTGCCCCCCCAAAAAAGAATGAAGTACTGATACATACTACAACACTGATGAACCTTGAAAATATGCTACGTGAAAGAAGACAGTCACAAAAGACTACATATTGTGTGACTTTATTTTCATTTCCTTGTCTGAAATATCCATAAAAGGCAAATCTGTAGAGACATAAAATTAGTGGTTGCCTAGGGCTGGGGAGTGGGTTGGAGGAAAATGAGGAGTTTCTCCTCATTTTGTGATGATGAAAACGTTCTAAAATCAATGTGGTGATGATTGCACAACTCTGAGAATGCGCAGAAACACACAAAACACCTGAACTGTACACTTCAAATGGGTGCCTTACATGGTGTGTGAATTTTAACTCAATAAAGCTGTGTCTAAGAAAGAGTAAACTCTATTAGCAGAAATATATGTAAACAATTACCATACATTCTGAACGGTCCCATGTCAGAGGTTCTTCTAACTTATGTGTTTACCTGTCAGTCTGTCAGACCACATGGTAAATTCCTCTAGGGAAGGAACCAGCCATTAGTCATCTTCGTGTGCCCAGCTTCTAGCACAGTTCTACGCCACAGAAGATCATCACTAAATGTTGAATGCTCAGTAAATTGGTAGCATGCTAACTGGCAACTTGGTAAAATTAAGTGCAACAGAAACAAATCCTCAGTGAGTGCTTCTTTGTAAACATGTGATATTGACCCTTGCTGTAAAGTCAGTCCCCCACTTAAAAGATCCACGGTATAGCACTGAGTGCCAAATTGATCAAAAATAAACAAAGAGAAAGGGAAAGGCAAATCTATATTTTTGCAAGCATTTATACAGTATTGAAATCCAAACAGGTAATATATATAATATTCTGTGAATATTCCTTCCGGGGTTCTTCTGCATACACAGGATGAGATGGAGCTTTTAAGAGTAAGAATTTCATAAAGTTTTGACTGAAAGCACCATGTTGTTTACCCGGTTAATCCTTCAGTATCAACCATTGTTTTCTTTATTGTGCCAAGAACTCCTAACTCCATAGCAGGTTCAATCTTCTCAAAAAGTGCCCATGGATTGTTTGATGGGTATAAATGCCTCCAAAGATATCCAATGGCACATGCTGCTGAAAAGAGCTCTTTGAGGCTTCTTATTCCGTGAATTTTGGCCATTCCTTTTGTATAAACTCCCCGTGGCTGAGCTACTCTGAATGAGAGCTTGGCGATTCAAGCCCAGCTATAGGAAAAACTTCTTTATTCAATACCATATAATGTAGCCAAATTTTTCTACTTTGACAACCTCAAAGGTGTTACTGTCCAAAAGGAGTCCTGCTTCTTTGGAATTAAATTCTTAGTATACAGATCATAGAAAAAGAAATACAAACTCAGCTTCACTGATAGATTATTTTGCCACTCCCTTTGGCAAAAATCCAAAAGGGGAGAACATACTCATTGCTGGTGGAAATGCTAAGGGATGCAGTTCCTATAGATGAGGATTTGGCAATAGCTGGCAAAACTACATGCATTTACCTTTTGACTTAGCAATCCTACTTGTAGGAATCTATTCCAAAGATCTGCTCTAAAAAATAAGAAATGTATATGCACAAGACTTTTCACTATAACACGATTTGTAAAAGCAAAAGACTGGAAATAGCCCAAATGTCCATCAATAGGGAAACAGTTGAGTAAACTAAAGCACGTCACATATTAGAATACTGTGTAGCTATAAAAGAATGAAGCAGTTCTTTATGTACTGAAAAGGACTGGGAGGTATTTTTCGGTGCGGCTGAGGTGGAGAAAATATATGTAATAGGTTACATTTTCTCTAAGAGGCCAAAGGATGAAAAAATATACACTCATATATATTCAGATACATGTTTTCTTAGATAAAAAAATTGAAGGCAAATCAAAACCCCCCAAAATATATTATTATAGAGAAAGGGAAGCAAGAGTGGGAACAGGAATGATAACTAGACTTTTCTAAAGATACCCTGTTTTAGGGTTATGACCTTTAACTCTGTATATATTTAACAATTTAAAAGCAAAATTAAATCAAAATGGGGAAAAAGCTTAAAAAAACTCAAAAGCAAAGGGAAACAACTGAACCTAACTCTACGTTGACCTGATAATTTAATCACACAGAAAGTCATTATTGCAAATGACTTTAAAACACTAATTATTATATTATGATATATATATATACACAAACATATGTATACATATATATACACATACATATATATGATCTCTTAAATATCAACAAACAAAAACCGGGAAAAAAAACCCGCAAAGAAATTTTATTTTCAGTAACCCTATTGTTGGTAATGATGTGGTATTGTTATTTTGAACTAATATTTTGAACATATTTGTAGGCGAAAACAAATAAGGAATTATGTTAATGGTATTAGGAAGCAAGATTTTCAGTATAAAAGAATGTGAAAAATCAAAGCAAAAATTCTGTAATCCTAATTCTGAATGGCAAATACCAGTATGAGCTCAGAATGTACAGTATCTTTTTAAAAGTTGTTTCCTAGGGGCTCCCCTGGTGGCGCAGTGGTTAAGAATCCACCTGCCAATGCAGGGGACACGAGTTCAAGCCCTGATCCGGGAAGATCCCACATGCCACAGAGCAACTAAGCCCATGCACCACAACTACTGAGCCTGCATTCTGGAGCCCGCGAGCCACAACTGCTGAAGCCCGTGTGCCACAACTACTGAAGCCCACACGCCCTAGAGCCCATGCTCCACAACAAGAGAAGCCACCACAATGAGAAGCCCGCGCACCACAACAAATAGTTGCTCCCACTCGACGCAACTAAAGAAAGTCCGCGTGCAGCAACGAAGACCTAATGCAGCCAAAAATAAATTTAAAAAAAATGTTTCCTAGATATTCCATTAAAAAGGTCTAAAAAACAATGACCAACCCAGTAACTATGAGTATTCCTAGTGCTAAACGTGGGTCTCTAAATACTATTTCCCAATAAAAAGAAGCAAGTTCCTTGGGGAATGGTGCATTCCAGTTCAGAGTCAGGGGATGCATAAGCCACGCTGGAAAATCTTCTTATACAAGAAATCAAGGAAGCTATCAAAGACTACCGAGTTTTGCCTGAAGGGCACAGAAACTAGTTTGAAGTGGTTCCCACTGGCCAAAGATAGGAAAACTTGAGCATCAAAAAGAATAATAACTAATAAAATGAAACACATACATTATGTTAAAATCCATGAGTTCATAAAAAGCTTCTACTGGTCGCTTTAGAAGATTGCTAGGGCACCACTCATTTTTCTGAAAACTGGTAAATAAGGGGAGAGAATCAAGTGTGTATCTTATCTTTTCTGTATACGTGATACCTTAAGGTAACCAAATATTTGCTAAGGGCAAGTTACTCTTTAAAGAAGAATTCCAGCCACTATTTCAAAAATTTTATAAAGGTATTTTGTATCTTTACAAAAAATACAGAGAACAGAGAAACATGTTAAATGACACCAAGGACATAGTCAGAAAAATTCCGAATATAGGAGAATCTATAGGACAAATGACGCAGTGTATTTAAATAAATAGATGGCAAGACAATTTTCCCTCTTTTTTTTTTTTGAGAGGGAAGAGGAAGAGAGAGACTAAAATCTCCATAAAAGACATACTAACCCAATGCAATGTATGAGTCTTGTTTGGGTCTTGGATTGTACAAACTGTTAAAAGCTCATAAGAGAACTGGAGACATTTGATGATATTAAGGAATTATTATTTTTATATGGGATAATATTATGGTATGTTTAAAACAGTCTTATCTTGGACTTCCCTGGTGGTACAGTGGTTAGGAATCCACCTGCCAATGCAGGGGACACGGGTTCGAGCCTTGGTCCAGGAAGATCCCACATGCCATGGAGCAACTAAGCCCATGCACCACAACTACTGAAGCCCGCCTGCCTAGAGCCCATGCTCTGCAACAAGAGAAGCCACCGCCATGAGAAGCCCGCACACCGCAATGAAGAGTAGCCCCCGCTCAATGCAACTAGAGAAAGCCCGCGTGCAGCAACGAAGACCCATCGCAGCCAAAAATAAATAAATTAATTTTAAAAATAGTCTTATCTTTAGAGATGCAAACTGATGTATTTTTCAGATGAAATATTTGTCTGGAATTTACTTTAAAATAATGCATTGAGGATGGGGGAAAGTGGGTTGAAGTGTAAAACAAACAAGACTGGCCACATGTTGTTGGTTATTGAACTTGTTTGATAGCTACAGAGACCTTCATTATATTATTCTTATTCCTTTTCTTTGTTTGAAGAGGTCCTGAATAAATTCATACTTGTCTCGAACACTAGCTTTCCTCTATCATGTTTCCCGGTAATTTTCCAAGTGTTGGTTACAGAACTGTCTGGCCCAAAAGATGGGGCCAGACATTTCTTTCCTTTTCCATCTGTGTCCCTTCATAGGAAGCCTTCCTCACGGGGCTCCTGAGAGGGTCCCTGCTCTCTCTGCTCCCTTTTCTCCTTCCTTTGCCGCCCCTTCCCCGGGATCCCAGCATCATCCCAGCAGCAGCCCACAGGGTCATGGGGGCCATTCATCCTGCTCTGTCCAGGAAGGCAAAGCTCCATCCCACCCTGTTGCCCTGCTCAGCATAAGTCCTAAGACTTTCTGGGTTTCTCAGAGCAAGATGTGAACAAGACAAACCCTTCTTGCTAAGATTGACCACTAAATATATATTATCATATTTAACATGTCTGCCTAGCTCAGCTGTCTTTCCAAAACCTTCTCCTCACTGGGATAGGAGCAGAAGGAAGGCAGGCTGTAAGGGGGAGAGAAAATTCCATTCTTCCACAGATAATCAATTGAATATATAAATAATTTAATGAAGGTATGAATAAACGATTGATCCAATGTCTTTAACCTCCTACTATCTCATATCTCATAAAAGATTGGAAACTTTGGCCCAAAGAATTTGCCTTTACTACAGCAGTCAACCAGCACCACCCATGTCTGCCCGCTTCTCTCTGTCCAGTATGCACTACGTTTTTGCCTTAACTTTGGCTTCTCAATATACTGAATATACTGAAAGATAAGTCTGACTACTAGAGCAGTCTGTCTTCCCATTTGGAACCCTGGAAAATATGAAATTCCAAAAATGTCAAGTTGGAAGGTTATTTTGTAATTGATGTTCCAGCCATCTCACTATATTTTCTCAGCTGTAATTGTCAGGGGCTCCACATTGCTTCTGCCAAAATATTTTTATTACTACACCAGCCATATTTCTGCATTTCAATTTAAATTCATACAGTATGCTAGCACTTCCTGCATGAGATGATGTGTAGTAGCTATTAGCCCGGCTAGCATGGGCTGTAATGTCAAACCCCTGCCAGGAGTATTCTCCTGTAATCTTTCAGGGAAGTTCTAGGTGTCTGAGCATAACTTTTAAAGAGTTACCTCTTCAGGAAAAAGACTCCCAGAAATATCCTTAATGGGGATCCTCGGGGAATTGCCTGGGCAGTGATGATGCCGCTATTTGACTAACAAAAATACATTTCAAGGAGGATTTAATTGAATAGTTAAAAGTAGTGTTTTAGGAGAACAGGTTTTGCCTCCCTGAAAATCACTTGGAGAAGGCAATTTCTACAGTCTGAGATGCTTTGATAGGAGTCCTCCAGCATAGGTAGAAAAGGGAAAGAAATCCTCACTGTGATCCCCTTCTACTAGGACTATGGATTTTTCACTCTAGACTGAAATCTTCAATGGGCATGGCTTCATTAACTACCAATTTATTTGAATATCCAGCTATGAAGACATTGAAATCAGTCATGTTGGCTGTAGCGATCACGGTGTGTCTAGTCAACACTGGCAATATTATGATTACTTGTAATGCTTGCTGTCACAACTCCTTTATCATAAATGATACCCTCATTAATAACCAAACTCATATCCATGTCTGCCTAACGGCCAGCAGAAGTCGCCAGTACCCACACCTCGAGCTAATGCATCTCTCTAATGGCTCTTTTTAGTTTTTGTACATTTTTCTCCAAATTTTGACAATTTTTCATTCATCACTGTGACTGAGAAAGGAAATGTTATGCATAAAATATAAAATCAGCAAAAATGTCAGAAATGCCAGCACTTAAGAAATGAAGCATGACAGTCTACGTTGTGATGACAAATGTTAACGCAGGCTCACAAACTTCTGACAAGAGCAGATTCAGAGATGGTTTGTATGACATCAACAGGATTTCATCTCTAAAGGATCAAGAAGGAGGTCAGATCAGCTAGGGGACCTGTGGAAAATCAGAAATACTATCAAAGACGGAGGTACAAGCATCTAGATCAGAGCTGTCCTGCAGAACTTTGAGATGATGGAAATGTTCCGAACCTGTGTTGTCGAACATGGTAGCCACCAGCCACATATGGTTGTTGAGCACTTGAAATGTGGCTAGTGCCACCGAGCAAATGAATTTTAAATTTGATTTAATTTTAAATCATTTAGATGTAAATGGCCACAGCCCAGATTTAGATTATTAAGTCCTCATCAGGGAAAGGTGTGCACATTTGGTCTGAGAGAATGAGGGTCACACAACACCTCTGGAAACCTAACCATTTATATATGGTTAAAGCAGGCATGATGTAGCCTAATTTGCGTATATGCCGGAAACTATCTTACCTGCGCTGGGTGCACCTGATCCGTCTCAGTTATACAGGCTACAGTACACAGTGCACTCAGCATCCTCAGATTCCGGCTAGCACAGCCTGGTCCAGGGATGTTTCTGAACTCAGTGCTGACGACTAGAACAAGGGTCAGCTCCAGACATCTCTAAGGAGTCGCCCTGGGGAGTAAAAGGGCTTATCCCACCCCTTGGCTATGGGAGCCAGAAATGGACACCCATGGAGGAGCTCCCAGGTTGGAATTAGAATGTGGACATCTTAGGAGACCATTACTCAGCTGACCAAGGGGTTGAGGGGGCTGAGGAAGTGAGGAACCACCGGCGTGACCCCCGAGAGAGGGGTTAGATTTTCCAAGCCCGAATGGGGTGCACTTCTCCCCCCACCCCCTTCCTATACAGCACCCAGTGGGATATTCCAGTGGGATAACCAAAAGGCCAGTCCCTAAACCACGAGACTAAAGACGTCTGTGTGCAAGCTCCGCTCGGTAAGAACGCGGCAGCCCACGTTTGAGGGCCACAGGAGCTGGGACAGTAAGCCTGTGAGGACCCAGAGCACCGTCAAGGATGGACTAGAAACCAAAGGCCTCTCCCCACATTTTCTGGACAGACTCACAGTTCCCCAGGTAGGCAGAGAGGCACCCCATAACCTGGCTGGTAGCGAATTTCTCACTACCCTTGTCAAGTGGAGGCTCAGGGTCACATTTAATTTGATTTAGAAAAAAATGTAGTAATACGACATGTTTTGCTCCTGAATGTGGAACCAATTCACACCTGCTTGGAGACGGGGCATGGTTGCTTCTAAAGCAAACGCCCTGACAGGTCAGCCTTCCTACGTTATGATTACCTGCTCCCAGAGGCCTGCATTTTACAAAATGAATTTTCTTATCTCCAAGGCTTGAGGTCCTTTTCTTTTCTAGCTTACAGGGGAAAAAATCCAAAAAGCAACATGCAGAGACATGCCTTGTGGTTTGGCCACTTTAATCTCAGTACCAAGTGGGCCAGACCAGAGCTCCCAGGCTCCTGTAACAAGAACCCTCTGTCGCTCCCCCAGTTTAATTGCCCTCCTGAGAAAGAGGAGGTGTACCTTCAGGTTCAGGTTCAGGCCTGACCAGTCTTGGACTCCACAGACTGCCGCCACCCAGCGACGGAGGGACGAGAGCTGCAAATACAGTAGCGGAAGGAGCAAAGTCTCACCACCCCGCCGGGAAATGTTTAGCTGGGAGGACAGCGGAAGCAAATCCAACAGGGACCTGGACCGGCTCACGTATAAGCGAGAATGGAAATTTTGTTATTTAAGACCTGAGGTGACTGTAGTGGCCTCTCCATTAGAAGGGCAGTGGCATCGTTCATTTCCATGGGAAAATAAATTCCCTCCTGCTCAGTCCACGTAGAGGGATGGGCAGTGGGGGGCGGAGAGCCAGGGAGACTGAAGCGTCTCAGCCTCACCTGTTGGTCGTCACCAGGAGAGGATGGCCTTGTGCTTAGAGGGGCACACGGGTACCTTGGGCTGTGCCGAGGCAGGCCAGGGGCTGAGGAGGGGACTGCACTGCTCTCAGAAATAACAGAACTGAGACGGAGGCTAGGGGCGAAGCAAGTCCAGAACTGGAAAAGCACAGCCTCAGGAAAGACTTGGCTGGGGGTGGGAGTGGCCACGGACATGACAAGAAAGATAACAGAGGCTGCAGAGAAGTCCGTGCCGGGAGAAATCCCCAGCATTGGAGGCCCGGATAACATTCCTTTACGTTATTTGTACTTCTGCAGGGGCTGATAATACTGAATATTTAATAGGCACATAGGCTGTGCCAGGCACCCTATGTGGTTCACCTCATTTACTTCTCACGAGAGCCAGTATGAAGTGGGTTCTGTTAATATGCTTGTTTTGGGGGTGACAGTGCAAGTGCAAAAGGGTTAAGTGACTTGCTCAGGATCACAAAGCCTTTAGGTGATGGTGCCAGGACCCCAAGTCTAAGCCCAGGGCCCCGTCCACCCTCCTGCCCACCCAACGACATGTCAGCAGGTCCGCTGTGCCGGTGCGCGCCACACACACACACACGTGCGCCATTGGGGAGAGGGCTGGGCAATAAAAGCCCGCTGGGCTCTTGCCTAGGGTGGTACAGCAGAGACATGAGAGGAGCTCTGGCAGGTGGCCAGATTAGCACGAACCAGCCTGGACGCAGAGGGCCAGGAGGCCTCTTGAGATCGGGGATTCACAGAAATGCTGGGAAATGTTCACGGGACACAGCTTGGAGCTTGGGCTCCATGTATTCCCCTGAGGGACTTCTAGACTCTGTGTTTTGCTCAACTAGATAAAATAAAGTTATCAGAATATTTTTCAGCTCTTACCAGATGTTTCAAAAGATTTATAAGTGGCATCATATTGCATTTTTGTGTGTCTTGCTTTTTTTCAACCTTTTTATGCAGTTCATCCATATTATTATTATTATTTTTGCGGTACGTGGGCCTCTCACCGCTGCGGCCCCTCCTGCCGCGGAGCACAGGCTCCGGACGCGCAGGCCCAGCGGCCACGGCCCATGGGCCCAGCCGCTCCGCAGCACGCGGGATGCTCTCGGACCGGGGCATGAACCCGCGTTCCCTGCATCGGCAGGCGGACTCCCAACCACTGCGCCACCAGGGAAGCCCCATATTATTATTATTTTTAAAAAGTTTCTTTGGTGAATAGTTGATTTACAATGTTGTGTTAGTTTCAGAGGTACAGCAAAGTGAATCAGTTATACATATATGTATATCAACTCTTTTTTAGATTCTTTTCCTATATAGGCCATTATAGAATACTGAGTAGAGTTCCCTGTACTATACAGTAGGTCCCTATTATCTATTTTTTATATAGTACATCCATATTATTGTATGAATCGTATATTCATTTTCACTGTCACACAGTATCCCACTGAAGGACTATGCCAGAACTTATCTATTCTATTGTTAATGGACATTTGGGTTGTTTCCACTTTGGGGCTATTTTGAGGAATGGCGCTCCGACCCTCTTTGTTCGTGTGTCCTGTTACATGTCTGCAAAGGTTTCTCTAGGGTGTACAGCTGGTAGTGAATTCTGGGTCATGGGGGATGCGTACCTTGAGCTTTGTCATAACACCAGACTGTTCTCCTTGGTGGCTGTTCCTGACTCTCATTCCCACCAGTAGTGTAAAAAGTGCCTGTGTCTTTGTTTCCTCATCAACCATTGTTATTGTTAGAAATGTTCAAAATCTGCCAATCTGTTGGGTATGTAATTATCTCTCATCGTAGCTTTACTCTGCATTTTCTTGATGAAAAATGACATTGGGTAGCTTTTCACACTTTTATCAACTATTTGGATTTTCTCTTTTGGGAAGTACCTGTCTAAGTCTTACGTTTATTTTTTAAATGTTTGCTTTCTTATTGCCAGGAATCCTTTACATATTTTGAATGCTAGTCCTTTGTAAGTTATACATATTTCAAATATTTTTTCCCACTCTGGTTTTCATTTGTGTTCTTTACGATGTCTTTTTTTTTTTTAATTAAAAAAAAAATTATTTATTTATTTATTTATTCTTGACTGCGTTGGGTCTTTGTTGCTGCGCACGGGCTTTCTCCAGTTGGGGCGAATGGGGGCTACTCTTCGTTGCGGTGCGTAGGCTTCTTATTGCGGTGGCTTCTCTTGTTGCAGAGCACGGGCTCTAGGCACGCGGGCTTCAGTAGCTGTGGCACGTGGGCTCTAGAGTGCAGGCTCAGTAGTTGTGGTGCACGGGCTAATTGCTCTGTGGCATGTGGGATCTTCCTGGACCAGGGCTCAAACCTGTGTCCCCTGCACTGGCAGGCGGATTCTTAACTACTGTGCCACCAGGGAAGCCCCTATGATGTCTTTTGATGAAGAGAAATTCTTTCTGTGTAGTTGAATTTACCAGTTTTTTTTTTTTTTTAAATGATTAGTGCCTTTTGTGTCTTCTTTATGAAATCCTTCCTTAAAGACATGACAATAGTCATCCCTCAGAATCCCTGGGGGACTGGTTCCAGGACCCCCAGAGATACCAAAATCCTTGGATTCTCAAGTCCTTCATATAAAATGGCATAGTATTTGCATGTAACCAACACATATTTTCCTGTATAGTTTAAATCATCTCTAGATTACTTACGATACCTAATACAATGTAAATGCTATGTAAATACTTGCTGGTGCATAGCAAATTCTGTGGTGACTTTTTTTTTTAGCCACGCAACACAACTTATGAGATCTTAGTTCCCTGCCCAGGGATCAAATCCAGGCCCTCGGCAGTGAGAGCACGGAGTCCTAACCACTGGACTGCCAGAGAATTCCCAGCAAATTCAAGTTTTGCTTTTGGGAACTTTCTGGAATATTTTCCCCTGAATAGTTTCCATCTGAGGTTGACTGACTCCGTGGATACAGAACCCATAGATTTGGAGGGCTGTTTATATTCTGCTTTATTAACATTTTAAAGTGTTATCATCTCAAACATTTTAAACCCAGCCCCACCTGTACCCTTTCTTTCAGAGGCTCCCGGTGCCTGAGCTTTTCTGGGATTCTAAAACACCTACAGACCTGCTTCTTGGTTTCACCCTCTACCAGTGAAGGTTTCAACTTTTTCTGATCTGCTCTCAGTCAACTACCATCTGCATCCAGTCATATGCTTTTCAGCTTCCAAATGTTGGAGCTTTCATCTGTTTTCCCTGTTATCTTTGTCCGTGTGTGTGTGTATGTGTGTGTACACTTTTATTGTCACACTGGTGGGTTTCAGTGGGGAGAGGCAATAAATACAAGTTCAAATATCTGTGTTTAAACGGAAGTCACAGCAGTATTGTTTATGATAGCAAGAACAATTGGAAGCAACCTAAACATCCACCCACAGGAATAAAGCATAGTAGGTCCACACAATGGAATACCACACAGATGTACAACATTGTGTTACACAGAGGCAGGCTAGTGTGGCGGCTAAGAACAAGATTCTGACACTCACCAGCTGTGTAACTTCGGGTGAGTTACTTTACCTCCCCACCCAGTTTCCCCATCTATAAAATGGGATGATAGTTCCTACCTTGTAGAGCTGTTGTGAGAATTAACAGTAAAGAATATGTAAAGAAAGATGAGCAATTGCAGGTACATAGTTAAGAGTACATAAGAGTGTTATTAATAAAAGAATGAAGTGCATTTATACATGAAGATATGGCTTTCTCTCCAAGGTATGTTATTAGTTTAAAAAGGTGAAAAACACCTTTTTATGCATAAGAAAGGTGAAAAACACCTTTCTTATGCATAAAAGAAAAAAAAACATATAAAAACACTATGAGGGACTATGATCATGGGAATTTCCTGGTGGTCCAGTGATTAGGACTCTGTGCTTTCACAGCCAAGGGCCAGGGTTCAATCCTTGGTCAGGAACTAAGATCCCGCAAGCCTCGAGGGCATGGCCAAAAAAGAGGAAAAAATAAAAACTCTAAAATAAACCCCACTATGATCACACTTTTAAAAAAGGACAAGTGTACACACATATATACACAGAACATTTCTGAAAGGGTACTCAAGAAACTGTAAAAGTGGTTATCTTGGGGTAGAAGGTAGAAGGGACTTTGAATTTAACGTCTTTTGACATTCTTTGATTTTTTTTTTATTATGTGTGCTTAGTACTGTTATAATTAAAAACAAGCAAATTAAAAAATATATATATAATTGTTGAAGCTGGGGTTTGTTACATTATTTCTACTTTTGTGCATTTTGAAATCTTTTAGAATAAAATTTTTTTATAAATTAAAGCAAGCAAATCATCATCTTTGTCAGATATTCTCCAAAACCCAATGTTGAATAATTGGATGGTACGTAATAATTCCTTAAAGAAAGCTTGCATGGGGCCATTCCCATGGAGGCAGACAGGAGACAAACTGCAGAGGACCAGTTGTTCTACGAGAACACCACCGAGGTCTTATATTATTGTAGGAAATTTTTTTTTAATTCGGAAAAATTTCCAGGCCCTAAAATGTTTTTTTTCTAGAGATCCTTGTGTTCAATTTTAGGAGCCAATAAAAACTGCCTTTTTAGGGGACTGCTGGCTTTCTGGATAGCTGGCAGAATGACCTTCCATCTGAGTGAAAACGGAGATTAACTTCTCAACTCCCTTAGAGGGTAATCAACCCTACCATCTACTTACTTGGTTTCCAAATTATATGCATCTACCCTCATGCAGCAATACAGGAGACAAGTACTCTAGATTCTCACCAATAGGTTCTATTTAAATTAGCATTCACTCAGCTCATATCACTGGATTGGTAATGTGATAAACAGAGCTGATTGTCCATACAGCTTGTACATTCCATTTATTCCTTTAAGTATTCTGAGTTTTATCCTTTGATCAGATTAGAACACCAGAAGCCTCGATATTTGAAGTATATTAGATTAGCCCATCAGAAGATTATCCTTAATTGCCTTAGCTTTTATCTGATGTTGCTATAGGAAATGGTCATATGAAATTTGCTTCTGCAGTTGCTATAAAATGTTCTTCACTACACCACCTATATAAAGCCAACTGGAAAGTCTGTTTCAGAAACTGGGGCCAAGAAAATTTTCCCAGAACACCACAGAACTGAAGGGATTTCTTTCAGTAATGAAAATCACAGAATTTAAGCATTTCCCTCATTTTCTCAAGCTATTGGGAAGCTGAGAAATGCATCCATAGCCCAGCAACTCTGTTCACCAGAATAGTTGGTATGCTTACATCCTCTTTATTCCTTAATCTGTATTTTCTATCTCATTACATTTTGTGTATGTCTGTTACTGTCTCTTTGAATCCGTTTTTCACTTAGTTGATCCTTTTCAAAAGTTTAGTAGATTATAGCCTGAAGAGGTACACACTTCCTGGGGTGATCAGGGTCAGGATCATTTTCTTCTGGCAGCATCACCAGGAATGGTTTCATGAACACATGGCATTTGAACCAAGTCTTTGAGCACAGGTAGGGTTGACAAACATTGGGAAGAATGTTACTGGCAGAAGAAGGTATGCATAAAAGAGTGATGGAAAGAATGCACAGGCCATTTTGGGGGGATAATACGATTCGTTTGGGCCAAGACATGAGGGGTAAGAAGAGAGGAAGGGAACCCAAGCTGGAGAGATGGGGAGGCTCAGGTCAGAAGGAAGCCTCATGCCAGGCTGATGAATTCAGCACTAGATCACAAGAGAAGGATTTTTTTTTTTTCCAGAATAGGGAAAACGACTGTATATTTTTAGGCAGAGGAGAGAAACTATCAAGACATAAGAGTTTAAAGACAAAGATCAGATAGTACGACTGCTATAGCAAGGTCCAAAGTGATGTAGCAGGAAATGCAATTTAAAGCACTAACCAAGGACTTAACCTTGGAAAGACCAAGGAAGAAGAGAAAGGCATCAAGCACACAGTCACAGAGGCCAGGCTCTCCCCCAACTCTGCTGCTGTGTATGCTTAAATCATGCTTTTCTTTAGAGGTACCTTCGTAAACATTAATCAAGCAATATCACACACAAGAATAGCACTAAAATGGATTCTTGCCCAAGAGTTGACGAGGAGAGGTTTTTTGTTTTAACAAAAGACTTCCGGCCAATAACTTTAGAGGGGATAATAGAATTTAATAATTGCCATTTTGCCACTTTGAAATAATAGAACTAAACGGCACTCACTGGTGGATGCTGCAACCATCAAGTGAGCCTTTGAGGGCAGGAGGAGATGACACTTCTAGGAAAGAACGTCGTAAAGATAAAGGTTTTCTAAAAAACAAAACCACTAATTCGAAAAGATACATGCGCCTCAATGTTCATAGCAGCATTATTTACAATTGCCAAGATATGGAAGCAACTTAAGTGTCCATGGACAGATGTATGGATAAAGAAGATGTGGATATACACACACACACACACACACACACACACACACACACACACACACACACGTACAGTGGAATACTACTCAGCCATAAAAAAGAATGAAATTTTGCCATTTGCAGCAACATGGATGGACTTGGAGGGCATTATGCTAAGTGAAGTGAGTCAGAGAAAGACAAATACTGTATGATATCACTTATATGTGGAATCTAAAAGATACAACAAATATAACAAAAAAGAAGCAGACTCACAGATATAGAGAACAAACTAGTGGTTACCAGTGGGAAGAGGAAAGGGGGAAGAGGCAATACATGGGTGGGGAAGTAAGAGGTACAAACTACTAGGTATAAAATAAGCTACAAGGATATATTGTACAACATGAGGAATATAGCCAATATTTTATAATAACTATAAATGGAGCATAACCTTTAAGAATTGTGAATTACTATATTGTACACCTGTAACTTATATGACATTATACGTCAACTATACTTCAATAAAAAAATAGTAAATACAAAAGAAAAAAATGACCACAGACTACTTAGAGTTGCCTTACACAGATTCCTCTTTCTCTGAGGTATTTACCTCCTTTAGAATATTTGTTGCTGACTAGAATGAAAAGATAATAAAACATTCCCATTAAAAAAAATAAAGAGTCTTTCTAATGGAGTGATCATCAGGCCAGCTGAATCGGCTGCTCCATCTAGAACACAGGCATCAGAAGAACGTGAGACTGTCAGACACAACATATCTCATGACAAGACGTAATAAGTAGGACATGCCACCACCCAGGAATTGCCTAGAATAATTAAACCTGAATCTAATGGTGACGCTAGTTGTAAATATTATTTTACGGGAGAAACAGTAGGAGGAACTAGTTAAATGACAGCCCGAGGAAGGAATCAGATAAGCCCAGGATGTACAACATTCTACAGGCTAAACGACTCATTTCCAAACAAATCAATGGCACTATTTAAAAAAAAAGTCTATAATAGGATAAATAGAATAAAAAGGACTTGAGACATAATAATCAAATGCAATATATGGAAAGAGCTGGTGGCTTCTGGTCAACGACCTCCTCTGAGCTTATTAGGCCGGCTCAGGAGTTCCATGTCCTCCTAGAACTCCAGGGGTGCTGGGCCTGGCCATCCAGACTGGGGGCAAGGGGCCACTGCAGGCCTGGGAGCTGGTACCAGGAAAGGCTCAGCCACACCACTGGCTCCTGAGTTCGCTGGTGAAGGACCCTGGCTGTTCGTCCACCTCACACACCCAGTGCTCGGTCCCCCGTGCACCACGAATCCTCAGTGCTTGGCACTTGGGGGCTCTCTCCGTTCTTCTTGTGCTTTCAGCCACACTGCTGTGGGATCTTAGTTCCCCCACCAGGCATCGAAGGAAAGCATGGAGTCTTAACCACTGGACTGCCAGGAAATTCCCTCTCTCTGCTCTTTTGAAACCACTGATTATGTCACACTCTGAATAATTAGTAAAATTAGTTTGCAGTAATTATATAATTTCTCTTCTCATCTCCTTTAACATGGTATAAACATTTATGCAAATTGAGAATATCTTTAATAATCAAATATTTATATAACATCTGCTATGAAAAAAAAATCAACTGAATTAAGAATTTCCAAGGTAAACTATTTTAAAGACTGAGACTTCCAGAACTCTGAGGCCCCTTCTGGGAAGTGATTTATTTGGGAGGCAATGGGGGGGCAGGGAGGAAGAGGGCTGTCCACGACTAATGACAAACCTTTGGAGTAGAGGTGAATTCCCATTTGCATGGGTTACAAATCAAGGATAAGTTAAGATCAGGACAGAACAACCCAGGGGTTAATTATGTAGAGGGATCTGTTTAGTCCTGGGTGGGCTTCTACATTCTTTGGAGCAATGCAGTCCACAGTGGTAAGACAGGAGGCAGGGGGCTTCCCTGGTGGCGCAGTGGTTGGGAGTCCGCCTGCCGATGCGGGGGACGCGGGTTCGTGCTCCGGTCCGGGAAGATCCCACATGCCATGGAGCGGCTGGGCCCGTGAGCCATGGCCACTGAGCCTGCGCGTCCGGAGCCTGGGCTCCACAATGGGAGAGGCCACAACAGTGAGAGGCCCGCGTACCGCAAAAACAAAACGAACAAACAAACAAAAAGACAGGAGGCAGGAACCTCCCACTCCTCAAATAAGGTCACATTTATAGGTGCCAGGTGTTAGGACTTCAACATGTTTGGGGGGAACCCAATTCAACTTACAACACCCCCATGGGCCTCCTATATGGGAAAAGCCTTTTTCCATAGTTTCTGAGGACAGGGATCCCTGAGTGAGAGACCTGGGGCCCCATCTAAGACTGGATCCTGAAGTCCTTGATATTCTGGGGGGAAAAGTGACCCCCAAATTCCAAAGCTTCAATGGTTCTCCATTGTGCTGACTCCCTGCTAGAGGCTAGAAGTCATCTTTGGAGGCAGATGATTCTCGAAGTTTAATGTGTCAGTTGGTGGAAATAATGTATCAGGTTATGTAGGGTGTGCTACCATACATCTCCTCCCAACTTCCATTCAATGACATCACAGCTGGCAGCTTGAAATTGGCCATGGTGGGATGTACACCATGGGAAGTGCAAAGATGAGAAATCAGCCCCCTCCATCCAGTTGTTAACTATCTACCAGCACTCCACTGATGGGGAACACTGTGAGGCGACTGAACTGCTGGCTCTGGGAGTTGTTTGGTTTCCAAGGCTGACTGTCTTTTCTGTGCTGGAAAAGGGGAATAAAGGAGCAGGCTAGTGTCTACACACAGGACAAATCAATATGGCAGAGCCCAGCTGCCTGAACAAGCAGGTGACAAGGTGGAAAGAGGTGACGTGTAGGCGGAGACAGCCCAGCCCAGAGAGCCGACACCTCTAAGGATTTATAGACTGTGTAAGATCGGTGTTAGCAACAGAGTACTGGTGGCTCACCTCCATTCTGAGACCCCCCCAAATAAAAAGGTATACGTGCACATATTCCTTGCAGATTCTCAGAAACACTCTCAGAGGGGAACCTGAGGAAGGATTGGGTTTCCAGTCATCCCACAGGCAGGGGCTCCAACTGTTGTCTTTGGAGAGACTGAGAAGCTCTCAGCTTCAGAAAGTTAACAGCAGTCTTTCCTATAGGATTTCTCAGGACCTTCAATGATCTAATGTGCCCAGAACTCTCCCAGGGGGTCCCGTATGCAGCATTTCCCAAAGTTATTTTTCCACAAAATCGCTCATGGGCTAGGACTCCACAAAAACAAACTTTGCAAAGCTCTAAACTAGGCACATGGGGATCATGGAAATCCAGCCCAGCGTTTTCCAGCTCGATCATAGTTCTGTGATCCTTACAGAGGGAAACGCTTGTTATTTTCGCACATGTGATGGAGCTCTCCTTTACAGCCCATCCTTCTCACTCCACACCCAAAATACACAACGGGAAAAAATGTTTTTGCAGTGAAGAGTGATCTGCAGACTACTGGCATCTCCATTATGGCCTGAAAGCATCATTGAGAGCCAGGGTTGCTATATTTAGCAAATAGAAATGGAGGATGCCTAGTGACATTTGCATTTCGGATAAACACGGAATAATTTTTAGAATCTTCATGCTTCATGCAATATTTGGGACATCCAAATACTGAAAATGTATTTGTTGTTTATCTGAAAAGTTAACTGGGCATCCTGCATATTCCTGGGACACCAAGTGAAGGCAGGTTTTTGAAGGGATGCTGTCAGGTCTTCGGGGAGGCAGTTGTGGGGCGGTGGGAAACGAACAAGTTCTAGAGTCGGATTTGGTGGGACTGAGTTTTGTCACTTAATTAGCAACATGAGCAAGTTAGCTAACCTCGCTGAGACTCAATTTCTCCAGCTATATGTAGTTATGGGAGATGACACTTCCCTCGTGAGTGGTTGATAGAATTAAATTTGAAAATTCATGAAACAGACTCTAGTACAAATTAGCACATAGTCGTTGCTTAATCAACGTTAGTGCCAACCTCTCCTCACATCTCCCTCTCTTATTTGGGATCAATCACTGAGGAAACAATTTTGCTGGAATTCTGAGGGATATGGTGAGCACTCTAGCCACTTGTGAAACTTCCATCTCCTCCCTTTCAGCTTCTGTGGGGCTTCAGTAGTTCAGAGGCAGAGCCTGACTGACAATTCGCGGGTCAGCCCTTCAGGCCTGAAGATAACGGGCCCATCTGGAGGCCGTTCTGGCGAGACTCAACCAGGAGCCCCTTGCCTACCTAGTAATTCAAACACTCGACAGTTCTACCAGTGACAATTAGTTAAAATCGTCAAAGAAGCCTCCATGTTTTATTTGTAAAGTGCTGATTTTACAAATAATGTTCGCTTGGCTTGAGAATTGCTGCCAAGGGGGAAGGGAGAGTCCTGCCCAGGTGGCTCTCCACGTGTTTCCCTGTCACCCTGTGGCCGACACAACATCACATTACTCTCAATTTCCCTGGGTAACCAAGAACTGCCCAATCCATGCTCCAAAGATGGTGACTACTTCAAGCTGTGAGTCTCTTTCTTAATACTGCTTTACATAATTATTTTGATTACAAAGTGTTGATTCTCTAATTATGTTCCCTTTGCACTAATGCTGATTATTTAAAATTTGTTTGTAGCATGCCTGGATTGACTAGGAAAAAATCAGTTGGGCAATGAGGGGAATTAGAGGCAAATTGGGGACAACTCAGTATGTATTCTAGATTGGCTGTGCAGAATTCTGGAAGCAGATAATCCACATGTATCATATAGACAGCTAGCTTTAAAAAAAAAAAAGCCATTTCCTACAAGAGAAATGAGAACAGTCCAAGGTTACCAATGTTCTTATTATGGTTTCAGTTTTCCCCAGAGCACAGGAATCTTCACATTCTTTTCAAAACAGCACTAAGGAAGTTGAAAGCTTCCTTTCAATGAAAGTATAACCTCATTTTGAATGTTTAAAAATACCCCTTGGGGGCTTCCCTGGTGGCGCAGTGGTTGAGAGTCCGCCTGCCGATGCAGGGGACACGGGTTTGTGCCCCGGTCCGGGAAGATCCCACGTGCCGCGGAGCAGCTAGGCCCGTGAGCCATGGCCGTCCAGAGCCTGTGCTCCGCAACGGGAGAGGCCACAACAGTGAGAGGCCCGTGTACCGCAAAAAAAAAAAAAAAAAAAAAAAAAAAAATACCCTTTGAACACAGGAGCAATTGCTAGACTACTTACTGCATGGGTATCAAGGATGTTGGTTGCAAAAGTTTTAATTACATAATAAGAGGGAAAAAGCCATAATTTAAGAGTGCAATTACCCAGAATAATTTACCTCATTATTAACTTCTGCAGATAGATCTAAAGTCCTCAGAAGCCTTGCTTTTAGGAAACAAAACAATACAAAGTCCGCTCATCATTAGTAAATATTTGAAACTGTGTTTAGAGCCAGGTTGTGGACAATACCAAGTGCTGGCGAGGAGGGAGGGTGGGTAACTGACTCTCATACGTTGCCATATTGCAAACACACGCTTACCAGAGAGTCCAACAATCCCACTCCTAGCTATTTACTCAAGAGAAATGAAAACTATATCCACACAAAATCCTGGATGTGAAGATTCATAGCAGCTTTATTCACAATTACCCCAAACTGAAAATAACCCAAATGTCACTCAACTGGTGAATGGATAAACAAACTATATCCAGGCAAAAGAATACTACTCAGCAATAAAAAGGAACAAACTACTGGTACGTGCAAAAACGAACACTGTGCTAAGTGAAAGAGCCCAGACTCAAATAGCTGCACACTGTATGGTTCCATCCACGGTGGAAAAGGCAAAGCTCTAGGGACACAGAACGGATCTGCAGGTGGCAGGGGCTGGTGGGAGGTGGGCAGTTTTCTACAAAGGAGCAAGGGGGGGCTTTTGCAAAGATGGAAATGCTGTCTTGATTGTGGTGGTGGTTACATGACGACATGCATGTGTTAGAATTCACAGAACCGCAGTCCTAGAAAAGGTGAATTTTACTGCAGGTACTAGATGATACTGACTCAATAAAACCGATTTAAAAACCAGTCATTTTGTGACTTCCTAAGTATCATGCTGATGCTGAATAAGCTTTCATGAACACTCTTGATGCAAACAAGTGTGGGGAAGGTGGGCAGGTCCTCTGTTCTTCAAGTAACTAGCCCAGATGTTCTGCTATAGCTGCTGTGTTCCGTCTGACCGGGAGACAGATGCACAGGTTGACAGGGCCCTGACTGACTGAAGTGCTCTTGGAGAACAGAGGCCACCATCTGCCCCTCCTGGAAGATGTCCTCTATCCCATGGACATCTGCTCACCATCTGCACCATCCATGGATGCTCAGATATGAAGTGTCAGATAACTGCTGAGTTTGTATTTGCTCGACTTTAAAGATCTCTCAACCATGCCATGGGGGCTGTTTCATTGTTTATCATAAATACTGTAATGAATATACAGTCATTGACACAGATGTATAGAGCCCTGCAGCATTCACCCAGTGGATACAATCACAGACAAGCGCCCATGAGCTGCCGTCAGTGGGGCTGCTCATCCTTCTGACGTTGCGAGTCTACACTTGCTCTAGGTGCGAAAAAAGGAAAACCAACATCATCTTATTCACAGAAAGGAATCCCTTTGGGGACATAGGGCCAACAGACTGTATGCTTAGGATATAAAGTGTCTAATGCAAAGTTTTAGGGCTCACTAATGAATTTGGGAAACTAAGTCTGTTTATAATAAGAGGGTTTGGGGTTTTAAAAAAATATTCGCATCATTGATTTATTCCACCCGCATCAGTTCTACTCTAGTGTACATAACTTTGCTATAGCCCAAAACAGAACACTTTAGAGGAAGCAAAACAGAGTGGATATAAATATGACCACAATCCACAAAGTCATTATAATAGTGGGCAGGAACGCAAACCTTGGGGCTTGGGTGTAAAACCCACACACTAGTTTTGTGAGCTTGTGGAAGTTCATTAATTTCACTGACCCTATTCTCCCTACTGTAAAGATAACAATAGTCACTTTGGATTTGCTGTGATGATTAAATGGGATTATATATATATATATATATATATATATATATATATATATATATATATATATATATGTATGTATATAACTTTGCAGGTAGCTTCAACAAATGGTAGTTATTTGCCCAGATGTTACCTATAACCCACGTGAGGTGAGGCTCTGTCTTTACTGTGGGTCAAACCCACATTCTTGTCTTCCTGTAAGAGGATTGTCAGTGATCACTGCTGTTGCCCCTCCCCTGGTGGCTGCCACAGGTGGATTTATTTACAGCAGGAATTGACTCTCAAGAGCGGAGTCCGCTGTCAGTGTGAGAGGCCGGGGCTTAGTGACAAATGACAGCTCAGCACTGGGCAAGGATTCTGGTCAGAGCTTAGGGCCCCTGGCTCTGCTGTCACACTGCACCTCAGTCCTGACATGTGAACTCTCGCGGCGCCTAAGGTTTGTTTCTTTTATCACTGGGAATTACTTTTTCCCCAGATTTATTGGCTGACATATAACACTGCGTTAGCTTTAACATATACAACGTCATGATCTGATACACATGTATATTGTGAAATGATTACCACAGTAAACCTGACACCTCCATCACCTCACATAATTTTCTGTGATGAGAACATTTAAGATCTACTCTCCCAGCAACTTTCAATTATTTAAGAGTATTGCTAACTAGAGTCACCATGCTGCACATTAGATCTCCAGAAGTTACTCCTCTTATAACTGGGATTTTGTAACTTTGACCAGCATCTCCCCAGTTCCCCACCTCCAGCCCCCTGGCAGCTACTTCTGGTCTCCGTATCTGTGAGTTTGGCTTTTTTAGATTCCACATGCAAGTGACATCACACAGGATTTGTCTTTCTCTGACTTATTTCACTTAGCATACTGCCCTCGAGGTCCATCAATGTTGTTGCAAATGGCAGAATTTCCTTCTTCTTTTATGGCTGAGTAATATATTGTCAGGAATTACTGCTCTAACTTTACCTTACCTTCAGAAGCATAGCCAGCTCTGGCTTAATAAAAATGCTTATTTTAAAAAGGAAGGCACTCGAAGAACTCTTTTCTAAATAGTCCCACTTTCCCACCAATGTCTTCAGAGCAGAACCTTAAATTGTGTCTTCCAACTAGAAAGGTATGTTTTCTTGAGTCATTGTTGATAGAACAGAAATTGGAAGAGAATGAAAGTCCTATAATGATCTTGTCCTCACTGTGTTTGCTCATGTTATCCGACCTCAGCAGTCAGGGCTACACATGGCTCAGGGGTCCAGCATCCTCCATCTTCCTCTGGACACACTTCTGCCCACAGGCCTGACTGTCCCATAAAATGAGTGCCTTGTTTTATGTTAGTGGCCCTCCTTGGCCACTGATTGGACTGATTCATGTGACCTATGAGTGGTATTCTGGTTGGAAAGTTGTGTTGAAATACCTAGAGTGTTATCTCATAGAATTTGGAACTGTCTTATGTATAAACTGGGTGTAGTTTATATCTATAAGGTTTATCTATACTCACATACACATACACACAAATACATCTGGCCAGTGGATAGTGGACACTGGAAATGAAAGGATTTGGGCGCTGAAGATTTGGGAAGAGAGCAGCTATTACCTGCACCACGCATAGCAAAGCTACAAGGGAGACAGAGAGAAACTGAGTCTGAGGGGGAACGTGAAGGGGCAAGAACAGAGGGGCTATCTCTGGAGCTGCCTCCTTCCTGCCCTTCCAACATCTAAGGTTCGTCTTTGAAATCCCTCCCTGAATTGACCTGATTTCACCACAGTGGGTTCCTTTGTGTAAGCTTGACTTTGAGGCAGTCAGAAATAGTTGTTGGTTTCAACTACCACTGAGCAGGCTTTAAGGGTTTAAACAACCATTTAAAACACAGTGCTGGGCTTCCCTGGTGGCGCAGTGGCTAAGAATCCGCCTGCCAATGCAGGGGACACGGGTTCGAGCCCTGGTCTGGGAAGATCCCACGTGCCACGGAGCAACTAAACCCGTGCGCCACAACTACCGAGCCTGCGCTCTAGAGCCCGTGTGCCACAACTACTGAAGCCCGTGCGCCTAGAGCCCGTGCTCCGCAACAAGAGAAGCCACCGCAATGTGAAGCCCGTGTACCGCAACGAAGAGTAGCCCCGGCACGCCCCAACTAGAGAAAGCCCGCACGCAGCAACGAAGACCCAACACAGCTAAAAATAAACGAATTAACTAATTTTTAAAAATAAATAAAACACAATGCTATGGATCCATACACGCAGCCAGAGGTTGAAATGGTGAGATTCGAGTCCAAATCCCACCTTTGTGACTGAGGGGTCCTTTCCTAAGGAAAGTGGGATCTGGACTTTGGCTTGACATGAAAGCAATATGCTCACTGGTGCAAGAGGAATAAACAGGGTAATTTCCAAGAAAAAGTCACATTCTTAGAGAGTGATGGGTAGAAGGTTTAGCTTCAGCAGGAAGACCTCAGCACAGCACCCTCTGCAGCCCGAAGTCCCGGGGTGGAGGAGGGAAATGGAGGGCCTGGCGGAGGGGACCAGAGCAGGGATTGGACACAGCACACGAGGAATCTGGGCAGGGGAGGCTCTGAGGGCCCAGGAGGCAGGGAGGGACAGAAGAGGCGTAGAGGGAACAATAAGGAATGTGGGAGCCACATGGAAGGCTGGAAAAGGGGAAAGCAGACCAAGTGCCTGGGGGAAGAGTCAGAGAGCCAGAGAATGGCTTGAGCAACAGGAAAAGAGGGAGAAAGCGACACAGAGTTAGGGGACAGAGAAGAGGTCAGGGAAGTTGGAAAGGAAGAGTGCAGGAGGATGGGGGTGGGCACAGACACACACAGAGACAAGACTCCCTGGTTCTGACACATTCTCATCGGTGACCCCTGCTCCATGGCATGGCCTCTCCCCATCTAGATTGTCCTTGTTTTCTGATTGGTTAAAAAAAGAGCTACTAATACCATCCCAGTCTATCTCAGAGGGACGTCAGGACCAGGGGAACACACATCCTACCCCTTCGCACATACTATTTTCTCTGACTGCACCATTCTGCAGCGTGTGCACTGGGAGACCAGTGCAGCTGGAATGGAGGAGGGTGGTGTGGGATGAACCTGGAGGGCTGGGGGCCGTGGAGTCCATGTGAAAGGTTTTGATCTCTTTGGGGTAGTTGTGGTCAAATTCATAAAGTCCTGATTCCTCTTTTCCATTATCTGTCCATCTCTGGCATGCCTGCTTCACCAGTTGCAAGTATAAACACAGCTGCACCTCTTTTCTTTTTCCTATTAATTGCTGGAGCCCCCATGTCAAACAGCTCACATGTAAAGCCTCTCCATCCAGGCATCCAAGAACCCCAAGGTCTTACTTGGTCCAAAGGGGAATTGGTCTCCTTCCAAATACCCCAGAGAAGATGAGAAAAGCTAGTGAGCTCAGTTGTGGTCTGCCAAGCCTCTGGTCACTGTCGAGCACTGCCCCACACATATAGATACTTGAGTGCTGTTGAGGGGAGGAGAGCCTCCAGGGATAATTTGGACTTACCTCGCTCACGCTCAGCCACTGTCTCCAGAGCTGAGTGGGACGTGGCTGGGCCTACAGAAGTGTCCATCTGTCAGCCCCAACTGTTCAGCACCAGCCCAGTGCTCCTAGAACCCTTGGTGTCCTTTCTCCCAGGGGACCCCACATGGATGCTCCTAACCCTTCACAAAGCTCCTGAGTGTGGAACGTCTCCATGAAGCCCGGCCTTACTCCCCTCCCCTCCACTACTTCTGTAGACCAAGGGCAACTGTGGAGCATTTTTGTCAGGGCACAACGGATCCCATTACACTCCAGCCAACAGATACCAACTGGCCTTAACTTCATAAGACCAAACAACCTTTCCCATGATAACAAAGTCTATCCTATGGCTATGGGTACCAGCCAGCTCCCTCTATTTCCAGACATAGGTGATGGTGGCATTTGGAGTTTGTTTTCATGGTTTCCCTCTCCAGCACCTCATTATTATATTATTATTAATATATAAAATGATGAAATCAGAAAATTTCAATAGAAAAACATTCCACGTTTCCAACCAAATAAAGACATTTATACCAGCATGTAAAACACAAAACTCACAGTTTCCATGGGTGAATGTGCTCCCTAGAAGCGTAACTGATGCATTCCATAAAGCCTTATAGGACATAGCAGCCCACAGAGCAAGCGACGGCTCTGGGCCCTGCCACTGCGAGTCCCACTGTGAAGAGAGGTTTTATTGTAGAAACATTTACTCTGAAAAAATGTTACTGCTATACATATCCTGAACCTTAATTTTTTAATAAAATGAAAAATTGCGACATCTTTACTTTTTTACTAACGGTATTAAATATACTTTCAGAATGCTCTAAAAGCTTTAAATATGTATTTTTCCATGGCTTCTTGGTCATTGAAATAAAAGACCCTAAAAACCTATATATTCTCATATCCAGAATATATAAAGAACTTTCAAAACACAATAAGAAAATAACCAAACCAATTAAAATATAGGCAAAAGATTCAAACACACACTTCACCAAATAAGAGATAAAGATGGCCAAATAAACATATGAAAAGATGCTCAGTTAAAGTCACAATGACATCTATTAGAATGGCTAAAATTAAAATAAATCAACAACTGATGCTACCAAGTGCTGCTGAGGCTATGGAGCAACAGGAACTCTCCCCTTCATCGCTGATGAAATGAAGGGAATGTAAAATGGTACAGCCACTTTGGAAAATAATTTCACAGTTTCTTATAGAGTTAAATATATATTTACCATATGATCCCACAATTCCACACCTGGGTATTTACCCAAGAGAAATGAAAACACATGTCCGCACAAATTATTATAGCAGCTTTATTTGTAACTGCCTCAAGCCGGAAAGAATCCAAGTGTGGGTGAATAAGCGGTGGTACATCCATACAACAGAACAACAGAATACTACTCAGCAATAAAAATGAACTAACTGCTGATGTACCCAATAACTTGGATGGATCTCAAGGGTATTATGCTATAATATTTAAAGAGTCTAAATTATAAATATAGCTATTTCTATACAAAAAGGTTTTTAGAGAAATTTTCACTATAAACAGTGATATCAAGCCATAATGTAGGCTGAAAGGGTTAAGGAATTCTTTTAAATTAAATAAAGTTATGAAGGAAGGAATAACCCATTTCATTATATTAATTCAGCTCCATAGCAGGAGCTGCCATGGGAGCATTGGTCCAGGGTTTCCAGAATATGTGGCTCCCCTGCACTTCTGAGCTTGGCTTCAGTGATAGCACCTTACATGCTTGTGCCCACTGCTGACCCCACCCCTGCTCAATTTCAGATACCCACCTATTTTTTAAAAAATAAATTTATTTATTTATTTATTTTTGGCTGCATTGGGTCTTTGTTGCTGCATGTGGGCTTTGTCTAGCTGTGGCGAGTGGGGGCTACTCTTTGTTGTGGGGCACGGGCTTGTCACTGCAGTGGCTTCTCTTGCTGCGGAGCATGGGCTCTAGGTGCACGGGCTTCAGTAGTTGTGGCACGCGGGCTCAGTAGTTGTGGCATGTAGGCTCAGTAGTTGTGGCGCACGGGCTTAGCTGCACCACGGCATGTGGGATCCTCCCAGACCAGGGCTCGGACCCGTGTCCCCTGCATTGGCAGACAGATTCTTAACCACTGTGCTAGCAGGGAAGTCCTACCCACCTATTTTTGGAAAGGCTTTAGTAGTTGCAAAGTAGTCTCTTCACCAGCATAGCCCTGGGGAGTCAGGAATTCCACAGATAACCCATCCTTGTGCCCTGGAGCACAGCAATGTCCACAGTCTTCCCCAGAAATCTAGGACATCCCAGACTCCCTGGGACTCTGCAGCTATCTTCATCTCCTTTCTCAGGGATGCTCGGGGCCCAAGCATCAAAAGCACATTAAATAAAAATGATGACTCACCAACCGAATGTTTAGGCCTTTGAATGATTTACCCTTTCGCACAAAAGGTTATGCAACTCATGCCCAGAGAACCCCAGAGCTCCCCAAAGCAGATGGCCAAGGAGAGTCATGTGCCATCAGAGACGGTCAAAGAGCAAACATTTCAAAATTATGCCTCTTCCACCAAAGACAGTACTTCTGCTCAAGCTCACCCTTTTGCCCAGTACCCAACCATAAAGAGTTTGCTTGTTGAATCAGCCTAAAGGGTGAACACGACATCGTTTATCTGTTTATGTAGCAGGTTCTTCTACCCAAAGTATCTGACCAGTTTTCTTGATTTTACAAATCGTCACTTTTCCACCATCTGTGCCAATGGAATGCAGTAGTACCATAGACCCAGTTCCCTCATCATGGATGTCTGGCTTTGGAAGGAACCTCAATACTCATTTGTAGGAACTGACTGTACTCTGCATCAAGGCATCTGGTCACCAGAGAAGGAAGCACTTACTGGGGGCTGGGAAACGTTCCTCTCCTGCTCCCAGCTGCACTCTCCCCAGCACCATTTGGTTATGAACAATGTTCCTGTGATGGAGGTGGCAAAAGGGCCCCATTCTCCCCTCCTTGTACCTACCACTCTCTCAGTGTCACCCTGCAACTCTGTGTACTCACCCCTTCAATCTGGCTACCCTGTGTCTTACTTTGGCCAACAGAATGTGGCAGAAATGACAGCACACCAGTTCAAGCCTAGGTCTCAAAAAGCCTGATACGGTTTTGTTTGCTCTCAGAACCTAGGCACCACCATGAGAAGAAGGCCAGGGCAGCCTGCTGGGAGGATGAGGGACTGCGTGGACAGGGTTCAGTCCAGCCAGCCTTCCCCGAGCCAGTCAGCTTGCAGACTGCACGCAGGTCAGCCAGCCCAGCTGGGCTCCTCCAGGCCTAATGAACAAACCAAGCTGAGCCAACCCACAGGGCTGGGAGCTAAATCAATGGTGATTGTTTTAAACCACTGAGTTTTGGGGTAGCTTGTTACACAGCAAGAGCCCTCTTTTCCTTTGCCATAGGAAGGTTCCAATACCTCACATTCAAACTACTCTTTGTGCTTGCAGGCAGAGAGAAGAAATTAATTCTTCCTACTTCTTATAGCTGAATTAGGTGTGGGTAGAAAACACTAGACTCCATTTCTGTTTCAACTCTTTCACTGCCTAGCCAACCTACATTTTAAAGAATTTTACTTATGAGATCAATGGTAGATATATTATTTTAAAATGGCACTTTCTGTCCCAACTCTTGTTGAGGTTTCCACCAATGACACCATATAACCAACATTTGATACCACAGTACATCATAGAGATCAGAAAGAAGTCAGATCATTATTTCACAAAAAGCTTTGTTTAAACAAGCCGTGAAAAAATTTTTTTATCATCAAATATGTTTAATAATCTCTTTATCACATTCCCCAGTTTTTCATTATTGTCTTCATTTCATTCTGTTTACATTTGTCATATACATCTCTATAATACACAGACACAGACCTATATTTGCTATATACCTCCTATCATTTAATTGTCTTTGGATCAATATAGAATTAGTAGGGATCAGCATGGGAAAGAATACTACCTTTTTCTGAAAGTAGATTCTTATGTATTTATTTAGCACCTTTTATTTAAGGATCTCAAAATACTTTAACATTCACTGTAGCATCCTTATGTTATCTCTAGTTTGGGAAAATGTCAAAAATTAGTGCCTTTTTATAGGAAAGAAAAGGAAAGTATTAGTGAGATGATGACAGTCACAGTAGAAACTTGGGTCTTTAGCTCAGCCTTCTCCTTTGTAAACTATACTTTGTTTAATATGTCAAAAGGTTTAATGGCGTCTTCCATTTTTATAACATCTCTCTTTGGATGGATGTGAACTAAAAGGGCAGCACAGACAGTAAATTCCCACCAACGGATCATCCTGGCAACACAGTTATTTCCTGCAGTTTTTCATGTCAGCTAAGAAGCCCCATAAATTATAGAACCACCTCTGCTTCTCCATTAAAAGTCATAATTGATGGCTACTATTCTAGCATTTCCAAGAGACCTGCAACCGACAGGGAGAAACCAGTGATCAACGATCATTCCCTTCAGCTGGGCATTTGCGGCCATTAAAGTCTGGACAGTGACTGCTATCACCACTCTTAAAACCAACCAGATCTGCAAAATTAATTTTAATGTGCTTAGATATTTTAACTTTAGTATTTGAGGAGAACAAATGCTCACTGGCCACAACAGATGAAACATCCTAGGTAATTCCTTTCACTCTGACTCACATTGTACGTTTCCTCACAAGAGCACTGATGCTAAGAGAAAAGCACCTCTATGGTAAGTTTTCTTAAGTTCACAATATAAGGATTTGGGTTTTTAATGTAAACGCATGGAAAATAATAAGAATGTTTTCCACTTCTACAAGGCTAAATTACAGATACACGATTTTTTAGGAAGAAAATGGTGCCTACTGCCTAAACACATTTATGCTATTCTTGTTTAGAAAGAAAACAAACGCACAACTTTATTCTTCCTTTCTTGAACTTTCCTGGCACCTTCCTTTCACCGTGTGTGCAGGCCATCCCATGTCCTACTCATTTTCCACACCTTTTCCAGGGACACATCAAGAATAAGAATGCCAAGTGCAGCAACTTGGATTTTTGAGATTTAGTTTCCCAAGTACCTGATTGCCTCTGCTGGGGAGGGTACTACATTCACCCGGGGGAAATGAACCATTTTGAGATGGAGTAAAGGAGGCAGACACGAATTGCAACTTAGTGCTGCCTAGAAATTAACACAAACTTAAAAAACATTCAGGGTGAAAATGGGATTTCCCCTTTTCCTTCCTTTAGAAAACTGAGAACTCAGAAAAGTTTTCGAAAGCTACAAGTCCCTCCTCTTGTTCTCTGAGCCTCCCCCCAGGCTTCACATTTCTAGCCTTCTTCCAAAAGTGCTTAGTACAGACTCCTCACCTCTCCCCGCCCCCGCCATCACCAAAACACAGTCATCTACTTGTGAAAAGGGACCAAAAGAAAACATATAAAGAAGACCATCACCCTTAGGAGACTTTTCAAGAAAATCGTTAAATAGTAAAAAGAAAAAAGGGCGGACAGTATCAAGAGAAACGTTATGAGAGACAGTGAAATACAAATATCAAACATGGAGGACGGGGTGGGGGAAGGGATACAGATCCAAATAGAACAGGACGGCCATAAAAACAGATGTCGTAAAGAGACAAACTACTGACGAACTAATAATGGGAGGTGGAAGTGGAAGAGGAAAAACTATAGAAGGAGGTAAAAAGTGGAGTAACAGAAGAGAGCAACGTGTACCTGTGCAATTAGTAGACACGTGACCGTGGATGGAAGTGAGTAGTAATAACAAATGTACTTTTGTTTGCTTGTTTGTTTTTAAAGTCCCTGATTCTATTTAGAACAAGATGGATAAAGAACGTCCGGTCATTTGACGCAGGTGTACCGAACGGAGGGGCTCAACGGCACACCTCTGGGGCCACGGCCCCGCCCCATCCCAGGCCCCGCCCTCAGCCCCGCCCAGGCGCGGGTGCACGGCGGCGTCGTCAGCTGGGGACGCGGCTTCCGATGTGCGCGGCGCGGAGGGCGGGCTGGAAGGCCCGCAGCTCCGCGCCCGCCCGGCTGCAACCGCAGCGGGTTCTCGGCTGCTCAGCGCCGCGTCTCGGGCGCGCCGGCCTCGGCCTCCCCCTGCTCCTGCACCGGCCGCGAGGCCTTGTCGGGCCCGGGGGCGCCTCGCTCCTGCAGCCCCGGGCCCACCTCGAGGCCGGCGCACGTGTCCGGGAAGCGCGGCCCGAGGCCGGCGAACGAGTCGCAGCACGGCGGGCTCTCCTCCTGCACCGGGCGGCCCACCGGCTCCCCCGCGCAGCCGCCCGGCCCCGCCGGACCCTCCTGCGAGTTCTGACTGACGTAGACCACGATGATGTCGCCCTTGAAATTCATCACCTGCCCGCTGGAAATAAACGTGGAGTTACTGTTTCCAGTCACATTTCCTACAAGGGGAGAGGAAGAGAGAACACGCAGAGGGTGAGTCATCAGTTCTGGGCGAGAACTTGGTCTTGTGAGAGGAAAGTTTCCCAATGCATGGGGGGCCCGGCCCTCTCACGGGGGGCCCTTCCTCACCCACCTGTCCCCTAAAATGCATGGGGCACTCCCCGTGGTTCCTTCCTTTGCCGTCTCACCGGGCCTGACTGAGGTGGAGGAAGGAAAAAGGGAGGGAGAGAGAAAGAAGACAAGGGAAGAGAAGCAAGACAGTGGGCCATCCTCAGGTTTTGTCGTTGGCCACAATGACCTCGGGGGACACTGGCAGGAGAGCCCGCCCGCATCGCAGAATCACGACGGGATTTAGATGTTGCAAAAGGGTGTGCGCATGTGATGGATAACGCAGCAAACACAGCCAATGGTTCGGCAATGGTCAAATGCATCAGGAAGGGAAGCAAAGGCTGGAGCGAAGGTTGCGGCCTGTTAGGACCCTGGAGCCCACCGCAGCCCAGCCTCCTCTCTGACCAGACTCTTTCACATCTTTTCACCCTCCCTGGAGAGGTCCCTAAGCTCAGCCCTGGTGGGCCATGGGGCCACCCGGGCTCAGTATTTAGCAGAAATTAATTTCCTTAACATTTTTTCAAACTCCTAGAAAAAAGAGAGATGCACAAGACTAAAATGGAGAAAAGCCAACCAACCAAACAAAAACAATCTTACAAATCACTCTTTCCTTCCATCCCTGGGAGGTGTTTTGTCCTCAGGGGGTTCTGTCATCACTTTTTGTGGGTGACTGTATTTAGCCAGTCTTTAATTAGTGGGCCTTTTGAAAAACAAATAGAAAGTTCAACAAATGTTAGGAAACCTACTGCCTCTTATTCTCCTATGTCAAAGACTGATGCTCTACAAATGACCCAGGTGAAAATAAATGCCACAAACCAAGCAGATGCAGAAATGCCCGAACACTCAGCATCGCCAGCAGAATCTTTCAGTCTGACCAGGGAAGGTGAACATAAAAACAGTGCCTCACTATTAACCTCATCTTTTTTTTTTCTTCTCTGTTGTGACAAAGCTTAATAATAACTTACACAAATAAAATCGTTTCTGTCATTACTCTCCATGAAGAGATTTCTCCCAAATGTGGAAGGCATATTTTGGATGGTCTCACTGAAATACCAACAGCATACAGGAAATACCAGGAGCCTTCCCTGCACCCACAGGGTACCTTCACAGATCCTGAGACAAGCACAGTGGCCCATTACAGGGATTTCAATGAAAACAGAGATTTCAAATATGAGCAACAAATTGAAAGTCACAAGGGAGGATTTGTGACTCACGCTCCTTCTCCCGTTGGCAGTTGTATTGGGGATGTTACTAGATGGATGGTGGCAGGGATTTATTTGCCTATTAATTTCCCCAAGCGACTTGGGCAAGTACAGCTAGTATTCCATTCACTAACTAGTCAGATTGACCCATGTTCTCCATTCCCTCTAAAATACACAGACATGATCCCACAATCCCATTCCTGGGCATATATCCAGAGAAAACTATGGTTGGAAAGGATACATGCACCCCAATGTTCATTGCAGTGCTGTTTACAAGAGCCAAGACATGGAAACAACCTAAATGTCCATCAACAGATGAATGGATAAAGAAAATCCATTGTGGTACATATATACAATGGAATATTACTCAGCCATTAAAAAGAATGAAATAATGCCATTTGCAGCAACATGGGATGGACCTAGAGATTATCATACTAAGTGAAGTTAAATGAACTTGTTTACAGAACAGAAATGGACTCATAGACTTAGAAAACAAACTTAAGGAAAGGTGGAGGGGGGGGATAAATTGGAGGTTTGGTATTGACATATACACACTACTATATTTAAAATAGATAACCAACAGAGACCTGTATAGCATATGTAACTCTACTCAACGTTCGCAATAACCTAAGTTGGGAAAGAATTTGAAAAAGAATAGATATATGTATATGTATAACTGAATCACTTTGCTGTACACCTGAAACTAACACAACATTGTGAATCAACTATCCTCCAATATAAAATAAAAATTTTTAAAAAACATAGGTGTTCATAACATCGAGCATACTCTATGCTACAGGTCTACTCTCTACTATGCCTATGTCTTTCTGCTCTCACCAGTTACCAAGTTAGTTCTTAAGTCTGTTTTTAACTAGTTGAACCTATTAGGAAATCTAATGAAATACAAGCGTACCTTGTCTTCTTGCTCTTGGGTTTATTGTGCTTTGAAAATACTGCGTTTTTTACAAGTTGAAGGTCTGTGGCAACCCTGCATTGTCAGATGATGGTTAGCATTTTTGGCAATAAAGTGTTTTTTTTTTTTTTGCGGTACGCGGGCCTCTCGCTGTTGTGGCCTCTCCCGTGGGCCTCTCACTGGTGTGGCCTCTCCCGTTGCGGAGCACAGGCTCCGGATGCGCAGGCTCAGCGGCCATGGCTCACGGGCCCAGCCGCTCTGCGGCATGTGGGATCTTCCCAGACCGGGGCACGAACCCGTGTCCCCTGCATCGGCGGTGGACTCTCAACCACTGCGCCACCAGGGAAGCCCGGCAATAAAGTATTTTTAAACTGAGTATGTACATTATTTTTTTAGACATGACATTGCACACTTAATAGACTATAGTGTAAACATAACTTTATATGCACTGGGAAACCAAAAAAATTCGTGTGACTCACTTTATTGTGGTGTTTGCTTTATTGCGGTGGTCTGGAACTGAACCTGCAGTATCTCCAAGGTCTGTCTTTATGTAAAGTTGCGAAATGTGAGTAAGTGTGAAAAAAAGGCAAATGTTTCTAAGAAAACTGAATGCTTTGCAAGGACCCAAATAAATGTGAGCCACTAAACGCAAAACAAAAGACATCAGCAAGCTGCTGAACTGGTGTGTGGTGGCAGCTGTTAAAAGAAAAAATGAAAAAGAGACTTTAAAAATGCAGAAGGAGTTTGCATTCAGACTTGTTATGCCTGGAAATTAAGATGGTGTGGTTAACGTGAAAAAGGCTCAGGAAACTATATTCAGCCAACACACATGTCCCTATACTAAAAAATCAGTGTGAATGCAAGTTATATGTTTTAAGTTTAAAAAGATGTTGAAGAGGTGAACTTGTAAATGACTTTTTCAAGTAACTCAACAGCTGCTAACTGAGAGCTGATATAAGGTCTCTACTGTAGCAGCAGCAGGATGAATGAGCATAATAACTAACACAGGAGAAGTCTTCCTAGTTGAGGGATCACTAGTTAACAGAAAAAGTCAAAGTGAGAAATCAAAAATAATATGTGTATACCATAAACCATATTCCAATTTAAAATGTACTGTGTTTAAAAATAAAAAATAAAATAAAAAATAAAATAAAAAATAAAATAAAATACCATGATTATTTAATAAGAGCAGCAAATTTAAGTTGCTTTAAAGTATTTTTTTTCTTGGTATAATTCCTTTAGCTTTTTATTATTACAACATTGAAGAACAACATGGTTCTGTTGTTCTTCAGTATCTTGTAAAGCTACATGAATTTAATATCTTTTTTGTCCTCTTCATATGGCTTTATCTGTTTATGTCATGGTATATATAATTTCTCCATCATTTAAAATTTTATTTCCAACAAATCATCATCATGACTCCATTGTTGTTTACCTTCCTCGTCAGAATCTTCAGTTTGTCTGAACTCAGATAAAAACCCTTTTTTTTTTTTTAACCATTATCTTACACATCAAGATTTTGTGTTAAACTTTTCTTCTTAAGAATTTCATTCCAGGGGACTTCCCTGGCGGTCCAGTGGTTAAGACTCCACGCTTCCAACATAAGGGGCATGGGATTGATCCCTGGTCAGGGAACTAAGATCCCACATGCCATGCAGCCAAAAAAACCAAAAAAAAAAAAAAATTTTCATTCCATGCCTTTGCCTCATGGTAAACAATATATTTTTGATATATTCTGTAGGATCGATATACTTATTTTCTATTTTTTTTTCCAAAATGGAATTCAAACCCTTTTTCCTAAGAAATATATGTAAACATTTCATAATTCTTCGATCCACAGACTGGATCAAGAATATTATTCTTGCGGGGGGCACAGTAGGGAGGGGAGGACCAAAAAAAGGCCTTTAAACTCCTGACGAATAGGATGTAAAGAAAAGCTACCTAGAAAGAATATGAGATTCTCAGTTTTATTCTTCACGTGTTTCTTCATCAAAAGTACAATTAATGACAAAAACGACCTTCGATCAAGTCCAAGTCTGTTCCATTCACACTGACTTTTATGGGAGTAGTAAACTGGTACAGACTAAACTTTAAAAAGCTCTACTTATTTGCCAGTAACAGTAAGTGACAGCAGAGCCATCTTCGGGGCATGTGACTTGTGCAGTTGCACAGGGCCCGCCCCGTGCTTGTTTAATGTTCTGTTGTCATCATCTTGAAATTCTTACTAATTTTTGCACAAGGGGCTTCATATATTCACTTTTCACTGGGCTCTGGAAACTTTGTAGCAGATGGCAGACAGCTATAAGGAGTGCTGCTCTGTTTCCCCCTCCCCCCCTCACTGATGCTCTAATTTAATGCTACTCTTTTTGGAGGTAACATCTTATAAGTTGGACATGTTTCAATATTGCAGACACATTTGCCGATCTAATTTTCTCTATTGATAAAGAACTCAACGTTCAGTAAAACTCTGAGTTGCAGAGGCTACCCATCGGTGCTCCTAAAACGTGGACTCTATGATATGTTTCCCTGGTGTTCAAGCCACTTGCCACCTGCTATAAAACTTTCAACACCCACTTTCTGATAGAGAACTGAGGCTTGTCCCTTTGAGAAAAGGTCTGCTGACTGTATCAGTTATACCTGTCAGGCTTTGCCTCTGATCTCGTTTTGGTTTCTTTAAAGTGAAATGAGAACCAAGCCAGCTGCCGAGCAGTCTAAGTGCAGAATCCTTCCAGAGTTTTATTGCCTCAACCTTTCATCATCTCACCCTCTCAACTTCAACAGCAAAAAGATTTTAGCAGCTCATTCTCTGAATCTTCCTGAAGCACTTAATAGTTTCATAGAAATAATTCTCATGCTTATCAACTTCATTTTTTTCTTTTTTAACTAGTTAATGCAACAGTTAAGGTTTTAAATTACAACAGGATCAGCTCACACTCATAAGACTGGGCAGATCTATGGATTTTAGTAAGCGCGGCCATTCTCTGGGCGGGAGCAGAAGGTCCGGGGTGTCCTAGAGTGACCCATTAGTTGTGAGTAATCAGTGTGCTGTCTGTCGGCTTCCGTCAGGTCACTCTACAGAGGTTAGGGGGATGTGGGCTAATCTGTGGTTAAGTGAAGCTAGATTAAGATTAAGCTAGATCACTATTATAATACTAATAGTGATGGAACACCTCAAATCCAGAATTTACTGCGTGCTCCCTCTGTGCCAGGCTGGCTGCATTACAAACGCCAGCTCGCAGTTCCTCCGCATGTGAGCATTCCAGGCTTCTTTTTCCCCCTCTACTGACTGACATGGCTTCAGGGATGAAAACTGTCCAGCCTTCTTTCTCCAGCCTCATCACAATACAGACTCACCTGCAAGTAATCTACTAACATCCATGGCATCCTAGTCTCACCTGTCTCAACTTCAATAGCGAAGAGGTTTCAGCAGCTTAGCGTGGTGTTTCACGCTCTGAAGAGCATGACTGGTGACTAAAAGGGTGGTGGTTTCAGTGGCTGCCCGAGTACAGGAGGGACAGAAATGGGGTTGGGATAGAGGAGAGCGCAGGACCCTGAAAGCTCTGGTCCTGCCCTGGCTCGGCCTCCACTAGCTGTGGAGTTGGGACAAACTACCTAACAACTCGGTCTCCTCTTTATGAAATGAGCATCAATTTTCAAGCCCAGCTAGCCTGGCAGCGTGCAGCCGCCCAGAGCAGGCATATGATAAATGAATGAATAAATGAACGTGTGAATAGCCAGCAGGATGGCATAGGGTCAAACGAGACAGTGGATTTGAAAATGCTTGGGAAATAGCACAGAATTTCTCACAGGTGCAATGCTGGCATTATTACTCCCAGAATGTAATGTTTGTGCTCATGGAACTCCCCAGGAAACGAGATTCGGGAAATGTACTGAGCGGTCATGTTATCTTTCCATCCCTGTCTTGTTGAAGGACTTCAAAATACCTTGAAGACTGAAAGGGCACTTACCTCTAGCAATCTAACCAACTTTTATTTTCTTTGCTGAAATAATACATCATTCTGACAGTCTCTGGTTTGAACACTCATCTATGTAATTCTACACAAATCCCCCACCATCTCATTTCTCATCGTGCAAGTCAGCAGCTAGTTGAATGTAGCACTAGAGTAGGTCAAGGTTTTGAATGAGTTGGTAATATCCTTACCCTGCATTACGCCTCAGTCCTGAACTGTCTTTGTTTACAAACAATCGTTCCTTGAAATCAGCTTTCTGCCTTTCAGAGGGTTTTACACGGTTGTGTGAACGGACCTGAGAGGCCAAGGCCCTGGGATGGCAAGTCAAAAGGATCCCACATCAGCAAGGTGGGTGCTGCGGGCCCCCTCATCAGCATGGTTGCCGGGGTTTCCACAGTTGGTACATGCCCGGAAGGGGTAGCCCTCTCCACTGAGAGCCAAGGAAACCCCAGGACGTTCTGATGTCAGGGGAGACCTTCTCCCTTGCTGGTGGCTGGCTAAGGGGGGAATGTGGAAAGGGAGGGATGGGGTGCATCAGGCTTGTCCAAGATGCCTTAAGAAGGCTCAAGGCTTTCATAGGTCCCATTAGTCCACAGACCTCTGGGAATACGAGCAAAGCCAGGCCTGTCACTTCCCTCTTCCCTACTCTCCGGAGCTGGCTTTCCGCCAGCTTTCCCCAGCAAGCTGCCTCTGGCATTTATTTTAGTTTTATTTTACTTTCAAAAAAAGATGGGGTTGGAGGCATGTGGAAGAAAGAGCTTTCCTCCCAAAAGAACCGGTGACAGTGAAAACAGTAACTTCCTGAGACAACTGGCAGAAGAAAGGGGACTCAGAGGTCAAAGTAGCCATCACCTGCACAGACACTAGCGCCCCTTCCTATAGAATCGTCTGGGCCTGGCCTGGCCACTGCCCTGCGCTCAGCCTGAGGAGCCAATGATCCCAGCCCGAGTTTGCCCTTATTCTACAGCACACTGAGGATTCTCCAGTGCATGGTAAACAAATGAAATCAGTAACATTGGCACTGATTTATGGGGAGACAGTGCCATGGTTGAAGGCACAGGCTTCAGAATCAGAGAGCTGAGTCATGGTTTCATCGCTGACTCGCTGTGTGGTCCTGGGCGAGGAACTTGCCCATAGGATTCCTGTGAGGAAGTGGGAAGGTAATACCTACACGAAGCACTTAGCCAGCACCTGCTAACTAATACCTATGATGTCATTGATAAAAATGCAACCTTCAGGATGTCAGAACAGGCTTAATGTGTCTCTGAACACAAGGGGATTGATAATGTGTCTTAATGTGTCTCTGAACACAAGGGGATTTACTTCTATGTGAAGGCTACCCAAAAGGATGATTTGAGAATTAGCATGACATGAGGGTTTTTATTAAATTAGAAAATCTGAAGAGTTTCTAACATTTAAAATGGGTTGGTTGGCTTAGCATTAATATTTAATATGACTTAGCTAGAAGAATTTTCAGGTCACTTGAGAGAGTTAAAAATAGCATTTTAAGTCAACAGAAACAATGAATAAATGAAGTATCTCATCATGACCAGAAAGATGTTTATAGTTTGCTAAGTCTCTGCTTTGCATAGCAGGCCCCGTGGAATCCCTATTTCTCCGGCAGAGAGAACAAAATTCCTTTTAAGAACTCAAACCTTGACACAATTTACATTTTTTAAGCAAGGTAACGCATACTTGTCTTCTCAAAGGCTTATTATGTTGTTTAAAATGTATAACGTATGAATATTAAATCACAAGAACTATAGCAAATAATATCACCCAATTGTCATGTAGATTTTCTTCCAAGGAAAAGAACTAAAAATATATACAAATCCACTCAAATTACCCAGGCTATATTGGGTTCTTTTGGAATTTTTTAAAAACTTATTTTATATTTAACCCATATGCTTCTCATGTGATTTTCCTTTTTATGGAAATGCAAGATCTGTTTCAGGCATTTGGAAGAAACTGGGTCTATGATGATATGGGAAGGGAAACAGTATTTAATAGTTCCATTCTGAATCATGCTTGAAAATTACTTAGAATGGCTGACAAATGAAACCCTTCCAAAATTAGAAGAGAAGGAAGGGAAGTAGGGCTAAACTAAAAGATATAGTGAACAAATTTTTCTTATATTTTGAAATAATGCATTGACCTTTAGCATCAATGAATGCTGAGTTTTATTACCAAATAACTGAATTTAAAAATATTTTTAACTTACAGAATCTGTGAGCTAATACCTGCCCTTATGATACTTAGCTAAAAGTCAAACACAAGTTAGTGGATGGCATTGCAACAGGACAGAGAAGACAGTTAGAAACAGAGGACTGTCCTTTGCTCAGGGGGTGGGGAGGAACAGGAAGAAAACTGAGGTAAGAGAATGTTTATCTGTCTTTCAGGATGGAAGTGGATGGTCAAGAATAGTCATTTCAGGACGGGGTGGGGCCCAGGGATGGGAGACTAAGGGTGGGAGTCAGGCATGTACCCTAATCTTCCAGTGCCCTTGGCTCCCAGGCATTAGCCTAGGTACGTCTATGCCACTTGGATGGACCAGGGCATCCTTTTTTCTGCCATCTCTGCCTCCTCTGCCCAGGACACCTAAGTCTGCCCAGGACAGCTAGCGGCCATCCTTCCATCCCCTGCCTGGTCCCCTGCTCCCCTGAACAGACCGAAGAGGTAGGAGGCTGAGAGTGAGTTAGGGAACAAACAGGAAGCTATGGGCTCTTATTCCTTTAGTTATTCATGACTGGATGGATGGAGGAATGAATGAATGAATGAATGAATGAGCTTATGAACATTTATTCATTTATACTGTGAGTAAGCTGCCATGGGAGAGACTAGAAAGATCGGGAGTGGTGAAGGTCACGGCAATTCCTACCAACTAACTGTTCGTGGCTGCCTGAAGATGGCTGTTGCTAAAGGTATGAGTGTGCTGGGCTCGGTGAGAAAGATGCCAAGACGAATTACGAGGGGCTGCCGAGGGCATGGAAGGGGAGAGTGGCCACCCAGGCAGCCAGCGTGCATCCCTGGTTTAGGAAGCAGCATTTGAGCTGGGACTTGAAGGTCAGGAGGAGCTGGGTGCTCTGGAAAAGGGGACCGTGCGGGGACAGGGTGGCCACACTTGGGGAGGCCTTTTACAGTGCAGAAGCCGGAAAGTGAGAGATTCCCACCAAAAATGGCTGAGGCTGGTGTTGGCCAAACTTAGGTGGGTGAGCAGGTGAAGAGGCTGCAGTTTAGGGGGGCTGGCCATGGAGGGCATTGCTTTCTCAAATTATTGATTCTTTTTGTGTTGTCCATTCCCTAGCACCAATCCCTACTTGTTTTCCAAGCTTTTCCAAGTCTCCGTGTCTCAGTGGACCCTCAATAAAGATTTGATAGAGAATCATGTAGCTGGTGCTCATGAAGAATCGTTGTGGGCCCTGGGAACAAACACCTCTCTCCAGTTCAGAAGTGTCTGAACCAATTAAGTGATCTCAGGAGCCAGAAGCAAGTCACAGGCCAACTAGTGATCCATTAATCATAAGAAGCTGTTTCTTCACATGACATCATTTTCTAGACACAGAATTCTCCAAACTCCAGGTGAAAGGGCTTATAACCAAGGTAACCACCGTCATGTCATCAGGATAATTTAAGATGTAAATCAAGACATGGTTACGCAAAACAAAACCACAAGTATGTTTTCCCCTTTCATTGGTTTTTGCTGATAACCCTCCTTGTGCTTTAAGAGCTGTGACACTGCTAACACCGACTTAGCGTCGGGTATTATTTTTGAAAGATAGGCTTGTGGAGCTGTTTGAAGAACAATCATCCTCTTCAAAAGGAAGCTGGGTGCAAAGGAGATACTTTTCCCTACTTAGGTGGTGCCCAACCCTGTCATTTCTGCAGAAACCACTTGATTTGGCTGTAAGTTTTTTTCTTCTTAAATACTCACATATAAAATTCCAAAAGCCAATAAAAAGGTCACCTCCCTCAAGTCCTGAGAGCACAGTGGCTTTCAGGAGATCATGTAGAATTAACCCCACCCAAGCTCCATCCTCTTTCACACATTTTATAGAAGATAAACTATGACCCAAAAAAAAAGCAATAATGAGAAAGTGCTATTTTGACCAGGAATCAGAAGGCCTGTTTATGTAGAAGTAATTATGGAGAGACCTGCACAGCCTCAAAAATCAGTCTGGCTGCTACTTCTCCTCAGGCGAACATGAATTTGGCCCACTTGCTGGCAACTGTCTACGGGTGTTTTACATGGCTGAGCACCAGATTAAGACAGAAAAAGCAGTGTCAACTTTTTGCAAATTAATACCACTTAGTTGATGACACGCTTTTTTTTTTTTTTTTTTTTTCTTCTTCTTTCCATGCCTAAATGTTTAGTGCTGGAGAAAAGAAAGATAAAAAAAGCAGAGATGGGCACTGCTTTAACTCCTTATAGGAGAGCTCGGATCCGCCTTTTTGGTTTCATGACACAATGAAAAAATTGATCTCCTTCACTTTGGCCAGTGCTGTTCTTCCAAGAACTGCTGCTGCTTTTCACACAGCAGCAAACATCACCTTCCTGATGTTAGCAACTGAAAAACAGGTCTGTCCCCTGGCAGCATCAAGAGACGTGGCAGCTGCCAAACTGAGGTTCCGCCTCCCTCCTCCCCACACCCCCAAATACTCGTGTTCTCTCTGTGTGTGCAACCAGTGGGAAGAAAATTAACCCGTAGAAAAGAAAGAGAACAATACAAACGAACCACAGAGCCAAACTTTTAGACACGGAAATTACTTAAAATCTTTGAAAAAATAAGTTGAGGTCTTCTGGAGGAAAAACACATCAGTTCTTTGAAAAATATCCCCAAGCCCACCTCCTCCTTTCAGTTGGACTGAGAACTGATAGAGAATTTACACCTCAGTGAATCTGTGTAGTTGCGGCAAAACCACAGACCTTGGAGAACAGATTCAAATTCACTGTTCTACCCAATAAGCCAGGAGCTACCATCAGCATGGGGCAAAACAGTCTCTATTTAGGGCCCGACTGAGCTACCTCATGGTTATAAAATAATTCAAAGACCAGCTGCTAGACCCGGTGGCGGTCTAAATAAAGAGGCAGGAAAGAAAAAGAAAAAGCATCCCAGGATGAAGGTGGTCCATGAACGGGCTTTGTGGTTTTAGAGTTTGGGAGGATTCTGTGAAGCCCCTTAAATAGTACATATGCATATATTCATTTTTCTGGAGAGAGGGTCTATAGCTTTCAGAAAATTCTCAGAGATCCCTGACCACCCCCTTCCCATAATACAGCAAATAATCCCCGGAACCAGAGGAAGCCCTCACCATCAGCAGAAAAGTTCCCTGTAACTACATAATAAAACAGAGGATGTTCTACCTTCGCAGAAAAAAGTTATAATATTACAACTGGTGGGCTATTCACGCTCAAGCAGTGGTGCAGCAATAAATCTCTATAATGATTTTAAATTGTAAAACCATCCTCCTGGTTCCATAAATATATCCTATGCAGTGTTTATAAAAGGGGCTTCTCATAAAAAGCATCAAAGGACAGCCACTGCCTCATTAATCTGGCCCAGAATCAACAAGCTACACTCAATAAATATTAATTAATCAATGATTAACTAAACAATTTTGTTTGTTGTCCTGAAATTTATAAGAGCTTTTTTAGGGCGAAATTTGAGGCCTAGGTCACTTTAAAGAAAAAACCCAAACCCGGAAATCTGAGGGAACGCCTTGCCTTCAGCCAGTCCTGTGGTCAATGTTGGCATTGTCTTCAGGGGTCAATGCGGGGATTTGAGGTCTAATCCCATTGTGAGAAACCTGAATGCAAAAGGGCATGGGGCACATATAAACCAAGAGAGAGCCCCAGGGGTACAATCCACAAACCCAACATGTGGACTGACTCAAAACCCAGCCTGTAAAGAGGCTTATCAGGAGGAAATGCTCGAGCTGAACTTTTCCCACATTAGCGTCCCTCTTTCCTGAACAGCACGTGACGCTTGTCCCCAGATACTGCACAGAGACCAGGCCTTTTTGCTCAGAAGGGAGAAACCAGCAGAGTCACTTACCTGATGCAGGTGGCTGCTCACTGGAAGGGCCTCCAGAGCCAGGACCTCCCCTTGTGGAGCTGGGAAGCCGTGCATCAGCCCCATCCATGGGCTGGCCTCCCGCCTCTGCCCCTTCAGCTGCTTCGGGAGGAAGGCCCATGCCATAGGCGCTCTGGGGCAAGGGTCCACTTTGGGGGCAACCCATCAGGGGTTCCCGGTCCTCCCCAGCAGGGCTCCTGCAGCCGGCACAGCCATCTGCAGAGTTGGAGCTGGCTGCCCAGTGGGGCCAACTGCCACCCTCCACTTCTCTTTGCAAGTACTTTTCGGAGGACATAGGAATCCAGTCAGTCCTGCACAGAGGCTCAGCGAAGTGGCAGCTTTCGGAATCCACCAAGCTCTCTGTCCCAGTGAAGCACTGGCTTAGACTGTCATTCTCTCCCACCTCCAGGGGTTCAGGGAAAGGCGGTGTGGATGTGCTTCCAGGCTGAGTGAAGAATAATATAGAGTCTGGGGTCCGGGGGGGCCTGTCCACGTATTCGTCTTCTGTGGGAATCTGCCTGAAGGGGTCCCCCTCAATCTCGCTGACCAGGGTGAGCATCCCGGCATCTTCTCCCGGCACACAGGGACCGCCACCTGCACACGCACCTCCACTGTCAGGACAGCACATATCTTCAGAAAACATCTTCTGTTCCAGAGTCAGCAGTAAGACACCCTCACAGATTTCACGCTGACTAGGGGCTTCCACACGAGTGCCGCTAAGATTGCTGCCTGAGGACTCCTGCTGATTTAAATTCAGAAGGCAGAGCATTAATCCAGCGATGTTAGAACATGGGTCTGCTAAACGTGGCTGAAAATGGTGCTTATCGTAATTATTTCCACCATAACAAGTACAGATGGAATACTCACTATGTCGCTTTATTTGGGTTATTTAAGATTAGGGGGTGGGGAGAAGCCTCAGATAGAGTACAACCAGAATCAGATGAATCTAACTGCATTTCCAATGGGATAGCATGTTTACACTGAAGCAAGGGGGAGAGCTGACCCAAATAACTTTAGAACACAGTATTTTGTCTATACCCTCAATCTAAATTTTTAAAAAACCCTGTAAACAAATATTGAACTCTGGTTAGTAGCTTTGCTTTTTGCTGTGGTATGGCTTAGGGATTCTGAAACTACTCTCTGTGTATTCTGGAACTGAGTAAATATACTGAGAATAATCGGAGCTGGGTTTCTTACTGTTGGAGAAGGGAAGATTCAAATACAGCTAAAGAAAGACTACAATAAATCCTGTAGTGTTGGGACCAGAATTGGAGAAATCAGTATGAGCTCAAGGTTTACAATTTGTATGTCTTTAGGGACTTCCCTGGTGGCACAGTGGTTAAGAATCCACCTGCCAATGCAGTGGACACAGGTTTAAGCCCTGGTCCGGGAAGATCCCACATGCCACAGAGCAACTAAGCCCGTGCGCCACAACTACTGAGGTCGCAAGCCACAACTACTGACGGCCACGTGCCTAGAGCCCGTGCTCCGCAACAAGAGAAGCCACCACAATGAGAAGCCCGAGCACCGCAACGAAGAGTAGCCCCCGCTCGCCGCAACTAGAGAAAGCTTGCGTGCAGCAACAAAGACCCAAAACAGACAAAAATAAATAAATAAATTTTTAAAAATGTATATATCTTTATACTTAAGAACCTAGACCTAAAGGATATAGTGGGATAATTAATGAAATTTTAAGATCAAATGTAAATTATTGATATATAATAGTATTGTACCATTACTAAATCTTTTGATTTTGATAAAGGTACTATGGATATATAAGAGAATGTCCTTGTTCTTAAGAAATTCACATGAGTATTTAAGGGTAGAGGAACATGATGTCTGCCACACACTCTAAAATGGTTCAAGAGGGCTTCCCTGGTAGCACAGTGGTTAAGAATCCACCTGCCAATGCAGGGGACACAGGTTTGAGCCCTGGTCTGGGAAGATCCCACATGCCAGGAAGCAAGTAAGTCCATGCGCCACAGCTACTGAGACTGTGCTCTAGAGCCCATGAGCCACAGCTACTGAAGCCCGCACGCCTAGAGCCCGTGCTCCGCAACAAGAGAATCCACTGCGGTGAGAAGGCTGCACACCGCAGTGAAGAGTAGCCCCCGCTAGCCACAACTAGAGAAAGCCGCGCGCAGCAACGAAGACCCAACGCAGCCAAAAAATAAATTAATTAAATAAATAAACTTTAGGGCTTCCCTGGTGGCACAGTGGTTGAGAGTCCGCCTGCCGATGCAGGGGACACAGGTTCGTGCCCCGGTCCGGGAAGATCCCACATGCCGTGGAGCGGCTGGGCCCGTGATCCATGGCCGCTGAGCCTGCGCGTCCGGAGCCTGTGCTCCGCAATGGGAGAGGCCACAACAGTGAGAGGCCCGCGTACCACAAAAAAAAAATAAATAAATAAATAAACTTTAAAAAAATGGTTCAAGAGAAAAAATATACATATGCATACACAAACGTACAGATAGCAAATAATAAAGCAATGTGAAAATATAAACAATCGGTGGATCTGAGTATAGGGCAGGTGGAAGTTTTTTGTACTATCTCACTGCTTTCCTACAATTCTGAAGTTATACCAAAATTAAAAGCCACCAAAATAACTACAGAGTACAGGAATGTGACTGCTCTTCCCTCCTAGGAATCTGTCCTAGGCAATAGAGATTGGCATTAAAATAATAATATAAATAATACATGGGCAGAGAGATGACAGAAATGGAATGAAATACAAAGAAAACAGCATTTAGGATGAGCACTGACTTGGGCTTTGGGTTACTCTGTGGGGATCAATCCTGGGATTTGAGGTTCCATCCTCTCAACGAAGTACCCATTCACAATTTGACTCAATATTTGACTAATAATAGTTATATCAGCCAATTTTTTTTTTTTTTTTTGGCCTCGTGCACTCGGCTTTGTGGGATCTTAGTTCCCCGACCAGGGATGGAACCCGGGCCCTGACAGTGAAAGCGCCGAGTCCTAACCACTGGACCATCAGGGAATTCCCCCAAATTGTTAACAGTACTTAAAGGAGGCACTTAAGACTTTTAAATTTACCTTATTTCCACTTAGGCGGCCGCAAGCTTCATTGACCCAGTGCCACAAATTAGCTAGAAAAACAAAGTAAGGATAAGCGCTTCACATTATTATTTCCTATTTCTAATTCAGCATTATTGACCACTATGTCAGATCAATATTGTCTTTAAACAAAATCGTCTGCAAATCTGAGAGTGAAACATTTAAAAGAAAATCAACCAATTTAAAGACTATGAAGGCATCTTCCTCCTCCTATCAAAAACAGAACTTTTTGATCTACGTAAAGCCAAATCTGATGCCCTAATGTTCCACTGAATACCTTCAGGCACATCTGAGGGCTGTCAGAGCTGCTGTTTTGACTACAGACATTCTCATGCCCTTAGCAATTTTTCTTTGACTATTAGGGACGCTGTTAGGTATTGTAGGGGAACAAAGGTGACGTGGGTCTAGGGGACTTAGCACAAATATATGTGTGATAAAAGTCAAGTGCATGCCAGAATGCTCTGTCAGGCCCCACTGAATTCCAGCGGGCCCCGAATCCTTTTCCCCCACACCCTGCTGCTTCTCAGAAGAAAGAAGAATATGTTCTGTGGCATGTACAAAGTATATCTTCCTTAACTTTTTAAAACAGAACTGATGAAACTTAAAAGGTCAAATCTATGAATTAAAAAAATCTATGAATGTATAGAATACAAAGATAAAATTTTATCCCACATCCACTGAATATCTGATGGTGAATTCACTATAAAGACTAAAGCTAAGAGGTTGTCCATTTTCCACTGGAAGATAATGACGTCATCATAATAGGTAATGATGCCTCTTATGTGACCTTGCCTGGTCTATTTAACCTCTCTGAGCCTCAGTTTCCACATCATAAAACGGGGGAAATAATATCGCCTCCCTCTCAGTGCTGCTGTGGAGACTTAGGACACGTAAAATATGTAGAGCAGTGTTGGCACATGATAAATATTTAATATGTCAGTTACAACTATCATCATCATTACTATTCGTGCTTATTTTCTATCACTTTAAAATTATATAATAATAAAGATACTCCAAAAAAAGGAAAGTTGCAGCTCTTTCCTTTTAGGGATCAGGAGTAGACAATTACAGATGATACTAAAAATAACATTTGTACACAGAGGTGGTAACTGCTCCTAACTACTGTGATAATCTCTCTCCTGGTTGATTGCAAAAGCCCTCCTTACTGGTGGGTCTGCATCCACTCTTTCTGTACCCCCCAAATTTGTTTTAATTACTAAAATAGCCAAATACGAAAACCACAGGGTTGTTCTGCCTCCCTCTGCTCAGGATGGGAGCACATTTCTTAGCAGTTTCATGTCACACTGGTTCTGACTTTCTGTTCCAGCTGCGCTAACCTTCCAATCCCCCCAACTTGCTCTGCTTCCTCCAATCATGCAATTCTCTTTGCATGGAATGCTTTTGATTCTCCTTAGCTCCCCTTGGGCTAGTTCATTGCAACTTGTATTTCAGATCTCAGGTCCCCTGACTCCGCCCTGGGAGGCCCTGGCTGACCCTGAGGCTGGACAGGCAACTCTGTCACCCCTGGAGCTCTTGCACCTCCCTTTCCACACTCAGCCTCATTCTATGGGCCAATCCTTGCCTTGCTCACAGAGAAGCTTCTTCCATGAGGGCACTGGCTCTGTTTGTGTTGCTCAAGGTTTTGAGACCCCAGTGTCTGTCCAGTCCCTGGTAGCCAAAAAACGTGTTGAATGAAGGGATGAAAAGAAAGCTGACAGTCACACATCCCGACCTAGTGATGGGCGGGCCCATTGCCTTTGCCATTGGTAAGATATGGCCAAAAGAGATTATCACAGAGAAAAAAACTAAAGAATAAAACACTGGGGGTCTGTTTATCTCCTGAAAACATGGCTATATGAGTGAGCAATCCATCAGCATCTCTGAACATGCATTATTCAAATCCCCAGTTCTGATGCTGGGGAGGTGAAGTTGCATTAAATGACAATATTCAATAATGACAGACTTTTTAAAAAGTTAATTCCAACTTTTCCTCTTCAAATACTCTCTGCTTAACACTGGCATCGTCAGTCACCATCTTCCCTCTTTAACCTTTTGATTGCCCAGTGTTACATTAGACAATGGAATGTTAATGGAAATAGTAAGATACGCAGGATTTCATGAAGTCTATGGATGTGACTGTGAGAGAACTGATGGAATCACAGCAAAGCAAAGGTGGACAAAACAAGTGAGCAACTGAAAATGGGAAAGGATGGTGAGACCACAGGTGCTTCAAAAGACAATGATGTGCACTAGGTTTAGGAAACGTAGCGAAGCCTTGGACAGTTTCTTAAAAATTACCCTTTGTAGCTTTGTAGTATAAAAGTCAAACAGGATGTGATGTTAAAAGACACTATCAAACCATTTTTTTTTGTGGAAAAACTATTCCCAATAAACAAGACAACACTTGATTACTCATTCTAAGAATGATCACCTGCATTTTACTGAATATAAGACCACTTATTTCCAGAATTTTAAATTCACCTATCAGGGTAACACCCCAGTCAAAACTTTCCATCTGTCATTTACCTGAACATTTTGTCTCTGTTTTAATTAAGTAATTAATTAAATTTAAGTAATTAAAAATGTGTGTTCTAGGATAAATGCAACCTCTGTATATCTGACAGTATATAATCTATACAACAGTCATTGGTTTCCTGCACCTAGAATATTTTTGTTTGCATACACATAAACAGGCACAATGGATTTTTGTTCATTTGTTTGTTTTGCCAGAGAACAATGAATTAGGTATAAAGCGTGTGTCACCTTAGTTTAAACAGATCACCAGAGGCAGTCGGAGGGCAATATACGCCTCTTCAAAGCATACACCTAGAAATGTATCTATTGGCTTTAAGATTCATTTTCAAAACCCACCATAGACACAATACCTGTTAGTGCTTTCCCTTTTTTCCTATAGTAAACACCAAAGATGACAGCAGCAACTAATGCCACAGATATGAAGAGAAGCAGAATAATTAAACTGGGCAAGTAAATCTGGGGTTCTGTGTTGGAAGAAAATGAGAAAAATAGCATTAAAGATGGTTTATTTTTACTTTCTCCATTTAAAAACATAACCCTGGGCCTTCCCTGGTGGCGCACTGGTTGAGAGTCCGCCTGCCGATGCAGGGGACACGGGTTCGTGCCCCTGTCCGGGTAAGATCCCACATGCCACGGAGGGGCTGGGCCCGTGTGCCATGGCCGCTGAGCCTGCGCGTCTGGAGCCTGTGCTCCGCAACGGGAGAGGCTGCAACAGTGAGGCCTGTGTAACCCAAAAAAAACCAAAACCAAAACCAAAACCCATAACCCTTTCAATCAAACCCCAGAATCAAGGGTGTTGGTGTGGAATAAGAACAATAGGAAGGTCCCCGGCCCTGACTATAGAATTTGTCAGGAAGAGCTCCCGTTCAGAAGGGTGAAATCAACAATGCAGCCCGGTCCTGCCGGCTGCCATAGCTCTGAGGGGCCAGCCCAGGACCATATCTAAATGCTTCTACTTTAGAACAACTCTAATAGGGATGAGCACACCATCCATCATCTTTGTTTACCTACAGAACACTTCACTCTGTCTAGATGGATGGGCTCTGGAGGCAAAAGGAAGCCCCTTATCAAATCTCTTTCCAAATAACAACATGGCACCAGGTTTTGCTGGTCATGAGAACAGAACCATAGCCATCCTGCAAAGTGTTTCAGGCACTTCATCTACAACACAGTGTGGACTCAACCATTTTTTTCATCCCCCCTTGATCACTTAAATGCTAGTACCTTTATATTATAAGCTCTTGGTTTACAAGACCTGGTTTCCGGACTCTTGCTTTTCCTCTCCTTCTGTCTTTTTTTTTTTTTTGGCTGCATTGCTGCTGCACGCGGGCTTTCTCTAGTTGCGGCGAGCGGGGGCTACTCTTCGTTGCGGTGCGTGGGTTTCTCATTGCTGTGGCTTCTCTTGTTGCAGAGCTTGGGCTCTAGGTGCACAGGCTTCAGTAGTTGTGGCACACGGGCTCAGTAGCTGTGGCTCACAGGCTCTAGAGTGCAGGCTCAGTAGTTGTGGCGCACGGGCTTAGTTGCTCCGTGGCATGTGGGATCTTCCTGGACCAGGGCTTGAACCCGTGTCCCCTGCATTGGCAGGATTCTCAACCATGGTGCCACCAGGGAAGTCCTCTCCTTCTGTTTTTTTTTAAGACAGTTTTTTATTCCCTCCTTTATTCTGAATGTCCTCTTAATGGTCTTTTTAAAATGCTGCTCTGACCGTGCAATTCCTTATCCAGAACGCTTTGATGTTCTCCCGTTTGCCAAAATGTCAAAGCTAAGGCCTTGATTTTCTTAGTCAACGTTCATCAACCCCATCGCTCTGTGGCCTAGGTTCTCTTGCCTCATTAGAAAGGTTTTCTTGCCACTTATGCCTCCTCCTGTGCTGTGATACCTGGACCCACCTTCACAGCATCTCGCTCACCTGGGTAAGCAGCTTCCGCCATTAACTGTCAACTTTCTGTCAATCATTGAAACTGTACTTGAGATTGATTTGATCCACAGGATGTTCCAGAAATAATGATGACTACCTTCTAATAAGTTGCTAACTCTGGCTGGTGACCAAAATCTCCCATAGGTACCCTGCTGTGACCACTGTGACAACCAACATCCTATCACATTTGGGCATTTTAATTTATGTTTGCACCTCAGTTTTCTTTCTGGTTTTGGCATACACAAATAAATTACTAGTTATCCATTCCTTTTTTGGGCACATACGAATAAATTACTAGTTATCCATTCCACAGTAGAAAATTATCAAATAAACAACATATCTGGAATTAAAATACTAATAAAAATGAAATACTGAGCTGATCATGGATAGGACGAGATGAAAAGGGAGAAATGGACGCCTCTGGATATAGCATGTAATTCGGGAGAAATCTAGAAGAGCTGACTAGACTGGGGCACATCTACCCAACCAACCTGCTCTATTCAACATACCATTTGGTGGTTTTATAGGTGGAAGAGAACTACAAACCACATCTGATTTATCGGTCCCGTGAAGTGCTTCTGTCTCTCCAAGAATGGTACAGCTGTGAGGGGAAAGGTAGGTAAGTGCTTTGGTTTTATATTCTTATTAAAGCTACAAAAGGTTCTATCCCTTTAGATTGCAAGCTCATTCAGGAGAGGAACCAGGTCTTTGTGGATGTTTGAATTGCCAGTGTCTAGCCACACATCATTAAGGTGGACAAAGCCAATAGTAACTACGGCCAGTGTTCTCTAAGAACTACTCTGAGAGCATGGTCCAAAAGAGAAAAGACTGATGGCTGCAGTAAAGAAGATTCCAAATTCAATTACCATGGCTAAGTGATAAACTTTGGATGAATACCCTTTCGAAGTTGCAATCACAGAAAATCTTTTCAAAACAAAACTTGGATAAGTGGATCAGAAAATAAATATTTTACGAGAATTCATTTATTGGGAACTAAAAGAATCATGAGATTCATTATGAGTATTCAACAACAAGCATGCCGTGAAAGAACTCAGGAATTTCACTCTGGATATACTCACATAAGTGTGAGATAGTATATAGAAAAGATGATTCATTGCAAACTTAGTTACTACTCCAAAAGACTGCAAACCACTTAAATGACTATCAATAGAGAGCTTATTAAATAAATTATGGTACATCTCTATGATGACATACTATGTAGCTATAAAAAGCCACAAAGATCTAAGTGAACTAATATGGAATGAGCTTCCTTCAGGATTTATTATGCGGAAAAAAAAAAACCCAAGTGTGTAAACATTTAAACAGGAGGCTTCTATTTGCACATACACCACACACACACACACACACACACACACACACACACACACACACATCTTTGTACAAGTAAACCAGTGATGCTGGGAAGCTGGGAAAAGTGGGACTGGTGAGTGATAATAAGCATCGTTAAGTAATTTGCAACTAAATAAGGTTAGAAAAAGGGAAAAAGCAGCTGCAACTATAAGTCAAAGCTTCAGTCAGACTGAATCTAACAAGCAATACACAGCTCCTGTCACACATCAGGGAGAAGACTGGCTGCACTGGTTTATGGCCCTCACGCCCAATTGACAGACTTTTTCTGTTGTGAACCTGGCTTCCAGAGGAAGCCTCATCAAACGGAATCAGTCTGTTTTCAAAACAGACGAGACAGCAGAGGCTGAGTTGGGTTTAAAATCAACAAACCCTCTGGGTTCCTTCGTTGTCACTTACTTGGTCCAGGGTTTGCACTTTTCTGTGGAGGAAGAGGCGTCGGAGAAGTAGCCTGCGAGGCAGGGCTCGCACACCGTGTCCTTGTTGAGCTGCACTGTCAAAAAGACCAACGGACAAAAGAACACAAGACAAACGAGGACACTTAGAGATCGGCCAGGAGGATGGTCCAGAGGACCAGAGATCAGAAGCGCCCCGCCTGCCTCTTGCCTCCCCATTCCTGCCCTCACCACCTGCGGCCGGTGGCCGAAGTCCTCACAGACTTCAGAGGGCCCGAGACCCCACAGCAGGTGACAGCACTGTGTCCAGAGGGGAACTGGCTCACTGTCAGGGCGCCAACGCCAGATCTGAATTAGATCTAGCTCTCTGGTCCGGACCCTCTGCCGGTCAAAGCCACCGTCCTGGTCACCGATCCTTCGTTTCCTGGCCAGGGAGCCTGCTATCTGTTCTGTTTTAATCAAGCACCTGTCTGTTCTCCCCTGTCTCTCCTTTGGGGCTTACACCAGGCTTTGGGTACAGAGAATGGCAGCCCATTTACCGCTTTTAAAGGAAACTTCTTGTCTTGACCCTTTCTGATCAAGACTCTCACCAGTCTAAGTATCAGAGTGTTGACAAAACAAAACAAAGAGAAAAGAAAAAAACGAACCAACCTACAATATAGGTCTCTTTCCCCTAAACCAAGGGTTGGTAGTAACAGTTTTCTATAAAGAGCCATACAATACATATCTTAGGCTTTGCAGGCCCTCTGGTCTCTGCAAATTACTTGTAGTGTGAAAGAAGTCACAGATAATGTGTTAAAAATAAATGGATGGGGCTGTGTCCCAATAACATCCTATTTACACAAACAAAAGTGGTGGGATGGATTTTGGACCCCTGCCTTAAGCCATAGCACTGAAAGCAGGAATTGATCCTGGTTAGTAAGCTGTCTTCACCTCTCATATTCCACATGAACTACATTATCAAAATAGGAAATGTCTCAGATTTCCTATGTCTATTACCTTTACTGCAATTGACACATGATGACCCTTTGGTAATTCCAGTAAAGAAGGACACTGGCTACCATGTGATATCATAATAAGCAACTGGCTTGTGCCAAAACCACAAATCACTCTTGAAATTAGTAGCACTTCTGTGGTTTACTTTCATGAATAAAACCCTAAAATAAGGAATTACATTTTCTTTGTCCAAAGTCAAGTGGGAAGTACATGGGCAAGGGTGTGAAAACAGATATGGGGTATTTGGGATCAGGTTCAGTTGTTCTGAGTTCAAATATACTGCAAGGCAGGGGTAAAATTTTCAGTCATCCACATCACCCCCTCTACCCTCCACCTATTGCTGAAGAATGCACCATTTCCAAAGGAGCAAAGCAGAGAGGACATTGAGCAGAGAAAAAAAAAAAAAAGCAGAAAGGGACCAGCACCTTTTTATTTTTTTGTTTTTTTTTTTCCAGCACCTTTTTTCATGCAGCTAACAAACTTTTGGAAAGGCTCTGGGTCTTGCCTATATCTCAGAACCAGAATTCAGAAGGGAGCAGGCTGTCATAGGGAGATTTATTTTAGTAATTAAAATATCGTCAGACTTCTTCCCACGAGAAAGCCTGTCTGGTTTAATTGAAGGACTGACTGTGTCAGACTCTGTGATGGACATTTTCCTCCATACGAAATGAAATGAATAATATTTTAAATTCTCCCAACCCTGTGTTTTACTTTTATAATTATAATATAGCAAAATATAATATATTCAGCTTTTGGACCAACTGTGTATAATAATAACTGTAGTAACAACTCAGTCCAGAAGAAATGTTTTTACGCTTAGAACCCTGAGTCACAAGAAATTTTTAAAAATAAAAATTTCAAATAGGCGCATTTTTTTTTCATGTGAAAGAGTATGAAAAGGTGATTAGCATAAACTTCCCCGAGCCTAAAAATACATTATGATAAAACTCTGTGGGGAAGGTGAAATGGATACAAATCAAAGGAGAGAAAAGAACTATATAAAATTTCCAACAGTTAAAGACGATCAGTGCATTTTTAAATGGATGATGATGGCTATTCAGTTGCTATCCCATGTTTTGATTCCGCTGAATATTTTAGAAAGTGTAACTTACTGCTGTTCCAATTCCCTGGAAACTAAGTCCTTAAGCGACTCTTTCAATTTGTAATAAAAATGTATAGCTGTCTATTTAAAATGTTGGCAGGAGGTGCACAGCTTTTCAAAATTCTCCTAAGAGGGTGCACATGTTTTTAAAAAAGTTTGGGGACCCCTGCATGATCCGGTTCCCCCCTTAGTGGGCATGGGAAGGTTCAAAAGGAGGAGCCTTGATAAGAGCGCGTGGGCCGAGCTCTCACATTCCCCCGGAGGCGCACAACCTGCAGTCCGTTCCCAGGGAACCCTAAGCCTCCTCCAGCGCCCCCTGGTCCCGAAGAGTGTCATGACTCAGGGAAGCCGTCTGAGAGGCCGCTTTGGCCTGGGGGTACTTGCACGGCTTTGGGAGCGCCGCCCGACGCGGGACCCCGGCTCGTACCCGGGAGCCGGGCGCCGAAGCCGGGCGCGCACTCGGCGTTGCGGCGGCAGCAGCGGCAGTCCTCGCTCCAGTGGTACCCGGCGGTGCAGGCGCAGCGCCGCGGAGCCGTCCGGTTGCCGGGCTCCACGGCCACCAGGGCCTTGCCTGCGGGAGAGAAAGAGGGCAGCGAGGCAGCGGGAGCAAGGGCGGATACACACCTTCCACCTCGTGCCACTCGCTCTCCAGCACCACCAGCCCCAAACCACCCAGACCCCCCCCCCGGACGCAGCGCACGGATGAATCACTCAGGACACTGGGATTCAGGAACTCCCAAGTTCCCCCTCACACTTCCTGTGTTGGCACTAAAACATCCCAGAAGGTTTTGTTGGGTTTTTTTTTCTCTCTCTCTCAATAATTAAGAGCCTTGTGGTTTTTGAAAAGTCAGTTTTCATGTTGGTAGGAAGATTAAGGCCTGGGGAGTTTCTGATCATTGACTATTTTGACGAATGCAAAATAATCGACTTACAGCTTCTTGAGTTTTAGTAAATTCAAATGTGATAAACATTCTTAACACCAATGCTAGATCAGACCTAAGAGAATTGGGTTTCTGGAGACTGGGGAGTCATCTTGGGATCCCGCAGGACTGCAGGATTATTCAGAGTCCTGAAAACAGGCGTCACTGTGGGATTAGATACGGGCAAAGTAAGGAGGTTGGGCCTGGTGACAAACTTGGAAATTAATCTCTCCCCCCAAACTTAGGATAACACGTTCGTTGTCTCTTTTCTCACAACACATAGCAAAGCACTCTCTCCTTATCTCAAACCTCCTGGCCCTTTCCAGTTTTTGTGGAATAGAGGTAAATGCTCACACACAGTCGACCCTCATTATTCGCTGGTTCATGTAGGCAATTTCGCCTACTAGTTAAAACTTAATCGTAACCCCCAAATCAATAACTCCTGGTACTTTTGCAGTTATCCTCCAACACATGCAGAACAGTGAAAAAATTTTGAGTCACTGGCTGGACGTGGATGTCCCCAGCCAAGGGCAAACGGGGTGACACTGCCTTCTAGTTTTAGCTGTCACACTGGAAATCAGAGTTCTTTTTGTGGGCTATTTAGTGTCCTATTTTTGGCATTTTTGTGCTTTTTATTGGTGAGTTCACTGTTTAAAATGGCCCCCAAGCATAGGGCTGAAGTGCTGTCGAGTGTTTCTAAGTCCAAGAAGGCCATGATGTGTCTTCTGGAGAAAGTCCATGCATTAGATAAACTTTGTTCAAGGCTGTTTATTGTGAGTTCATTGTTAATGAATCAAAATATTTCTTAAATAAGGTGTCTTTAAACAGAAACACATACAAAATGAGGTTATGTTCACCTACCCAGGAGTGGTGGTTCAGTATTTGCTAGCTCAGTGTTTGTGGTGACTTTATAGAACATAACTACCATGAATAACAAGAATTACCTGCACACACACATGCATACATGAAACAACACAATAACGTTTATTTAAAACAGACTTCCTACTCCTCCTATACATCCCCATCTCACCTGGATTATCCAAACAGCCCTTGTACTTTATATTTCTGAATACTTATCAGAGTTTGTTATGGACTGATGTTTGTGTCCTCTCAAAATTCATATGTTGAAATCCTAACCCCCCCCCCCCCCCACCGCAGTGTGATGATATTAGGAGGTGGGGGCTTTGGGAGGTGATTAGGTCATGAGGGTGGAGCCCCCATGAATGGGATTAGTGTCCTTATAATAAGAGACGGCACAAAGCTTGCTTCCGCTCTCTCTCCATTCACCACCACGTGAGGACACAAGAAAGTGGCTGTCTTGAAACAAAGAATAGGGAACACACCAAGACCCCCGCCATGCTGGCACCCTTATCCCAGACTTCCAGCCTACAGAACTGTTCTGTATATATATTTGTTGTTTAAGCCACTGAGTCTGTGGTATTCTGTTATAGCAGCCTGAACTGCCTAGGACAGAGTTCCAAGAGAAAACAAAGAAACCAGAAACCTGTTCCCTCCTTCACTGTCTCAAGTTATAACCAGCAGGGAGGGAATGCTTCCTGTTCCCATTCTTTTCAGACCAGAGCTGGGTGAACCTGAGAAGTCTCCACTCCCTTCTGTGTCCACTCTCCAAGGCCCAGGTCAGCTCTGAAGCACCAAGACCAACTTGCATAAACATGGACATACTGTCTGGAACATACGAACAAGTGTCATTTTCCTTGGAAAATTTGAATTCCAGTATCCCACTCAAAAGTAAGTGCATGTGGACTTCCCTGGTGGCACAGTGGTTAAGAATCTGCCTGCCAATGCAGGGGACACGGGTTCGAGCCCTAGTCCAGGAAGATCCCACGTGCTGGGGAGCAACTAAGTCCGTGCGCCACAACTACTGAACCTGTCCTCCAGAGCCCGCGAGCCACAACTACTGAAGCCCGTGCGTCTAGAGCCCATGCTCCGCAACAAGAGAAGCCACCACAGTGAGAAGCCCGCGAACCACAACGAAGAGTAGCCCCCACTCGCCGCAACTAGAGAAAGCTTGCATGAAGCAACAAAGACCCAACACAGCCAAAAATGAGTAAATAAAATAAATAAATTTATATATATATATATAAATTATATATATATATAATTTATATATATATATATATATATATATATATATATATATATATATATATATATATATATAAGTAAGTGCATGTAAGCCTGTGTGGTTATGAACAATTCTGACATATTTTAAAATATCTTAATGCGCTAGGTTTGGGGCTTTCATCAATTTTGGCAGTAGACAGAGTGAATCTTTCTTTCCAAGAGACAGCAATGAGTCAAGCTCATTACTAAGCAGTGGGAAAGAAAAAAGACGATCAGACGCTTCTGCTCAATGGAGTTTCCACGTTACCTTCTCTGGACAAAGTCCGCCAGCTGTCTCTAACACTTTAGAAAAATTACGATGTTTAGAAAAATGCTTATTTCCTAGTTCTGTCTACTGAAAAAGCAAACAAACCAACCTATATACAAGGATCAATCCAGTAGCAATGAGTGCTTCCCAGCACCCAGACTGAAGCTGCTAAATAAGATGTTCTGCTGAAAGCAATGAGAAATCCTTGGAGAAATGGCTGATTCCACCTTTAGGGCAGGAAACGTCCAAGGTGAGGCTGGGAGCAAGAGAGCTCAGGACACCGGGGTCCACATCAAAAGACTTGGGGGCCACCTGGGAGAGGTGAGATAATCCATGCACCAGTAAAACTAGTAACCGCAATAGATTAAAACACCTCAAAGACGTAAATGCATGAGTTCATAACATTCGTACAATTCCTTTGGAGACAACTTGGTGATCAAGTCATTATTTTGAAAAGTGGTAAATAAAGTTACAAGCATTCATTCTGCCTTTCCTGTATATACTGTACTTCAGGGTAACAACCCGTTGATGAGGGAAGTTTCTCTTTAGAAAGCATTCCAGCCAATAAAGGAAGAAGGGATGATGGAATTAGAACATCACTTTTCTGCAGCCCCTAATGAAAATGGATCTAGGCCATGATCATCAACAGCTGCTAATATCACCCAAAAGAGAGAGCAGCAGCTACTCTGTGAGTACTGACATCATCACATTATGCTCACCTTTGAAGGAGTTTTGTCAAAAACAAAGCAGAAAAACCCAGATTCTGATCAGCCTTCTAGATCTAATAACCCCTTTACAGGAAATATCGGAGATATAAATATTCATTCATATATATATATATATATATATATATCTGAATCACTTTGCTGTATAGCTGAAACTAACACAACACTGTAAATCAACTATACTTCAATAAAAACAAAACAAAACAAAACTATTCCAGAACAGAAGTTCTACATGAAGAATTTTAACACAATCCTTCTGGGATCCGAAGCACATCTTTCTGGGGGTCTGTGGTCAAAACTTCTTCCCATGGCCCCTAAAAGAGACAATATTGCTGTATCTAAAAATATCATTTATCCACACAGCCCCCGACATGACTGACTCACCTGTATCACAAACTTTATGCAGCAAGCATTTATCTTCTTCATTCCAGGTGTCCAGGTATTCATCCGGGCCACAGGGCAGACAGACGCTTTCAGAGGTAGCAGTGCATTTGGAAGACAAGTACTTTCCTTGAATTAGAAGGGGAAAAACATGCACCAATCAAAAATACTTCCTCCCAAAAAAGGCAACAAATCAACAAAAAATGTAACAATCTGGGAATTCCCTGGTGGTCCAGTGGTAAGGACTCCGTGCTTTCACTGCTGTGGGCCCAGGCTCAATCCCTGGTCAGGGAACTAAGATCCTGCAAGCCACGGGGTGTGGCCAAAAAAAAAAAACAAGCACCAATCTACTGGACCCCTTACATGACCATAATCCCAGGACATCCCCCAAAGGTAGACTGATACATGAGATAAGACCACATCTCACAGAGACGGCTCCTCAGCCCTCCCGGCTGGCTCAGGTAACCTCTCCTGGGTTTGCTGTGCCTGTGTTCATGGCAGTCTTTTAGATCTTCTAAGTAAAAGATCACCCCTTCCACCCCAAACCTCTGCTGACTAAGAAAAAGAACTATGGTTTTCAAACTGGTGCCTACAGAACTTGAGGGGTTCCCTGGGGGCTAAGCAAGAGGAACTTCCTCTCACCTCTCCCCTCCCATCTTCAAAACCCCTCTACTGTCAACCTGGATAGTTAACTTCTTTTGTCCCAAGTATACTGTGGGCTCACGGTTAACTTAGTTTGATCAGAGAGTAATACACACACACATGCACGCATGAAAATCACTGGATCTTCATTCTACGAACCCAAAAAGTATTTGTAGCTGAAATATCTAAAGGATCTTGTTATAAGGTAAGCACCTTTTCCTCAAAGCTCTCCTCCTCTCCCCAGAACAGTGAGTGAGTGAGGACCCTCTGGACCTGGGGCTTCACTGAGGCCATAGAAATACTTGGTCACCTTCTGGCAGAACAACTTTGGGGAAGTGGTGACCAGTCCACCTTCTACCCCTCAGCAGGTATTGTGGGGAGGAGTTATAACAGGGTTTCGGCAATTTTTAGCAGTGATTCTAGGATAGATTACCACCCCCAATTCTCCGCTAATTTCTGTGAAAATAATACTTTTTTTTTTTGGCCACACCGCATGGCTTGCAGGATCTTAGTTCTCCCACCAGGAATCAAACCTGGGCCCCTGGCAGTGAAAGTGCCGAGTCCTAACCACTGGACCGCCAGGGAATTTTGCAAAATAATACTTTTAAATAAGAGTTGTATCTCATATTTTGAGAGTTTGAATCACAAACTTCTAAAACAGAGTTTCAGAAACCATCTTGCCTTCTCAAGAAACAGCGTTTTGGAAAGCTGGTACTTAATTCATGTTCCAGCATGTACTTAATTCAAGTACCAGTTTCTGAAATTGTTCTTGATTTTTAGGTGATCTCATCTACTGAGAGAAAAGTTTTTGTCTTCAGAGTGACAAACACCACTACCTGCCACCGCCATAAAAAGCCTACCCAATTTCTTTTTTTTATCTGGCAGGATAGAAATGGTTCCTTAGATTAAAAAGAGAACCCCACCCGCTTTTGGAGTACAATGACAGGAGGTTTAGAAGTACAAACCTGGTTCACATTTGTTACAGCATCGTCCAAGGTGCTCGTAATGCCTCTCGCTAGTACACGGAGAGGTGATCTGAAAAGTCACCTAAAGAGAAAGTGCGCATCAGGTAGAGATTAGGCACAAGTTCTTTCTAGAGAAAACAGAAAATGAATTACTGACTCACATTTCTGAAAAGTATAAGAAATCACCATAAACAGTCCTGAAACAGCTCTGCATAATACCACCCCCCTCCCAAAGATGTCGCTTTCCTATTCTAGCCCATTTCTCCCTAACAATGTACAAAACCAATGATTCTGGCACCCAAATCCATTTAAAACAATATCGGTCATGCTCATGGTAATAGGCTGGATGAAAGGGAAATTTACAAATGGTACACAGAAGGTTGAAAACCACTTTACACAACCCACGTACGAAATTGGTCCCACTTCTGTGTCATCACATGGTGGACAGTTTGGTCAGTCCACTTTGGTCATAAAACTGTAGAAGGACAGAATGGGGCCCCTTAACATGTGTCTCATACCAGGGGAGGCCAACTGTGGTCTTACAAGCTAGCTCTGATTTTAAAAAGATGCTTAATACCGCTTACCTTTTAAGATTTTAAACATGCAGAGAATCTGAAAAAGTGGGACAGCAAGGGGTTACAGGAAGCCTTCTGGCTTACCGCCCGCTGGCTGAGGGATCCCTGACAAGCTGCTTCAGCTCTTTGAACCTTGTCTCCTTTCTGTATGATTCTAATACCAATACTAATTTCCAAGTCTGCTCATCTAAGCAGAACAAAACAAAAAGCCAAGTCCCCTACAATCACTCAGATTCTTCTCAGTTTGCCACAGAAAAGCTCTTTTCTTTATCAGCTTTCTCAGTGTCAGAAAAAAAACCACACATTCCTGTTGACAGGCAGGCAGTAGTGGAAGCGTTGGGCTCAGCTGCAGACTTCACACTGTGCGTACCAAGAGTCCGGCTCCTGCTGGGTCCCAGGGATCCAGAGTTACAACCTTGCCCTCAAGGGACTTCCGCACACCAGGGTGTGTGCTATGATGGAGCCAGGTGGGTCCCTCCCTCAGCTGAAGGCCATGGGAGGTGTCCCAAGGAGTGTGACAAGTGAGCACAGGTTGGCAGGATAAAAAAGAACTCAGCCAGATGAGGAAAAAGGAGCTGGCCCGTGGAAGTGGAGGGCAGGGCAAGGCAGCTGTCTTTGGCAGAGTATGAGATGTTCAAACAGGGATACTGAGGCCTGAAGTGGCATGTCGGGTGGGGCTGGCAGTGGAGACCATCAGCAGAGTCCTGGGAGACGAGACCAAGGATGGTCAGAGCAATCAGAGGGCTTCACCTGCCTATTCGAGAGCTTGGATGGGAGGTGTAGAAATAGCGTAGCCTGGAAGAAGTCGTGCATCCTCACAGTACCTCAGTTATGAAGGAAGTTTTCTAGAGAGAGCACCACACCCAGAAAAACCCAGGCTAGCTGAGTAGGGTGTGCAGGATGCCCCCAGTATGGACCTCTCCGACCTCCCCCAGGCCAGGTAAAGGGCTTCCGGGAGGGCTGGGGCCAGGGACAGTTACACTGAGGCTGATGAGAATGTCAAATGTGCTTCTGGAGCCAGGTATGCCAGGAAGGTTGTATTCGGACTTGCTTCCGAGACCTGTCTAACACTCTCTGTGGACCCCTGATAACATGGACTGATGTTCCCCGAGCATTCACCACATGACAGGGTCTGGTGGACAGTGCAGTGAGCCCACTGGACACTAGGAAGAATGATGTAACGGAAATCACCCCACCGCTCCTTTCGGGTCTTTTTCTCTCTGTTTTTATAGGAATCTGTTTCTCTGCGCCTGGCACGGTAACGTGTGCACACAGAAGAAAGACACGCAGAGGCAAAACGGTGAAGCTGAATTCGGCCAGGGCAACTTTTGTCTCACACACAGGATCTGTCTGAGCCTGAGACCCATAAGAAAGCTGCAAGAGTCTCTGTAAGATGAGCACAGACTTTGTCTGTATTACACACACAGCTTCTCTTTAGGGGGATTTGGTAAAAGGACTCCCCCCAGGCAGCAGCTTAGAAGGTCTGTCAGGTGCTACAGGCTGTGCCCTGGGCTCCAAATCCTGGTACCTGGTGAGCATCACTGACCTGAATATGTGGACAATTTGTTTACACGTTTAGGAGAGTGGCAGTGATTCATTCAACCCATCCACCGTCTAACCCAGGAGCGTAATACCTCCTAGCAAAAATGGGGAAGCTACTGATTCCAGAGGTAACCAGATGTCTTAGCTCTGAAACAGATTTTCACAGATTATTCCTTAGAATCCGTATCTGTCTCCTAAGCTTACTGTGACTTTACACCTGGACATGTCTTCTTTTTTAAAAATGGAGATATAATTCACACACCATGAAACTCACCCTTTCAAAGGCTGCGATTCAGTGTTTTTTTTGTATATACACAAAGTTGTGCGACCACTGCTGCTAACTCCAGAACACCTGCATCACTCCAAAACTGATATGTCTGTTTGACACAGCTCTAGGATCACAGATCTTTTAAGTTGCATAAGCAATTCTGCTACTGGGAGAATTGGCTATGGTGAGGCAGAAAATTATAGAATTAATCTAATTTAAGGTATAGCTTAAACTGAACCCTATTTTATTCTTGAGTTACATCAGATACTTTGCAGTACACCTTCAAACCTTCAAAATGGCAATAAATATACAACTCAAAAGGCAACATACATACATAGATACGGTTAAGGAAATGTGGTTTGTGGGTAAATAAAAAGAATCTGGAAAACTCTCTGTAGGCCTACACCTTCAGAAGGCAAGATGTGCCTTTGTTGTTTTTTTTCCTTCTCTTGTTCTGCCTCTCTGCTTCTAAGAAGCTCTCTGCTTCTTTTCCCCCACTGGCAGAGCTGCAGCTCTAGGATGACCTTCTTATTAGAGGATCTGCAGCTCCCCGGACCTCACATAGCATGTAAAGCTTGCCCTGTGCTGGTCTCACCCTGATCCTAAGCTCCACATCCAGGAACCCTGTGGTTTGCTCTCTGCACTGCAGTCCCCGCATTTGTAACTATTAGGAAGTCCAGATCTTGGACACCCTGGCCTGTCACCTTTTGCTGATCCCCTGAGGACTTGTCCCTCCATGCTACAGGCCAGAAGGGCTCTACCTGCCTGCCTCCTGGATCCCAAGTTCCCACATCCAACCTTCTTGGGCTCGGTTTCCGGTTAGCCTGAGCTGGATCTCCTTGACACCAGCCTCCCTGTCTGGATAGCCTGCCAAATACATCCCCAGACTGGCGTTTTTTTGATGTGAATGAACGAATGCCCTTCAGCTCCTCCCAGTCTGACCCCTTCTTTTTCTTTTTTAACATGTTTATCGGAGTATAACTGCTTTACAATGGTGTGTTAGTTTCTGCTGTATAACAAAGTGAATCAGCTATACATATACACATATCCCCATATCCCCTCCCTCTTGCATCTCCCTCACACCCTCCCTATCCCACCCCTCTAGGTGGTCACAAAGCACCTCGCTGAGCTGATCTCCCTGTGCTACGCGGCTGCTTCCCACTAGCTATCTATTTTACCTTTGGTAGTGTACATATGTCCATGCCACTCTCTCACTTCGTCCCAGCTTATCCTTCCCCCTCCCCGTGTCCTCAAGTTCATTCTCTATGTTTGCATCTTTATTCCTGTCCTGCCCCTAGGTTCTTCAGAACCATTTTTTTTTAGATTCAATATATATATGTGTTAGCGTATGGTATGACCCCTTCTTTTTCCTACAGATTCTAGCTCTGACATCTCCCATCTCAACAGCAGCTGGGAGAGCCTCCAGGCTGCTCAAGCCCCTCCTGGTCCTCTGGCCCTTCCCTCCCAACAGCTCAGAATTTGGGCCTGACTCTAGCCCCCAAGACCAAACTCCCAATGGTTATGAGGCAGTAGCTCTTATTATTGGTAGCAATCCTAGTAAGGCAGTAATTTGATAAAAACATGTTCCTGCTTCAGTGTTTCGGAAGCAACCTCCCAGGGAATGGGGGGATTCAGCAGAAGGCTGCAGATTTTCAGTTCATCGGGTGATTTTGTCAACCACCTCCAGTCTCCTCTCTTTGCCCAAGATGTAGCAACAGAAGGCTTTTGGTGACCGAGTTGAGACGTACAAACTTTGAGTTACCTACGTTTTTGTCTAGTTTGCCTTCTGGATTGACTTGTTTCCCTCTAAAACAACAGAGCTTCGGAACCATCGTTGTTTTCATTAAGCAAATAAAGCAGAACCACTTCCAAAATGTCTATTTATTGAATAAAGAATATAGTCACATACATTCAAAATCAGGTCTGTTGCAGCGCTTGTGTTTTGGGGAATACGATTTGATTCATGCATGGTACTTAGAAGTCTCGTAAAAATCCAGCCATGTCCTACCAACCACAGTTCTTAATCAATAAACTACAAAAGTAATGTTTGGCCCCCAGAGTTTACATCGACTAACTTCTGCTTTCTGACAGACTTCCCCTGAATGTGTAAGAAACACTAGAGTCTGTTTATGGCAAATAGCCTTTACATCCCCTGCCTTTCCTTCCCCCCATATAAATTCCTTGGAAAGTCTAAATACAGGAGTTAAAATGGCAAGACAATACATCTGATTTATTGGCCATCTGTTGCCTCACTTTCTTGTGTGTTTTGTGTCATGTGTGTATTTGTTTCAGGGCATACGGGCTGGTATTTAATTTTAACGGCTGACAAACTCTTCTGGAATAAGCATGTCTACAGTCCGTGCGAGGCTTTGGGAGGCCGGAGGGAGATAATAAATTGTACATCAAAAACGTCTTTATAAAGCTCTGCGGATTTATTTCCCAATGTAATGTCATGTTGGGTCTAACCCTGAGAAACCCCAAGCTGAAGAAACAAAACATTTCTGTGAGCTGAGCTGCAGAGACCGGAGGATCTGTATTCAGAATCCTGCAGGGAAGGTTGACTTAAATATTTATTTTTCGTGCTGTTAATCAACCCAATTGTAGTGAAAGCCGTTATGAATACTAAAATTACTTTTCTGCTCTACTAAAAATTCATGCTGACATATAACAAAACAGAAAGAAGCTTGGCTCCTTCTGTCAAACCAAGGGGAAAAGAACCCAACCCAGACGAACAAATGGGGGATTTTCCATAGATTTCATTTTATAAAATATCATCCATGACTATACTTGAGAATTTGGCTGTAAATTAAGTAAAGGTGGTATCAAATTTCTGAATGTTACAGTCAACTGAAAGATGTGGTTTTTCGTAAGAGAGAAACTACTAGATGTGAAAATAACACCTAATAGTTCTGCTGCCCTTGAAAAAAATATCCTTGAAGAAAGTCACGGGGCTTCCCTGGTGGCGCAGTGGTTAAGAGTCCGCCTGCCAGTGCAGGGTACACGGGTTCGTGCCCCGGTCTGGGAAGATCCCACCTGCCGCGGAGCGGCTGGGCCCGTGAGCCATGGCCGCTGAGCCTGCGTGTCTGGAGCCTGTGCTCCGCAACGGGAGAGACCACAGCAGTGAGAGGCCCGCGTACCGCAAAAAAAAAAAAAAGTCACGAATGAAAAGTGCTCTAATCCAGAATAGAATAGAAATCAATTACTAGTGACCTGTGTTCCCGAGAACACCAAGAAAGCGGCTTTACTATGAGGGTCTCACACCAGGAAATTGTTTCTATCTGAAGGCTTTTGTTTTTAGAAATAAATGAACAACAAAGAAACAAAAGGTCTCAGTCATAGGCCAGAGGAACCGACAAACAAATGCTGTTCCTTCTTGTCCATTTCTTTGAATGTCTGTGTTTTTAGCTGGCTGAGCAGTCAGGCCAGAGATGAAGTCTGAGTTTCTCCCCTCAAAAAATTTCAGTTAGTGAATCCAAACACAGACCCTTTCAACCGAGATGTTCTAGGGGACCTGCTCAGTTTGGTCCCTTTCTTAGCTCCTTTTCTCCAGAAGCTTCCAGTGGTCCTGCTCTATTTTATCCAGCTTTCTACTCTTGAACATGGCACAGTTATATGTCTGTTACTGCAAAGAAAGCATCCACTGTCATGCCTCTCGGTTAAAAGTTCAGAATTGGAAGTGTTTATCATAGAGGAATCATTTTGAGCTTGCACATCAGACAAGGCAGGTTTCCAGAGAAAAGAGAAAAATGAAACACTAACTGAAGTAAAGTCTGACATGCCAGAATGTAGGGATTTAGCAGAGCAGAGGCCAGGGCCAGAAAGACACAGGGAGAAGGGAGCATGGTACCAGCATGCTGGTGAAGACGGAAGAAGCTGCCTGGCCAGGTAGCTCCCCTGGTCGGTTAGGGCAGGGCAGACTTCAGGACAGGATTCTTCCAACCAGGGCAGCTCTTAGAGTTGAGCTTCCAGATTGGCCTGGATAGAAGAATGTCTGACATTTCTTTAATAAAACTGTCTACATTTCTACAATTTGAGGACAAGGGGGGAAAAAGTCAGTTCTAAGCCTCAGTCTCTTCACCTGTAAAATGGGGCAAATAATTGCATCCATCCCACCGCAGTGAGGATGAGACGGTATAATTCATGGAAAATGATGTATCAATGGCAAGTGGCAATACTCAGGAAAAATGAAGGCTCTGCTTTTTCACTTTGAAACGAAGGAACTTTCTAGCAGGTAGCTGGGGGAATGAGGCGGGACGGGAATTGCATCACTCACTCACTCAGCAGAGGGGCGCACACCTGGCTGGCGGTCGGTAGGGGGGATGCTACTGTAGGCACCTGGGCAGAATCGGTGAACACCAATTATTTTTATCAGATCGTTCTCGTAGAAAAATTCTGAAGGCCTGGCAATTTTCCCGAGCGTACCATCCCTGTTTAGTTTTAACATGGCTCTGATGACAAAAGCTGACGGCAGAGTGTTTCAGCTGGGCAACTGGAAAAACATGATTTTGGGGGGTTTTTTCTGGCTGCACCTCCAGGCTTGCAGGATCTTAATTCCCTGACTGGGAACAGAACTCGTGCCCCCTGCAGTGGAAGTGTGGAGTCCTAACCACTGCACCGCCAGGGAATTCCCAGAGAAACATGTTTTTAATCCAAAAGGCTTATTTTTTTTTTAATGCATGTTTGACTTCACATAAAGAAGTGCTTTCTCATGAGACTGAAATGGTGGCAGGTGGCCCGAGTCATGGTAGTGGCTTTCTGTCTGGAGCTTCAGTTGGTGATGGGGACGGAAGCTGGGCTGGGGAGGGAGCAAGCTTACTCAAAGCTTCTGCTGATAAAGTGTTTGCTAGATTCTGTCAGTGATTTCTGTCAACTGGGACAGAATCGAGCTATGACCAAATGCCCTTCTAGACATTTTCATTTTAGAAAAACTCAGAATTTCAAGCAGAAAGAATTTCAAGCTTACAGGTTTACAGAGAAAACATCAGACTTGTTTTTCTTCTGCACAAACCAAAGCTTCACATTTCATACTTCAGAACATTACACAGGCACCTATGAAGATAGTATGTTACCAATTAAAGAGACAAAATAAAGGAGCAGTTTTTGGGGATCTCCTGTGCACCCCAGCAGATCACCCCGCGCACTCCCTGGAGAACACTGAACTGTGGAACATGTTAAGAGTGTGAAGACCCCACGTTATGCAAGCCAGGTATGTGGTCTAAGTCATGATGGAAGTGGATACAGAGAATCAGAGGGTTTAAATAGAGAACTCCCTGAGTGTCCAAAATACTACAATTCACTTTATAGAAATATATTTTACACACAGCTTTTTTTTTTTTACATCTTTATTGGGGTATAATTGCTTTACAATGGTGTGTTAGTTTCTGCTTTATAACAAAGTGAATCAGTTATACATATACATATGTTCCCATATCTCTTCCCTCTTGCATCTCCCTCCCTCCCACCCTCCCTATCCCACCCCTCTAGGTGGTCACAAAGCACCGAGCTGATCTCCCTGTGCTATGCAGCTGCTACCCACTAGCTATCTACCTTACGTTTGGTAGTGTATATATGTCCATGCCACTCTCTCGCTTTGTCACAGCTTACCCTTCCCCCTCCCCATATCCTCAAGTCCATTCTCTAGTGGGTCTATATCTTTATTCCTGTCTTACCCCTAGGTTCTTCATGACATTTTTTTTTTCTTAAATTCCATATATATGTGTTAGCATACAATATTTGTCTTTCTCTTTCTGATTTACTTCACTCTGTATGACAGACTCTAGGTCCATCCACCTCACTACAAATAACTCAATTTCGTTTCTTTTTATGGCTGAGTAATATTCCATTGTATATATGTGCCACATCTTCTTTATCCATTCATCCGATGATGGACACTTAGGTTGTTTCCATCTCTGGGCTATTGTAAATAGAGCTGCAGTGAACATTTTGGTACATGACTCTTTTTGAATTTTGGTTTTCTCAGGGTATATGCCCAGTAATGTAATGGGATTGCTGGGTCATATGGTAGTTCTATTTGTAGTTTTTTAAGGAACCTCCATACTGTTCTCCATAGTGGCTGTACCAATTCACATTCCCACCAGCAGTGCAAGAGTGTTCCCTTTTCTCCACACCCTCTCCAGAATTTATTGTTTCTAGATTTTTTGATGATGGCCATTCTGACTGGTATGAGATGATATCTCATTGTAGTTTTGATTTGCATTTCTCTAATGATTAATGATGTTGAGCATTCTGTCATGTGTTTCTTGGCAGTCTGTATATCTTCCTTGGAGAAATGTCTATTTAGATCTTCTGACCATTTTTGGATTGGGTTGTTTGTTTTTTTGTTATTGAGCTGCATGAGCTGCTTATAAATTTTGGAGATTAATCCTTTGTCAGTTGATTCATTTGCAAATATTTTCTCCCATTCTGAGGGTTGTCTTTTCATCTTGTTTATGGTTTCCTTTGCTGTGTAAAAGCTTTGAAGTTTCATTAGGTCCCGTTTGTTTATTTTTGTTTTCATTTCCATTTCTCTAGGAGGTGGGTCAAAAAGGATCTTGCTGTGATTTATGTCATAGAGTGTTCTGCCTATGTTTTCCTCTAAGAGTTTGATAGTGTCTGGCCTTACATTTAGGTCTTTAATCCATTTTGAGCTTATTTTTGTGTATGCTGTTAGGGACTGATCTAATCTCATACTTTTACATGTACCTGTCCAGTTTTCCCAGCACCACTTATTGAAGAGGCTGTCCTTTCTCCACTGTACATTCCTGCCTCCTTTATCAAAGATAAGGTGACCATATGTGCGTGGGTTTATCTCTGGGCTTTCTATCCTGTTCCATTGATCTATCTTTCTGTTTTTGTGCCAGTACCATACTGTCTTGATTACTGTTGCTTTGTAGTATAGTCTGAAGTCAGGGAGCCTGATTCCTCCAGCTCCGTTTTTCTTTCTCAAGATTGCTTTGGCTATTCAGGGTCTTTTGTGTTTCCATACAAATTGTGAAATTTTTTGTTCTAGTTCTGTGAAAAATGCCATTGGTAGTTTCATAGAGATTGCACTGAATCTGTAGATTGCTTTGGGTAGTAGAGTCATTTTCACAATGTTGATTCTTCCAATCCAAGAACATGGTATATGTCTCCATCTATTTGTATCATCTTTAATTTCTTTCATCAGTGTCTTATAATTTTCTGCATACAGGTCTTTTGTCTCCTTAGGTAGGTTTATTCCTAGATGTTTTATTCTTTTTGCTGCAATGGTAAATGGGAGTGTTTTCTTGATTTCACTTTCAGATTTTTCATCATCAGTGTATAGGAATGCCAGAGATTTCTGTGCATTAATTTTGTATCCTGCTACTTTACCAAATTCATTGATTAGCTCTAGTAGTTTTCTGGTAGCATCTTTAGGATTCTCTATGTATAGTATCATGTCATCTGCAAACAGTGACAGCTTTACTTCTTCTTTCCCGATGTGGATTCCTTTTATTTCCTTTTCTTCTCTGATTGCTGTGGCTAAAAGTTCCAAAACTATGTTGAATAAGAGTGGTGAGAGTGGGCAACCTTGTCTTGTTCCTGATCTTAGTGGAAATGCTTTCAGTTTTTCACCATTGAGATGACAAAATTCAACACCCATTTATGATAAAAACCCTGCAGAAAGTAGGCATAGAGGGAACTTTCCTCAACATAATAAAGGCTATATATGACAAATACACACAGCTCTTGAAAAAAAAATTCTGCTGCTGAAAGTGAGGCTCGGTACTTCCCTGGTAGTGCAGTGATTAAGAATCCTCCTGCCAATGCAGGAGACATGGGTTTGCGCCCTGGTCCGGGAAGATCCCACAGGCCATGACGCAACTAAGCCCGTGCGCCACAACTACTGAGCCTTTGCTCTAGATCCCAAGAGCCACAACTACGGAGCCCTCATGCCCCAACTACTGAAGCCCGCATGCCTAGAGCCCATGCTCTGCAACGAGAAGCCACCACAAGGAGAAGCCCGCGCACTGCAATGAAGAGTAGCCCCTGCTCACCGCAACTAGAGAAACCCCGTGCACAGCAACGAAGACCCAACGCAGCCAAAAATAAATAATTTACATATATAAAAAAGTGAGGCTCAACTGTTCTGATTGGTACAATATGAAAAGATGTGTCTTTTGAGAAGAATGTGAAGAAAATGATGACCTTCACGAATACTATTATAATAATTGACCTGCTACTAATGGATTTGGGGCATTCTAAAATGCATTTTACGAATGTGTTTCCAGTGATCAAGAGTATTCAGAGCTCCAACTCGAAAGTGTTCATCACAGCTGGTCAACTCCTGCTGGTCTCGTTGAAAACCCACTAATATAAATCAACCCCCTCCCCACATACAGACCACTTCCCATGAAGGGGTTGTGAGTTGATTTCCTCATTATGCAGACACTAGAGTAAGGCCAGTCATTCCTTTGCCTGAGTCATTTGCCTTATCTTGTAAGATGACTTTTCATATGATTATGACCAGAAGACAAATTCCGGCCTGGTCTAGGGTTTAATAATACAAAGTACCAGTCTCTTAAAAAGCTCTATCATCACATCTTCAAAGCTTTCTTTACTGAGCTTTCATATATCAATACTTGTGCAAGGGATTGGCTTGTGTAGGAAAGGGAATGAGTCCATCCCTACCCTCTCAAAGTGTGTCGCAGCAGAGGACACAGGCAGATAGAGAGGAGAGAAAACTAACAGATAGAGACCCACAGGACAATACAAGATCTGGTGCACTGGAAAGATCAAGTTCCACCAAGTCCCTGGATGCAACCCTCACTGGTCACGGACTGGGAAGGGGAGGGAACCCGGCCTGGGATACACGGGAAGGAATCACAGAGGGAGATGCACAAAGCCCAGAGGGCAGGGGCAAGGGCAGAGGAGTGAAGAATGGGGCTTGGGTTGGTGGAGGGGGAGAGGAGGGGCAGTGGGAGACCTGAGGCAGATGCGGAGGCAGGGGAGTGGGGTCCTGGGAAGAGGCAGCTGTAGAAGGGCGGTCATTTTTAGCAGCACCATGGAGTGTACTGCAAACAATGGTGGAATGAGAAGGGCCAATAAGAAGGTGTGAACTCCTTTTGGCAATGAACAGTGTCTGATGGAGGGAATGACTGGTGTCTTATGGAAGGAATAGCCATGTAAAGAGCTGGCATGAACAAACAAGGTAGGGAGTCTGGATCTTGCTGGAGGAGCAAAGAAAGTGGCTTATCTCAGGGAGATGAGAAAGGGCTGTCTCCATCGTGAAACACTGAATTTAGGTCTTTTTATGCCAGTCCTTCGAAAACCCATTTTAAAAAAAATTGGGGGGCACTTTAATTAAAAACTGTTTTTATTGGGGTGAAAATTATATATATATATATATATATATATATATATATAACTAAATTTGTCATTTAAACCATTTTTTTAGTGTACAATTCAGTGGCATTAATTACATTCATGATGTTGTATAACCGTCACCATGGTCTCTTTCCAGAACATTCTCATCACCCCAAACAGAAACTCTTTTAACCATTACACAGTAACTCCCCATTTTCCCCTCCACCTGAGAACCCTGGAGTTAAACAATAATGCCCCATTTTCTCCAGCCCCTGGTAACCTCTATTCTGCTTTCTGTCTCTGTGAATTTGACTATTCTAGGTACCCCATATAAGCGGAATCATACAGTATTTGTCTCTTTGTGTCTGGCTTATTTCACTTAGCATGGTCTTCAAGGTTCATCCATATTGTAGCATACATCAGAACTTCATTCCTTTTTATGGCAGAAGGATATTCCATTGTATGAATACATCACAGTTTGTTTATCCATTCATCTGTTGATGGATACGTGGCTTGTTTCCACCTTTTCCGTGTTGTGAGTAGTGCTGCAGTGAACACTGGCACACAAATATGGCCATTCTATGTTCAGCTTTTTGAGGAACTACCAAACTTTCTTCCACAGTTGCTGCACTATTTTAATACATTCCCACCAGAAATGCGGGAGGGTTCCAATTTCTCCACATCCTTACCAACACTTACTATTTTCCATTTTTTTGGTAATAGCGATCCTAATGGGTATGAAGTGGTCTCTCAGTGTGGTTTTGATTTGCATTTCCCTAATGACTAACGATGCTGAACATCTTTTCTATGTGCCTGTTGGCCAGTTTTGGAGAAATGTCCACTCAAGTCCTTTGCCCATTTTTATGGGGTAATTTCATTTTGCATGCACCTGTTCACAGGACTCAGTTTAGCTGTCAACAGCACTGACTTATTATACAGGACTGGAATGGTTATTAGAGGGCTGTAGGAGGACCCTTGGGTTCATTTTTACCAACTTGAAAGAAATCTTTGATTTTCCTGTTTAAGAAAAACCTTCCAGTCTAAACGGCATCACTGCATGGCTCTCTAGAAAACAATCAAGGAGGTTTAGCATTTAAGTAAGACGTGCTCAGTGAGTTTACAACCTAAAAGTGGAACAAATTAAATATGCATTCACTTACTCCTCAAAGGTTAACTGAACACATCCTATGTGCTAGAGACAATTTTAAGTTTTTTGGATACAGTAGATACTAGACAGAGAGAGTCCTTGCTTACATTGTACTTCTTGGGAGAAGAGTGACAGTAAACAAACATGTAACGGAATCTAGTTGGAATGACTGCGATGAAAAAAATAAAACAGGATAAGTAAGGTAATGGGATTATGAGGGGGAGCCTCATCAGATGAGATGAACTTTTGAGTGGAGACCTGCATGAAGTGAGGGAACAAGCCAAATTAATAGCAAGTGTCAGGTAGAGCAGTAGTTCAGGTGGACAAAAAAGCATTTGCAAATGCCCCCAGGAGGGTGTGTGCCTGGCTGGACCAGGAACAGCAGGAAGGCCTGTGTGACTAGCGCAGCGAGGAGAGGCTGGAGTATAAACTCACACAACTGATGACATAATTTACCCAGATCGTGAGTTAATATGCACCTGCAGCTCCAGGACTGTGTGATACTGACTTTAGGTTCGTGGTGGACATAACGTTTTAAATAATAAGCACTTCATACTATTTTTATCACCAGGCAGGAAATATAATATTTGCCATAAGAGTTTTTAATTTTTACGTTTAATTGTGATAAAATACTCATAACATAAAATTTGCTGTCTTCACCGTTTTGCCACCAGATTTTAAAAAAATAGATATTATACAGAGAAAAAAAAATCTGACTCAGGTCAGGTTTGATTAAAAAAAGAAAAAAAAAAACCCTTAAAAATGTAGAGTAATTGTGGCCTATTAGAAGTCTTGGTATATTCACCATTTCGATTTAGCAAACGTTACAGTTGATTTCATGAGCTGTCTTGAAAGTTGCTGTTTATGGTCCCATCAGTATTTTTTTTCTCTGACCACCTTGATTCCAGATAAGCTCCTTTAAGAAAAATAGTGCTGCACTTATTTAGACAGGAGCATATAAAAGGTCTATTGATTTTTGCTCAACTCTCCTTCTTACTTTCCTCCCAATGTATTTATTATCTCTGCTCCTAGACAAAAAAACATAGGGCCTAAGGGAAAAGAAGAAATAACTTTGCACGCCAAAACTTTAATTGCAAGTTTCTTTGTCTTCCGAGGAGATAATGGGTGAGAAAAGTCTGCAGCCGTGAGCTACCTGAACTGAAGATCCAAGGAAGGTTAGCTTCCTAAACACAGTAATTAGGATGGGTTTGCCTTGTCCTCACATTGTCACCCCACAGGCTCCAGTGAATGCCCCTTTATTCTCCCAGTGTGAAAGGATTTTTTTTTTTTTGCCATTCTTGAATTTTTTTTTTAACTTTTATTCATTTGAGATGAGAACTGCTTTCTCTTCTTTCCTGTAGTAAGCGCTAATGGCCCCTGTGCTTCCAAGCGTGTGCTGATCTGCTGGACGCCAAGGACCCTCCTAGGCTCTGCCTCCATACTGGGGGTGGACCAAGCTAATAAGGTGGTTAGCCCCCAAAGTGGCAGGGGCAGGGACTAGACTTCCCCCCGCCCGCCTCTTAAAAGTGCACAGAATCACCTGGAAATCTCATTAAAAGGTGATTTCATTGGGTGGGTGTGGGGTGGGGCCTCACCCTGCATTTCTAACAAGCTCTCAGGTGATGCCCATACTGCTGGCTGTTGAGTGGCAAGGTCAGAGATCGTTCAAGACCAAGATGAAGTCCAGCGCCTCAGCAAGGCTCCCCGGACCCGCATGTGTGCTCAGTCTCACCCCAACCCCTCCTCCTACCGTCTCCTCGGCAGCCCTGCCCTGGATCCTAGGCCTAAAACACACTGCGGCCCCCGGCCTCCACCCCGCTCCATACCGTCCAGCCAATCCGTGTCATCCTACTCAACCCTGGAGCCTAAGTCAACCAGTCTGACACATGACCTCGCCCACACTGGCCACTTTGGTTTAACCTCAGATCTCACACCTGGACTGGTTAGCCCCTTGCACTAGATGATCTCACATCCACCAGGACTGTCTCCTGTCCCAATCCCTTTGATGCTCTACGGTTGTTTTTCGTGTGTCTGCTCCTCCTGGTAGACTGAAAGCTCGCAACTAGGCCCTCAGCACACCGCCCCCATCCCCCAGTCGCCTGTCCCCAGCATTTTTCAACAGATGGCCCTACACCACTTTCAGGGTCACCCCCCGCTCAGGATCCTCGATTAACTCGCCGGCATTCCAAGCCCCCTCACCTGGTTTTGCGTCCCCCGTGCCTGCTGACCACCCACACGCCACTCTACTAAGCGCGCCTGCTCCTGTGCCAACCCTGTCCCCGTGCTTTGCTCGGCTCTCCCCGCCTCTACCACCAATCCAAAGGCCAGCACTCCCTCCTGCCTCAGCCCATCCCACCTCTCCTGGGGAGCCCTGCCTGGGCACTCTGACCCACGAGACCCTCCACCCTTCCTGTATCCCACCATGTATCTCATGTATCCCACATCTCACACGCTCTGATGTCCTCACAGGGCCACATGCAAGGACATCAACTAGATTCGAAGTTTCTGGAAGGATAAGCCAGTGCTGGCGACTGAGCAGGTGCTCACAGGATGCTGGACCTGGGGGGAGATGCAGCGGGGGGACCCTCCCCATCGAGGTGGCTGGGGCACCAGACACCACTGCCCTGGCCTCCGGAATAATCACTGTCATGCTCAGCACCCTTCATCTATCTTGCTTTTCAAGACTTTACACCCCACACCTACTGCTATCCCTGGACTTGTTTGAACTCGTCTCTCTTCTTCCTTTTTTTTTTTTTTTAACACAGTTGAGCTTCATCTTCTCTTGTCTCAGCCACAACTAACCTACACTTTTTAAAAAAACAAACCATAATTCAAAAAGAGTCATGTACCACAATGTTCACTGCAGCTCTATTTACAATAGCCAGGACGTGGAAACCACCTAAGTGTCCATTGACAGACGAATGGATAAAGAAGATGTGGCACATATATAGAATGGAATATTACTCAGCCATAAAAAGAAACGAAATTGAGTTATTTGTAGTGAGGTGGATCCTAGAGTCTGTCATACAGAGTGAAGTAAGTCAGAAAGAGAAAAACAAATACCGTACGCTAACACAGAGATATGGAATCTAAAAAAAAAAAAAGGTTCTGATGAACCTAGGGTCAGGACAGGAATAAAGACGCAGATATAGAGAATGGACTTGAGGACATGGGGAGGGGAAGGGTAAGCTGGGATGAAGTGAGAGAGTGGCATGGACATATATACACTACCAAATGTAAGACAGATAGCTAGTGGGAAGCAGCCGCATAGCACAGGGAGATCAGCTCGGTGCTTTGTGACCACCTACAAGGGTGGGATAGGGAGGGTGGGAGGGAGACGCAAGAGGGAAGAGATATGGGGATATGTGTATATGTATAGCTGATTCACTTTGTTATACAGCAGAAACTAACACAAGGTTGTAAAGCAATTATACTCCAATAAAGAATTTTAAAAATATAAAAAACGAACTCAACCACTCAAAATTATTCGGTACTTTTAAGCGCTGCACTGTGCCAGGTACAGGAATCTGACTCTCCTCCACTGCCATGTTCACAGAGCAGTGCCTCTCCATCCTTACCGTGAAAAAGAATCAACGGGAAATCTTTCTAAAATGCAGATTTTCTAACAAGCCCCCAGGTGATGCTGACACTGCTGGTCTTTGAGTAGCAAGGTCAGAGATTACGTTAAAGACCGAGAGCCAGAACTTTCTCATATTCCCAAATGCTGTACAGTTGTCTCCATTTACGTAATGGACATTGAGAACAACCTCGCCCATCGCTGGAGACAGACATTTATCTTGAGTGGGCCTCATGCAACACCTACTGCGTGCCAGGCACCATGCTTGAGGCTTTCCCTTCCTCATATTTCTGCTTCCTCACAAAGAGACAAGGCAGCCCATTCAGATAGCGATAAGCCGACTGGCACAGTGCCAGACACAGAGCAAATGCTCTAATTCTAGGTAAATTAATGAATAATTTTTCCTGAAGGACCGTTGTGATCTTATAACTTCCCTTTACAGAAAACTATGATGGTTTCCTACTAGCTCTGAATCAAATTCACACTCCCAAGCATGGACTTGGAAAGGTTGCACCAATTGGGGGCAAAATTAGAGACACCCTGCGGGAAAGGGGTGGCAAAATCAAGATCAGAAATCTCTTCCTGGGCTCAAACTGTCTTTTCTAATAGGAATAGAACACAGGTCCGCCTAATCAACACACAACACAGCTCCTCCAGCCTCTTATGCTGCCCCTCATGCTGGGAACAGAATGCCTCTCACACTGGATGAGGCCCCTTTCACCAGGCCACCCTGGACTCGCTGTCCAGGCACAGAGCAGCCGGGTGCCAGTCACACCTGCACTCCCTTGCCCGTGAGGACTGCTCCATGCAGTTAAGATGACTGGTTGTGGGCTTCCCTGGTGGCGCAGTGGTTAAGAATCCGCCTGCCAATGCGGGGGACACGGGTTCGAGCCGTGATCCGGGAAGATCCCGCATGCCCGTGGAGCAACTAAGCCCACGCGCCACAACTACTGAGCCTGCGCTCTAGAGCCCGTGAGCCACAACTACTGAAGCCTGTGTGCCTAGGGCCCGTGCTCTGCAACAAGAGAAGCCACCACAATGAGAAGACCACGCACCACAACGAAAAGTAGCCCCTGCTCGCCACAACTAAAGAAAGCCCACGTGGCAACGAAGACCCAATGCAGCACGCCCCCCCAAAAATGTCCTCCTTCTAGAACTTGCAATCTTTTAAAAAAAAAAAAAAATGACTGGTTGTGCATTCTAGTGCTTTGGTTATTTGTAATTTTACAACTAAGTAGGACCTCAACGGCCTGGTCACAGGGATCCCAACTGGGACACAGAAAACCTAAGCCCATCAGAAGAGGCACTTTCCCCCCAACCCACCCTGTCCAGGACAGAGCCTGGCAGGTGGCAGAAGTGGGATAAACATGGCCTGTGAACTGTCTTGACAAACACAGGAGCAGGGCTATAGTCAGTGGTACAGTACAGTTTATTTCTGGTGGGGGTGTGTGTGGCATAGAGGAGTCAGAGATGCCTTTGCTTCAGGAAGTGGCAAAGATGATTCAAAATGTCACATTTCTTTTCCTCCTGAGTCAGGGACCAACTGGCACATGGACCCTATGCTGAGACTGCTCAGGGTGCCTGTTTAAACTCAGCCTTAAAGTCATAGTGTTCTTCCTTCTGCTCAATGACAGTTAACAGAAAGGCCTCAATAAATGTACCTCCTTGAGCCGAGCCCCACGAATGCAAACTGGTTATGCTATTTCCCAAAACGCTAAATAAAGAGCTTGCTTCTGCCCACCCACCCCCCACCATGTCCTGGAAGTTTCTTTCTCTGCTGCTTACCTGTCGTACAGGCGACTACATAAGCAGTTTCCCTGAGGGGTTAATGCCACGCCACTGGGGTGGACACCTGGGAGGGGTTCCAACTCTGCCACTTATGAGCTGTGCAAACTGGACCTCTCTGTGCCTCACTTTTCTCATCTTCCTGGCAAGGTGGAGTGAGGATTAGAGAAAATCTATGTAAAGCACCTAGCACATGCCTGGCACACAGGACGGAGTCAGCAAGAGGCAGGTGCTTTTAGTACATTAACCACATATATTAACTTACAGCTGAGCTCAAAATCTTTTTATGGAATCCCACGTTTACAGCAACGGTTCTCAAACTCGAGTGTGCGTCAGAATCCCCTGCAGAGGTGGTTAAACGGTGTCTGATATAGTGGGCCTGGGGTGGGTCCCGAGAACATGCATTTCTAACAAGTTCCCAGCTGCGGATGCTGGGTCCAGGGCCCCCCCCTCCACAGGGCAGAGTCCCAACACCCTCCTGAGGTTTGTCTGTGACTAACCAGCACCCCTCCCATCCCCAGCTGGCCTTGGCCTTTCCCGGTCTCTGGCCAGCTCCGGGCCCCGGACAAACGGACAGGACTTGAGTTTCTCCTGTTTGGCTCTGCTTGTCCCACCTCTGCCCCTTCCCATCCTCACTCTGCCCTCAGACTCATGTCTGTCCCTCCAGGCCCAGACAAGCGCCACCTGCCCAGCTCTCCACAGCAACCCTGTGCGCTCTGCGCTCCCGTGGCGTCTTGCTCTTGGCAGCTTTAGACCTACTTAACTGCAAGGACTGAAGACGGGGCTGTCTTATTTTCCCTACTAGGTGGGGAACCCTCCAGGGCACAGGCTGTGGGGTAAGTCTGACGTTTTCCAGAGTGTCTTATGGAAGTGCAAAACCAGGGTCCAGAGAATTGAAAGGAAAAAAGGCTGACAGAGATGTTAAAGGAAGTAGCATGAATAACCCGAGCAAGGGGAAGTAGTGGGCTGACAATCTTCAACGAGAGAAACACAAAAATAAAGAAGACGTTGGCCAACTGATCTTTACCCCCATGAAAGAATAACTTTGAGGAAACGGAGTCAAATTGTGACACAGTATTAGATTCTGCTATAGGGAAGTTCCTGCCGCTGGGAATTGTTAAATAATGTACTGGAGTAGCAAGGGTGGGTGTGAATAATCTCTACTAGGCTTGAAAAATGGAACAGATTCTCAATTCCCATGAATGTTTCAGACATGATCCTGTTCTACCTTGGGTACAAAATTGAGAACCCTCGACAGATATTTTTTCAACTGGATGTGAATTTGGCGGCTGTTTGTGCTACTTAAGGATACACTTCTAAGTTAGTTGCTAAGTATGTTCCAAGAAGGAACAAATATTTTTTAAAACTCAGAACCTTAGAAAAGTGGCTCATTTCCCATTCTGGGGGTGGGTAACGAGAACCCAGGCTAGCAAACGCTGCAGTGCTAATAGGATTTGTGAGATAGCACACGTCCACTCTCCCTGCTTGCCAGGTTTAACCACCACATTCACAGAATGTTAGAGTTTTTCTTCCTCATTTTTAATGGAAAGCCTTCAAATTTCTGGTAGCTGGAGGAAGTGGCTCTTGTACTCTCAACACTGCACAGGAAATGTAATGAGTTATTATTACTCTGATGAACCGAAAGGGTAGTTTTTGCAGTCGGTTCTTCCTACCACTTGGAAACCTGGCAGCTCTCTGACTTTGCTTGTGCCAGACGGGCCTCTGTGTCACCTGCTAGCCTAGGACTTTTTGCAGTGGGGAGCAGAAGCGGGGGTGGGCAGAGAGGAAGGGAAACACTCAGCTGAGGCACTAATAGCCACCAGGAAAAGGTGTCTCATGCAAGCAAAAAGTTTTTGCTGAGCTGTGGGTCCAAGGTAAACACTGCTTCTGCTGGGGGCAGGTGACCTATCTGAGGCCAGCATGGGAAGACCACGGCGCAGGCCACACCAGCTCTGAAGCTGGACTCTTTGGGGGGGTCACTGACTGCTTATCTCTTTAGTCCTGAGTTTTAAAACTCTGCCTACATCCTGAACCTCTGATTCAAAGACACCTTTAGGTCAGGAAATGGCTCTGAATTCCAGAGCACACAAATTTCCTGCAGAGCCAATGCCTTGGGGCTCTTAGCTTGTTTTTCAACCCCAGTGGGGTCTAAGGACCTTTGCCTCCCAGTAAGATAATCCAAAGCAGATGCGATTCCATATCCTAAACTGCGACCTTCTTGTTTGTTTGGGGAAAAAACAATCCTTCTTTACTTGAACCTGAACCTGCTTTGATTCTGATTTGGACTAAGACAGAAGTTTCCTTAATAAACTGTGAAAAAATACAATCAAATGGTCAGCTATTCTGTTTTGACATCTACCATGTTTTTTTTTTTTTTTTTAATAATAGGTCCAACCACATCCTTTGCCCTGTATCTTCGGCGCCCAGCACAGTCTGCTGGCTCTGAAATCGCTCCTGCACTTCTTTCTCTTGCCACCCTCCTGACCCGATTCAAGCCTGTACCAGCTCTTCCCCAAAGCAGGGGCTGTGGCCTCCTTACCACGCCCTGGACCCCCTCCTCCCCCCAGTGCCATGGCACCCTTCCCCGTGACCTCCACATCTGACCACGTCCCTCCCCAGCTCACAACACACGAAGATAAAATCTAAACTGTTTTCCTTGCACAGAAGGCCCTTGAGTGCGGGCCCCGCCCCTCGCCTGCCCTTGGAGCCCAGGAACACTGTCCTCTTCCGAGTCGCCTGAAAACGCTGCACTCGGTCTGGTCCCCCCACCGTTCCCCCCACCAGGCAGAGCACAAACCAGTCTTGATCCCCTAGCCCACATGCTGCCCCCTTGCCCCTCTTTCTGTGCTTTGGACACACACAACCGCACGGTAAGGAAAAGGGGGTATTTTCCGCCGGCACTTCCAGGCCGGTTAAAGCGTTCTTGTCCTGGGCGCCCACCACACTCTGAAAGCACTCTTGATGGCACGAGTGTCCCACTGCATTCTGTCTGCACGCATCTAGGCCGGGCGCTTCCGGGAGACGAGGGCTATGCCCCTGCTCTCAGTCTCCTTAGCCTGCTGCAGGGCGGCCCACCTGGAGGAGGAGCTCGCTTCGTTGAGCTAAACGAGCACATCTAACACAAACGCAGTCCTCTTTCTCACTGTTGAGCGCCGTGCCCTGGACGTGGCAGACCACAGAAATCCCAGGCTGGGGGACGCCGGTGGCGCACAGGACAAAGACAGAGAGCAGGTTAGCACACGTGCACGCAGACGCGCTGAGACGGCTGCCGGGCGATGAGCGGGGCCAGCAGCCGCTGCCCACGAGAGGGAGGGCAGGGCGCCAGTGAGCCCGGCAAGAGGGAGGGCAGGGCGCCGCGGAACCGCGCCCGCCGGGCTCGCGGGCAGGACGCAGCCTGACGGCGCCTCTCGGAACCAGGGCAGAGGAACCGCGGGGCTGCGCGTAACCAAGCCCGCCGCCCACTCAGTGTTAAACCTCAAATGCGCACTGAGAACTTCAGACCCACCCGCTCTTCTGTTTTGCTGAAGTCCACTGTCTCTCTCGTGGTTTCTTCAGGCTCGGGGCTTGGGTTTGGGGGGTAGAAAGGAGGAGTTGAGCTTAATCTGTGTTCCTAGCAGTGGGTCCTACAGAAAGCTCCCACGTGGCAGCCAGAGGGAAACACGAAGGTTAGGTGCCCAACTTCCTACAAACCAGGTGGAGAATTTACAGGCGCTTGCAGGGAGAATCACCTGGCGCGCGAATCCCACCCACGCCGGCTCTGGGGGCCGGGAGGTGGGGTCAGGTATGCTTCCCTTGGGGGCTGGGGGGCGGCCGCTGCAGGGAGACAGCAGCCAGGCCACAGCTGTCCTGGCGGCCACCTGGCCCGAGGGTAGATGCCCTGGGGGGTGACTCACTCGTAGAGAGGGCAACTGTAAGGGTGGGAGGCAGATCCACATCCACAGGAGTCCACCCACACAGCATCCTCTGGACACACCATGTGGAACAAAACACCACTATCTTTTTCCATGCGCTTCAAAGATAGGAAAATAGCATGGGGGGAATTTTAATACTGATCTGGCAGAGAAAGTTCACGTGGTACCTTCTTCAAACAATACTCTGCAAAGGAGGCCCTGGTTTGGAACTCCCCTTTTCATGGCCTCATAAAACACTGATTTATTGACCTTCAAAGACATACCTTTATTGTTTCAGTTTTCCTGGCATATGAATTTCTGGTAGATAACTGAAAAAGCAAGCTCATATTTCCTTATCAACACGGAGAATATGTTCATATTACAGATGTGCCATTTTCGGGGGAAGTGGTGGGAAGGAAATAACAGGGAAGGCATTTGAAATATTTATCAACAAAGTGAATGAAAAGGACACTGATCCCCAAGTCTGTGATTCTCCAAACAAAGTAGTAACTTATGGCCAAGTCTTCCCACTAGGATGGGCTGGCAGGGCAGGAAGGCAGCCGGGGCGGTCACCTACCTGCCCTACAGTCCCAGTCCCACCCAGGGGATTTCCTCTGCGGGGTGTCCCCACAGGCCTTCCAGGGCCCTGCGGCTTATCTGCTTCTGATTAGTCTACATTACCACCTCAACAAGGGCCATACAAGTGTTATCTCAAAAACTATAAATGTTTAATGTCCTGTCTGTCATGGGGTTTCTTGAATTAAGCTAGCTTCCCAGATAGCTTTGTGCTATCTATGAAGTCATAAACATATGTGGGTTTTCTCTTTTTGGCAAGATTCCTTTAGGCCTAAACCACTGACGCCACCCTCTCAGATAGAAAGCTTTCTTCCCCACAACAGCCTCTTGGGATCATTCCCTCTCTGACCCTTGATTTCCTACCCATTCTCCGAAGACCGCTTCAGAAGCCCCCTCCTCCAAAAGTCCTCCCTGATTCCTCCAACTATACTCCCTCCTTCCCTCCACCACCCTCTGCGCTTCTCGTATCATAGGCTGCGTTATTATTATCACAACTTCACCTGTCTCATCCTCTTGACTGGGCTGTGACCTGTGAAGACCCAGCTATGTCTTCGCCTTGTTTCTCACCAGCACAAGGTTTCACATCCCAAATATGTTTGCTGGCCTGGGTAGGAGTGAATCTGCCCTTAGGTCTTGGATATCTAGGGATAGATAAACATGGCTGTGTGATCAATTACCTCAATGAAAACAGCCTGCTCCTAGAGTTTCTTACTTGGAATAAACAGCAGAACTATCAACATAAAAATTTTAAATGTTTTTTTCTGTAGGCAAATACTATTCTTATGTCTGAACTCATTTCCCTCACACAGGCGCAGAGAGATATAAGCACAGAGATGTTTTAAAAGGCAAAACTTACAGCCCCCCAGGTAAGTTTAAATCGATTTAATACAATGTAAATGAAGCTAAATACAATACTTGCAGATAGCACACTTTCCAGAAGCTGTTTTTGCCAACTATCTTCCAAAACCAATACCTCCTCCATCCTCCACACTCAACAGTTCTTTAAGCCTTGCCCAGTGTGTGATAACTAATCGGCAGTGCAATTCCTTTCTTTGAACTAATAGATCAGGTTGGCCAAAGAAGCAGTAATTGAACAGAGTGCTTGTAACCACAGTATCTTTGGGGGGTAATGCTACAACATTACATCTAGCTCCACCTTTCAGAATTAATAGATTTCCACTGGGGAGACTAGGCACAAACTTACATCATTTGATTAGAGCCATCCCAATATCATTTGATTGTTTCCTGTTTAGGTATGATTTTAAAACGCACATAATATAAGTAGCCAAAAGGGAAAGGCGGGGGAGGGGGAGATAGCACGTGCTGAAAGACAGCTCTGAGAAATAAATGTTTTGATAGCAAATGAGTTCATGTTAGAACGTACTGCATTTTACACATATATGTACATATGTAGTTTTTGCAATAACACTGTGAGATGCTTTTTTTTTTTTTTTTTTTTTTTGCGGTACGCGGGCCTCTCACTGCTGTGGCCTCTCCCGTTGCGGAGCACAGGCTCCGGACACGCAGGCTCTGCGGCCATGGCTTACGGGCCCAGCCGCTCCGCGGTATGTGGGATCTTCCCGGACCGGGGCACGAACTTGTGTCCCCTGCATCGGCAGGCGGACTCTCAACCACTGCACCACCAGGGAAGCCCCAAGATGCTTTTTTTTAAACTGTGTAGTGAGCAGGTCTTTCTCAGGTGGCTAAGCTGTTCACTGGAGCCCTAGTCCTGTGGTTCAAATAAGGCAGCACCCTGTCCAACCTGTTGAACACTTAATTAAGCAACACCTGAAGTGTTTAAAATGAAAAATTCCAGCAGGCTTTTCTGCCTTCTTTGCCCTCAACCATTCCTAGAGACTCATACAAGTAGAAACGAAATACACTGAATCTTCCTGAGAATTGTCTGCTCCAGCCTTATAGCACGTTCCTGTTATTTCTGTCAAGGCTCTAATCCCAGGCTGGCTTCCCCCTCTCTTCCGCACTCCAAACACAGTTCTCCAAGTGCTGTCCCCCTTGTCTTCTTGGGGTTTCGAGCTGTTGCCCCGAAAGCTGTTAACAAGAGCCTAAGCCAATCTTTACAGAGAAGGGAAATCTGAAACTGCTGAAACCCAGAAAACCACCAATATTTACCCTTCCCTACAAGGCTTTCATAGTATTTGTGGTGCTGGGCTTCCTACACTACAGCTCTCCTCCGGGGTGGGCAGAAAACCAATAACTGGTTTTATTTATTTGGCAGCTGTACCGAGTGATCTTGTAAAGAAATCTCTTCTGAGAGGACTTGGGGTGGGGAGGACAACAGGACATAGGAAGATGCTCTTGTTCTGGCCCCCCCAGACCTCTTCACGCCCTTTATCAGCCCTGTGGGCCGCCAGGGGAGCCCCGGATGCCTCCTGGGTTGGGAGCCCCAGCAGGCCTGGCCCAGTGAGACTAACCACTGCCCGCTGTGCCCGCCGTCCCGTCCCAGTCCCATCCCGGCTGAGCGCACGGAGGACAGGGCTGTTTCTGGCTCCCCTACTGGCTTGAAGCACCCCAGGTACCTTGGTGTCTCCAACTGTGAACACTATTTTGTCCTAACATCATCAGAAGGGTTCTGAGAACAAGTGATTCTATGTCATTCTGGGCCAGAACCTGAGCCGGTGGACCTTAAACTGTAGGGAGGAGTCGGAGGGGAGAAGGGAGACATAAAAAAGAGGGGAGTATAAGAAAGAAATCTGATGTCAGCCTTTCTGAATAAACTACCAAATCCTGTTTCACCACACGCCCGGGAGGCGAGCATCACTCTAGTCTTCAGACTACCAGCGAAGCTGAGGTGGGGAGAGCGTGTAAAGCCCAGTTAGAGGGAAGGACCGAGAGCTCTGGCGGGGCCAAAATGGCCCGAAAGGAGAAATCGTATGTTGGGATGGTTACTTAACGTGGGCACTGTCCGCGGCTCCGAATTTTTCCCTCGCTTTTTCTCCTGTTCGCGGGGAAGGGTCTGTGTCCACGCTGCTACCTCAGCAGCAGCTACACTGAGGGGGCACCTCGCAGACGCTCCAGAAATGTTTAGAGAATAAACGGCACCACCAAAGCCTGCCACTAAGTAGGACTTTTGGAAGCGCCCGTGTCCGGGTGCTGGGGTCCCGCAACTCTCCGTTCTGCACCCCAGTTCCCCTCCACTCGCCCGTTCCCTCCTTCCACGGTCCAACACGTACCCCCCCAGCTCTCCGCCCTCTCCGCCCCCCAAATCCTCAGCTCCTGCGGCTCCGTCCAGGTCTCGGTACGTCTGGCAGCCGCCGCGCCGCGTCCTTCCTCAGTTCCCGCGAAGGCGTCGGGCGCGGGACCCGGCGCGCGGGGAGCGGGAGCCGGGGCGGCCCCCCTTACCTGCAGCTGGCCGAACAGCGCGCAGAGCGCAAGCAGCGCGGGCAGCGGGCGGCGCCGCCGGGCGCGCGGGTCCATGGCGCGAAGGGGCGGGCTGGGCGGCCCGCTCTGCGGCCTCTGCTGCCCAGGCGGCGCGGCAGCCGGGGGCCTCGGGGTCGGTCCTCCCCGCCGCCTCCGGGCCCCGCCCCGCTCCGCCCCGCCCCGCCCCACCGCCGCCCGGCCCCGCCCCGCCCCACCGCCGCCCGGCCCCGCCCCGCCCAGCGCCGGGCACCTGTTCCCGCCCGCCCGCCCGCCCGCCCGCCAGGTGGTGCCCGAACGAGGCGGGCGGTGTCCGCTTCCCGCGCCTTGTTGGGGGGGTGGGGGGGACGGAGAGGATTCTGGGAGGTGAGGGTCGCGGGGGGCGACCTGGGGTGCTCTCCGCGCCCGCCTCCCGCGTCTTCTGCCGCAGTGTGCACCCCTGTACGCGACCTGCCTTCGGGTGTCTTTCACGGTCACAGACGCGGCCGGCCTGCATCCCAGGACTGTTGGGGCCGGACTTCCGGGGAAGGAAGACAGCCCGGCGGCCTGGCCCCCGCCTCGCGCCCGCGCTCAGGCTTCCCGGCGGGGCCTCCCAAAGTAGGTGCACCTCGACCAAGAGTTAACGAGGAGAGGGTCTCCATCGGAGATTCCAAAGAGCTCAGTGAAAGGATCAACCCAATATAGCGTCGAGCACGCTTCATCATATCCCTTGTTCTGTCTTCCGGCCAGAAGCCACTTCCTCTTGCCTCCTCCAAGCTGTCAGCCACCACGCTGTCTCCGCCCCCTGCCTCATGTGCTTAGGAGTACGTCAGCTCTCACGTGCCAGGTGGATGCTGGATGCACACGTACACCCAAGCCTTTGCACAGATAACTTTTCTGTGTGAAAACACTGGTCCTCAGGTCAATAGAATGTATTGTTTTGAGTTCCAGAAGCATCAACCTGTCTTAACTTTTAGCCCAGCAAGTGGTGTATCTTAGTGAATATTCCATGTGCACTTGGAAAAACTGTATTTCACTGTGGCTGGTGAAGTGTTTTATAAATGTCAATTAGGTTAAATTGGTTGAAATACCCATATTGATTTTGTCTACTTGTGAGAAAACTGGAAATTTCCAACAAAAACTGTGGATTTGTCTATTTTTCTTGATCTTTCAGTTTTATTTCATGTTTTTGAAGCTCTGATTAGAGGCATAAACATTCAGGATTACTATGTCTTTTTGATGAATTGATCCTCTTATCATTATTACATGTTCTCCTTGATCGGTGGTTAAATTTTGGTTTCTGAAACCTTTGATACTGTATAGCCCTTCACCTTTCTTATGAATAGCATTTACATGGTATATCTAATTCTGTCATTTTACCTATCTATGTCTATTTAAAGTGACAGCATGTAATTGGGTCTTGCTTTTTCAATTTATCCAGTTTGACAATCTCTGTCTCTTGATTGGAGTGTTTAGGCCATTCACATTTAATGTGATTATAGATATGGTGAAGTTTAAGTCTTGCTGTTTGTTTTCTGTTTGTTCCATCTTTGCTCCTTTTTTTCCTCTTACCTTCTTTTGGATGATTTGAGTATTTTTAGGATTCTGTTTTTTCTCCATTGTTAGCTTATTTTATATACCTCTTGTTTTGTTCTTTTCAGTTCTGGGTTTACAATATGTATCTATGACATCACAGTCTACCTTCAGATAAAATTCTGCCACTTCAGTATATTGTAAAAACCTCAGAATGACATACTTCCATTTCCCCTTCCCACCTTTGTGCTATTGTAATCATGCTAATTGCTTTACTTTGTAACTCCCTGCTGTGCAGCTTGATTGGTACACTGCCCAGTTACTTTTGTGCTTTTTGGAAAGCAGTCTGGTAGTGTTGATTAAAAAAAAAATAAAAGTGCAAATATCCTTTGACAAAGCAATTCCATATCCTAGTAAAGCAAACAAGTTACAGAGTAATACCATCCCATGTTGTAAACAATAATCAGAAACATTTATTTACCTGAGCAGAGGAAGTTTCTGGAGACAATAATAGTAGCAAACACTAACAGCATCCTTACACTTACAAATTCATTGAATCCTCACAACAGCTTTGTAAAAAATACTGTCGTTAGTCCCATTCTACAGATGAGGAAACTGAGGCATAGAGGTTAATAACTTGCCCTAGGGTCACTTGCCGAAAAGTGAGAGAGCTGGGATTCAAGCCCTGGCTATCTGGCTCTGGAGTGTGAGTTCTGCCTTACTAAGCACGAATTTATTTTTCAGGTTTTAAAAAATTGAACTGTAGTTGATTTACAATATTTTGTTAGTTTCAGGTGTACAACAAAGAGATTCAGTTATATATATATTCTTTTTCAGATTCTTTTCCATTATAAGTTATTATAAGGTGTTGAATATAGTTCTCTGTGCTATACAGTAAATCCTTGTGGTTTATTTTATATACAGTGGTGTGTATCTGTCAATCTCATCCTCAAAATTTATCCCTCCTCCCCCTTTCCCCTTTGGTAACCATAAGTTTGTTTTCTATGTAAGTCTGTTTCTGTTTTGTAAATAAGTTCTTTTGTATCACTTTTTTAGATTCCACATATAAGCAATATATTTGTCTTTGTCTGATTAACCTCACTTAGTATGATAATCTCTAGTTCCATCCATGTTGCTGCAAATGGCATTATTTCATTCTTTTTTATGGCTGGGTACTATTCCATTGTGTGTGTGTGTATATGTATCTATATACATACAATATATATATCACATCTTCTTTATCCATTCATCTGTTGATGGACACTTAGGTTAAAGCACCTAATTTTTAACATTAGGTGAGTTCCAAAAGGAAAAGGAGAAACTGATAATTTTAACTTTTGATGTTCCTAAGCTATTTACACTGAGGAAAAAGTACTTTTACATTTTAACTGACAGGTCTGTAAATTTGGTAAACAGATGTTAAAACTCCAGATGAAGTAAGTACAGGAATGGTAAAAAATACAGATTAAAAAATATTTATCTGGCCTACTGTTGTCTTGAATGTGGAGACAGGCTTTCTGGAAACAGTAGTGTGTGAGATTATGATTTAGATAAAAGGAACTGACTTGTGGGAGAGGGTACTTTCACTGTGGCACTTTATGAGAAATACCAAGGGTTACTCCTGGCACATTTCCAACATCAACTCCTTTTTTTTTCAGAAAAGTTTAGGGGACTTAAAACTTCTGCTTGGAAAGCCCCAGAGGTGAGTGTGCTGATTTTGGAAGCACTCTGAACAACGGAATGTCCATGTTAACATATTAAATCTACTAAAACAAGTTTAATTGAAAAAAAATGAAAGTACTTTTAAACACTGTATTTACAGAGCTATCACTCAGATAATTCAAATATTTTATAAAGATTAATGTAGAATACATTTGTCATCAACAAGATCCATTAAAATGAGCTTGAGGACATTATCTTTCCTATATGAATAGCATTATTATGAGAAACATGGAAGTAAGTTAAATCAAATACTATCTTCCTCTATTAAGTGAAGGATGCATACACTGTAGCTAGAGATTGCTCATCATTTACAGAAACTAAGTGTTATTTATGATTTTTATAAGCCCCATATTTATAGGCACATGTACAATTAAATTTTGGTTATATGTAATAAATGTAAAATTCATTTTAAATAATAGATGTTTTAACATTTATTAAAGGTAAACATTTCCAATTTTTAAAAAGTAATCAGGTGACAGTGAATTGTTTTATTTGTACTGGGGAAAAATAAAACACATTATACAAATACAGGCATCGTAGGTTTATTTGAAAATTATTTTACATGGATAATGCACACCTCACCCCGGAAATCCCCACTACTCCCCACTTCTGCAGGAACTGTTTAGTTTTCAGAATCAAAAAGGTAAAATAAAAATATGGGTATCATTTTTGCTTCTAGTGGATGGTTTGTAAGTATTATAGCATTACATTTTAATGGTCTTTATTTAGGCATCTGAAAATAGACACTATCTTGTTAATGAAATGCTTATGAATGTCCGCAAGAATGAGAATTAATCAGCTTATGTAATTTTTTTCACGTGGTGATACAAAATAGTTACTGGGCAGAGCTAAAGCAAACACTTAAAAAGCAAATTTATTAAGTAAACATAAGACTTCACGAATCTTTCAGTAAAAGCTGACTAGTAAATACAAATGTTTTTATTACCTACCCTGTTATGGTTTGCTCCTCCACTCATCTTGCCTATAAAACTTTTAAAAGTAAACCATTGATAAATCAGTGTTCACTCACAGATAAATCAAGGTGCAATACTATCCCATAATGACACCCAAATATAATAGGAAATTTCCTATCTATGTTCGTAGAGAGATTGGCCTGTCGTTCCCTTTCTGAATTGGGTCTTGTCAAGTTTTGGTGTCAGGGTTTTGCTGGATAAGATTGAGGTATATGGAAGAACTTTGAAAGGGTGTATAAATGGTGTTATTTTTTTCCTTAAGTATTTGGTAGAATTCACCGATGAAGCCATTTGGGCATTGGGGTTTCTTTGTGGCATGGTTTTAAATTACAAGTTCACTGTATTTAATAGACATAGAACACAGAGATTTTCTATTTTTTTGTGTGTTGGTTTTGGTAAGTAGTTCATGTGTGTGTTTGTCTTTAAATAGGAATATGTTCATTCCATCTAATCTTTTAACTTTGCTGGTATACAGTCATTCATAAAATCTCCTAATTTTGATGTAGTGTTTGTAGGGGTTTCTTTTTAGTTTCTAATACTGGTAATTTATGCCTTCTCTTTTTCTTGGTTAGTCTTGCTAGGGTTTAATCAGAGTTCAATTAATTAGAATCAAATTTTTAGCTTTGTTCATCTTCCATATTGTATTTTGAGTTTTCTATTGCATTAATTTCTGATTTTATTGATTCTTCCACTTTGCAGTTCTTTTCAAACTTCTTGAAATTGAGATAATTGACCTTAAGCCTTTCTTCTTTTCTAATCTATGTATCTAAAGCTTATGTACAGCTCCCTCTAAGCATGGCTTTAGTTTTGTCTCACAAGCTTGATATTTTTGAATTTTCATCATTTAATAAAAATGTTTTCTAACCTTCATTACCCTTTCTTCCTTAACCTATGGTTTCTTTTGAAAGCACACTGCTTACATGTTCAACATTTGGCATTTTCTAGTTACCTTTTTGTTATTAATTTATAACTTAATTCCGCTGTGGTCAGAGAACATATTCTGTAGGATTTCGGTCCTTTGAAACTTGTTGAGAAGATTTGCTCTGTGACACAGCGTATCGTCATTTGTTAAATGCTCCAGGTACACTTGAAAATAAATGTGTATTTTGCAACTACAAGTCTTTTGCAACAGACTTCTTCATAAGATGATCAGGTCAAATTTATAGTCGTGTTGTTCAAATCTTTCATGTCCTTCCTGATTTTTAAACTGCTTGTTCTCTGTCAGTTTCTGAGAGGAGTGGGTTAAGAACATTCAAAACTTCCACTATGATTATATGATGATTTTTCCTTTAGTTCTGTAATTGTTTACTTAATATATTTTGAAACCATTACATGCAAAAAAAAAAAGATTTTAAAAAATCATTCTATTCTTCCTGTCTACAAGCTTGACATTCTTTTAATGGTTACTTAAACTAGAGATTATAACATGCATCCTTAACTTGTTAAAGTCTAATGCAAAATAGTACTTTTATTATTTCCTGGGCAATGCAGGAAACTTAGACTGCTTTAACATCAATCACATCCCATCCCCACCTTGTATTCTTTTTGTTGGGTATGTATATTTTAAATCCTATAAGACATTTTAAAATTTGCCCACATATTTATCTTTTTTATTGCTCCATATTCCTTTTTGCATCTCTAAGATGCCACCTAGGACCACTTTCCTTTGGCCTGAATAACGTTTTCTGGTTTTTCTTTGGTGTGAGTCTGCTGGTAAGAAATTCTGTTTTGGGGGTGTTTTTCTAGGGGGACAGTGTCTAAAAATATCTTAAATTGCCTTCATTTGAAGTTCTAGGGTGGCAGTTATTTTCTTTCAGCATTTGAAACATATAATTGCTTTGTTTTCTGTCAATAAGCCAACTATCAGTCTTGCAGTTGCTGCTTTTAAGATTTTCTCCTTGTATTTGCTTTCCAGCATGTTTACTATAACATATGTAGGCTTAGTTTTCTTTGAATCTATCCTGTTTGTAGTTCCTTGTCCTTCTTGATGTTGTTAGTTTGAGAAAATTTTTGGCCACTCTCTCTTCAAATAACATTTCTGCCCAATCTCTCTCATCTCCCCTTCTGCCCCATATGACTTTTACCCTCTTTTCTGTGTTTTGCATTAAAAAAAAAAAAAATCTGGGCTGCTTCCTGTTTCCGGTTCCACATGTAGAGAGCTTGGAAGTTGCTACTCTGTCCCAATGAGTAAAAAGCTGAACAAACTGAAAAATCAATAAATCTTCCTAAATCCATTTAAGAGAAGGGAGGTCACAGGGCACACCACTGCCCCCCACATTGGAGAGACTGACAGGCAAATACAGAGAATCACAAGTTACCAGAGCAGAAACTCACAAGCTGTAACCTCTGTGGGAACCAGGGCAGGGGTAGAAAAACCACAACTGTAATTGATCAATTGCTGGAGGCCCAGAGTGGACAAGCCTGAGAGTTAAAAACTCCAGGGGGACCCAGTCATAGAGGGGTCCCTACTGTTTTTGAGTTTTACCTCCAGGAGCTTGACCAGGTTCTCACAGCAGATGTCAGAGAAAAATCTCCTGGGCTTCTGGCAGGGGGAGGGGAGAAGAAACAATTTTGAAATACACCAGAGTGCTCTGTTCTTCCTAACAAGGCCTGCCCTTAGAAAAACTAGTTAACCTCAGAGCCTAAGCTGCTGGGTATTATCAGAGCCTAACCTGGGGAAGGGAAATACCCAACTCCAGCCCACTATTGCCATTCTGTCCCACGTAAGAGGGGAGGAAAAAGCTGAGAAACACTTGCGAAGTTCGAAGTCCAGAGGCACAGGCTCACAAAGACCGAGACCTAATCACAGGACTCATTAGAATGTTTCTCTTCCCCTGTCACCTACCACTCCATTACTAAAGGCCTATTTATAACAGTTGCTCTTACCTAGTACGTCACGTCTGGTTATCAGGAAAAAAACACAAGGCATACTAAAGACAAAAAACACAGTTTGAAGAGTCAGAGCAAGCATCAGAACCAGACATGGCAGGTATGCTGCGATAATCAGACTAGGAATTTAAAAACAACTATGATAAATATGCTAAGGGCTCTAATGGATAAAGTAGACAGCATGCAAGAACAGATGGGCAATGTAAGCAGAGAGACAGAAATCCCAGGAAAGAATGAAAAAGAAATGCTAGAGATAGAAACCACTGTACAGAAATTAAGAATGCCTTTGATGAGCCTATCAATAGGCTGAACATGGCTGAGGAAAGAATCTCTGAACTTGAGGATATAGCAGCAGAAACCTCAAAATTGAAGAGCAAACAGAAAAAGACTGAAAAAAAAACCCAACTACAAAAGTTATAACATATGTATAATGGAAATATCAGGAGAGAAGAAAGAGAGAAAGAAACAGAAGAAAAAATTGAACCAATAATGATGGAGGATTTTACCAAATTAATGTCAGATGCCCAACCACAGATCCAAGAAGCTCAGAGAACACCCATCAGGATAAATGCCAGAAAAACTACATACAGGCTTATCATTTTCAAACTATAGAAAATCAAAGATAAAGAAAAATATCCTGAAAGAAGCCAGAGGAAAAAAAATCTTTGCTCTTTAGAGAAGCAGAGATAAGAACTATATCTGACTTCTCCTAAGGAATGGAGAGACATTTTTTAAATGTTGAGAAATAACTCACTAACCTAGGATTGTATAACCAGTGAAATTATCCTTCAAAAGTGAAGGAGAATTAAAGACTTTCTCAGGCAAACAAAAAGTGACGGTATTGTTGCCCGTAGGCCTGCCTTGCAAGAAGTGTTAAAAGAAGTTATTTAGAGAGAAGGAAAGTAACATAGGTCAGAAACTCAGATTTATATAAAGTAAGGCATTGAAGAAATAATAAGTGAAGGTAAAATAAAAACTTTTTTCTTATACTTAATCTAACAGATAAAGATTTTTCAAAATAATATCGACGATGTTTGCTTATGTATACATCATATACATATGTGTGCTTATGTATATATTATATATATTGCTTATGTATGCTTATATATAAGTGAAATGAATGACAGCAATGATACAAGGGATGGGAGGAATTAGGATTATTTTGTTAATATAGGGGACCCACACTACCCGTGAAGCATTCTAGTGTTATGTGAAAGTGGACTTGGATTAGCTGTAAACATATACTGGAAACTCTCAGAAAACCACTAAAATAAGTTAAAAAAAAAAAGAGGTAAAATTGATATGCTAAGAAAGGGAAGAAAATGAAATCATACAAAATGCTTAATCAAAACCACAAAAGGAAGAAAAAGAGTGGAAGACAAAAATATGAACAAAGCACAAGGACAACAAATAGAAAACAGTAACAAGTATGGTAGATATTAATCCAATTATATCAATAATCATTTTGTTTTTTTAAACATTTATTTATTTATTTTGGCTGCACCGGGTCTTAGCTGCAGCGTGCAGGATCTTTGTTGCGGCATGCAGGATGTTTAGTTGCAGCATGTGCGATCTTTTAGTTGCCGCCCGCAGACTCTTAGTTGTGGCACACGAACTCTTAGTTGTGGCATGCATACTCTTAGTTGCGGCATATGAACTATTACTTGCAGCATGCATGAGGGATCTAGTTCCCCGACCAGGGATCAAACCCAGGCCCCCTGCATTGGGAGCACGGAATCTTACTCACTGCACCACCAGGGAAGTCCCTCAATAATCACTTTAAACATCAATGGTTTAAAGGTACCAATCAAAAGAGATTGTTGGAGTGGATCAAAAACCAAGACCTAACTATATGTTGTCTATAAGAAATCCATTTTAAATATAAAGACACATGATTAAAAGTAAATGGATGGAGAAAGATATGCCATGTTAACACTAATAAAAAGAAAGTGAGAGTAGCTATATTAATTTCAGGCAGAGCAGATTTCAGACAAAGGAAACTTTGTCTGGGATAAAGAGGGGCATTACATAATGATAAAGAGTTCTCCAAGAAGATATAACAATCCTTAAAGTGTATGTGCCTAATAACAAAGCATCAAAATACATGAGGCAAAAACTGATAGAACTGCTAGAAGAAATAGATTAATCCACTACTATAGTTGCACACTTCAACACACCTCCCTCAAAATGGACAGATTTAGGAGGCATAAGAATCAATAAGAGCATGGTTGAACTCAACAACACCATCAGTTAACTGGGTATAATTGACATCTGTAGGCTACTTCATTCAACAACAGCAGAAAACACATTTTTCTCAAGCTCACATGGAACATTCACCAATATAAACCATATTCTGGGACATAAAACATATCTTAACAAATTTTAAAGAAGTTAGATGTATCTGTTCTCAGACCACAATGGAATTAAACTAGAAATCAGTAAAAGAAAGATAACTGGAAAATCCCAAAATACGTGGAGACTAAACAACTTCTAAATAACATATGGGCCAAAGAAGAAACCTCAAGAGAAATTTTAAAATATTTTGAACTAAATGAAAATGAAAATAAAATTTATCAAAATTTGTGGGATGCAGCATTAAGCAGTGCTAAGTGGGAAACTTACAACCTTGAATCCATATATTAGAAAAGAAGATATAAAATCAGTCATCTAAGCTTCCACCTTAGGAAACTAGAAAAAGAAGTGCAAATTCAATCCAAAGAAGTAGAAAAAAAGAAATTATAGGAGTTAGAGCTGAAATCATTGAAATTGAAAATAGGAAATCAATAGAGAAAAATCAACAAAACCAAAAGCTGATTCTTTGAAAAGATCAATGAAACCAATAATCCTCAAACCAGGAAAGAGAGAGACAAAGAAAGAGAGAAGACACAAATTACTATTATCAGAAATGAAAGAGGGGACATCACTACAGATCCCATGGACATTAAAAAGATAATAAAGGAATACTGTAAACAACTTTATGCCCACAAATTTGATAACCTAGATGAAATGGATCAGTTCCTTGAAAGACACAATTTGCCAAAACTCATCCAAGATACAATCTGAATAGGCCTATGTCCATTAAAGAAACTGAATCAATAGTTAATAACCTTTCAAAACAGAAAGTACTAGTCCCACATGGGTTCACTGGTGAATTCTTACCAAACATTTAGAGAAGATATTGTATCAATTCTCTGCCACCTCTTTCAGAAGACAGAAACAGAGAGAATACTTCCTAACTCATTCTATGAGGCCAATGTTACCCTAATACCAAAACTAAACAAAGACATTACAAGAAAAGAAAACTACAGACCAATATCTCTCATGCACACAGACATAAAAATCCTCAACAAAATATTAGCAAATGGAATCCAACAATGTATAAAAAGAATTATGCACCACAACCAAGTGGGATTCATCTTAGGTATGAGAGGCTGACTCAACATTTGAAAATCAATTATGTAAATCCATCACATTCACAGGCTAAAGAAGAAAAACCACATGATCATATCAATAAATGCAGAAGAAAACACTTGACAAGATCCAACACCTATTTATGATAAAAACTCAGTAACCTAGGAATAGAAGAGGAACATCCTCAGCTTTATAAAGAATATCTACGAAAACCCTAGCTAGCATACTTCATGGTGAATAACTTGAAGTTTTGCCACTATCAGGAACATTTTGACTTTCAGAGAGTACAGGTGCCCAATGGACCCATTTTCTCAGAGACTGTCAGTCTACTGCATTTCACAAACCCACTTACCTCACTCATCAGAAGCCCAAGCTTTTTCTGACCTGAGCTCTTGCCCCTGAGCCACTCTGAACATTCCTTAAAGTTACTTAATCTCTAACCCTTCCCCACCACCCACTGGGCACATGGGAACTCATGGTGACTTCAACTTTCTTATCTACCTCCTCAACCTCTTCTCTTGAAGAGTCTCTTGTTCATCTTATACTAACTGAAAGCTGACTACCCCTAAGACATCACCTTCCCTGCTATTCTTTAAAGTGGAGGCTTTTCAATTTTGTTCCCACAAACCTCTGTACTTTAAAGGCTGGAGGTAGAACAGGTATATTATTTGCTTTCCATTTCTACTCTCAAAGGAAGTATCTTTCCAGTTTACTTACATATTTACTTTACTGAGACCCATCCCTCAGATTATTTATTTCCCCCCTCATTCCAGTATCTCATTTTCCCCCTTTCCCAGTTTAGTCTATGGTCCATCACTGTAATCATTTCTTTGCAAGAGCTTTAATGTCCTTGTCTTTTCTCCTCCTCTTATGCATCTAGAAAAACCCAGACATGGTTATACTTTATTTTGTGTATCTTCACATCTGCTCCTGAACAGTTAATTTTGTCTGGAAGAAACAAACAAAAAAATAACCCCACAATTGTGTTAACTGTCTTTCTTTAAATTCATAATTACTATTCTAAAATGGGCTTTCAAAATTGCTTGGCAATCCTACAATTCCCTCAATTCACTCTGCCATTCTTGGAGACAACCATTTCTACCTTCTTTCTCCTCAAACCTCCAATACTTTCCACATGACAGCCAAGCTAACATCTTTGCTTCATACTTCACTGAGAAGAAATTGAATGGAAACCCCCAAACCTTCCCACCACTAAATCTACCAAATTACCTCCAAGTGTATCTATTCTCTGCTTTCTCTCCAATTACAGAAGAGGCCAGGCTGCATTTGTGCTCTGAATCTCACCCCCTCTTGCCTTCTCAAGGATTTCACTCTTGCAGTTGTTGCCTGTTGTTGCTGTTGCATCATCACTATCTCTCAATTTACTGGCTTATTCTCACCAGCATATGAAAAGGATCTAACTTCTTATGTTAAAAAACTTACCTACGTGACCTCATGTTCATTTCTAGCTACCAGTACTTCTGCTCCCCTTTATGGCAACATTTCTTGAAAGAGCTGTCATCTCTAGTCATTGTCTCTCTTTAGCCCACTCCAATAAGGCTTCTATTTCCACCAATCCACTGAAACTACTATTGAAGTCATCAGTGACTTTAATCTTCCACCAGATTTCAGATCCATCCTCATCCTGACTGCTGAGTAGCAATTGACCCTCCTTGGAACACTCTTCTCTTGGCTTCCAAGATGCCACACTTTCTTGGTTTCCCTCCTACCTCACTCCTCTTGAACCTCTTAGTAGTTCCTCTTGCTCTGCTGAATTTCCAAATATGGGAGTGTCCCAGACTTGGATACTCTTCTCCACGGTTACTCTCTCCCCAGGGCCATCTCATTTACTTCCATGGATTTAGTCAAATATTGTTGACTCCATAATCTATATTTTCAATCCTGACCTCTGTTGAGATCCAGACCTGTATAGCTAACTTCTTGATATTTAGACAGGTAACTCTCAGACATCTCCAATTTGACACATCTAAAACAAAATTGTAGATTCGCTCCTAAAACTTGTTCTTTACCTTACTTCCTTACTATTGTTATCACTCATTATTTATTCAAATTATTTCAGACAGAAATCTCAGTGACATCTTGGTTTTTCTCTTTCCCTCACTCTTCATACCCAACCTGTCATGCCAATTCTACTTTCAAAATATATCTCAGGGACTTCGCTGGTGGCGCAGAGGTTAAGAATCTGCCTGCCAATGCAGGGAACATGGGCTCGAGCCCTGGTCCGGGAAGATCCCACATGCCGTGGAGCAACTAAGCCCTCAAGCCACAACTACTGAGCCTGTGCTCTAGAGCCCATGCTCTGCAACAAGAGAAGCCACCGCAATGAGAAGCCCGCACACCGCAATGAAGAGTAGCCCTCGCTCGCTGCAACTAAAGAAAGCCCGCGCGCAGCAACTAAGAACCAACACAGCCAAAAAAGAAAAAAAAAAGTGTATATATATATATCTCAGATCTGCCTTTTTCCCTCCATTTCTGTCCAAGCTGCCATCATCTCTTGCTTAGATTGCTGCATTAGCTTGTCTGCAGCCTAGACTCATACCCTTTTCCAAAGCATTCTTACAAAGCATATCTAATCGAAATGTAAATTGGATCAAGTCATTCTACTACTTCAACTATGCAAAGGCTTCCCTTTCTAACTTCTAACCATAGTGTTCAAGGCCTTCTGTGATCTGGCTATACCCCTCTCCAATTTCAGCTTTTGATACTCCATCTCATTTCAAAATGCTCCAGCCACACTGGCCTTCTTTTTCCAGTTCCTTAAATACACCAAGGCTTATGCATATACTGCTCTTTCTTCTCTTCCTCTTTCCAAATAGTTAAAGTCCATTCTTCCTAGTTTTCAGGTACAATGTCACCTTAAAGAGGCCTTCCAAAATAATCACCCTAATTAAGGTAAGTCCTCCTCAGCCCTTCCCTCTCAACCTGTTTGTTTCCTTGCCTGGCTGCAAGCTCTGTTCTCTGTTGGTCTCGTTCATTGCATCCCATGCCTAGCACAACATAGGTACTCCATAAATAATACACAGGTTGAATGGTGAATGACTTTATAATCCTTAGAAAGGGGTGGTTTCCCTACATTTACAAATGGCTTAGGACACATGGTAAGGTTTGTTGTTAAAGGCACTGCCCAGGGAGCCAGAGATATGAATACAAGCTCCGAGAGCTTTTTAGGCCATATGCACCTGGCACAGCTCTTAATCTGCACTTTTATTTACCCATATTTTCTACCTTGGAAATAAATAAGGACATTAAGAGAAACAGTCAGATACTTTGCTGAGCTCCAATGCACAAGACTACACAATTCTCCTGATCAAAATATAATGGCTCTATGAAAAGGACATTAGGTTAGTTCAGAATGTGGTCTCAGTAAACTCATACTGTTTTGGGGACTTCTGATTATCCTCATAATCACTCTTTTAATCTAATTAGAAAACTTGCATAGAATTGATATCAAGCTCAACAATTCATTAATTCATTCAATCAATATTTGTTGAGTACCTACCATATACCATTCTTCAAGTACTGGAGAGACACTGGTTGAAAAGGATAGACAACATTTTCTCTTATGGAGCTGAGTCTAGTGAGAGAGACGGACAGTAAAAAATAAGAAAATGAGTGCTGGTAAGAATCATGAAAAAGATAAACCAGGCTGATTAGGGAATTACAATGGTTACTTTGAATTGGGTGGTCAGAAAGGGCCAACTTGAAGAGGCTTTATATAAATTGAGAACTAGATGGGAATCCACATTTATAAAATCTACTGGCTTCTCATTTTTAAAATCAGGACATTTGTTCATCTCTAGTCTTCTGTCACCTCTTCATAATTTCTTGAGGATGATTACAATATTAAGTGTTTCTGTAGTATGACAAAGAAAGCAAAATGGTCTCTAAATTTGATATGTAGCATTTACCTCCTTATGAAGACTTTTGTAGCTTCAGCAAGAAACCTGAATTCTTTTTTTTTTTTTTTTTTTTTGGCGATACACGGGCCTCTCACCGCTGCGGCCTCTCCCGTTGCGGAGCACAGGCTCCGGACGCGCAGGCTCAGCGGCCATGGCTCACGGGCCCAGCCGCTCCGCGGCATGTGGGATCCTCCCGGACCGGGGCACGAACCCCCGTCCCCTGCATCGGCAGGCGGACTCGCAACCACTGCGCCACCAGGGAAGCCCTGAATTCTTTTTTTTTATTGGTCCATGGTTAACGGAAGGATTTCCTTCTCTTAGATAACAGTAGATTTATTTACAGCCAATTATTTTCAAGAAATGCCGGTTCTTATTTTGCTTTCCTCAGTATGAAAACTTTAGTTGCAAAGAGCCTGGAATTTCAAACTACATGTCAAAGCTAGTTACTATAAGAATAAAATGTATACTAACAGACAACAGTGGGGATGCAGAGGGTAAAACTTTTTCAAAACCTAAACAACTTATGTAATGGAAAATGAATCTATCAAATTAATTTATTTGGGTCTTTGAAAAAATTTTAATTTAATCACAAGTTTTAGTAAATACAGAGCCAAAAAAAATTGTTTTTTGGCTTCACTGCACAGCACGTGGGAGCTTAATTCCTTGACCAGGGATTGAACTCGCGCCCCCTACAGTGGAAGCACAGTCTTAACCACTGGACTGCCAGGGAAGTCCCTAAAGAGCAAATTTACCTTACCAGTCTTCACTAGGTTGGAGACTCTGGGAGAGGTCAAAGTAGGCCAAAGTAACCATCAAAAGTAGTTTCTGCCTCTTCTACTGCAGTATTAGATAAATCATGCCTGGCATGGTAACCTGTGCACTTACTAGAAAACAAAAGCATGAGGGAGGGGGTTATCCACACTTTAGTGATTCAGTAATTTAAAATTTAAAATTTCACTTTGACCTTTCATAAAACTTTAGAAGTGCTAAAACACTTTCAGGTTTACTATTATGTAATTTTCATAAAGTCTTCTGAGGAATAGAAAGCATATTATTATTTTCATTCTCTTTGATGGTAAGACAAAAGAATTTGTTAGAAAGGTGACTATATTTATAAAATCCATATAAAAATAAATTAGGAAATGATTTACATTATTAAAGCATTCATTATAAGTTTGTTATTTGATACATGACGGACAGCTTACAAACAGAGAAAGCTAAAAATTTAAAGAACTGTCAAGTAATTGTCAGAAATAAAGATAAAGCATCTATGAAATCATAAAGTCAATGAGAAATTATTAGTACTATCCAACAATGCATATTTCATATAGAGATATTTATAATATTTCCAGCTTTTTTGAAAATCCGTATCTAAAAATATCCAAGGTTGCAAATGCCAACAGTTCAAGAGAGGGTTGCTTTTCCACCAAGATAGTAGTTTAAAATTTTAAAAAGCAGACTGCTATCAACAAATGACAACCCTAAATAACATTACTGACAAAGAATTTAATACCTATAATGACACAAAATGGTAGTTTACAGACAACATAAATATTGCTACATTAAAGTCCCTCAAGAAATCTATTCATGAAATGATCTAATTGAAATAAATATAATGGAGTAATCTTTAACGAAATAAAAGGAATTAAAATAGTAAAACAGGACTTCCCCGGTGGTGCAGTGGTTAAGAATCCACCTGCCAATTCAGGGGATACGGGTTCGAACCCGTGGTCCAGGAAGATCCCACGTGCCGCAGAGCAACTAAGCCCGTGTGCCACAACTACTGATGTCCGTGCGCTCTAGAGCCTGCGAGCCACAACTACTGAAGCCTGCGCGCCTAGAGCCCGTACTCTGCAACAAGAGAAGCCACTGCAATGAGAAGCCAGCGCACCTCAACGAAGAGTAGCCCCCACTCGCCGCAACTAGAAAAAGCCCACGCGCAAACAGTCCTCTAATATAGACATGCTTTGAACAGAACTTTCCAGATATTACTGAAGACTCTCTGGAGAAAAGCAAATAATTTACATTCCTCACCACACTGAACTGAAGGAATTATTTATATGCTATCAAAAACACATAATAAACTTTTAAAATACTGTGGTAAGTTTATATTAACTATTGTGTACTTTATGATTGGTATGCTCTTACAGTGAATGGAACTTTTTATTTTAAGATTTTTTAAAATACGCAAACAAAGTAAAACATAAAGAAGGCAATCAACACAAAGTTTCCTGTAGTTAGTCCTGAAGGAAAAATAGGAATGATGAGATGTGGCACTCTCAGATTGTGATTAGAACACAGACTCCACAGATGAAATGCATACAGAGCATCCTTATGTAGTATAAAAATAGTCTAAAATCCAATTATTTTACCAATATGCAGATACATTTACTATTTTTGATTAGTAGCATATAGCTTTAACATATTATTTTTAAACATACAGAAATAAAATGGTAACAAACCAAGAACACTGCAACGTTACATTACAACTTTCAAACAAGTCTATTCATATGAAAGGCTAAATTTATTTCACAGTTTGCTTGTAAGAGAGTTAACAACCAAAATAAAGTTGGAATATTGTTACCTGGACAATCTGGAGAATTTTAGGAATTAGAGTAGCCAATTATAAAGCTCTTTAAATATACATTATTTACACAAAAAGTAGTTACGAAATTGGTAATCAGCACAAAACGTTAGCGGCAGTTGGCTATCACTGTTCAAAGATCAACAAGGTAGGTCTAGACAAAGTTATGTCCTTAAAGGTCAAATAATGGTCTAAAATAGTTTATGTTAAAAATCAGGGTCATGAAAAGACAATTCAGCCCACACTGATTTCACCTCCCTAAATTTTAGTTCAGAGACTATTTGAACCAATTTTTTTTTTTTTCTGTAAGAAAAGGAAGTTTGATAGCACCTTGAATTGATATCCCATTAAAATTACTTAAATTACTCACAATTTCATTCAGGTTGTAAGTCAATCTGATGTTTAGCAAAGTAATCTTTCAAAAGGTGCACTGATGGAAACAAATGAAGGTCAAGGATACTATGTATAGAGAGGTAGACAGTGCTACTACTCAAGCATCGCTCTTGGAATAATTCAGCAAAATTGTTAACTATGGCACTTCTGGATTTCTGAAAAATTTTAGTCTCTGGCTTGCTTTGGAGCATAATTTCAAATTAACTTTTCATTACTTTGCAAACTTAACTTTAATTTGTATCACTTTTACTTCTGTTTAAAAAGAGTGAGGATGGGAGTTTTACAGCTTGTTTTGGAAGAACACACGCAGTTTCAGTGATTAGTGACTGTCTTGTGTTTAAAGAATCCATATTTTACCATAAAAATCAATGTGAAAATAAATGGGAAGTCTTACTGACATTAATATATTTAACAGCATAATAAGGGGGACTCACTTGAGATATACTGTGTATCTTGCTAGCTGGTGCCTTTCCAAAAAAACCATTAGCATTTAGATAAATGGAGTCACAAATTAATAAAAATTATCACATTAAAAATATATTATATTTATTCACCAGGTAATAAACATACTAATTCTACTACAGTTCAAAGCAAATAAGAATTTAAACATTTTTTCTTTAAATCACCTCGGAAATGTATTAATTTTATACATCTTTTTTTAGTAAAAGTAAACTAAAACAGGTAATTTATATAGCTTATATTCTTAAAATAAAATATATTTTAATGAACATACACTTTCTCATTTCATTTTGCTTGGATGTAGGATATAGTGTTTCAAAATGAAAATAAACACACATAGTAAAAACCAAAACCAAAACAAGTATGCAAAAACATTTTATTTATAATAGATCAACATTTTTGACATGAAAGGTAGCCACTTTCAATTTCTCAGGAATGCCTAGAATCCAACAGTTTCCGTAAAGACTAGTTACTTAACAATTATTTCACTGTAGGTGAAAGAAATAATTTCAGAATAAACTTTTTAAATGGCTTTGCCTATGGCAACTTATTTTATAAGCTTTAATATGTGGTAAGCTAGCTTTCCCAGGAAGTGAATATAATCCACCTATGTTCCAAGTGTATTAAACCAGTTTATACAACAAACATGACAATCACCCATTTGTATCAGCTGTGCTCAAAAGAGAATTCTCTTTACCAAAATATGCATTTTTCAAAAAGGCCTCACATTAACCCCTTAAACCAACCACCTCCCTTCTATGTCCAGGACCACTCTTTTCTACTTCAAGTTGCGTTACTTTAAAGACAACTGTCAAATTCCAGTGGAACGGTACACTAACTTAAGACTCTATGTAATATATATCAAACACAAGAATAGTCACTGACTTTAAGGGACAAGGTGATGACTAACCAGTAATAATTTAGCCAATGTCATTTTTAGTTTAGAGGGAAAAAAGCAGCCCCCAAATGTCCTGAACTTTTCTGTACTTCTCTGTAACACACAGAATGAAAAGATAATCTCTGAAATTAAAATCATTAGAAAACATCTTAATAAAATGTTTTATGTAAATAGGTGTTAAATATTAGATTCAAACCATTATTTTCTTCTGTATTTCGGTTTGGGAAAAAATGTCACAATTGTTAGGTCTTCTTACTTAAATTTAGTTTTGAGAATTTAAATCTACTACACACCAGTATGTAAAATTCACCTTGGTTAACCACTCCCCATGCTTCTGTGCTGGGTTTCCTCAGGTAAGTCCATTATATGCATGTAAGTGATGGGGAGGTTTAAATAGCACTTAAAGAATATTCATGAGAGTGCTGAAATATTGAAAGTTTCATTATTATCTACTTACTGTAGGATTTGCAATTCAAATTCATTGCAGTATTATAAACACTGTGTGAATGGAATGCACACAATTCCTACAGACACACAAACTGAAGTCCAAAAGGCACAGAGTAATGCTGGTGGCTCTTTCTAGTCAGTTAAGAAACAATAAAAAGTCTGCATTATTCTTTCATAATTTAAATACTTAAGTAATCTCCACTTTTATTACTTTATAACAATGACTGCAAATTTACATTATTTTAAGTACCACTGTAATAGCTTAGTGTATCATACAGATATTTGCTAATATCCCATCCAAAAATTAAAAAAAAACCATATATATATATATATATATATATATATATATATATATATAATTATTCTGAAAGACAAGAACATAGAGGAGGGACTTGGTACAGACTATCAACTCAATTTTTTATCACCACAGTTGTAACTCCAAAATTAACAGATATACAGCAATAATCAAAAGCAGTGCAAATATCTTTGGAGGTTAAGATAAAATTATAATGCAAGAACATAAAAAAGAAATAAAAAAAGGCAAGTACTTCAAGTACAAGGAACCAGTCTGCTTGAGGTCCATTTAGTGTTTACTGGGGGCTTCCTTCCTGCTTTTACTTCTTTCTCTGAAACACATTGGCCAACATGGCACCTGATGTTGTCAACTGGCCCATTTTGTTCAAAAACTTGGTCTTTGTATCTTCACTCACTAAGCTTGCAGCAATTGACATTGAGCTAGGAAAGAAATTTTGAAATTCGTGTAAAGCAATTAAAAAACTAAAATATCTATTTTTTCATTTCTTTAGTAGTATAACATTAATAAATGCATTCTGAACTGGTATCACAAAAGGGAAACTAGTATTTATGGAGTAGAGTTTTTTGGTACCATAATAGGTTAGCAGCTTTCATGTTCATTGTTTTTTTAAAGGAAGCAGTGTGGTATAGGGATTAGGAGAAAGTGTGGAATGAGACTGAATCTCGGTTCTGTCATTTACCAGCTGTGTGACTTTGGGCAAGTTATTTAGTCTCCGTTTCCTCATCTATAAAATGGAGATAATTCTAGTACCTACCTCACAGGGCTATTTAGGATTATACGAGTGTAAAGTGCTTATTAGCAGTGCCAGGCACGTAATACCATGCTCTAACTGTTAGTTATTCTTCTTATTATCAGCATTACTTCATTTAATTCTTACAGCAACCCTGGGAGATAGATATTATCCCTATTTTCACAGATGAGTAAAGGAAATCTCAGTGAGGTCTTTAACAATCCTAGGACATATTACTTTTTTGGGGGGGCAGGGTTGGGGAGAAAAAACATGTCCTCAATTGCCAATTGCACTAGTTTTGATGGACAGTGTCATATCTTTTCCTTTCTTTTTGACCAACCTTCTGTGTAGGAAGTAAGCACAATTTAAATGACTACTAAACACAGCTGGTTTATCATATTACTGAACAGAGTATTGATAAAGGACAATTTTTCAGTGATCCAACAATTGTGCTGTAATGGATTCAGGAATCCAGCTTATTGGCCTTGTGGCTTTGGCCAAGATGCTTTAAATCACTGTGATTCAGTTTCCTCCTCTGTAAAATTTTGCAACTGTTACTGCAAAATATCTTGAGGACTAAGTAAGAGAATATGTTTGAACATGTCAAAGACAATGAGTGGCGAGCGAGGTACAGGAGCTCAACAGACGTCTGTTAAATCTACACATGAAGTATGTGCTGCTACCTAAGACCTCTGGTTCTATGTGGTCTTTAAAGGTGTGTGCTGAGTTACTCAGTTAAATACCCGACCACGATGCCCATCCTGAAAGTCTCTTCTTCCCATTGCTCTCCTGCCAGTACATCAACCTGGTCTGACCCTACATGCTCTGAATACCCCTCTCTTGCTGCTTTTCCTCTTCCCACAAAGTAATCCTCCATAAGGCTCAGCATTTGGCTCTAGTTCTTCAATTACAAAACTTACTCATTCTATAAGTTTTAAGTAACATCTCCATAGGATGACTCAAAAATATTTATTGAATCACAACATTTTTCCTGAGGGCCAGTCCCACATTACCGTTTGCTACAATAAAGCCAATGTCTCAAGTTTTTTTTCATACCCTAACTTTAGAAATAACTCCCCACTTTTATTTCTGAGTACAAGTCTTTCATCTCCTTAGGCAGCTTTATTCCTAGGTATGTCATGCTTTTTGTTGCGATGGTAAATGGGAGTGTTTCCTTAATTTCTTTCTGATTTTTCATTGTTGGTGTATAGGAATGCCAGAGATTTCGGTGCATTAATTTTGTATCCTGCAAATTTACCAAATTCATTGATTAGTTCTAGTAGTTTTCTGGTGGCATCTTTAGGATTTTCTATGTATAGTATCATGTCATCTGCAAACAATGACAGTTTTACTTCTTTTCCAATCTGTATTCCTTTTATTTCTTTTTCTTCCCTGATTGCCGTGGCTAGAGTGAACATCCTTGTCTTGTTCCTGATCTTAGTGGAAATGCTTTCAGTTTTTCACCGTTGAGTATGAGGTTTGCTGTGGGTTTGTCACTTATGGCCCATATTATGTTGAGGTAGGTTCCCTCTATGCACATTTTCTGGAGAATTTTTATCACTCACTTTCATTTCTTTACTTGCCAGTGGTTCTATCCTTTTCCTCTCTTCCCAACAGTGAATATAATGGCTCTCCATTTCAAACTATCATCAAATCTTGTGACTTTATTCTACAACATCTTCTCTATTGTTTACTTTTATTTCTAATGCCAATACTTTACAACTGAATTATTCCAAAAGTTTTAGATCTGGCCTCCTTGCATTAGTCAGATTCACCTCTTAAATAATCACTTCTTTATATCACACCCCTTCTCAAAATCTTCAGTGGTCACTTACTACCTACAAGATAAAATATGCATGGCATTCAAGAAACATAGCAATCTAATTCTTATGTGTGTGTGTGTGTGTGTGTGTGTGTGTTTAACCAACCATCACTACTTAACTTCTAGACCCCCTTGAGTCAGGTCTGCCTAGTCTAATTGTTCAAACCATTCTCAACTTAAATATTTCTTCTTTTATCTCGTGTCTAGCCATCTTTTAATTCCCAGCTCAAGCCCTATCTTTTCCATGATGGCTTTCCTTAACATTCTAGGTTTATAGTACTGTTTTTTTTCTGTAGGAAACAGTGTTAAGTAAAAGATAAGTATGATTTTAGTTTGTATCTACAAAAACAGGATACATGGCTCAGATAATACTTGAGATACCATGAAGTCTTTTTTAAAAAAATATTTCTTTATTTGGTTGCACTGGGTCTCAGCTGCGGCAGGTGGGCTCCTTAGTTGCGGCTCGCCCAGCTCTTTAGTTGTGGCATGTAAACTCTTAGTTGTGGCATGCGTGTGGGATCCAGTTCCCTGACCAGGAATCGAACCCGGGCCCCCTGCATTGGGAGAATGCTTCCCTGGGAGTGTGCGCCACCAGGGAAGTCCCCCATCAAGTGTTAATGATATTCTAAGAAGAGTGCAACAATGATGCTAAGGAGTCTGGAAACCATAAGAGATAAAAGTGAAAGGAATGAAGAATGTTTGGTTTGGAGAAGAGAAGATTTAGGAGACTTAAGATAACTCTCTGTGTTACTCATGAAAAATGAGATATATAATATATATCTGCACAGCTGTATATATCCATAGAGCTCTATTGATGCACATCACAATTACCTGGGGGAACTTTTTGAAATGTGGACACCTAGACGTAACCCCAGTGATTCTGATTTTTTCCATCTGGGGTAGAGGACCCACGTATGTATTTTACAAAGCTTTCTAGTGAAGAACCATTACATTATGGCTTTTTTTTTTTTTTCCTGAAGAAAGAGTTTACATTTTTATCAGTTAGACAAAAGGGTCTGACTCTGACCCCTCTGCCAAATGATGAAAACCTGGTATAGAGAGTAGATGTTATAGGAAGGGAGACTTTAACTCAGGATGAGAAAGGAATATTTTAAAAACAGAGTTGTTAAAAATGAAATGGGCTGCCTTGTAAAGTAATGTCTTCTTACTGCAGGCTTTCAAGGGATTCTCAGATCTTTCCTTTGCAACTCATAGCCAACCAGCTGTCATTTCTTACTGATTCTGAATCTATAGAATCTCTTACTTCTGGCCTATCTTTAAAATTATTTATGTCCTAGAATAGTTCTCTCTCTCTCCACATCACTATATCTTGCAAATCAAAGATCACTATTCCTTCTCTTTGAAACCCCTATTTGATTTTTTGACACCACTCTGATTTGCCTCCTATTTCTCAGTTAAGCTTCTCGTAAATGCTGCACTTTCAAAAAAAATTATTTTATTTATTTATTTATTTTTGGCTGCATTGGGTCTTCGTTGCTGCGTGTGGGCTTTCTCTAGTTGTGGCAAGCAGGGGCTACTCTTCGTTGCGGTGCACGGGCTTCTCCTTGCAGTGGCTTCTGTTGTTGTGGAGCATGGGCTCATGGGCTCTAGGTGTGCAGGCTTCAGTAGTTGTGGCCCTTGGGATCTAGAGCACAGGCTCAGTAGTTGTGGCGCACGGGCTTAGTTGCTCCCGGCATGTGGGATCTTCCCGGACCAGGGCTTGAACCCGTGTCCCCTGTATCGGCAGGTGGATTCTTAACCACTGCACCACCAGGGAAGTCCCTTAAACGCTTCATTTTAAATGTTGGTCTAATTCCAGGTCTGAGCTCCCTTTCCAAATGATATCATCTATCCACCTCTAGTCCTTACCTAAGCCTTTAATTACCACCTATATCCTAATGGTTCCTAAATCTCAATAACTGCTTATAGTGTTTTTCTTCCTGTACCTCAAATTTTAAATATTCCTCTTCAGAACAGTTCCATTTGGTTGTACGGTGCCATCATTCAATCTGGGAATTCTTATTAGATTCTAGTTCTCTCTTACTCTAATCTGTTGCCATGTTAAACTGAGTTCACATTTGAATATATCTTGAGTCCATCTTATTCTCATACTCAATGTTACATATAGGCAGTAAAACATGGTGGTTAAGACCATGGTCTCAAGAACCACAATGCCTGGGTTTGAATTCTGGTTCCTCCACTTAGTAGCTAGGTGGCCTTTGAGCAAGTTACCTAACCTCTGTGTCATCTGTAAAATGGGAATAGTAATAGTATCTACTTCATAGGGTTATTATGATAAATTATTAGCAAATATATGAAAAATGCTGAGAATGGTGTCTGGTTCATGAGTGTATCTTATTATTACCTGCCCATCCATGCCCATACCTGCCTTCATCATGGGTTACTACAGTAGCTTTCTGTTCCACCTGCTTCTCTGTTGCTTGTATTCACTAGAGCATGGCTTCCAAAGCAGTGGTTCTCAAAGTGTGGCTCCTGGACCCAGAGTATTAACATCACCTGGGAATTTGTTGCAATTCAAATTCTCAGGCTCCATCCCAGATCTTCTGAATCAAAAACTCTGGAGATGGCACCCAAAAATTTCCAGGTGGGCTTCCCTGGTGGCACAGTGGTTGGGGGTCCGCCTGCCGGTGCAGGGGATGCGGGTTCGTGCCCCGGTCCGGGAGGATCCCGCGTGCCACGGAGCGGCTGGGCCCGTGAGCCGTGGCCGCTGAGCCTGTGTGTCCGGAGCCTGTGCTCCGCAACGGGAGGGGCCACAAAGGTGGGAGGCCCACGCACCGCAAAAAAAAAAAAAAAAAAAAAATTTCCAGGTGATTCTGTTGGACCCTAAGTCCTGAGAAGCAAAGTTACTAAGGGTTGGTAAACTAAGGGTCACAGCCCAAATCCAGTCTGCTGCCTGTTTTTGTAAATAAAGTTTTATTGGAATGCAGCCATAGCCATACATTTCCATATTGTCAATGGCTGCTTACTGCTACAATAGCAGAGTTCAATTGTGTACTTGTAACAGAGACCATATGAATTGCAAAGCTTAAAATATTTACTGTCTTTACAGAGAAAGTTTGTTGACTCCTGGCCACAGGATAAGTCCAAACCTCTCATGTAGCATACAAAGTTCTTTATTAATGGTGCCCGTCTACCTTTATAGACTTATCTCTATTGTTCTCCCGTACATACTCTGTGCTGTAGCTTTAATTACAGTTCCCAAATATGCTTTTCTGAACTTTTGTCCTTTTGCACAGTGCTGATATTTCTGCATGTAATCCCTTTTCTCTTTTCTTTTGCCTCTGGTTGGAGGGTGGATCAGTTCATTACTTTGGAAACTGGTACATAAAGAGAAAGAATTGAACATTTATCTTGTCTTTACTATATAAACGGTATAACTTGGTAAAAATAGTACATATGGGGGACGGTTTTCTTTCTGAAGAATTCTAGCTCACAAATGAAGAAGGAATGATAGAGTAATACATTTTGTAATTGCTAATGAATTAACGGATCTGGCATTCATCATTAATAGATGTTAACATCACCAAAAAAAGAGAGAAGCAGACATTACCTGCCTCACGATGAAAACACACCTCCTCCTATGTAGAAGTCTTGGCAAATAAAAAACATGCCCCAAACCTGATTACAACTCTAGATCTAGATCCAACTAGTAAATTTATGGGAAATACAGAGGAACATTTTGAACCACACAAAGGAAATGCAATTAGCAAGATTTGGACTGTGGGAACCTCTATAGGACAAATGACTCAGTTCCTTCAACAAGTAAATTGTATGGAGAAATAAAGAGATACAAGGGGGAACCTCTGAATTAAGAGATTCAAGAAACATATTAACCACTTATAATATATGGAATGTCGGATCCTGACTCAAGGAAACAAACTGTAGGGAAAAACCGAACAACAAATCAATAATGACATTTATGAAACAATTAGAAATTTGAATAAAGGCCAGATAATAAATGATATTAAGGAGTTGTTATGGTGTGATGATACTGTGTTTATGTTTAAAAAAATAGCACTTATCTTTTAGAGATGTATGTCAGAATATGGGAGGGGAGAAGAGTTGGGTATAGATGAAATAAAATTGACTATGAGTTGATAATTGTTGAAGCTGAGTGATGAGTACATGGGAAATCATTATACCACGTTTATTTCTGTGTTAATTTGAAATTCTCTACAGTAAGAGTTAAAAAAAAAAATAAATGATAATATAGAGGATTTGAATAACATTTACAATAGCCAGGACATGGAAGCAACCTAAGTGTCCATCGACAGATGAATGGATAAAGAAGATGTGGTACATATATACAATGGAGTATTATTCAGCCATAAAAAGGAACGAAATTGGGTCATTTGTAGAGATGTGGATGGATCTAGAGACTGTTCTACAGAGTGAAATAAGTCAGAAAGAAAAAAACAAATACCGTATATTAACGCATATATGTGGAATCTATAAAAATGGTACAGATGAACCGGTTTGTAGGGCAGAAATTGAGACACAGAGTAGAGAACAAATGTATGGACACCAAGGGGGGAAAGCAGAGGCACGTGTGGGTGGTGGTGTAATGAATTGGGAGATTGGGATTGACATGTATACACTGATATGTATAAAATGGATGACTAATAAGGACCTGCTGTATAAAAAAATAAATTTAAAAAAGAGTTAAAAAATAAATGATAATATAGAGGATTTGAATAACATGGGAAAATATGATTATAAATGTGAACTTTTTTTTTTCTTAAAAAGGAAGGTCATGTAACCAAAGCAATTTTAGAAAGTTACGAAGAGATTTCTTTCTTGTAAAATTCCTGCATGATAATTCATGAAATTTCATTTAGAATGTATTTCACATATAATTTTTCTCAGTTTTGGTCTAAAACCTTTTACATCTTAAACTAATAAGGCACCAAATAATTTTAATATTTAATATACAACAAATGAACAGAATTATTTGCTTTAATGTTAACTTTATGGATTTTGTGTTCAGAATAGAAACCTATCAAAGTATGTCTATTGTTTTATAACTTTCCATGACTAAAATGATAGAAGAGCTCCCACCATTCTAGGAGACTAAAGCAAGAGTTCTGACTCATAGTAAAAGGCAAAAGACTCTGTGTGTGTGTGTGTGGGGGGGGGGGGGTTGTGGGTGTGGAGGAGTGTGTTTCTGTGTATCTAGCCTGACAAGATGAAACACTTATTCCTGGTAGTCAGTTTTATAAAGGAAACACCGTTGAGCTTTTCATGCCTAACAGAGTCCATTTAAGATCAACTGGTCAAGGTTACTTCAGAAAGAGTTAGAGACTATTTGTAAATTATTTCCTATCCTGAAATGCCCAACTTTATTCTTTCACATCTATGTTCATATTTTAATTTCACTGAATCTTTGAATTCTAATTAGTTTGGTTAGAAGCATGGGACTAGAACATTCACAAGTTGACAATCCTTTATGCAGTGAATCAAGTTAAATCTTACAACTCCTCTCATAAATTTCTACAAACTACGTTCACCAGTGATTCCCAAGTCCAGCTACCTATCAGAATCTGTTTGGAAGCTTGTATTTATTTTATTTTATTTTTATATTTTACTGAAGTATAATTGATATACGATCTTATATAAGTTACAGGTTTATAATATAATGATTCATAATTTTTAAAGGTTATACTCCATTTATAGTTATTATAAAATATTGGCTATATTCCCTGTGTTGTACAATATATCCTTGTAGTTTATTTTATACATAATACTTTGTACCTCTTAATTCTCTACTCCTATATTGCCCCTCTCTCCTTCCCTCTCCCCACTGGTAACCACTAGTTTGTTCTCTATGTCTATGAGTCTATTTCTTTTTTGTTATATTCACTAGTTTGTTGTATTTTTTAGATTCTTCTTATAAGTGATATCATACAGCATTTGTCTTTCTCTGACTTATTTTGTTTAGCATAATACCCTCCAAGTCCATCCATGTTGTTGTATATCGCAAAATTTCATTCTTTTTTATGGCTGAGTAGTATTCTACTGTATGTGTGTGTGTGTGTGTGTGTGTGTATGTGCGTATATATATATATATATACACACATATATATATGTGTGTATATATATATATATATATATACGCACATACACACACACACACACACACCACGTCTTCTTTATCCATTCATCTGCTGATGGACACCTAGGTTGCTTCCATACCTTGGCAATTATAAATAATGCTGGCTGCTATGAACATTGGGGTGCATATATCTTTTCAAATTAGTGTTTTTGTTGGAAGCTTTTAAATATACAGATCCCTAGGCTGACTCAGAATGTTGAGGTCACAGAGAATGAGATAGAGATCTGAATTTTATATTTCCCAGATGGTTTATGGATTAGCATTAGAGAACTGCTGTTTTAAAGGATTTTCTTGTCTTCCAAATTAATGACTACAAAATAACACAATATAAAACACTACACCCACCTAAAGAAAATTTATATAGAGAAATTAAGGTTAACTAAAGCCTTAAAAAAAGAATTAATGTCTTACCCTTGAGGCTCTTGGACGGTCTTGTTCTCTACTTTTTGTTCACATTCTTTTATCATGGAAGTTAAAATAACCTGATTTAAAAAAAATGACTTTAGAGAAATACTGTTAACATAGTAAAATGCTACGGTTTCAAGTTTTTAATTGAATTTTTAATATTCCCATAAGCTAATATGTTAACTAAAAATTGAAAATTTTGGCAGTTACTTAGTTACAGGAATTCACATTGGATTGCTAGACTAGGTACCGAAATAGCTTTAAAAGATCTCAATTGTATAACTCAATAATTCACTTTGATTTTCACTAACCTTCCTTCTGAGTCTGATTCCATTCTCCCTTAGCTTTCCCCACTATCTAATGTTAAAAGTAAAATTTATATACATTTAAAAAATACACATACCATGGTCAGACATATTTTCCCAGTAAAAGCTGTTCTGTCCCTTGTCCCTTGCTTTTTCCAGGTTGCTAAAAGCAAGATGCTCTATTTTAAAGTCTAGGGCAGAGACCAGATATAGGTCTGTGGTCACTAAAACTGGGGAGACAATAGGTGTCTAAGAGTTGCTATCACTCTTGCGGGGAGACTGAGTGAGTAATGGAAAGGGTGGAGGGATGGAAGCTACTGCCCCAAGTGCTGGCACCCACACCAGAAACCAAATGGCCCTCCTGAATTTTCTTGGCCCATATTTGTGCATGGAGGTCACTAGACAACAAACTTATTGTCACCCTCTACGTGCTAGGCATGTTTTTAGACACAGAGGATGCAGCAAATAGACAACATTCCCTCCTTGTGGAGAGCTTATGTTCCTTTGTTATAGACAACAAACACAAAAAATAAGTAAATCATATCGTATATTACAAAGTGATAAGGGCTTTGGAAAGAACACTGAGTGAGATAAGGGGTATAGAAGGCCAAAGTGAAGAATATTACAATTTACATGGAGGTGTTCTAAGCAGGTTTCATGGAGAGGATGATATTTAAGCAAGAACCTGAGGGACATGAGGAGTAAGTGTGTGAGACCCTGGTTAGAGGCTGAGCAAAGACTCCAGCTGGGAGTATGTCTATTGTATTCTAAGCCTGGAAGCCAGAGTGGTGGGTGCAGAGTGAGCAAGGGGGAAGGCAGAAGGTGAGGCCCGGGAGGTAAGGAGGAAGGAGCTGGGTCCTCTAGTGCCTTGCAGATTATGGTAAAGACTTTTGATTTTGTAATGTTTTCCCGCTCTCTCATCTGACACATTACAGATTTCGTTTGTTTGGCTCTTTTCTTTTACATCAGTGTTTTTTTGGGAGAGTTTTTATACTTTCTCTTCCGCTCCCTCTATTGGCCGTTCCCTCCAGTATCCTTTTTCTTGTGTGTATATTTTCATCTCTGTCTTTGATGTCAGAGGCTTTTTTCAAATGGTTGGTCATCTTGGGATATCCACTAAAGACTGAGGTACTAAAACGTTGATTAGAATCTCTTCATGCATGAGTAAATTCACTTTAAGGTGACTCTGGCACAAACTTTCTGCCAATCTTTTTTTCCCTGCAAATATAATTCTGGCTGCCACCCCATTCCTGGAGCTAAGAAGGAGAAAGGTAATGAGGTTTCTAATGACTAACTATACCTTTGACTTAATTTCCCTCCTTTCATTATAGCACCTTATTCCTGCTCTCAGCTAGGCCTGATATCTCAAGTCTAGAAAGGAAAGCTCCAGTCTTCCACCAAGGTTCAAAAGGTAATCTGGGAGTCTGATCCTTTCAAAAACTTTTAACCACTCCCCCTATTTTCAGTCCCACCCTACACTAATGGAAGGTAGTGAAAATAAGGCTTCTTATTTGTTCTATTCTACAAGTAGTCTTCATTTTCGATGCAAAAATCCTGAACAGAATACTAGTAAACTGAATCTACCTTCATATAAAAGGAATTATATACCATAACCAAGTGGGATTTATTGCAGTAGTGCAAAGGTTGCTTTAACATGTAAAAATCCATTAATATAAAACATTGTAAGAGAATAAAAAACACAACCATGTAATCATCTCAACTGATGCAGAAAAAAACATCTGACAATATTCAACACCCTTTCATGATAAAAATACTCAAGCAACTAGCAAAAAAAGTGAACTTCCTCAGGCTGATAAAGGGAATCTATAAAATATACAAAGCAAAAATTGAGAAAACTGAAAGGAGAAAGACATAACTCACAATCATAATTTTAACATGTCTTTCAATAGCTGATAGAACAAGCAGATTACAAAAAACTAATACAAATATAAGAGAACTGACTCATAAAATTAACTACCTTTACCTTATGAAAAAAATCCATGCATCAATAAAAATATAATGGAAATGAGAATCTAATTTGAACTAAATGATAACAAACCTACAATGCAGTAAAAGGGACGTGGCTAAAGGAGCACTTAGAGCCTTAAATTTTTTTTTTTTTTTTTTTTTTTTTTTTTTAGAGCCTTAAATTTATGTATCGGAAAAGAAGAAAAGTTAACAAGTAAATAATTTAAGTCTCCTCCTCAAGGAGTTAGAAAAACAGAAAAAAAAAAATCAAATCTAAAGAAAGCAGAAGGAAATAAAGATGAAAATAGAAATCAATGAAACTAACACATAGAGAAAAGTCAACACAGCCAAAAGTTCAATATTTGAAAAGGTTAATAAAATTGATAAACCCCTATCAAAAGTATTTTAAAAAGAAAGCAAGAAACAAATTGATATCAGAAGTAAAAGAGGGGTAGCAATATAATAGATCCTACAGTAAGGAAAAGGGAAAAAAATAAAAGTATTATACAAGAATCTATTATTTACAGGTGACTTTTCTACACTTGAAACTTATAAAAATTCCAGTGACATTTTGTTATTAGAATTAATAATAAAGTTTCTCAGGTTGGCCAGACATAAGTTCAACATACAAAAGTTATATTATTTCTATACATCAGCAAGAAAGGGTTAAAAACCATATAATCCTAAAAAAGGTAGCATTATAACATTATAGATATAAAGTGACAGTTTTTTCAAACAAAGTTATAAAACTTTATTAAAAGACATTAAAGGAGATCTAAATAAACATAAGATATAGTATATTCTGGAGAGGAAGATTCAAAATCATGAAGTTGATGTCTCTCCCAATTAATTTATAGAATCAACTCAATTTCAATCAGAATCTCAATGAGATCTTTCTTGGAGTCTCATAAAATAATCCTAAAATTTACATAAAAAAGCTAAGGGTCATGAACAGTTCTAAAAAAGGACAGGGTGCTGGACTTGCCCTATTAGATTTTAGGACTTTTTAACAAGGCAACTGTAATGAAGACAGGGTATCAATGTTACAATAATTGAGAAAGAGACCAGTGGAAAAGAATGTTCCCTAATAACAGACACATGCATACAAGGAAACATCATCTATGATAGAGGTGGCACTGCCAATCAGTATAGACATGATGCACTGTTCAATAAACAATAATGGGACAACTGGTTATCCATACAGAAAAAAATGTAACTTAAGCACTACCTCACATCATACGTAAAAACTAATTTTAGATGGATTAAGAATTTTATTGTGAAAATACAACTTTAAACATTTTAAGAAGAAAGTATAGGAGATCATGTCATGGAACTGGTCAATCAATCTATTAAAAAATTAAAAATCAGTGTTCAAATGGGCCAAAAATGTGAAAAAACATCAAAAATTGGAAAAAGATATTCATAAAACACAAAATTGACTGAATACTGATATTCCAATTATATAACAAACTTCAAGGAAATAATAGGAAAAAAGACAACCCAAAGTGGGAAAAATGGGCAAAAAACCTAAAAAGGCTTTGATGTTAGTGAACACACAAATAATTCTAAGTTTGACAATAATCAGGGAAATGCAAATGAAAACCATAATGATATACCACTTTATATCTACTGAATTTAAAAAGTCTAAGAATACCAAGTGTTGACAAAGATATGGATGAAAAGGCTACATACTCCTGCATGCTCCTATCAGGTCTGAAAAGTGTCCTTTCGGTGCAGCACTTTGATCAGTAGTGATCGTAGAGACAGAAGTTTTGTTGGATTACTGTGATGGTAATGAATACGACGTACCAACAGACAGTGTGAAAGTTGAGAGAGGGGGTGTAAACTGCTGGGAGGAAAAAGAGATATGAGGGAGGGATGAAGGGAAGATTTTGTTTTTGTTTTGATTTGTTTAGGAGAGAAGAGTCAAACACAATAATAGGTTAAAGAAAAGCTGCTAGAAAAACAGGCTGAAGATATAGAATAGGAAATAAATGACAAACAGGGTTTTGGAGAATACAGGAAGACAAATAGAATGAAAAGAGTTATGAGGAAATGGAGAGAGAAAATAGAAACTTTGCTTCTAAGAAAGTTAATGGTCAGAGATAACACTGTACAGCATTTTATAGATAAAAAGCATTTCACATACACTCTCTTACTAAATTCTAACTATATTCAGTGAAGGACAGTACGTTATTCCTACTTTAGAGAATTAAACAGAAGCTCAAAGATGTTGAAGGAGTGTCTTAAGATCTCATAGCTAGTAAATAAGTCCATAAAATGATGCTGAACTAGACTTTAAAAAATTAGGCACAGCATATCATAATCACACCTCATGGAGAGGAATCAAAGTCTATATAGGAGATATTAAAACACATGAACATGGCACTGATAATCACAGTGGCTTAATCATGATAGTAGCTTACCTCATGCTCTGGAGAAAGATGTTCCATGTCAATTCGTAAACATCTGAGACCAGGTAAGAAGTGATTAACCATTAAATCCTCTGAAATGACTTGAGATGAGGTAGTTAAGGAGATTAAAAAAAAAAAAAAACTGGTATGTCCAACAGAACAACAGAAGAATATAGAAGAAGCAGATCTCTTAAATGCTGCCTATGGCATGCTGATCACTTAGAGCAAACAGGCTTCTGTCAAGCACGATCTGTATTTGTTGAGTTAGTTACTTGTCAAGAGGCAACTGTGTTTATTCCCACAAATCTCCTTATGTCAGTGGCATTGATTATTGTAACAGCACATAATTTAATTACATGGTATGTAAACGTATGAAATAATAAGGGTGAAAATTAAATCATGAAATTTAATTGGATGTTTAAATGAGTATGAAAAGTAAAAAAATTAATGTTTCCATGACAACTAAGTTGAAAGTTTCAGAAAAAATTGATAAAGGCCAGTTGCTTAAAACACTGTTGCTTGGATACATATAGCTGATTCACTTTGTTGAACAGCAGAAACTAACACAACATTGTAAAGCAATTATACTCCAATAAAGATGTTAAAAAAATTGCTGCTTAATTATATATATGACAACTGTAAATATATACATATTTAAATATAAAGAAAAATATAAAAATCTAGAAAAATTCAGTACCCAGTATCAGAAATGTTTCTGGATTCTCTTTAAAGAAACTTAAGCTAAAATTCATAGACAATTATATTACGAATGTGGTTCACCTAAGAAAGCTGATGTTTAATTCTAATCAGCAGACACACAAAAGAAATGCCTCAGTACTACATCAAAAGCTTGGTAAAAGAAATGACATTTATGTGTTTAAGTTAAAAGAAGTTCTCTTAGGTATATACCATTTTCCTGATTTCTTACTCTAACCATTCTGTTAAACTGACCCACACTGGTCCTCACTGAATTGGGCAAGAGAGCTTTTGCTGTAATAAGTTTTAGTACTACTTATATTTCCTAGCCATATGAGTTTTAGTTGATTATATGACATTGAAAGGAGTCAGGAAAGCAGATGCATTTCTCAAACAATGCACCTTGTTTATTCACATCGCTTCTGACACATTCTCACCTATTACAGTTGTGAGCCATCTAAAAATATTTCTTATTTAATATTATACCATATTAAAGTGAAAAATGCCAGTAAATGAGTTCCTTTATAAAGATGAGTTATTCTGAAAAAAATAATAAATTATATTAACTAAAAAAAAATCCATATAACTACTGCCTTAAAAATATAGTTATAAATAAACACTAGTTGTAAATAAAACTCCTATAATTGAGTGACTTATAAATAGGCAGTTATAAAAATATAGACATCATTTGGTTGAACCAAATCCCTATAGATATACAAAGTTCTACAACCTAATGGCTATGTAGTTTTATTTTCTGGGTATAGGAAAAGTATCACCTAGATGTATCTGTGAGTGACCTTTGGATTAGAGAAAGGTCTCTGCTCTAGAGAAACCTGGGCATGGATTGAGAAACTGAAAATGGCCTTACTTGGTGGTAAGAGGGAAGACACTTTCCTTCTCCTCTCTCTCTATCCACTGTTTGGTCCTTTTCCCCCATGGAACCCCACAATCTTTCTTAGGGGATGGAAACTTAGAGATCATTTAGTCCTATCTGATGTTAGTAATCACCTCTACCTCATCTGTGAATGGTGGTCATAAAGCCTCTGACTGCTAACAGTGACAGGACATTCAGTTTTGTAAGACAGAGCACTGCATTTTTAGAGAGCTCAATTTGAAAGTTTTTCTTATAAACACAATAGGCCTCTCCATGACCTCTGCTTGTTAGTGTTTGCTCTGCACTTTAGTTACACAAGCATGCCTAACCTTTTTTCTATATAACAACCTTTAAGATAATTCTCAAATTATCTTTTCATCCCTAAACCATTTCTTTTCCAGGTTAAACATTTCTAAATTCCTTCAAATTTTTCTTAAACATGATTTCTTGACTTAATACCATGCCAAATGTTAAATTATATAGATTTCCTATGTCCCTATTGAAATACGATGTCGTGCTGAAAGGAATACTCTTGTGTTCTATCAGCTCGTAATTCAATAGAACAGCAGAACAGATATGGACAATGTGATTTTATTAGTGGCCATAACCACCCTGTTGACACAAGTACAAGTTCTGACTCACGGAGAACTAACGCTTTTAGTACTTGAACAGGGTCTATTGTTAAGATGGTTCTTCCCCTTACTGTGCTGTTATAAAGACTTTTTACTGTATTTTCTCTAGTAATATTCTGTACATACCTAAATACACAATAATATTCCTTCTATACAGACTTCTATGCTCTTCAGAAACCACTGCTTAGTCCATTTGAAAATTAGGTTAACAGAGCTAAAATTTTTAATCTTTTGACTTTCTCATTTTCCTTGAGGCATATTTCTTTAGAAACTCTGCTATATAAGATTACACACAACTCTTCACTTAAGTTTGTAAACATTTACTTTCGCAAAGTTTAGGGAATAGGTATAAGCGTATCAATGTTTTCTTCTTTGACATGCCAAACTCTGACATGCCATTATTACTTTCTTGTAAGGGTCCTGTCACTTCTCCATTACTAAAGAGCCCTTTCTTGCTAATTCAGAATTATCACTTCCTCTTTTTGCTTCCTCTATCTTCTCTAAGTTGAAAATGCCAAAAAGATAAATCAGGAATGATAGTAAGTTCTGCTTTTAGTGGAATTAAACTTATAGAAGGTATATGGTTAGTTGAGGCAAAATTATCAAAATATGGTATCTCTGCCCACTTTATGATCTATAGTATAAGAAGGTGGCTTATATCAGCCACGTGAATAGGCAATTTGTAGCAGAGTCCCAAAATGAAATGCTCTCAACCACACATCGAACTTCAAGTTTTAACATTTCTAAAAGGACAAGTAGCTCGTTAACAGACAGCTCTGCATTTCTTTCTCTACCATCATTTTTTTTTCTGTCAAAATCATAATTCTCTGATTATGTTGTCTAGCACATATTTTTACGGTTATATTCAAGTGTTCAGCCGTTCACTCATTTTTCAATCTCTTATTTCCTCCTTTCTTGAAATATTCTGGCTTTTAATGGGAGAGCCTAAAAGCTAGAGTTTATTCTGCCCATATTTATCTTTACTTCCTTCTTACTTTTATTTTACTAGCCCAAGGATATTAAAGAGAACATTGAACAGGATAGCTAAAGTTCACTGTTCTAGTCACAGTTTTGCTTTTAATTATAAAAAACAGAAGTCACTAATGCCTTTAAGTTTTAGTTTAGTCATTTATAAAATGTAGTGGTTGACATGGGTTAGATGATCTCTGAGCTTTCCTCCAGTTCTACCATCACTGCAAATGATTAACCATGGTGTCCCTGTATTTTTTTTAATGAGTGATATCTCTCCAAGAGATATTCACAGGATCATAAAGACGGTTAAACATTCATTAAAAATGAATGCCAGGACACATACAAGGATTCCTTTTGATTAACAGAAGCCTCAGTTATAACTCATTGCTTGCTTAGTTATATAGCTGATTAACATACATACAATTTTAGTCAATGTTTTCAAAACTATGGAACATATAAACACAGAAGACTTAAACTTATCTTTTAAAATTATGAGATGGCTAGAATAAGGAGCCATCTTATGGGGCAAGTCAACTCAAATTTTTAATCTTCTACTTAACTACTTCTTAGTTAAGGTGAAGAAAAAAATTCTACTTCTCAATCTTTAACAACTGAGGTTCACTGTAAGACTGATTATTAAATATAGATATATATTAATAAAGCAAGGATACAACAACAGGAAAGTGCACTGTAGGCTTCAAAAAGATGGGTAGCAATATCCAGTCTTTTAGAATCCACGATTTGTAAGTTGTTCACCAAGGCTAACTTATGCAAATGTGGTATAACAACTGAAAAAAGAAAAAGAAATTATTAATTTTAATCTAAAACATCCTTATACATTAAAAAAATAATTTTTCATTTTATTTTATAAAATTTTATTTTAATTCTGGATGATTTCAAAAGATTACCCACATCCCATACTTGCTTTTTCGTACTAGGGAAGAAAGCATGTTTTTCAGAATAAATAGTGATCTAGAATTTGGGAGAAATAGATTATAGCATGCCATTATAACCTAATTATGAGGATGTATACAGGTCATTTGGCTTCACTGCAATTCAGTTTCCCAATTTGAAAAATGAAAGCCAAATAAACAAATGTAAACAACCTATCTCTTGTGTTATTATCAGCTTTATAAATAAGTTTATATAAATCTTGTATTACTGTTGCTATTAAAAAGATAAATACAGTATACTGATTCATTTTCAATATCAAATTATTTCACTACTTCATGAAACTATTATTAGCTTTAGTTTCTCAAGTTCTTAGCAAAGACCAGTGTCAAATAGCACTGGTGGTTGAGTTTTCAAGTCACCTAATGGGCTCAATATCTTATATCTCAATGAATAGTGTAAAATTTCAAAAATACAGACAGCACATTGCTAAAATTAAAGTGGTGGTCCAAGAAACAGTAACCATTTCAGTAGCACTGAGCACTCCTACTGCCTAAGATTGTGTTCTTTAAATACCATTTCCCACTAAAACCAGGGTCCCTTGCAGAAATGGCTCCAGGGTAAGTGATTATCAAATTGTTGATCACACGGTCCCATTCTAGTCCTGCTTGGTTGGGGGACCCAAAACATGGTTCATAAGCACATACTTCTGACCAACTGTAGTGACTTCATTCATGTCTACCTTGAGCTTGTATATGTTAAAGCCACAATCTCCTTCTAGAAAAATCTCCTGCTTCCTCAATAAACCACTACTATAATTACAACTTTTATGCACCTTAGTAAATGGTAAAAAACCCCACACAAACTTAGGACAACAATGGCCATTTTTAGGGGACTTTTTGACTTATCAAAATTAATAACAACATACTTCAGAGGTGCTCTAGAAAAAATAAGAAGACAAAAAACTCCAAATTGGGGCTTCCCTGGTGGTGCAGTGGTTGAGAGTCCGCCTCCCGTTGCAGGGGACGCGGGTTCGTGCCCCAGTCCGGGAGGATCCCACATGCCGTGGAGTGGCTGGGCCCGTGAGCCACGGCCGCTGGGCCTGCGCGTCCGGAGCCGGTGCTCCATAACGGGAGAGGCCACAACAGTGAGAGGCCCGCGTACCGCAAAAATAAATTAAAAAAAAAAAAAACAAAAAAAAAACTCCAAATTGAATTCCCAATGAATTCACCGAAACTCCGATTCATTAACTGGCATGCTGAGGCCTCAACAAAATGGTGGCTCTGAGACAGTCTCTCAAAGATTCTCTATTTCATTTCTGCCCAAACATTTTGAAACTGACCTTCCTTGCACTACTTTATCTATAAACACGTGGCCTCTGTTCATTCCGCTCATTCCCTGATTTCCTACACAAGCAATCCTTTCCTCAGTGTTTTTCTCAGAAACTCAACAACCACACTATACAAGATCCCTGTAAAACTGCTTAACTAGAAAACAAACCTATACAAGTTACTTTAAACTCTAGTCTACAGACAGTTAAAGGTTACAATTAAGGATATTCCTAAATCTCAGAAGATAGAAGTTTACTAAAGAATTCAACATTTCATTATATATGTATTGTCCTGGGCTACCACATCTGTACCAATTAATTCATTTAATTGTTAACCCCTCAGATGGAGATAAATGGTTAAAAGATTTAATAACCTATATGTGAGTAATTCTACAACTGACCTTCGGTGGGCAAGGAAAACAGGAAATACACAACATAAGGCCACTTCTGAAGCCTTTCACTTAAGGGCAGATTGGACAAAGATTCAAAAGTGCGAACAAAATAAAGATAAATCAATAGGAAACTTTATAAAAATAGATTTTTGTAAACTTCTAAAAAATATTCTGGGGTAGATCCAATAGCAAAAGTGAAGGGAATCTTGTCCTCTCTTTTTGTAAATGGGCTTAGATCTAAAATAAGGAACTTTGAAAAAAACTGATCTGAAATGTAAAACTGCCATGTTAGAAAATCTCCAAGGTATGACTGAACATTTTCAGAGAGACTTATAAAGTTAAAAAAGTAGAAAACAAACAAACAAAACTGTATCATGTTCTGAATAAAACAAATGGCCCCTGAGATAAAATCAGGACTAAAAGGTCCTATGATAACTAAGAGTTGGGAGAGAAAAAGGGCCACTGGAAGAACCAATGTCTTCTATTCTCTAGGAAATAGAGGGAAGAATATCCAAAAATGCCACTCCAAGGAAGACATTACCACCCAGCAATTCTTTGTTCTTTCTCTAAACTCCTAACAGGAACTGTCTATAAATACAGATGGATAACAATATAGCATCCTTGTCAATGTGGGTTCTACTTCATCTACCATTAATCTTATTAATATAGGACACTAAATTCCACAGGGTAAAGTTCTAAAGCAAAAGAGAAGCCAACTGACTGAGTAGTAAATACAGAAGAAAAACAATTTTTTTGTCTTAAAAAAAAAAAGTCTCGTGTCAGAATGTGAAGGAAGATTGTATAAGACAAACTTGTGGGTATACAGTAAGTTGTAGAAGGCTTCAGGAATAATGGTTTACTACACCTATTCAAGCAGTGGAAACTGCTATTTTCAATTTTTTCTCAAGCCAATCTTTAATTGCTATTTTGGGACCATTATGAAAAGAATATTTCTCTTTTCTATGTGATACATAAATCTTTCCTTTGAGTGTACACAAAAAGGTTAGATCATATTCTAGATAGTTACTAACTCAACAACACAGCACCCACCAAAGACCCATTGCCTATTCAGCCTATTCCTTGATCCAACAGCCAAGACTTATTCTCCTTGCTTCAGAGCAATTACAGACAGCCTCAAAAAAGTTAGTCAAAGCACCTGTAGAGGGTCACCTGTAAATCTGACGTTACTATGATGAGGAACTATCCCTAATGCTAACTAAAATACTAAACCTTTTTCTGTTAACTGATTGTGAAATACTGTTATTTTCTCCTCATGCTACCAACACTAATACCCATTGAAAAATAACCTTGTGGTTGTTTCTGTAGTTCAATATGTGTTCATGCCCTCAACAGACCTTTTGGACACTGCAGTCCAAATCCTGACAATATTTTTGTTGTTTATCTTAAAAATACCAGGTTAAATATGCAATAACTAGTCTATGGGAGAATCCAATTTTGTATGGAAACCAAACTGATGTAAGAAGCCAAACTTGCGGACTTTCCAAGAGCATGTCAAATTGCTAAAAATAAAAGGACTAAGGTATAACAGTGATAACTGTCATGCTTTTGGAGTAATAATTACTGGATGCTTTGATGACACCCAAAGAAATTGTTGTCATAAAGTAAAAAGTGATACTATAGAAACCGGAGAAAATGCTTTAGCAGATCATCATGCAGGTTATTTAGCAGATCAACAAGCCATGATTTAAAACAAAATAGTGGAATGGCATGCTAAGTGGAAGAAATGTATCTTTCATAAGAACATGTCTAGAAACACATAAAAATTTCCTTAGAAATAAGAATTAAATAATAAGCTCTAAATATAATGAGCACAGTATTTTGAAATTAACAGGAAGAATTATTTTAAAAATAACTTGAAATTATTTATGAGTTACTTTTCATACATCTACAGCAATCACTATATAGTATAAGAAGCCATTTAATAGCAGTTAATAGCAATACCGATCAATCCACAATAACAAACTTGTTTCACTTTCAGCTTTCAGTATATGAAAGATAAGGTGTAGAAAGGTGTCATGTAACACATGACAAATCCTCAGTGAGGCTTATGGTCTCGCTCTTACATTACAATTCAGGAAAAATGGTAAAAAAAATGCAACTTACACTCATCTCGGAACCTTGGTTCTGCATTAGGCCCAACTCTACCAAATGTTTTTATGATTTCTGTATGCAAAGAATACTGGTCTTGATATTGAGGATCTTCCAGGAAAGAAGCCAACTGCATTTTCACTCTTTCCAGCAACTTAAAATTGAATATTGTACAGTCAAATTGAGAGAAGGATACACACTAAACATGGCTTACATCACTGGATTCAAATGACTTATATCAACATAATAGTAGAAATTTGGAATTAAATAAGTACTTATTTAGTCTTTTGGCTCAGAAAAGATCTTAAATTTTTGTTTATGCTTGTTAATTCATTTTTTGTTCTTTAAAAACACAAATATTCCCTGACAAACTGTAGAAAAGACCCCACAATATTTAGGGATAAAGATAGAGTTTTGATGATTTTGTATCTAAACTATAATTCTTAAAACAAATCAGAGTGTAAGTTACCCACTTATTCACCTTCTGAAAGCAATGAGTCATTAATGACTTACATCTTACTCATATTTCCCTAAAAGACATTTTTATTTTGGGATTTAAGAACATGTTGAAATTCTGCCAAGACTGCAAGCTTTGCAGAACAATGTGTTTTTTTATTTTGCTCCACTGGTGAAATATGTAAGTGAAAAAATGGAAAACATTTTTTCCCACAACTAACACGGTTGTTTAATTTTTGTTATAAAAAAAATCTATATGACAAAAAAATTTTATGGAACAGTTTAATATATATATATATATATAAATTTTTTTTTTGGTTAAATGTCTATGAGATGGAAAACCTTGTTTTCCATTTAAGTGGCTAAGTGATATAACCACAAATAATTTACTTTCTAATGTATAGGGTTTTTCATTGTGTAAGGACATGTCCAATTTGATAATAAAGAATAAAATTCTGATAACTAATTTTGAGAAGTGTCTTAGAGTTAATGTTGCAGATAGAACCTAACAAACTGAAAATTAAATCACAAGTTTCTGAATCAAAATACATATTTAGGGAGGAAGACTTTGGTAATCTCCTGAAGCAGGCGTGACAGAGGGTTGTCACAGTGATGTGTGCTACAAAAAGATGATACCAGTCTACGACATGACTTGCAGCTTGATTATCAATGACAGTTACAAGAACATAGGTACCCTCTAGCCTCCGTTCGTGAAACTGAGAAAACCTGTCTTCAAATCTGTACAAACTGGCAATTGAGAATTTATGTAGACTATCCAGAAGTCTACTGGATAATAGAAGCCTTTGGAGCTAAATCTGCTTTGAAGGATTATTCAAAACTGCAATATCCAGATAGACTTAAAATAGAACATCTGAGAGTTGGCTTATACTTAATTTTCTAGTTGAGAAGAAAGACTAGAGATTGCCTTCGCATATGAAAATATACTTTTGGTAGGCTATCATATTTTCAAATACTGAGATCCTCTTCTGGCCCATAAGTAACTAAGAAATCAAATGAAGGGTATGATGCTACCGGGTACACATATTGTAATGTGTTATCATTACCTCAACAGTACATAGATTAAATAAATTCCAGTCATTTCCTACCTCTCTTTGAATAACTGTTTCCATAATAGTGCCAAAGGCTGGAATTGTGGCAATCCTGACAGAGCTGTTAAAATTAAAAAAGAAAGAAACTGAAACTTTCTTTGAGATGAAAAACTGATTATTATTAAAATATATATCAAAGTAAGTACAAGGTAAATATACTGTATTAGTCTCTAGCAATGACAAATTAAATTTAAAAAAAAGCAGACCAAGAAGAATGCTCAAAAAGACAGACAGGATAACTTAAGGTCGCAGTCTGTGAAACTCACAATTCAGGATCACTGGACAAGGTAACAAGGGCCGGAGCAACCCGCTTGTCAACTAACGCTTCACTCATGCCTCGAAGAGTCAGCTGTAAACCAGTCAACATGCAATAAAAAATGGTTTGGTAAACTGGAATGAGAACTGGGTTAGCTGTGACTGAGGATGGGCAGGCAGACTCATTGGCCTTTCTTGGTTTAGTCACCCACACGAGACATTAAAATGTTAAGCCTCTGGTTCATGCCACTATACTTACTGGTAACAACATGTTAGTGAGATTAGAGAGCATCCCTTCTTGGCTTGGAAGAAATAGTCCATCAGCATGTTTTAAGTTTTGGAAACGTTTATTGAGGACTAATAAATACTACTAATATATTCTTTTCAATACATGGCCTTGTCATTAGGCTTACTGTGAAGGTTGACTTAAAAAAGATACATGAATAGTAGTATAATAAAGTTTAAAATCAAGTAAGCATAATCCAATATTATTATTTTAAAGAGCTAAATCTAGTCTTCAGTGAATTTAAAAGCTGATGGTTATTTCTTGACAGGCGCATTTTGAAAGGGATGCTGAATGTAAAAGGTAGGAACGACACTTACATTTCAGGGTCACTGGAGAGAGTAATGAGAGCAGGAACAACCCTCTGAGCTACCAGAGTTTCATTCACCCCCTTCACCAACAGCTGATTGGTCAGCACAGGGGGTATTCACAGGTGATGCATGGAAAGAGCAAACACAATGCCACAGGAAGAAGAAAGGAACAACCAAGAGAAAGAGAGAAAACACAAAAGCAAAACCAAAATTAGAAGCTAAGCAAATATTGCTACTAGAGTGCTTTATAAAGGCAGAGAATGCTTAGGAGAAAAATAAAGCTTACACAGCCTAGCAGTCCCTGAAAACAGTTTGTTACCAATTCAATGACAGTTTGTACTTCTGGTCAAATAGTCTATGCAATTTCCATGTTCAATTTAAAAGAAAGCTTTACCTTTTTTTTTCTTTTAAAGAAACTAAAAAGAAGACATACTGGGTTCTATGGTTAAATTCTTTAAATAAATCTGATATAATTTTGTTATGACCAACAAGGTACAAACTGGACTGTTTTTAAACCAAACTCAAATGGCTAGCAGCCACCACTAAATTGCTTCTGATCGTTCTGACGCAAGTAAATTTAAAAATCACATACAAAAATTCCCAACCTTTTACATCATGTAGCTTTATTCCTTGAGCTACAGAGATATAATGTAACCTAGTGGAAAGTACTTATTTCATGTGGGAATCAGACTTGGGTTCAGATTCTAGCTCTCCGCTTATTGGTCATGTGGCCTTAGATATATTACATAATCCCTTGAAACTCAGTTTTCTCACCTGAAAATGGTGACACTATCATCTACCTTAAAGGATCACTGTGCTACTAACTACACATAATATACTTAAATATTGTGTCTGACAAAGACTAGGTATTCAAGAAATGCAAGCTGAATTATTGTGACTACTCAAAGGACCTAAGATTTGTGATATATTTGAAAAAAGAAATTATTAACTAAAAAATGTTTTTGTCTCGTCCAAGTAGTTAATGTTTACAAATAGTCCTTTGTTTTGCATTTCTCTAAAAGCTCAAATAAAAAAATACAATGAGCACAATTAGACCTATTTCTATAATCATAAAAACAATTCATTTAGCAACCAACCCTAAATCGCAGAGGACTTAGAGGACAATATTGAGCTGTATGCCTTGTTTTTATAAAAATCACGGAATTTTATGAGTTCAACAGAAAAGGGTAACATCCTAATCCTACGTTCTCTATTTCAGAATGTAAACACAAATTAATCCTAAATGCTAATCAATCTCTTCACCTTGTAATGGAACTAGTCCTCATGGAAGATGGAAGATGCTGTGGAATTTTTAGTAACAAAAACACAACACTGTGTTGGGTTAACTATTCCTCCTACACAGCACATCAGAGAGCAGAGCCCCCTTTATCAGAGATTTTTAATTTTACACTAATCTGTTACCATTTAACAACTGATACACTTTATTTTATTTTTTTTTTGCTGTACGCGGGCCTCTCACTGTTGTGGCCTCTCCCGTTGAGGAGCACAGGCTCCGGACGCGCAGGCTCAGCGGCCATGGCTCACGGGCCTAGCCGCTCCGCGGCATGTGGGATCTTCCCAGACCGGGACACGAACCCGTGGTCCCCTGCATCGGCAGGCAGACTCTCAACCACTGCGCCACCAGGGAAGCCCAACTGATACACTTTAGAATCTACTTCAGTATTCTGAAATAATTTTTATTTCAACAGAACCATGGATAATTTAGGCAGGAATAAAATGACAAAAGAACTTCTGTTACTACCTTAAACATTACAGATGTCAGGTAGAAAGAAATAGGGGGAAGAAGTTCAAATACATTATATACAACTTTCTTCTCTGTATCATTTTATAAATAAGGTAGCTTAGATTCGAATTAGTAAAGTGTATCTTAAAGTGCCTAACTTGTGCCAGCCAAAAAGCATTAAAAAAAAAAAAAAAAGGGATAATCCAGGGGCAAGTTAATTTTTCATTGCACTGGAGTTTTCAGGTTTAATTTAATAAGCTGGAAAATCGGGAAGCAAAATTTAAGAGCTATTAATTATTACACATTTAGACACAGTTTATCATTTGATTTTTAAACATGATGAGGTAAGTACAATTATTATTAATGCTTTAACAGATGAAGAAACTGAGCCTGAGAGAAGTTAAATAACTTGCCCAGGGTTTTAGAGCCCAAAAAAGGTAGAGCTAGAAAATGGACTCAGTCACATTTGTCTTAAAAGCCCATGCCTTCTTTGAGTTGTGGTCTTAATGTTACCTGATTGATCTCCTTATGATTGATGTAAGAAATCATTATATGAAGTTCTTTTCTGCATCGTTTGGGAAATCCATTATGTCACACTGGAAGTCACATAATAAAGTCTCTTTTATAAATCAATTTCAATAATAATTTGTTACATCAAGAATATATTGTCTCTTATTTAACAATGAGAATAATATGACTGATTGGATTTCCCCTTTTTGCCCTGCTGTCTGAAAACTCAGAGCTAAATTTAGTGTTCAATTTCACTAAGTATCTCATATTATGTTCCTGGTATATCCATTTATTGCTTTTTTTCTCAGTAGTTTCTAGTCTCACATTAAAAAAATTAAAAATTTTAAGTGACCTGTTTTTTATGTTTTTATTTTGAATTAACTCATTTTGGGGGTGGGGGAAGCAGGCATAACTGTAAATTATAAAGTATTAGTATCAAAAAAATCTTATGAAATAATTATTCTTTTAATATAATATTATTCAAAATAAGCCTCACTGACAAAAAAGTAACTTTAATTTTTCCTACTAATGACTTTTATTGGCATGCTCAGTAAAAATTTTTTTGTCATAAATGAACTTGAAAAATCATTAAAATAAGTCTCTCAGATTAGACTCAGAAACTCATCATCAACTGAGAGAACACTGAAAACTGCTTAAGCATAGGTATAGTTTCCAACCAGCACTGACAGCAGACATAGAAACCAAAACCAGACAAAAACCACATGTAAGAAATAAGGCAGAAAAAACCCCACAGAAACAAGTAAAAAGGGAGGACGCTTCATTTTCTTTATTTTCATTTATATTGTATGCTTCACCAGTATATACATACATTTTAGAAATAAATGGTTCAAGAGAAAGAAATAGCTGTTATGGTCTTAGAATAAAATCCTATTAAGTGAGTCAGGATACTTTTTTCTTTTGGTGGGTAGAGGAGGCTAAAGAAAAACCTTTTTCTTTCATGGTAATAATTATTTTTCAGCATATTGAATAATCAAAAATTATTTATACCCAGAAGGCACTTATGCTAGACATCTAACTGAATTTTTAATTTGGAATTTATCTTGACAAAGAACATGTGATTAGTTATTTTTTATCAAATATGTATAATTGTGGGAATAACATGTTCAGAGGATTTTCAACCTCCTCATAAGGATGGAATTTTCTTTAGATTCCACAAATCTATTTTATATATTTAAGAGTTTTAGAAGGTATATATTTCAAATCTGTCAGTGCTCTATCCTTTAGATTGCAATTTATCTTAAATTATGTAAAAATTCTGAAATTCAGGAAAAATTGAATTGTCTAATTCTTATGAAAATGAGTGCTTTAAGATATTTTAAGAATCACATGTGTGTATTAAGGACAATTTTAGTTTGGATAAGTATACTTTTCCTAAACTATTATATTATTTTGTGAAGTAACAGCATATTAAAAAAACAGTAATCATAATGATAGTTAACATTTATTAAGCTCTTATTATGTGCCAGACACTGTTTTAAGACCTTAGAAGTATTAATTCATTTAATATTAATAAAAATCCTTTGAGATGGATACTTATTATTATCATCTTCACTTATAGATGAGAAAACTAAGGCACAGAGAAGTTTGAAACTGGCATTAAGTGGCAGAGACAGACACTGAACCCAGCCAGTATGGCTCTAAGAGAAGACTCAAGAACAGTAAATAACACTCTAAACCACTTTTAGTGCTCAAATTCAAGTTCTAGAAACATATATATATGTACACTAGGCTAACATAATTTCCTCTATGATGGATAAAAAGATAGATATTCCAATTTTCGTACTAAACTTGGGTAGGTGGCAATTTAAGAAAATCTAGTTAAATTATATGAAGTCTCTTCTGTCTTATAAGTCTACAGGCAGTTAATGTATAGAGATGTTGTTATTCCAGATATGAAAGGTGAGGGAATAATGAAGTAGGAATAATCAGTAAAATAAATACTTCCATAATTGCAAGTATGAATCCAACTATATTTTACTCATGAATCCAACTATATTTTACAACTTTAAAGATATCTTATATTGTTTTACTTTATTTTAATAGCTGTGTGCCTCAGTAAATAGAAAGTATAGCCAGGAAGATTTACATAGGATGGAAATTAAAATAAGATTTAAAAGAAATTCTGAGAAATGGAAATGATAATACAATAACATTCAAGGAACCAATAAGGCTAGAAAATAATCTGAAATGTACCAAAGCTAAATTTCTGCCCCATCACACAGTACACAACTAGATACTCTTCAATGCCATAAAATATACATCAACATACCATAGTATGAAAAGCCTCTCTGCCTTTTTAAGAAATATTCCCTCTCCCTCTTCCAAAGAAAATGATTATGATCTGAACCAATAGAAGCGTTTGTTTACATACCTCAAACATTCTAGCAGCAGTACATCTCACAAGTGCTGAAGTATGGACAACACCATACCACAAAACAGTTAACAATAACTCATGGTAGGCTGGATTTGCACTGAAAGAAAAAAAATCAATGCTAAAAGTGAGAGCCACATAGTTCTGGTTTAAAACATAAAAAGGTATATTCTTTCATTAAAGTCTATTTTGCCTTACTGGTGTATTGAAAAATACTACATTTTTGAGGAATATTAATGATAAAAATATTGGCAAAACATATAGAATTAGTTTGTATGGTTTAATAGGTTACATCTAAGATTCTTTAAAAAAGGAAGTCACCTTATAAAACTACAAACTTTTAGCATATTCAGGAGTTATACTTTTAGTTTCTCTAAGTACTTGCAATTATGACAGATATTTCAACTCTTTAATAGCATAAAAGTTAAAATTATAAAAAAATAAAGTAAAATAAAATTTTTACTTATGAGAAAGAAACACTGCACTAAGAGCCAGATGGGTAAGTTATAACCTCTGTGGGTTTTAATTTCTGCATCTATAAAAATCTGGGACAATACTGTCCTATTTACATCATATGGTTGTTTGTAGGATCAATAAGGATAACTCAAATCACCTATATGGAAGGGTAAGTTGGCTGTGAAGACTATCCAAATGTGGGACAGTATTATTAATAAACACATAAGTAAAGAATGAGATAAAACTACTTAAGCAGCTAGATGATGTGCTTATGAGGGACTAGGCAAATCAAATGGAATGGAAAAAGGAGCCTAATGAGCTGGCTTTCACTTGGGGCTCCTTTTCCAGTTTTGGGATACTGAATTTTCTTCAAATCTGTACTTGACTTTATTTCTCCAGCTGCTTCAAAGAAGATATGTCTGTATCCTTTCCCTCATTCTTTTATTATAATGCATTGATTACAAAATATTAAGAATGTACAAATAAGAAAAACCAAAAACAAACAAAAAAATCTTAAGTCTCAAAACCAAGAGATTTGGTGTGTATGCCAATCTTTTTAGACTAAAAGTATGTACTCTATAAATCCAATTTTAAAACTTTATGTAGCTTTTAAAAAACTATAAGCTATTATTTTTACCCCAGTTCCACAAAAGAAGCTTTCAGGCTATCAAGAGGAGCATGAGATAATGAAAGCAAGGTCATTACATCTTCTAAGAATCCAATTAACAGCTTTCGGTCTTCTTCCTACAGAGGAAAAAGACTGATAATGAATTTCCACCCAGTCAAGTAGAACTAAAACCGTAATTTCCTAACTATAATTAGAAAATTTTACCAAATAAGGGGGAAATATCCTAATTTGGGAGCATTTTAATTAAAGATATTTATTAAGCATATCTATGATCACAATGGTGTGAGGACAAAGACTATCTTGATTCACAGATTTAGACCCGTGCTGTCCAATATGGTAGCCACTCACCACATGTGGTTACTTATATTTAAACTAAAAAGGAAGTAAAATAAAAGATTCAGTTCCTGAGTTGCACTAGTTACAATTTAAGTTGTTTAACAGCCTCGTGTGGTTAGTGGTTACCTTACTGGACAGCTCAGATACAGATTACTTACATCATTGCACTATTGATTAGATAGTTCTGGTTTAAAACATAACAAGGTATATTCTTTTATTAAAATCTATTTTACCAATTTTACTTCCCGTTAACTATGGCTCTAAATACTTAAATACAAACCACTAAAATAGTTAGCCTCCTAATAGTAGAAAATTGATATCTGAGAAATTATTAGTGGTGAGAAGCTTCACACTTGCTGAAATATAGACCACTGTATTCTTAAAAAACAGTCACACCCTTGACTAAAAAATAATCTTTACTTTTAATCTTTCTTTTACAAACCATTATTTTAATAATCTGAAAAAATATTGCTTTCTTTTTTCTTACGCAGTACTGTATTAAGAAATACGTTAGAAAAAGCAGGTCTACTAAATAGGAAAGTTAAAAAAATAACTGTATGTTAAATTAACCTAAATCTGTAAGGGAGGGAATCTGACATTCTATCAGAAAGTAAATATATGTAGAGTCAGGTATTTTGTCTTTAGGTCTTTATTAGCTCAACAATAAATGGCTTCTGTATATATCAATAGATCCATGAGGAAGACTAGATAACCACCTACCTTTTTTCTACATGGTCAGGTTAATTTAGAATGAGGTACAGATAAGTGATTGACAAAAGTAATGATCAGCATGAACAAAGGATGGACACAGCAGTTTTATAATACACCAGTCTATTTAGGGAAGAACTTAGACACTGACAAACCAGCATCAGAGCTATGTTGGAATATAGATCTCACTCATTTATAGTCGCTTACTATATTAAACAGAGTATCCATAAATTTGGAAGATAAACTGTAAATCTGAAAAAAACAAGTGTGAAATGAGACCTATGAAATATACTTCTAAATGAGCATGGATTCCTTTGATTTGAAAATTTACTATAATACTATTTCTCAGTTTTGAAATTTAATACTACTCATGTATTTGATTCAAAATAGGTTTTGTTTACCAAAGCAATCAGGGCGTGATTAACTCTAACAGAAAATTTGGTTTAGTAAGAAAAATATTAACAGCTGGTGTGGGCAATCTAGGACAGCCACCTCAATTCACATTTTGTAACCAGCAGGAAAGTTCTTATCTCTTTAGATATTTGGATTTCATATAGTGGCTCAAAAAGCATGTCTTTATTCATTTATTCAACAAACCTATACTGAGGGACTACCATGAGGCAAACTTTGTACTTCATTATGCCTTAAAATACCATTTATGGTGAAAACCAACGTACTAACCAACTGCCAGAGCTTAAAAATGAGAGAGAAAAATACTGATATCACACTTGTTATTATGCTGGAAGAGCTTCTAAAATTAAAGAGGAAAATGGTATTCACGCTATTGTGCCTCGTAATATGTGCTAGGACTTAATCTCCATGAATTTAAGAATAACAACAGATACAATCTGTTAAGGTTACATGACGTAAAATATTCTAAACACAGGGATTCTCTGTGTATACATATTATGGAGTAGTCTTAGAAACTAGTGTAGAAAAGTTTAAAAGAATACTGTACTACTTTAACAGAGTTGGAGCTTCTGTTTCAAGGTATCATATGATACTGTAGAACTATATTTTAATATTATAGGATGGTTCAAATCTATTTTGGAAGAAGAGTGCAATAAATATGAACTGCTTTACTCTGAATACAAAAGGTAAAAGAAATTAGGTATTAATCGGGTAAAGTTGGGAAAAAAGATCTTCCTGTTTGCTTCTCACATTCTAATTCCTAAAAATGCTTTATCTTGAGTCCGTATCTTCGCCTCACAGGTGGAACTGCCTCACACTTAAAAATGACTGATGTGCCTTAATAAACATAATATGTTTACTTAAAACAATGTTAAGTAGAGTGAGGTGGTCTGTTATATTGGTGACCACCAATGAACCACATCTCCTGGTTCATGCTCTCATTTATTTCCCTCTTTTTGAATCTGGGCTGGGCCTGTGACTTACTTTAAGCAACAGAATGCAGTAGTAGTGATGTGCTAATTCCAAGCCTAGGCTTTAGCCTAGCAGATTCTGATTTTGCAATTTTGGGAGCCCTGAGCCACCATGTAATGAGTCTGGCTCTGCTGTTCCACAGGCCCTGAGGACAGAGAGAGGCCCTAAGACTACATGGAGACTGAAGCTCAGCCATCCTTGCTGAACCCCCTACCAACCAACCAAGTGAATGCAGCAACACAAGCAACTACCAGCAAGAAGAGATGCTTAGCTGAGCAAAGATCGTGAGCAAATAAAAGAGTTATAATAAGCCTTTACGTTTTGGGGTAATTTATTATGCAGTAACAATTAAGAAAAATAAAGTATTACTAAAACATACCTTACTAAAAATGATGATATAGTGTGCTACAGCATTTTGTAGTTTGCTTCACCTAACACATGTGCTTTGTTGTTTATTAATGAAAAAATTATCAGGAAACACAAAGAAATTACTAAATAAGTGCAATCTAACACCTCTAACAAAATATCAAGAAGCACAGAATCTCTAAATTTATTTGTCCAACAGAGATTTTCCTCAGAGACTATTACTGAAATATGCTCACCACTGTAAATTATTTATTGAATGAAATGAATAAATAAATTTTGTTTTCACTTATGGGTAACATTTTCAATTATAAGCACATTAAAATACATAATATTAGCTATCTTTCTAAACAGAAAGTGCTTTACATTTTCCAGCAAAAGAATTTTTCCCTTACCTGAATATAACACGTAAGGACTCCTGTTGCATAAATAGGGACAGTAGCTTTAGTGAGGACCCCATTTCCTGCTGAGGAATCTAAAATCACAAAAACAATTTAAAAAATCTGAGTATGCTTTAAATGTAAAGCAAAAAGTCATAAGACAAATTATATTTAAAATTAAAACTGGTTACAAAGCTTACAAATAAATATTATTACTTTGAAAAATATTTTGATTAAAACACATATCCACTGGTGGTTGTGAAAATATTATACAACTTAATATGCCATCATCAACTTAATTATGCCATCAGCATAAAGTTTTGATAGATGGGAAAAACTTTAATAACCAAAATGAGATGCTCTACTGTTATTTGCACAGTCAGAAATCAGAGCTTTCTTTAACACTCTCCCAAGTGCCCGTATAAGCAGGTCTTCATAAATTGTCAGGTTTTCAATTTGCAGCATTCAGTAAAATGTAAAGGCACTCAGCTGAAAGGAGGCAGCCAGATACACATTTTAGCTGCTTCCAGATACGAGATACTATTTAGTTTCCAGTGCTAGCCTAGTTCCAGAGCTCCTCCTGCGTCCTGTATAGGGATTTTCAGCCAGACAGAACCCTGATTATTTTCATGGAGTAGGGAGGCTAAGTAAAGCATGGGGAGAGGGGAAAGCATCCAATCACAGGTGAGTGTCCTGTGACTACTGTAACATAAGAGATTTTCTTATGCAGCACACGTAGATGATTTAAAAATAAAAATGTGCCAGAGGTGATATGACAGTTGCTATTTACAGTACCACAGCTCTCACTTATTGATTTTTAGGCACTGTTTTAAGTGCTTTACATTTACTTTTATGTACTCAAACTTTTTAAAATTACTTTTTATCTATTTTTAATATGGTTTTAAATTCTTTTCAGAAAGTAGTACATAAAGAAATTGATTTGAAAAAATGTATTTAACGGTCCTGAAAGAATTTTCAGCAAAAAAGAAAGTTCCATTTTCCTATCAATTCGTATTTGAGGTTTGTTTATTCTCTTGGTAAGGGTAACTTTTTCTTTTGGGGAGTACTGATGTTGGTTGACTGTGACTATGGTAGCTGAGAGGTAAATCTGAGGCTAGGAACATAAGCTTAAGTTGAACTCACAGATACAGACTGTATATACAGTGATTATATACAATAATCACTTCCTATACGAACAGTTAAATATTCACAGCTAACTAATAATTCTAAAACCTATCAGTTTCCAAAAATATATAAATATTCTTCACCAATTTATCATCAGAATTAATAATTAACTAAAGAGATAATACTAACTATTAGGTATTCCAAGCATTAACCCTTTAGAAAGCTATTAAATATAAGCTTTGGGAAGCATTTGTCAAAAAAAAAATCTCATCGACATTTTCAAACTTAAAGGGAATCATTTATTCATTCTCTAACTATCTCTGAGGACAGCCCCAAATGGAGTTTTTCAGATGACTCAATTCAAATCATTAAGGTAGGACTGAGATAAGAATTACCTATACATTCAAAATCAACCAAGTTTAAAAACAAAACAGGGGGGCTATACATTTTTGTTCCTAACATTTTTCACAATTCGTTCCTAAGAAATTAGAAAAATACACATGGACATAAGATCCACACATAAAGGAGTTCTTAGGCCAGTGGTGCTACAACTACACTTCTTATGACAGATAAGTGAAAACTATGAACAGAGGGGCTGGAGCTGCCCATTAAAGCCTATAGTTTCTTTAAAATCTCATGTTTCATTTAAAAAACATATATGTGTATCTTGTATTCCTTCAATTACAATTTGTTTTAAGTTTGAAAAGTTTTAAGTAACTAATTATGAATTAGAGGCTCTTTATTTTTTCCTTTTCAGTATCTCGAATATACTACTTCAACTCTCCAAGGGTACAAGTACTCAGCTTGAGAAGCTCAGCCTTAGGTCAATTTGATTACGGTGAAGGTAGATATTTACAGTCAAATTGACAAAGATTAATCTTACTGCCACCCCATGGGAAGGATATTAGATGTGGCAGAGTTGTAAAACCAAGAATTCCGTAGTATAAATCTTCCTTTTCAATTGTACTTGCTAGTTTATTTATACACTTTACATACAATGAATAAAGTATTTTGCTGGAGTAAAGAGATTCAATTGTTTTTAAAAGTAATAATGAACAAACTTACCAATATTTTCTTCAGACAGTCTTAAAATCTCCTGGAACTGAGGTTTTACCTAAGCAACCCAAAGAAAAGATCCAGAAAGTCTCAAGTTCAAGAGACCAATCAATGGTTAAATAAATAAAATGTTTACTACCACTACTTATTTATTTATTTTGTTTTATAGATTGTTGATTCAAGTAGTCAAAAACATAACAATTCTTAAGAGCCATAGGAAAAAAGAAGAGTTAAGTTACTGAAAACAACACCTTTTAGAGATAAAATATTTAAAAGAATCAACTCACATCAGCAAGTTTTCTGAAGGGTCTTTAGTTTCCTTCACTAAATTAAAATAATTTCCAAGGTGATTTTAAGTGCTTGAAATTACTACCTCCTAAAACTGACCTTGATGTTAGAAAGGGTATTTAGGCAGATATTATATGATTAGAATTATTGAAAAAATTTGCTGTATATAAAAGGAATGAAATTCCATTCATTTAGGGTATTCAATAAGTAACATATTCATCATGTGATATCCACTGGCTTAGGTTAGTCTTTAACTTCTTCAAAATTTAACTTTAAAAATCAAGTACAGAATTTAATTAAAATTTTAAGTTAAAGCAAATGCTTGTTTCAATTTTTTATTTTTAACATTATTGGATTTCAGATTTCAGGCCACTGAAGTCAACCACTTACTGTTAAGTGGTAAAATGAACTCCTAATTTTTTTTGTAAAAAAAGTAAAATAAATAACAGCTACTTCTTTTGGAGATGTCAAACAAATTGTGCCAAGCGTGATTACCAGTAAAATCAAATCATATTTGTTTAATAATTACATGTTAGTGAAAAATGTAAAATGATTTTGTTTCTTCTACAATAACATCAAGCTCTGGTTTTTGTCCTCCTATTGACAGGTCAGGCATATTAATTTACAAATTCAATTTAAACTGAGATGTAGACCACTGTGAAAAGATTAATCTACAGAATCAGACTTATAGAATTAAATGACACTGAAGCAACTTCTTCATTTCACACATGGAAAGATTAAGCACAGATACATTAAATGATTTATCATAGGATACAAACATAACAGGGTCATAACCCATTTTCCGAATTCCATCCAGTCCACTATACCAAACTGTCATGCTCTAAATGTTTCAGTAACTACAGGTTTAATAGTAAAGAGCTAAACAAAATTTTTACCCTTTAAATGTCTTGATTAACATTTGATTATAGCAATGACATCTTTTTATGTTTTTATTAGAGCTCTAAAGAACTGACTTAACAATATGCTATGAAGACAAATGGATTAACAGGATTGAAGAAGAAAGTGGGACCTAAGGACATTCCAATTTAATATCTAAAACTACAGAATAGCCTAGGTAGGCAAATGTGACAGTGATTGAAATATGTAGCATTTATCTCAAGTGTCCATTCTATTCCAAGAGCTTATATCTTGTAGCAAGTATTCTATACAAGCTGCTTTGATTCTATAATCACCTGAAGTTTTGACCAAAGCATGCTGAGCAAATGGCTGCTTCCTGAATCTGTGGTAGATGGTAAAGTACCAGAAGCACATTCAAAGAATCACAGCTGAGTCCCCTAGCTGATACTTCCTATGCTAGAAAGCTTTGAGATATCCACAGTCAGTAGATCTTATAACCAAATCTGGATACAAACTAAGTTTTGGCTAAATCATCTTCTGAAAATGAATAAAGAGAAGAATATTACTGACTAGAATTTTCTTTTCCTATCACAGTTTTCTAAGGTAATAAAAGATAATTTGAATAAAGGAAGGGCTCACGCTTTTATTTACTCTGCTATAGCATTAATTAACACATTACATTTCTATGTCTCTTGCATATAAGAAAACATGGAATACAAGTTTTTACCTTAGTGTTTGTAAAAATTTTGCCAAATGTCCGGCAAAGGCGCCAGAAAAATCTGGAGAATTCATGGACACAGGTAGTTGAAGTAACATTAATTTTGCCAACTATTTCTATAAGCTGTGGCAACCTGAATATGAAAGGAAAGAAAAATAGGCAGGGGTACAAATAAATTATTGTTTCCTTGCCAATTTCTGAAACAATGCAAATCTAACAATATCTTCTGTTCTGCTTTTCATAGCTAGTAAAATTGGAATGCAAAGGAGTTGTTTGGAACCCTTTGCAAAGTCTTCAGTTTATATTCTATAAATTTCTTAAAATAAATTTTAACTGATTGCCATAAAATATATGGAATCTTAATGGTAGGGTTCTAAGTATGGAGTTAATGAGACTCAAATCAATGGAGCTGCTATTTCATACAAGAGCTTGGCTAACATGGCATCATCCACTTCAGCCTCAAAAATGAAAAGTCTGGATGTAGTTTAAAATCCATCACCACTTGTAGACAATAAGGCAGCAGATAGGTCTTCTGACATAATACAGCAGCACCATCTCCATAGATAAATAACTACGTATCTAGTAGTATAAATCTCCTCTCCTAAAGAAATTTACCATAGATGATGCCAAGTTATGTTTTGCAATTTGTTTTTTAATATTTTGTTATATTTTGTCCCTCAGTGCCCAGGCTAAGTATAGTGAGCTACCTTTCATTCAACTGATTGAGATGTACCAAATGAATACGGAGATGGTAACTTACAATTGATTGACAACCCATAGTAAACTCTCCCAGCCTGTTGTACCCTCGTGTTCCAGCTGGTAATCATAAAGTTGTAGCAGTACTGCCAATTGCTCACGACTTCCAATAATAGTAGACACATCTTGAAGAGGCGACATAGGCCGAGGGAACCTAGTCACTATAAAAATTAGAAGCAAAAAATAAATCACATAGAAAATGACAGTTTGGAAAGTTAGCTATTCTGTCAAAAGAAAAGTAAGGTTCTGCCTCCTAATATTTATTTAGCTTATTATAGACTTTAAATATAAAACTAAAATATATTAATTAAACCATTTTTAGAGAAAAATGAAATACAGTTGATCCCTGTACAATCAGGGGTTAATCTGCCTACAACTTATAGTCAGCCCTCTGTATCAGAGGTTCTTCCACATCCACAAATTCAACCAACCACAGACCATGTAGTACTATAGCATTAACTATTGAAAAGTATTCACATATAAGTGGACTTGTACAGTTCAAACTCCTGTTGTTTAAGGATCAACTGTAAATTTTTGTCATATGTGAACAAATTTAGCAAATCTCAAAAATTAGGATTTTATGAGACTAAATAACTAGTAAATGAATATTGTAATGAAAGAGCTTGCCAGTGAAGAGTAAAATTTCACTTAAATTAAAATTGGCCACAAAATAAGATCTCAGCTAAAATATGGATTTGAATTTGGTTTTAAAGAAATAGAAATACTTGTAATTCCACCAGACTGTTTATGTCAAAAACTAATAACTATGATAAAATATTTCCTTCAGGCAGCAAGAAACTAATAGGTTGACAGCAGGGAAAAACTGTTTAATACCAGAGAATAATGACCTAAAATACATTAAAACTTGAGCTGAACAGGCTTCTTAAGTATTTAATCTCCAATATTAAATGATTTATTTAAAAAATGTTCCATAGTTTGATAAACATTAAGTTACTATAAAGTGTTAAAACCAGTGACCAGTAAGATAAAGCAAAATTATTATTAAAAAATGTATTATAAATATTATAACCAGAGTCTCATGTATATACTTTAAAAGTTTTGGAGGAAAAACTGTAAAAATTACTTTTAAAATTATGTAAATAAAACATGAATATACACTAGCATATTGTAAAATTTGAACACATCAATGAAATCTATGATTCTACAGATCATAATTAGATTCCAGGTTATTAAAGAACAGGTCTTAGATGGCTGTTAAGTGAATAATGCTACCAACAGCTCATTAACTGTTGAACAGAAATTCCTAATGGCCTAGCAACTCCTGCATAGAGGTTAACACCCTAAAAAGACACAATTAAGGATGCAGCATTTTCTCAAAACATATTAATGGTGTAATGATAATTATTAAACTTAAGAAAACATGCAATAACTTTAAAAGTGCTCAAAGACAAAATTAAGATGGTATCGTCCTCCTATGCTGCCCAAGGCTTTTAACAATATCTTAAGTACAGATAAAGGTTATCCCTTGCTAGCTGAAGTCTCCTATTTGATATCATAGTACACACACAAACAAACAAATAAATGAATTTAGGTAACATGGTATCCCATACTATCTGAGGTTTCTGCTTGAGTTGTCATTATCTCAACCTAGGAATCAAATAGATTTGGATGGTGAGGGATATCTGTACTTCATATTTCTATATTGTTGAAGCATATCTGATAATTTCAAAAAGGATTATATCATATTGGTCACAATCTGTGATACTATGATGGAATGTATCAATATATTATTCCTTCAAAAATACTGACAAATTATTGAAAAATAGTGGAACAGTTAAAAGTAAATCAGATAATGTCAAGATTTATTACAGGCAAAGTGAGGTCCAAAGATTTAAAGCTAGGTCCAACAGAAGCAAAACAATGTCAAGAAATAAGCAATTACTTGGATAACTCAGTTCTAACAGATAAGCAATCAGAATGGTTCAGGGATCTCAAAACATTATTCTATTTAAAAAGATTTTTAAAAATTTAAGCATCTAACTTGTAACCATACAGAAGAGTCCCCAGAACGCCATTTTAATAGGTATTTTATTGTCAAAAAATAACCACAATTATTCAAATCCAGCAAAATAACAACTGCTATGACTCTTCAATGTATTTCCCTCTCACTAGAATGTAAGCTCTTCATGGCAGAGATATTTGTCTGTTTTGTTTATGAGTGTATCCCAAGTGTTTAAAATAGTGCCTGACATAAATATTAGCTAGTGCTCTGGAATTTTCATTATGTAAGAGAAAACTATTAAATCTTCACTTGTAATAAACTGTATCCCAAATTATACAGATGTACATACAGATAGACACAGAGACATAGATATATAGACTATATATATAGATAGATCTATATATATATATAGATAGATATATAAGGATATAATATTTCCTCATTTATAATAAATGTATTATAACCTACATGTGAGAATAATAACATTTACAGTTACTATTAAAAGTCAGAGGGTCAAATTAAGTCAATAAGAACTTAAAAGATTATTTTTGGCATGATAAAGACATAATCACAAGGAAAGGTCACATAAACACCAGAAGAAATATGTTCAGGATGGTAAAGTAGTTTTGAAAATTTTCTATCTAATCTCTAACATGTGCTTGGCAGGCAATAGGTGACATTTAAGAATTATTTGTTAAATGCATGAATGATAGCAAGTGCTGTGGGTTGAACTGTGGGTCTCGCTTAAAAATTTATATGTTGAAGTCCGAACCCCTAGAACCTCAGAATGTGACCTTATTTGGAAATATTGTTGTTGCAGATATAATTAGATAAGATGAAGTCATACTGGAATAGCGTGGACTTCTAATGCAATATAACTGATCTTATAAAAGGGAAATTTGGACAGGGACAAGTGCATGTGCGTGCACACACACACACATGGAGAACAGAATGTGAAGGTGAAGGCAGAGACTGGGGTGATGTATCTACAAGCCAAAGAACACCAGAGATTGCCAGCAAACCACCAGAAGCGAGGAGAGAGGCATGAAACAGCTTTTCCCTCACAGCCTTCAGAAGGAACCAACTTACTGACAACTTGATCTCAGGCTTCTAGAGAGCTCACTTCAGAACTGTGAAACAATAAATATCTGCTGTTAAAGTACTAAGTTTATGGTACTTCGTTATGCTGGCCCCAGCAGAACAATACAGCAAGACAGAAAGAAAAAGAGAGGGAATTAGAAAGACAGGAAAGTCCCTAGGCAGATGAAGTGTCTTAATGAGTGAAGGGGTAGAACCTAAAGTAGCCAGCTGTGAGCGCTTTATGAAGATTTATCTTAAAAGTTTGAATTTTCATTCTCCTCAATATCATTAAAAAATATTAAACTAACTCTACCCCATCCATTCTCAATTTTCGAAGTAAAACTGGCATTCTAACAGTATACACCATTTTTATGCTGTGCTTTGTGTATTCTTGGACACACTGCTTCATATCCCAAAGATTATAGGTAGCCCAGTTTACTTTACATGAAAACTATAATTCTAAAAACACTGTGTGTTGATTTTCTCAATGTTATAATTCCTTTGTCTATCAGAAGCCCGTAAGAGACACGGCTAATTCACAAATCTGAAAAAGCTGCAAAGGAATCTCATACATAGTAATAATTTGTCTATAGCTGTTTATCCTGGGGGTTAGGTGCAGTGGGGCTACCACGTACCATGGATCAAAGGTCACTTACTAGTTAGCTAGACTTTGAGCTAAGAAAATACTGGCTCTTGCTATCAATTTCATGTATTTCTGAAAATAAATCATATTCTTTTTTTGGAAAAAAAAGAAACTGTGCTGCATATGCTTATATTCCTATCAAGGACATAGCAGGAAAGAGTAAATACATTTACCTTCCCCTACTGAAAATAAGATGAAATAGCTGGGGAAGAAAAAATATAAAGAAAGTGGAAATGAAAAGCTTCATAAACTGGTTCTGGTAACTATTAATTCAGCTCTATTAATGAAAGAAAATGCTTATTTCTGACTTATAACACTGAAAAAAAGGCTATAATAAAAGCCTCTAGATTAAGAATGGAAAGAAAGTACAAATATTATAAAATACTACCACGAGGCTTATCCATAAAAGATGAAGCCACATAGTTCACCCCAGATATCATACAATCTACGACCATGCAGTTCCACACATATAATACATTTTAGTAATTATGCTGTCATATAAAGTGACTTTTACATTTTTAATCAGAAACAATTCTTTGGAAAGCTAAGCTGTTAATATTCTACATCTTCCTTCCATAATTTAAGTTCAGTACCTTCTATCTGTGGCACTTCACCATGAAGCTTGGCTTTGCTGGAGAAAGGTGCGTTCTGTAGCACTAATGCAAAGAGAGATGGGATCAAGGACTGCAAGGCAGACAGATACATGTGGAGCTTATGTTCATCCAGCCCATGCTCTCCTTCCTGAAATATAAGGAGGTGAAAGCTAACTTTAGACTTCTGAGGTTATGTATTTATGATGTTCTTCCTTTCTGTGGCAAACAATAAGACATTTAAGGACGTGTATGTTAGACTCAAAGCATCACACCTAATGGAGATGACCATGAATCTTTTCTGAATTTCTCTGAGTATGAGAAAATGTGAAGTACTAAGGCACTGTGGAAGTAATAGAATCTTTTGTATGGAAAACTTTAGGATGAACATCAGTCATTTCATTTGTATGGAACTTCTTTTACAGGGTTTTTTCTTTTAAGAGGGTCTTATCTTTTGACATTTTATAAGTCAGGTTAAAGAAATTAAAGTGAGCCACAGGAATCATTTTAAACGCTCAACTGCTAAACGAGCAGGAGTACTTGCTATTCCTAACTTCTTTTATAGATTTGGTGACAACTGTATTTGCCAGCATTGGAAGCACTTTAAAATAATTCAATGTATAGATAAAATGTAGGAGAAGAAATGTCAAAAGAAAACAAAAGAAAGAGATAACAGGAAAAAAAAGAGTAAAAGGATCACTATGGTACACAGAAACCAAATATTAAAGTGAAAAATAGAATCATTAGAGAGGAAAGCATTTATTGCTGTTCAAATCCACTTGAGATGTCATTACTATATTATAAATAACAACTGTGTCAGAAATATCAGATATGTTAGTTTTTTACTATCAAGTTCTAAATTAGTTAATTTCTTCATGTAAGAATTACCTTGTGTGCTGAATACTGCAGCTATGTTTAGCAACAATGTGGAATTAGCTGTGTTATGAAATCGAACTAAAAAAAAAAAACAGGTACAGGGCTTCCCTGGTGGTGCAGTGGTTAAGAATCCGCCTGCCAGTGCAGGAGAAATGGGTTCGAGCCCTGGTCCGGGAAGATTCCCACATGCCGCGGAGCAATTAAGCCTGTGTGCCACAACTACAGAGCCTGTGCTCTAAAGCCCGCAAGGCACAACTACTGAGCCGGCGTGCTGCAACTACTGAAGCCCGCACGCCTAGAGCCTGTGCTCCGTAACAAGAGAAGCCACCACAATGAGAAGCCTGCGCACTGCACAAAGAGTAGCCCTGGCTCGCTGCAACTAGAGAAAAGCTCACGCGCAGCAAGGAAGACCCAATGCAGCCAAAAATAAATAAATAAATTTTTATAAAACCCCAAAAAAACAAACAAACAAAAAAACCAGGTATGGATAATTCTCAGATAGAAGGAATGCAAATATTAAAAAAAAATACTTAAAAAAATTCCCTAGGTTTCATAAAAAGGAGTACTTCAGTATAGTTGTCTATTTATAGTTTTTTTAACACCCATTTTAAAATTTATAGAAAAAATAGCCCAATTTTTAAATTAAATGAATACATGTGTATACATATAAGACTATCTACAGAGTAGTTAAAATACATTATGTTAAGAGCCTTTAAAATCTGGGGGTAAAAAGGGCAAGAGTTTGGTTTTAGAGACTGATATCAGATCCTGGTTCTGTCATGTGACAGCTTTGGGACCCTGAGCAAATTACTTAAACACTCAGTTTCCACACAAAAAATAAAATATAATTCAAATGATTATAAGAATGAAATAACATACTTTAAAAAGTATCTACCTTAACGGTACATAATCAATACGCATTAAAGAAATGTTTTTCTTCTAGACTTTAAAAGAGACTTTTAATACAAAAATTAGAACAAGAAGTTTCTATTGTTTCTTCAATTCTTTTACTTGGGAAGAATGGAAAGTTCCCTTTAAAAAGTCAGGACGTGAACTACTGCAGTGAAAAAAAGGTAACGCATTTTGACACTGTATAAATAAGAAAACTTTAGAGACTCATATTTTAGTTATCTCTGCATTCTGGGAACTGATGGTGACACTTTATATAAAATATTTAAGTCTTCAGAAGAGGCTAGGAAGAGGTAGCACTGTGAATAGTATACGAGTTAGTGCCACAAAGGTGCTATTTTAGCTAAAAAAAGGCAGACCATGCTCTTTCTCCTCTAGCTTCAGTCAAGCAAAACTTCCTCAAATCTCCCTTGGCTCCAGACCAATAGAATCTTTAACAGGTAGTTAATTAGAATGTTCACTAAGTGGTACTTTCTGCCTTTGTTCCCCCAACATTCTCTCAAGATGCCTTAGAACACACCTTTTAAATTTCTATTAACTATATAAATAAAGGAAGTATTTACCCTGAGAAGTTTTTCAATCTTGTTCAGCAATGTAGGTATAAGATGAGACTGTAAATTTCCAAGTTCTGTAGTCCAGGCAGCATAAGCTGGTAAAAATACTTGATGTGTTGCACTAACTACTCTTTCTGAAGGGTCACCCAAGGCTGACAGCAACAATTCAAAACCCTGCCAAAAGGAAATAGGCAAAACGTAGATTAAAAAAAAAAAAAAACCTAAAAAACATAATAATACGTAATAAATATACACTGCAGTACATTTAGCAGACATTTTAAGCAAGAAAGAAAACCATTCATAATCCTATCCTTCCCAATTTCTTTAAAGAAAAATGTCATTTATCCGTTGATGGGAAAACCAAAGAGAAAGGGTGGTAACATGGCATGCTTGTTGCCAATTTACCGCCAGAAAGCTGTGTCAGATACTATAAATGAATCAAAGCATCTCCTCCTTGAAATAGCAGAACTGAAACCAGGCAGCCAACTTCAACTGGTTAAAGTTGACACGTCTGCCATCTCTACTATAGATTATAGGATATCTGAATCAGAGATTTGGAATATTATACTATTTGGAATTTTAAAATGAAATAAATGGGATTCGTTCTGAAAAACATACCTGTTGATATTTGTCTGGATCATCAATGTATCCCATAATGATACCAAGGCTTTTGATCACAGCTTCTCTTACCAAATCTGCCTTATCTTCCATTAACATCTGTTGCAACATTGAAAGAACCAAGGAGCTACGGATTTCTTTCTGAAAATAAACAGGAACATGTTTTACTATTTATTTACACTAGCAGCAGAAAAGGATAGAAAATAATGAGATATCCATGTATTCAAAATCTAGATTAAATATATATTAACATGTTGCTATGTTTGCTTCAAGTCCTCATTTTTGAAAGACATAAGACATTAGAGATACAGCTGAAATATCACTCTTCTCCACCCTCTCCCCCTTCCTCCAACTCCCTCTCTAAAGATAACATCTACCCTGAACTTGGTATTAATCATCTCCCAGCATATTTTTGTATTTTTACTAAATATGTGTCAATCCCTCAAACCTTTACAGTGCCCTTTTGGCCAATCAACAGTCAACACTCTGCTATAACAGACAATGACTCTCCTACCACTACCTGTACAACTCAGATAAGAGCACTGACAGTCATAACAATAGGAGGGATTACAAAAATCACTCTGGTAAGCAAAACATTTGCCTGGGGTAGGAGTGTGGAAACATAAAATCCTGGTGTTCTGTTTTCTGAAGAACTGAGAAAAAATATTAAAACAGGATGATGAAACATGAGAGTAAACTTTAAAAGTGCTTAAAAAACTGTGCTGATATTTTCAGATGCTATTTAATATAATGTCAACCACTGTTGTGTCTTAATTTCACACAATTTTTTCCCCATGGTTTTAGCCTAATTAATGTCTGAGGTTAGAATAAAGTGTTACTGTTATACAAATTCTTGCCCTTCCTTCCCTTTTTTTGTACCATTATTATAAGTTGACAAATTTATAAAATTCTTTAAACTTGTTTAAGTTACTTTTACATATAATAGTTAAAATAAAAGGATATGATCATTTTCATAAATTTACAGTGTGATCTGGTATGCAAAGCAAAGTCTTAAAAGACATTTTTAAATGACCTAGCTTTTGTTTTGACTTTTAGAGACAAAAATATATGTAAGTTTAGCAAATTTTGGTTACATTTAGGTTGGTGAATATGCCTTTTGGTACAGCCATGTTTATTTATCCTTTAGGCTAAAATTGCTCCCCCCAATTTTTTTTAAAGTGTATTAAAAGGGCTTTTTGGTTAATATCAGCACAGGCAAAAGGACAGAGGTGAGTAAACTTCAGCTGGGTATTTGCTTTGCAATGATCTAGCCTGAGGTCAACTGTGGCAGTTAGTTTCAGTATGCTAAGGGAACCCACAGGACAAGTCAGGATGCTTTACTCCATTTAAGCCATGACCACACTGAGGTTTTACTGTTACCAGTTACAGTGGGGAACAAGAAAGTGGAGGTCCATGTAGGAAACATTAAGTCCATTATTAATACAGCTTAGCATTCTAGTACTAGGAGCAGTGTGGAACAGTTTCCTTCTTCTTTGATAGCATGTGATGTTCATCTCTGTCTTGGAACAATAAATAATAGGATGCTCAAACTCATTCATGTATCACAACAATAAGATACTTTTCTCTTAAAAGATAGGCAAACATTAAAAATAAAGTGATTATGCCCAGTTGAAGTATGGTAAGATAAGAACTCCAATGCACTGTTGACAGGAGTACAATCTGTGCTATCTTGGTTGGGGGCAATTTAACACTGTCAAAATAAAAAATGCAAATGTTAAAAGCAGCAAGATACACAGGTATTAATGGTTTGTGAAATTTAAAAATGAAGACTCCCTTGTGTACATTTTTAAATTTCACATACTGTTAATATCTCTGTATTTTGCTTCTTTTAACACACAGAGTAATTAATTCTGGGTAAGAAAAATTTAAAGGATGTAAAAATGCAAGCTGGTAACAGGCATAAATTTTTATTCTCTGTAAGTATTAATTAAAAATCATTACCCAAAGATGTAATCTTTGGGGATAATGATTAGGGTCAGGGAAGTCTTTGACTTTCATTTTATTCTTTTCTATACTGCATGAAAATTTATTTTTAACAAAATAAAAAAAATGTTACTGGGAGTGAGACTATGAATTATTCTTTATATTTTTCTGAGTAAAAAACCAAAATTTTTATTTATTTATTTTTAAAATTTATTTTATTTATTATTTTTGGCTGTGTTGGGTCTTTGTTGCGGTGCGCAGGCTTCTCAATGTGGTGGCTTCTCCTGTTGTGGGCCACAGGCTCTAGACGTGTGGGCTTCAGTAGTTGCAGCACATGGGCTCAGTAGTTGTGGCTCGCGGGCTCCAGAGCACAGGCTTGGTAGTTGTGGCGCATGGGCTTTGTTGCTCCACGGCATGTGGGATCTTCCTGGACCAGGGATCGAACCCGTGTCCCCTGCATTGGCAGGTGGATTCTCAACCACTGGGCCACCAGGGAAGCCCCAAAATTTTACTTTTTAAAAAGACAATTGACTATTGGTTTCTCACTCTTCACCAAAGATTATGAGGTAACAGTAAATGCAACATAAACAGCTCCTGTATTATACAATTCCAATTTTTGTACCCCTTTAAAAGAACAATCTTACAGAAAGGACCCTTTAAGGCAGATGTCAGCAAACTTTCTATAATGGGCCAGATGGTATATACTCTTGGCTTTGTGGCCAAAAAGTCTCTGTTGCAGCTATTCAGCTCTGCTGTTGCAGTGTGATAGCGGACACAGACAATACACAGCAAATGGGTGTGCTTGTGTACCAATAAAAGTTTATTTATAAAAATAGGCTGTGGACTAGATTTGGTTCCAGGCTGTATTTTGTCAAGCTCTGCTTTAAACTATGGTTGTTTAAATTAAAATAATTTTTGATGTCACCTCATTTCTCTACCCCTTCTAAGCCCTTGACCTATGGGAAGATACCTAAAAGGGGCACAACAGTGCAGTGGTTCTCAATCTTTTGGTGGCAGGATTCCTTTAGTCATTTAAAAATTAATGAGCACCTCAAACAGCTTTTGTTTGGGTGGGTAATATCTATTGACATTTATCATATCAGAAATAAAATAAGAGAAATTAAAAATGATTAATCATTAAAAACAATAAACTCATTAAAGGTTAACATGAATAATGAAATTATAATTTTAATGAAAATAACTAATCAAAAAATTAGTGAGAAGAATGGTGTTGTTTTATATTTTGTGCGAATCTCATTGATGTCTGACTTAAAAGAAGATAGATCCTCTTAACTGCTCAGCATTCAACTGTGTTGTACTGTTTTGGTTGAAGTATTTGAGAAAATCTGGCCTCACACAGACATATAATTGAAAAAGGGAGAGATATTTTCATAGCCTCTTCTGATGAGAATAGAAGCTGTCAAGCTCACAGTGGTGAATACAAGTTTTCCAAAATTCTTGTTCTCACTTAGAAGTTCCAGTTTTATCACTGGCAATGAATGCTGTCTACTTGTTTTCCTTGAAATGACAGGTTCCATTTCATTCACTTTCATGAAAATGTCTGTCAAAATCCCAAGTTTGAATAACCACAGCTTTTTTTAGTGGTCTGTCAACTAAAACTGGTTTAGCTTACAACTCGAGTGCTTTTCCTGAAACAGCCATCATAGTTCAGAATGCAGCAAAAGGGCTTGATATGAGTATCTTCCATTTTATTACACAGAATATTAAAATGATGCATACTTAGGGTCAAAATTTAGTAGAATTAATAATTTTACTGATTCACCAAGCTTATTTTTAAGTGAAACTGACTTTTTCTGCGAGTGCATGGCAGTGAAGAATACAATCATTATCTGTCTATTTGGGTGTCACTGCCTTGATCAGTGATAATGCACTGACATTGTTGCTCATTACAGCTTTTGCACTAAGAGTGTAAATGTCAACACAGAGAAAAAGTCAAAAAATGTTTCAATATTCTCATGAAAATAATTTTCATCTCATGGGACCCCCAGGGTCCTCAGACCACACTTCGAGAATTGCTGATGAGGTTTAATATATTTATACTCATGCAAAATCAATGGTTAATGTACCTATCTGTCTGCAGTGCCATATGGTGTCAATGTGAGCCTTCTCTTTTTGGCTCATCTTTTTCCTTTGTTAGGACAGAATTTGGATTCAACTGTATAATTACACACCTGAAAAAAAGGTTTCTCTATTGTTACAAAAGGAAGAAAAAGGTTTTTAAGAAAAAATTACAATTCTTACAGGAAGGTAAGGTGCCAGTGCTCCACAAGATTCCGCCACAAGCAATCTTCTTTCTGGGTATTTGTGATTAATCTAGAGTAAAAAATAAATAAACCAAGCATAAACAACATACCCTCCCTTCCTCCAATAGAGAATTATTTTTCACCATAAATCCTGTTAGGAATGCAATAAAGCTTCTTTCTTTTCCACTTCGGGGATCCCTATACCTGGATCAGGATTAAGGGAATCAGGGAGAGCCTAAAAAATGAGGTCACAGGGGTTACCTGTTAAAGAGAAAGAAGATAAAGCAAAGATGAAAATATGGCAAGGTGTCTAGAGATTGTGGGCTTGCCCAAGACTAAGCTGTCCTTAGGATGTCAGGAGCAACCTTCTCCTTCCCTAGCAACATTAGTATATTTTTAAATTTGGAAAACCCAGCTTCTAGATATTTACTGATACAGTCTACAATATGTGCCAGGAATGATTCCTCCATCCTCTTTTTTTACCTCAGGGATTAGGACGTAAATTAATCGATGATTTAACCAGAGCCCTTGACTGGTGTTATGATTTTGTTTTTAAAGTAAGCAGACGTCAATTCATTCCCGTTTGCATATGCAAGATGATGGGGTTTTGCTATTGTAATGACTACACTGAACCATAACAAAAAATAACAAAAACAAAAAAATGACACATACTGGGTTTTGTTCCCATATGTCTTCTTCATAGAATATAAATCTTTCTTTGACTGGAAAAGAAGTGTATCTGTTCTCATATTCCCATATGAAAAGGTGACATAATTCATTAATGTATTGGATGCCTAAAATTAAGAAAAGAAATTATGTAGCAATCTATTGGGCAACAAACTGGAGGTAGGCGGCTAGATAGATCACCAATATCCATGTTTATTCAGGTTACAGAAGAGGTGGTGGTAGAGACGATGGTAACTGACATCTCTGAATAAAATTTAATCCAGAAATAGTAACCTCAAAACAAAATGGTTTGAATGTCATAGTATGCAATATGTAAACTTCGATTTTACTTTCCTTTAGTCTAGCAAAATGAGTCTCAAAATTAAATGTACAAACAATCAACTGTATTCCTATATATTGGTGATAAACAGAAAGTTTAAAAAATTCTATTTACAATAGTATTAAAAAGAATAAAATACTCAGGAATAAATTTTAAAAGTGCATAAGTGATATTCTGAGAACTATAAAACATTACTGAAAGAAATTTTAAAAGACCTAAATAAATGGAACGACATCCTAAATTCATGGATTGAAAGGCTATTAGGATGGCAACATTCTCCAAATTGATCTACAGATTCAACACAATCCCTATAAAATTTCAGCTGGCTTCTTTGCAGAAACTGACAGGCTGATCTTAAAATTCATACAGAAATTCAAGGGACCCAGAATTCCTAAAACAATCTTTAAGTACAAGAACCAATTCAAGGGGTTGGGGTTTCTTTGGGGGGTGATAAAATTCTTCTAAAATTGACTGTGGTGATGGTTGTGTAGCTCTGTGACTACAAAAACCACTGAATTGTACAGTTTAAATAGATGAATTGTATGCTCTCTGAATTACATCTCAATAAAAGTTAAAAGAAGAAAATGGAAAAAACTATTTTAAAATTGCATATACATATGTATAATTGTACAGAATTGTAAATTCAAAGTTGTTTCCAAGTTAATTTGACTTTTCAGTGGTTACAGCCTAACCTTAAATTAGTATGCACTATAATCTCTAGATGACATATGGATTGTCAGAGATAATATGGATATATATAATGTTCCCTTTTAAATAATGAATCTAGATACGACTCCACTAAATTCTAAAGAAAAAAATGAATACTCAAAGAAAATGGGAACAGAATTCTAAAAGACCATAAACTTTAGTGATATTCCAGAGGCTAATAATTTTTCTTAAGAATAAGTGACAAAGCTAGTATAAATAAGGCCATGCAATTTGTCTTCATAAGTAAGAAATCCATCTTTTTAAGATGGAAGAATAAGTTACTTAATGACCTAAATATGGAATCTAGAAAGTCAAAGATTCTGAGTTCTAGCGAGGACTGGAATATTACAATTCAACATAAAACCAGAAGTATTGTTAGTAAACAGTGAGTTGAAATATAAATATATATAAACCTCCTACATCAAAGGTTTACACTTTATATTCTGTATATACTTATAATATATACAAGTATACAATATATACAGATACGATTTCTATTATCTACCTACCTACCTACACATACACACAACCTCTTGCTTTCCCTTGAACTCATTAGTTTGTATACTTTTCATATTTTGTATCTCACTTGATTCAGATCCTTGAACTCAGCAATTTTTGTATTTTGTCTCATTGGATTCAGATTCTTGTCTAAACACCCCTTTCTCAGAGATTCCTTCTCTGACCACCCTTTCTAAAACAGTACTCCCTATCACTCTCTAACCCTTAGCCTACCTTTTTTTTCTTCATAGTTTATAAATTACTAGACATCGTTTCATTTATTTGTTTACTCTTACCTCTCCACTAGGATGTCATTGTCTTTTATTCACCACTGTATCCCTAGTGACTACAACAGTACCTGGCAGTGGAAATAGTGTTAAGTATTTGTTGGAAGAACGAATAAAGCAAAGCAACCCAGAGCTTTCTTAAGGACTATTAAATCACTGTGCTGGGTTATAGAAACAGTAGCATAATTTATATCCCACATATTTCCTAATAGCATTTTTAAAAGATAATATGAACATTTATAATAAATTAGAATACAATAGCTAGGGAAAACCCAGTACAGTTATTTACCTGTTCCCAACACTGTGGTAAAAGTTCAGCTTCTACACGTGTTGGACCAACATGACGTGCAAATGCCACACAACCCGTCAGTATCATCTGCCTGAAAGATAATACAGATGAATAAAGATTCGTATTTGCACAGAAAGCACAACTAGGACAAAGGGTTAAAAAGAGTCAGCTCTAATTAACATGAAGTACAATATTTTTGCACAATTTGTACAATATTTTTGTACAAATTCAACTTTTCACAATGGACAGGCTGCCACCATCCAGCAGTGGCAAAACCATTTGTGAGAGATGTTGTGAAGGGATTCTCTACTGGTGTGAAGCTGAATCTCATAACCTCCTAAGTTAACTTCCCACATATACATTCTGAGAGTATATGTTTAAAGCTTCAGTTTCTAATGAATTTCAGTTTCTAGCTACTAAAACAATCAGTGATTATTTTCCCAGTATTTCTATAATTAAAAACTACGATGTCATATTAGTAAAATGATATTTCTTTTTTTATTTAAAAAATTTAAAATTTTTACTTGAAGTATAGCTGATTTAAACTTATTTATTTATTTATTTTTAGTTGCATTGGGTCTTTGTTGCTGCACGTGGGCTTTCTCTAGTTGCGGCGAGTGGGGGCTGCTCTTCGTTGTGGCGCGCAGGCTTCTCACTGCGGTGGCTTCTCTTATTGCGGAGCACGGGCTCTAGGTGCAGGGCTTCAGTAGTCATGGCTCCCGCACTCTAGAGCACAGGCTCAGTACTTGCGGTGCACGGGTTTAGTTGCTCCGTGGCATGTGGGATCTTCCCGGACCAGGGCTCCGACCCGTGTCCCCTGCATTGGCAGGTGGGTTCTTAACCACTGAGCCACCAGGGAAGCCCAAAATGATATTTCTTAAATGAGAATTTTTGGTATTGCACCCAAGATAACTGTGGTAGGCAGCTTCTGACATGGCTCCTAATGAGGTCCATCTCCTGATATTCATGCCCTTGAGTAATCCCATCTCCTTGAGTGTAGACTGGACCCAATGATTTGCTTCTAACGAAAAGAATAATGGCCAAAGTGATGGTATGTCACTTAGGAGATCAGATTACAAAAGCCTGTGATACCCATCTTGTGAGACACTCTCTTCTACCTTCTCAGCTGGCAGGCTTTGATGAAGACACTGCTATGTTGGACAGTTTCATGTGGCTAGAAACTAAAGGCAACTTCTGGCCAAAAGCCAGTGAGGAACCGAGTTCCCCAGTCCAAAGATCCATAAGAAACTGAATCCTGTCAACGACAAAGCTTAGAAGCAAATCCTTCCCCCATGGACCTTGAGGTGGCTATAGCCGCAGCCAACACCTTGACTACAGCTTTATAAGAGACCCTGAAGAAGAAGACCCAGATAAACTGACTCACATAAACTGTGTTATTTTAAACCACTTTCTTTTGGGGTAATTTGTTATGAAATAATATATAAATAACTAATGTGATAATTTCATTTGAATTGATAGATTTATAATTTAAAATTTTAAATAAGACTTTTCACTCTTCAGAATGAAGTTCCATTTAAAATGACTCTGAAAGGCAGAATTGCAAGTTTTTTTACTTTTGATTGACTATGACTTCAAAACAGTAAAACCTGATTTAAAAAAAAAAGTATGTTTTCCATAGATGTTTCAAAGTAGCCAACTTTAAGGAAAACCAAAATAGAATGTTTAATTCATACTAATTATAAAAGCCCAGGCATTACTCATTGCTATTTCTCAAAATACATCAATTTAACTTAAACTGAATAATGACCTTACATTTCTATTTAGTTCAGCCAAGTTAGCTACAACTGTTCTCTCAGGCTGAGGAGAATAATAACAGACAAAAAGCATCTGGACAATGAGAAGGGAAATGTTGAGCCAATAAGTCTTCATTGTATATTGCAGCTTCTCCTCACCATAACCTTGTAATTTTTATCTATCTGATTTCCCTTTATATCATTGTCTTCTATGCCTGTTTCTCAACTTTTCTTTTGTTTTTCTATTTTCTCCTACTTTAGGAAGGCAAATAAAGTGAATAAAAGAAAAATAGAAAAAGAAATTCCCAAGCTTTAAGACAACACGTTAGCTGCCTGTTCCCACTGAAAATTTCCAAATGTCTGATCATTTTTACCCCCATAGTATATTAAAATAATGAGAAATTATATATGTACGTTCCAGAAAAATTTGATAATTATAGTAAATGAACTTTGGTGAAATTTAAGCATTTCAAACACACATAAGAAGTATATACTTATATAAGAGCTTCATGTAAAATGACTTTAAATAATGAGTCACCATCACTATACTAAAGATGTACAAACTTGTTCAAAAAATGTTAGTCCCCTCAAAACAAACTTCTTAGTCAGCAGAGTTAAGATTCAAAATTCTAAAAAACAGGACAGTTTTGAAAGACATTTGAAAACAGAAAAGATCAGACGGTCTACAGATTATTAACAGCACTGGAAACAGGCTCCTGTGATAGGAAAAATAAACACTGTTCCTACTTGTAGAAAATCATAGGATAGGAATTATTTGACACAGGTAGAAATATGGTGTTAGTTATGGCTGTCAGCATAGAACTGCCAAAATGCACTACTATCGCTCATAAAATTAAGTTTCTCTTAGGATGCAAGGAAGCTTGAGATTCATTAAGTAAAGTAACAACTGATTATATGTCAAACATATCATGCTAACTTAAAATTTTTGCTTTGTTAGTTTGTTATTCATATATATAGTTAATAAATTGATTAGTTTATTTTAATAAATAACTTTGTTTCTGTAAGGTGAAAGATTTAAGTGTGGAAATGAGTGTTTCAATCCTGACATATCTTGACCTGAAGTAAGGCTATAGGTACTTTTGGCCACCAGGCGGCAGCTGTTAGCTTTACATGCAGAGTCTATGAAAACAGCCTATGTAGAACTAGAGGTTGCCTTGCAAATCTAAAAATGACAATGTAATAAGTGGTATTTAATTGTTAACTAACTTACCAAGATAGGGAATAGTATTTTTCAAGGAGAAAATAAAATATTAATTTTCCTATATAGCACCATCGAATTGTCCTTAGAAAATTTTCAGTTTGCAATGATTGGAACTTGATTGAATTTCCCTTATTTCCATTTGACTAGCATGTAGATTAATCTTGACTGGATCCTGGAAAAACATGTTTCTCTGCTTGCTCAGGTATATTTTGGTAAGGGTAGGAAAGAGATATATGCTTATAGAGTTTTAAAGTCTACATGACTTTTTGTTCTCATAGTGGAGAGATTCCTTGTGTTTAAAATTTTGAGCTTCATTTGTCTTATGGTTCACTTTTATGATTTTCCAACATTCTCAGAAGAGGTAAAAACTGTAACAGTCAGTAAAACAAGTACTGAAATTATACAAAGTTACCTAATCATAATGTATAATTCTATTTTTTGCAAAAGTATAAGCAAAAATTATTTATTAAGATAGAAAATTACTATGTAGAAAAACATTTCAATAGCTCAATCTTATCCAAATGGTGCTTAGTCTACCTACCCATCCACTGAGATGTTTTGTTCACAGTCACACTTGCACAGCTTCACCTAGTATTTAAAGGTCTTACCTTCTGAGGCAGACCTCTATCACTGTTGCTTGACCAAAACCCATTCCCCTTTCTTCCAGAGAGTCTCTCGATGTGTGTCCCATCCCCCCCCCCCACCATCAGGTATAACTCATTTCCCCATTCAGGCATCCTTGATTGTGGGTATTTGACTCAGGACTAACCAAAACACTGTATCCCTTTAGCCACACAGAAACTGCTTTACTGATAGCTCAGTGATGCAGACATTCATAATATAAATATTTTATTTCTTGTAAAGCATAACCATGAAGAGGCCATGCTGTATCTAGTTCATCTGTGGGAAAAAGGGGAAATATTTAGTTCCTGGAAATCAAATGTGAAAGATAAAAGCAAAGAAATATTGGAATTAGAAATCCAAAGGTAACTAACACAAAAGTGTACAAATTCAACATGAGTAGTTGGAATGACAAGAATGAAAACACTGCAGGGCACTGTGAACAAGGTGTTTCCTCTGTTTATTAAAATAGATATGAGAAAGAAAAGATGGCATTTATATTAAAATGCTAATCATGATGCCAAATTAATAAGTCAACATTATACTTATTTACCAAAGAAGTGGTCATACCCACCTTTGCTCATCATCTGGTCTCTTGATCAAATTGAAAAGTATGTGGAGAAGCTGATCTCTCTCTTTAGGCTCAGGATGTAGGCAGGCTGTACACAATATGAGGGGGATCAACTCCTAAAGAAATATGAAGGTGGAAAAAGTCAAAGTAAAAATGCATTGCAGAATATTCTTTTTTTCCCCAATGTATTCTTAAATGGACATTTAAAATGAAATAAACCTCAGCGTATATAGGAGCAAATTTTAACTTTGTAAGACTGATAATTCAAGAGAAAACACTGAAACATATATTTTTATGTTGGTTGTGCAGAAGATGCAGATCACAACGTAATAAAGTAACTTAAAATTCAAATAACCTTGTTTTCTTATCCAATACTTCCCAAGGGTCTATTAGTTTTTAAACTAAATAACATTCTATCTTACTATAAGCTGATATAGTTTTAATTTTGCGGGTTTTTTGGGGGTTTTTTTTGTTTGTTTTTTTGCGGTACGTGGGCCTCTCACTGTTGTGGCCTCCCCCGTTGTGGAGCACAGGCTCCGGACGCGCAGGCCCAGCGGCCATGGCTCACGGGCCCAGCTGCTCTGAGGCATGTGGGATCTTCCTGGACCGGAGCACGAACCCGTGTCCCCTGCATCGGCAGGCGGATTCTCAACCACTGCACAACCAGGGAAGTCCAGTAGTTTTAATTTTGAAAGTGTTTTTAAACAAACACTTGCAGAAGTTAACTATACTTTAAAACTTAAAATGATAACAGAAAATAAAGACAACTTGTCCCACTTCCATAAGCACAATATAATCTTTCTTAAGATTAGATATAATTAATAATTTTGTACCCTTAGCACCTAACCTAGTGGCTAATTTTAAAGACCATTTCCACAGGTGTTGAATGCTCTCAGTACAACTACAAAATGTTAGTAGAAATGCTTTATGCTGAAATGAAAATTTTTAACAATATTTTGTTTGTTGCACTTTCAACATGCAGAGGTAAATTCAATATTTTCAAGGAAAGTAATAGACAAAAGTTTATTTCTCTCTTCCAAAGAAGTATTTGAAAATTAAAGTTGTTTCCCATTTTAATTAAATTAAGACTAAATTCTAAAATATATTCAAAGGATATTAATGTTTTTCATTTTTGGAATAGATTTTCAAATCTAATGAAATAAAAGTCCAAAAGTGATAAAATATTTTTGGAGAGAAATCCTTTAACTTACTTTGCAGATATTTTAAAGAAATCACTATGATGTAATAAAAAGGGTAGAATGATTACTCCCATTTCTTTTTCCCATCTGCCTCCCTACCCACCAAAAAGTACTAGCAGATTTAAAATAGGAATTGATCACTGCATACTAATACATGGTACCTTGAAGAAAAGTCTACATTCTAGGAGAAGTATCTTCCTATTTTGAAGATGCTCCCTTAGAAACAGATGATATGCTTTTTAGAGGAGTTGAGACTGAAACTTAAAGGCGTGACTAGAAGTCCTTTCCATTATTTCTAACATCTTTATATATTACGCTAAAATTATAATTACTCGGTATAATTCTAAATTGAAAGTACAAAGATGTAGATACGAAGAGCTAAGAATAAATCTGAGAAGCAAAAAGAAATTTAAAACATTTATTCTGCCATCTTTCTTTTTAGGCACCTCTGTACATTTTAGATTAGTGAATAACTGAAAAGCAAAAGAAATAAAAAATAATTAGGGAAAACAATTTTGCACTGGGAACGGAACAGTATGCGTATGGATCCTATATTGTTATATAATGCTTCCACAGATGCTTAATATGTTGCTTGATGGGTAAGTCTTGACTTTGGAGGAGAAAATAAACAACCTTTTATAAAATATTAGGGTAGAAGACCATTCATATCAAGGATCCTTAAGGATTCCATTGAGGCTGCTAGGAGCCAATGGTACTAATAAGAGGACTAAGACTGCACATCAGCATATCACACTGAGAGTAGAACTTTAAGGATGAAAAAGTAGTTATTCTAGAAGGCACTAACAAAAAGAGAAAATATTTTAATGCCTGAAAATCAAAAAGACCCTAAATATTTTATTTGTACTTTCCCCTCATGTCAGACCTTTGTTTCCCATGGGTTTTCTTGCTTCCTCATAACCCTTCTTCCTGCTTTCCAATCATCTCCAAATATACGCTCTTACATTATATTATTCCATTCTCTTCCTATTGTATTACTCTTTTAAAAAATAAAGTTATGAAATGTAGGTAAGATATTTGTTATAACTGCAAATACATGCATATACACTCTGTTTAAAATATAGAATAAATAGCTTCTTTATCTCCATAACAAGTATACCAAAATAGCTGTTGTTGTTTACTTTTTGTGCCTCACATTTTCTTTTCCTTTTCTCTTTATTTTAAAATCATGAGGCTTAGTGATTCTTAATCGAAGAGGAAGTTTATGTGATACAGTAATATAAAGAATCTTTTAACTGGAATATGGCTATAGATGTGCTAAACCGAGAACCCTGAACTTGGAGGAGCTAGAAGAGCTCCTGCCTTAATACTTAGTACCAAAGAACCTAATGAAAACCACGAATTTCTCTGATTTTTAGTTTCCTCAAGTGAAACATATAGGAATTAATTATGATTAGTGCAGAAATCAAAAATTCTTTATATATATCTTTACATATATTTCTGTATTTTTCTTATCTATGGCTAATGGGATTGTTAATTTTTCCTTCTGAGATCAAAGTTGGCCTCAAAAAGCCTTCTCAACACAGCAGCCATTACCAACCAATCCAAACTGACACATGGGAGCAAAACGATTTGTCAGTCCTTGTCTCCTTGAACTCTAAAATTATGCTCAGTCACAGTTAGTAATAATTTATATTGCCATCTGTTGTTTTTTTTTTTTTGCCATCTGTTTTTATTTATTGCTGGCTAAATCAACAAATATGGGAAGTCATTGCAAATAAGTTTTGGTTGATAGCTTATGGCAAGGAGAACTGGGTACAGCCTGGCACATTAATGGCTATGGCAGTTATAACCCAGTGTATAAAGTATGCCAGATGGTCTCTTCTTACAGCAACACTGAGCTGAGAAGAGGCCCAGAAAGTGATGGTAGAAAAAAGTGGAAAGTGTAGTCTGTTTGTGATACAGCCATCAAGGATTTTAATTGCTAAGTTCTGACTAGCTCCAAATATCCTAATTTCCTCTTCCTCTATCATTCATTTATTTATTCACAACTTCTATTTGTACCATTCCTGAAATAATGAATTCTGTGTTAAGTGCGTATCTGCTGTGCTGTATATCACTTATTTATTGTGAATTCACCTTTTTCAAGCCTCTGAAGTACTAATTCATCCATTTAAGACCCTATTTACCATTTTCACACTAAAAACGACCCTTGAACAACACGGTTTTGTACTGTGTGGGTCCACTTATGTGCAGATTTTTTCCCTTAAGTATGTATTACAGTAGTACACAATCTGTGGTTGGCTGAATGAAAAGTTATACTGGGATATTGAACTGTGTGTGGGTCAGCACCCATAACCTCTGCATTGTTCAAGGAAGGGTCAACTGTATTTATAAATTTATAGATTTGAATCAATATTCTCCCTTTGGTATCATCTCTCCAACTGATGAAGTCCAGTGTTTAAAAAACTTTCCTTATAATTATAAATAAAACATTTAAAAAATGGTGGCTAAATTTTCTTCAGAAAACAATGTGATAGTGGTTTTGAAAATGTCTTTGAATAATAACCATGGTAAAATAATACTTATAGCTTTGGTAACATTATATCCAAAAAGAATCCCTTGCCCCGCCCATAAAAATGTTATTGTCTCCATATTTCAAGGCAACAGAAATTTTAAATACTTTCAAACATACTTTAGCACCTGATAGTACTCAATTAATGTGTATTGAAGTGAAATACAAAACTGATCTACTGACCATTAGAGAGGAAATCAGTGTAGTAATCCTATTGCAGAAGGTATTCCAGTACCTTATTACCACAATACTAGAAAACATATTTCCAAGGCCTATAGAATTCATTAACCTAAAGACTTAGTAATTTGCACTTTACTCAAGTAAATGACTTTTGCTTTAACTATTTTGATTTTTCCAATTTTAACAACAATGCTAGTTCTCTCTATATGAAAGCTCTTCCACTCTTCCTATGAAATTTTGTACAGAATTAAAGAGGAAAGGCTTCCAGGATTTTCCTTTCAGTTTTCTTTTTTTTAATATTTATTTATTTTATTTATTTATTTTCTTTTGGCTATGTTGGGTCTTAGAGTACGCGGGGTCTTCGTTGAAGCGTGCAGGATCTTTCGTTGCAGTTCAGGCTCTTCGTTGTGGTGTGCAGGTTCTTCTGTCTCTAGTTGTGGCGAACGGGCTCCAGAGCGCATGGGCTCTGCAGTTTGCAGCACATGGGCTCTCTGGTTGAGGCGCGCGAGCTCGGTAGTTGTGGCGCTTGGGCTTAGTTGCCCCGAGGCATGTGGGATCTTAGTTCCCCAACCAGGGATCAAACCGCGTCCCCTGCATTGGAAGGCGGATTCTTTACCACTGGACCACCAGGGAAGTCCCTTCTTTTCAGTTTTACAAGTAAACCAAAATAACTTCTAATAATAATAAAGAAATCACTTTCAAGTAAGATTAGTGTGTGTTCAGACTATAAAAACAGAAGGAAAAAGAAGTACCTAAACAGGATCTAAAACAATGTGAGTGATCAGATGTTAAAGGGGAAAGAAATGAAGTAGGAAATGAGATCAGGCAAATTTTAAAAGTAAAAAAAAAAAAAAGCATGGATATGTTGATAAGATAATGGCTCCAAAATCTGAAAGGAATCTAAACCATAAAAAGAAGTATTGCATTTAGATCAGATGCCAAGGAAGAAATGTTTGAGTACTTCAGGTCAAGAAGCAAAATTCTATAGTTCTAGAAAGGTGACGTTAGTCCAATTAATTATAGTTCACTGCTTGTCCTCACTGTTCCACTGAAATTATTTCCTATAACCCAAGCTTCGTTAAAAATTTTAGACAGGGGACGTCCCTGGTGGTGCAGTGGTTAAAAATCCACCTGCCAATTCTGGGGACACGGGTTGGAGCCCTGGTCCGGGAAGATCCCACATGCTGCAGCGCAACTAAGCCCGTGCGCCACAACTACTGAGCCTGTGCTCTAGAGCCCGCGAACAACTACTGAAGCCCGTGTGCCACAACTACTGAAGCCCATGCACCTAGAGCCCATGCTCCATAACAACAGGAACCACCGCAATGCGAAGCCCGTGCACCGCAACAAAGAGTAGCCCCTGCTTGCCGCAACTACAGAAAGCCCGCATGCAGCAACAAAGACCCAACATAGTCAAAAAATTAATTAATTAAAAATTTTAGATAACTGTTATTAAATTTTTTTACATCTAGTCTTTTGCCTATGGATTAAGCAATAATGAATTATAATTTAAATTCAAGTACTGACAAGTGTACATCCTCTGATTTAGATTTTCAGTTGAAATTTGTCAGGATGTTGACAATAACATGTAAAGAAAAAACATAAAGAACAAACATTGCAAAGACTCACATAAGGAAAAGAAAAGATTACTCACCTCTGGAAAAGTTTTACACTTCAAGGGCTGCTAAAATATCTATTTGTAGAATTATTAATATCTATAATTCCTGGGGCTCAGCCTTTAGGAAGCCTAACTGAAATACTTAAGTGACTTTCAAACTCTGATACTGCTAAAGAGCATGTGATTTACTCCAAAAATTACAAGATACACACACACACACACACACACACACAGAGTCTACATGGGTAAAGAAGATGGACCAAGCTTATGTACTTTACTGTACTATCTACTTTACTTGTACTACTATATTACTCTCATACAGTTGTAATTATCTGGGGCTATTATTACATGTAAGTTAAAAATTTACCATGGAGTAACCACGAATGGCAATGTAAAAGAGCAAAGTTTAGTTTCTCAGAAGATGAGCAAGTCTTTAGAGGAACTAGCTACTTTTAAGTCTTTTAGGAAATTGGTGTTCTCCTTTACCTTTTTTCTTTTTATAGCTTTAATGATATATATTTTATATATCATGAAACTCATCCGTTTCAAGTGTACATTCAGCGGTTTTTTTCCAGTATATTCAGTGTTGTGCAACCATCCCCAATCTAATTTTGGAACATCCTACAAAGAAAGCTTGGACTCATTTTCCATTTCACCTTGCTGCACCCCCATTCCAGGCCCAGGCTTCTCCTTTGCTTTTCTAATTTAGCTAGCTGACGACATATATTTCCTTGCCATAGAATAAAAATGAACATTAAATTTAGATGTATTATTTTAAAATGCTTTTAGAAGTAATTCTTTAAGAAATCTTATTTTAAATTACAGAATTTCCCTTTCAAATGCATTTAAAGCAGAAATTGTGAAAAATCAACTTCTTTAGCCTATTTTACTATATACATATATCAAATGACAAATATATTTACTTTGTAATTTGGTTTGAAAGATACAAGTTCCTCAACCAATCCATTAATGTGAACTACTATATAGAAAATCAGTTCATTATTTTATTTTTTTTTCCCAAAATGAACAGGCAAAAAAGTCTTTTAAAATACAAGCTTGTAAAAAGAGATTGTCACGGGCTTCCCTGGTGGCGCAGTGGTTGAGAGTCTGCCTGCCGATGCAGGGGACATGGGTTTGGGCCCGTGTCCGGGAGGATCCCACATGCCGCGGAGCGGCTGGGCCCGTGAGCCATGGCCGCTGAGCCTGCACGTCCGGAGCCTGTGCTCCGCAACGGGAGAGGCCACACCAGTGAGAGGCCCGCATACGGCAAAAAAAAAAAAAAAAAAAAAAAGAGAGATTATCACTACTTCGCAGAACATAGGAGAAAAAATTTTTTTCACTTTTTATCATCTCTGAAATTGGGATGCACCTTACAATGGGCAGCTTATCATAAATTAATTGGAATTCTTATTTCTTAAAGGTACATAATTGTTACACTCAATGGTATCTTAAATTTGAAAATACGGTATGTTGAATTTGGAAAATGCTATAATTGTGCCCTGAAGGTTAAGTGAGGTTGCGATTTTTCTTTTAAAAAACAAAAACAAATAACACTAATATCTATAGTCACTATACTTTCCACTTTTATACAACATAAAGTTTAATTTATTAGACAGTTTTAATTAACCTTTATGTCACTCCATTTAAAATAGTGGGTTATAAAGTCAACTGAGTGGGTCACAAAGAGCTTCTTTTTCTTTTTTATTGTTTACTTAGGTATATTCTTTAGTGCTTTAAAATATTTATAAAATCCTCTTTGATACTATCTTCTAACTTTTTGTAATAAAGGCAAGACTTGATTTGTAACACTTTTCTTTTAATTACATGTGTAATTATATACTGGCACATGATGTAAAATATCTTCCTTACTGACAGTGTAGACAATAAAGCTTGAAATACCTAATTTAAAACGTATTTAAAAGACAATAGAAGACTAGATATTATGCAGTCTTGAGAATGAGAAAGCTCTTTATCTACTGACATAGAAAGATACAAAAATATGTTACATGGAAAAAAAGCAAAGTGCAAAATAGTGCATAGAGTATGGTAGCATTTGCATAATTCATGGAGAGATCATATATTTGAGTTTCCTTATACATGCAGAAAATACCTCTGAAAGAATACAAAACAGCTCCAATAATAGTTGGAGACTTCCATACCCCAGTTTTGATAATGGACAGAATATCTAGACGAAAGATCAGTAAGGAAATAGAGGACTTCAAACAATGTAAAACAATTAGACCTAATAGACATATATAGACCACTATAGATGACAACAGCAGAATATATATTATTTTCAGGTGCACATGGAACATTCTCAAGGAGAGAACATATGTTAGGCTACAGACAATTCTTGGTAAGTTTTTAAAGATTAAAATCACACAAAGAACCTTCTCCAGCCACACTGGAAATTAAAAATCAATAACTGAAGGGAAACTGGAATATTCAGTAATATGTTGATGTTAAACAACACATTCTTAAACAACAAATGGGTCAAAGAAATCACTAAGGAAATTAAAATACTTTGAGACAAATGAAAAAGAGAAACAGAACATACCAAAATGTGTGAAATGTAGCATAAGCAGGACACAGAGGGAAATTTATAGTTGTAATTGTCTACATTAAAAAAGCAAGATCCCAAGTCAACAACCTTGCAACAAAGAGCAAACTAAACTAAGGGCCGGCTGAAAGAAGAAAATAATAAAGATTCGAGCAGAGATAAATGAAATATATACAAGGAAAACAAGAGAATCAGCAAAATCAGAAGTTGGTTCTTTGAAAAGATCAACACAATTGACAATCCTTTAGCTAGACTGACTAAGAGAAAAAGAGAGAAGATGCAAATAACTAGAATCAGAAATAAAGGAGAGGAGATTAGTAGCAACGTTACAAAAATTAAAAGGATTGTAAGTGAATACCATAAATGATGCTTCACCAACAAATTAGATAATCAAGAAATGAACTAATTCCTAGAATCACATAAATTACCAAAACTGAGTCAAGACAGATAGAAAATCACAATAGACCAACAACAAGCTAATAGATTGAACAAGTAATAAAAACCCTTCCCCAAAGAAACGTTCTAGGATCAGAACTGATGAATTCTAAAACACATTTAAAGAATTATTAGGGGGACCGGGCCTGAGGAGCAGGGGCGGGAGCTTCGAGACGGGCGGCACGAGAGGACTCTGGGAGGGCTCACGCCAAGGAGTACTCCCCAGAACTTCTGCCGCCAGGGTCCTTGTCCCCACGGAGAGCCACAGCCACCCCCCACCTCTGCAGGAGACCCTCCAACACTAGCAGCTGTGTGGATGAAAGGCTCTTGGTGCTCCAGCCAGGCGTCAGGGCTGTGCCTCTGAGGTGGGACAGCCAAGCTCAGGATACTGGTACACAAGAGACGTCCCAGCTCCACCTAATGACAAACGGCGAAAATCTCCGAAAGAGCTCCATCTCAACGCCAAGACCCAGCTTCACTCAACGACCAGCAAGCAACAGTGCTGGACATCCTATGCCAAACAACTAGCAAGACAGGAACACAACCGCACCCATTAGCAGAGAGGCTGCCTAAAATCATAATAAGTCCACAGACACCCCAAAACACACCACCAGACGTGGACCTTCCCACCAGAAAGACAAGATCCAGCCTCATCCACCAGAACACAGGCACTAGTCCCCTCCACCAAGAAGCCTACACAACGCACTGAACCAACCTTAGCCACTGGGGGCAGACATCAAAAACAATGGGAACTACGAACCTGCAGCCTGCGAAAAGGAGACCCCAAACACAGTAAGTTAAGCAAAATGAGAAGACAGAGAAACACACAGCAGATGCAAGAGTAAGGCAAAAACCCACCAGACCTAACAAATGAAGAGGAAATAGGCACTCAACCTGAAAGAGAATTCAGAATAATGATAGTAAAGATGATCCCAAATCTTGGAAATAGAATGGAAAAATTCAAGGAACATTTAACAAGGACCTAGAAGAACTAAAGAGCAAACAAACAGTGATGAACAACACAATAAATGAAATTAAAAATTCTTTAGAAGGGATCAATAGCAGAATAACTGAGGCAGAAGAATGGATAAGTGACATGGAAGATAAAGTAGTGGAAATAACTACTGAAGAGCAGAATAAAGAAAAAAGAATGAAAAGAATTGAGGACAGTGTCAGAGACCTCTGGGACAACATTAAACACACCAACATTCAAATCATAGGGGTCCCAGTAGAAGAGAAAAAGAAAGGGACTGAGAAAATATTTGAAGAGATTATAGTGGAAAACTTCCCTAATACGGGAAAGGAAATAGTTAATCAAGTCCAGGAAACAGAGAGTTCCATACAGGATAAATCCAAGGAGAAACACACCAAGACACATATTAATCAAACTATCAAAAATTAAATACAAAGAAAAGATATTAAAAGCAGCAAGGGAAAAACAACAAATAACACACAAGGGAATCCCCATAAGGTTAACTGCTGATCTTTAAGCAGAAACTCTGCAAGCCAGAAGGGAATGACAGGACATATTTAAAGTGATGAAGGAGAAAAACCTACAACCAACATTACTCTACCCAGCAAGGATCTCATTCAGATTTGACAGAGAAATTAAAACCTTTACAGACAAGCATAAGCTAAGAGAATTCAGCACCACCAAACCAGCCTTACAACAAATGCTAAAGGAACTTCTCTAGGCAGGAAAAACAAGAGAAGGAAAAGACCTACAATAACAAACCCAAAACAATTAAGAAAATGGTATTAGGAACATACATATCAATAATTACCTTAAATGTAAATGGATTAAATGCTTCAACCAAAATCCATAGACTGGCTGAAAGGATATAAAAACAAGACCCGTATATATGTTGTCTACAAGAGACCCACTTCAGACCTAGGGACACATTCAGACTGAAAGTGAGGGGATGGAAAAAGATATTCCATGCAAAAGGAAATCAAAAGAAGCTGGAGTAACAATTCTTATATCAGACAAAACAGACTTTTAAAATAAAGACTATTACAAGAGACAAAGAAGGACAGTACATAATGATCAAGGGATCGACCCAAGAAGAAGACATAACAATTGTAAATATTTATGCACCCAAACATAGGAGCACCTCAATATATAAGGCAAAGACTAACAGCCATAAAAGGGGAAATTGACAGTAACATAATCATAGTAGGGGACTTTAACACCCCACTTTCACCAATGAACAGATCATCCAAAATGAAAATAAATAAGGAAACATAAGCTTTAAATGATACATTAAACAAGATGGACTTAATTGATATATATAAGACATTCCACCCAAAAACAGAAGAATACACTTTTTTCTCAAGTGCTCATGGAACATTCTCCAGGATAGATCATATCTTGGGTCACAAATCAATCCTTGGTAAATTTAAGAAAATTGAAATTGTTATCAAGTATCTTTTGCGACCACAACGCTATGAGACTAGATATCAATTACAGGAAAATAACTGTTAAAAAATACAAACACATGGAGGCTAAACAATACACTACTTAATAATCAACAGATCACTGAAGAAATCAAAGAGGAAATCAAAAAATACCTAGAAACAAATGACAATGAAAACACAGTGACCCAAAACCTATGGGATGCAGCAAAGGCAGTTCTAAGCGGGAAGTTTATAGCAATACAATCCTACCTTAAGAAACAAGAAACATCTTAAATAAACAACCTAACCTTACACTGAAAGCAATTAGAAAAAGAAGAACAAAAAACCCCCAAAGTTAGCAGAAGGAAAGAAATCATAAAGATCAGATCAGAAATAAATGTAAAAATAATGAAGGAAACCATAGCAAAGATCAATAAAACTAAAAGCTGGTTCTTTGGGAAGATAAACAAAATTCATAAACCATTAGTCAGACTCATCAAGAAAAAAAGGGAAACTACTCAAATCAATAGAATTAGAAATGAAAAAGGAGAAGGAACAACTGACACTGCAGAAATACAAAGGATCATGAGCGATTGATTACTACAAGCAACTATATGCCAATAAAATGGACAACCTAGAAGAAAAGAACAAATTCTTAGAAATGTACAACCTTCCGAGACTGAACCAGGAAGACATAGAAAATATGAACAGACCAATCAGAAGCACTGAAATTGAAACTGTGATTAAAAATCTTCCAACAAACAAAAGCCCAGGACCAGATGACTTCACAGGCGAATTCTATCAAACATTTAGAGAAGAGGTAACACCTATCCTTCTCAAACTCTTCCAAAATATAGCAGATGGAGGAACACTCCCAAATTCATTCTACTAGGCCACCATCACCCTGATACCAACACCAGACAAAGATGTCCCAAAGAAAGAAAACTACAGGCCAATATCACTGATGAATACAGATGCAAAAATTCTCAACAAAATACTAGCAAACAGAATCCAGCAGCACATTAAAAGGATCATACACCATGATCAAGTGGGGTTTATCCCAGATATGCAAGGATTCTTCAATATATGCAAATCAATCAATGTGATACACCATATTAACAAATTGAAGGAGAAAAACCATCTCAATAGATGCAGAGAAATCTTTTGACAAAATTCAACACCCATTTATGATAAAAACTCTCCAGAAAGTAAGCACAGAGAGAACTTACCCGAACATAATAAAGGCCATATATGACAAACCCACAGCCAACATCATCCTCAATGGTAAACTGAAACCCTTTCCAATAAGATCAGGAACAAGACAAGGTTGCCCACTCTCACCACTATTATTCAACATAGTTTTGGAAGTTTTAGCCACAGCAATCAGAGAAGAAAAGGAAATAAAAGGAATCCAAGTTGGAAAAGAAGAAGTAAAGCTGTCACTGTTTGCAGATGACATGATACTATACATAGAGAATCCTAAAGATGCTACCAGAAAACTACTAGAACTAATCAATGAATTTGGTAAAGTAGTAGGATACAAAATTAATGCACAGAAATCTCTAGCATTCCCATAAGCTAATGACGAAAAATCTGAAAGTGAAATTAAGAAAACACTCCCATTTACCACTGCAGTAAAAAGAATAAAGTGTCTAGGAATAAACCTACCTAAGGAGACAAAAGACCTGTATGCAGAAAATTATAAGACACTGATGAAAGAAATTAAAGATGATACAAATAGATGGAGACATATACCATGTTCTTGGATTGGAAGAATCAACATTGTGAAAATGGCTCTACTACCCAAAGCAATCTACAGATTCAATGCAATCCCTATCAGACTACCAGTGGCATTTTTCACAGAACTAGAACAAAAAATTTCACAATTTGTATGGAAACACAAAGATCCCGAATAGCCAAAGCAACCTTGAGAAAGAAAAACGGAGCTGGAGGAATCAGGCTTCCTGACTTCAGACTATACTACAAAGCTACAGTAATCAAGAAAGTATGGTACTGGCACAAAAACAGAAATATAGATCAATGGAACAGGATAGAAAGCCCAGAGATAAACCCATGTACCTATGGGCACCTTATCTTTGATAAAGGAGGCAAGAATATACAGTGGAGAAAAGACAGCCTCTTCAATAAGTGGTGCTGGGAAAACTGGACAGGTACATGTAAAAGTATGAAATTAGAACACTCCCTAACACCATACACAAAAATAAACTCAAAATGGATTAAAGACCTAAATGTAAGGCCAGACACTGTCAAACTCTTAGAGGAAAACATAGGCAGAACACTCAATGACATCAATCACAGAAAGATCCTTTTTGACTCACCTCCTAGAGTAATGGAAATAAAAACAAAAAGAAACAAATGGGACCTAATGAAACTTAAAAGCTTTTGCACAGCAAAGGAAACCATAAACAAGATGAAAAGATAACCCTCAGAATGGGAGAAAATATCTGCAAATGAAGCAACTGACAAAGGATTCATCTCCAAAATTTACAAACAGCTCATGCAGCTCAATATCAAAAAAACAAACAACCCAATCCAAAAATGGGCAGAAGACCTAAATAGACATTTCTCCAAAGAAGATATACAGATTGCCAACAAACACATGAAAGAATGCTCAACATCATTAATCATTAGACAAATGCAAATCAAAACTACAATGAGATATCATCTCACATCAGTCAGAATGGCCATCATCAAAAAATCTAGAAACAATAAATGCTGGAGAGGGTGTGGAGAAAAGGGCACCCTCTTGCACTGTTGGTGGGAATGTAAATTGATACAGCCACTATGGAGAACAGTACGGAGGTTCCTTAAAAAACTAAAAATAGAACTACCATACGACCCAGCAATCCCACTACTGGGCATATACCCTGAGAATACCATAATTCATAAAGATTCATGTACCAAAATATTCATTGCAGCTCTATTTACAATAGCCAGGATATGGAAGCAACCTAAGTGTATATCAACAGATGAATGGATAAAGAAGATGTGGCACATATATACAATGGAATATTACTCAGCCATAAAAAGAAACGAAATTGAGTTATTTGTAGTGAGGTGGATGGACCTAGAGTCTGTCGTACAGAGTGAAGTAAGTCAGAAAGAGAAAAGCAAATACCGTATGCTAACACATATATATGGAATCTACGGAAAAAAAAAAAAAAGGTCACGAAGAACCTAGGGGCAAGGCGGGAATAAAGACACAGACCTACTAGAGAATGGACTTGAGGATATGGGGAGGGGGCAGGGTAAGCTGTGACAAAGTGAGAGAGTGGCATGGACATATATACACTACCAAACGTAAAATAGATAGCTAGTGGGAAGCAGCCACATAGCACAGGGAGATCAGCTCGGTACTTTGTGACCACCTAAAGGGGTGTGATAGGGAGGGTGGGAGGGAGGGAGGGAGGGAGAAGCAAGAGGGAAGAGATATGGGGACATATGTATAGGTATAACTGGTTCACTTTGTTATAAAGCAGAAACTGACACACCATTGTAAAGCAATTATACTCCAATAAAGATGTTAAAAAAAAAAAAACTGTACTGGCAGTCCTAACCAAAGTAATTAAGTAACAGGAAGAAATAAAAGCTATCCAAATTGGAACGAAAGAAGCAAAATATCTCTGTTTGCAGATAACATGATTCTATATAAGTCTCATAGAATCCACAAAATACTACTAGAGCTAATAAACAAATTTAGCAAAGTTTCAAGTTACAAGATCAACATACAAATGTCAGTTCTGTTTCTATATACCAGCAATGAACAACCTGAAAAGAAATTAAGGAAACAATTTCATTTACAACAGCATCCATGAGAATAAAATAATGAGAAATAAATTTTAACATGGAAGTGAAAAACTACAAAACATTGCTGAAAGACATAAATAACTGTAAAGAATCTCAAGTTCATAAATGGCAAGACTTAATGTTGTTTGAATGTCAATATTCCCCAAAGTGATCTACAGATTCAGTGCAATCCCTTTCAAAATTCAAATGACCTTTATGGCAGAAATCAAAACTGAGCATCAAATTCATATGGAACTGAAAGGGGCCCTAAATGGCTAAACGATATTGAAAAAGAAAACAAAGCTGGAGGACTCATTCTTCCCAATTTCAAAACTTACTATAAAGCTACAGTAATTAAAATAGAGTGGAACGGGCATAAAGATAAACACAAAGACCAATGGTACAGAACTGAAAGTATAGAAATGAATGCAAACATCGACATTGAACTGATATGTGGCAAAGGTGCCGTGACCATTCATTAGGGAAACAACTTTCTGTTCAACAAATGGTGCTGGGATATCTGGATAACTAAATGAAAAGAATAAAGTTTTGGACTCCTGCCTCACTCCATATATTAAAAAAAAAAAAAACTCCAAATGGATCAATGACCTAAATATAAGAGCTAAAGGTATAACACTATTAGAAGAAAACACAGGAATAAATCTTTCTGACTTCAGATTTGGTAATGGATTCTCAGATTGATACCAAAAACTCAAGCAACAAAAGAAAAAATAGATCAATTTCATAAAAATGAAAAACATTTGTTCATCTAAGGACATTATCAACAATGTGAAAAGAAAACCTATAGGATGGGAGAAAATATTTGCAAATCATGTATGAGGTAAGGGTTTAATATCCAGAATTGTAAGAACTCTTACAATTTAAAGGCAAACAATCCACTTAAAAAATGGGCAAAGAACTTGAAAGAATACACTAGAAGCTAATAAAATTTATTGCATGTAGGATGGTGGCTCAGGGACAAGGGAAGACAAGTTTTTGTTGTACATCTTTTTACATTTAAAAGATGTTAAACCATGTGACTGTATTATTTATTCAAACCTTAAAACCTGTTTTTAATGTTTTATTTTTTTATTACCTAGGATATTGCTATGATCAATCAGTTTACTAAAGTACATTTTAATTGTATTTACATATCAATAAAAAGGTTTATACTGATAAGAGAACACATAAAACAAGAAAGAAGAAAAAATAAAAATATTAATCCTTCAATCACGAGACCTTTTTAAAAATATATATATAAGGAACTAGGGTAAAATATTAAATACATGTAATCCAATATCAAAGGATAAAATGAAATAAAAGTTTTGACCTTTTATGCCCTGGGATTAGTTTCAAAGAAAGGCAAGGTATACTTCATTATTTACCAATTTAGTTTTGAGGGAATACAATTTTGGTATATAATAAATGGTAAATCTTCTGGTAAAACAGAATAAAGTACAAATAATTAAGTAAACAAAGATAAATGCTCAATTCTTCATGAAATTATAAGTATATAAATATTTTTAAATATAAAAACCTTAAAATCAGCCAAAAAGTAAACATCATACCACAAATAAATGTGTATATATAAATATGTTTACAGATATATTTATATATATATATAACTGATTACTGATGATGCAAATTTATAAATACTTCATGCAGTACAATCAGATTTTAGTGGTAGTTTTTTATGGTTAAAAAAGGGAAAATTCAAATAAAAAAGCTTAAACTACATCTCATAACAATTAGGTTTCTGTGATATTTTAAAGATTATATTAAGGAAACATAGTAAAAGGGATGCAAACATTAATGCACTGCAATGGATTATGTTACAAGCTGAAAAAGGAAAAGAAGCTCAAACACCATTCTGCCAGGCAGAACTGCAAAACAATCTGAAATTGGACACTGATCCTTCAAGACATAGAAAAATTTCTATACTTATTAATGTCTCAGAGCTATTTTTAAATATTAGGTAAAATAAAACCATCAGCAAGAAAACAGTCATGTTTATCTTTTTTAAATTAAACATACCTATAGGTATAAAAAATTTTTAAGCTCTACACATACATTTTCTTGAGGATCAGTACAAATTTCTTGTGCTAAACAGATAATTAAGGATAAGCTCTACATGGGTTTTGCCAATGCATTGTGTACCTATCATACTGTAGGTCCCGTGAATTATGATTAAAACCGGTGGTAAATATTAAGAGGATAACAAAAGAAACTTTTATGACACATTCTAAAATATTCTTAACCCATTAAAAGAAAATTTCTGAACTGAAAATTGATTTCATAAATTGAATAATTCAAATAATTAAGTTTGTTTGCAAATAAATAATTCACTGTCATTTAAATGAGATTACAGATAACTTTTTATTAATCTTTTATTGGCTAAATATAACTCTAAAAATAACTTTCTACAGTATTTATGGCTTATAACATAGGCAATGTGTACTAAAATAAATTTGCTACTCTATTTTGGACATTTAAAGCATCTGTCAATAACAGGTGAGCTACAAGAAAAACAAGAAAGGTACTTTCGAAAGTTATTGTAGACAATATTATAACTATCCTATCATCCTAAGACAAGTGTAATTACTGCCAAACAAATACAATAAAACTAACATTAATAATAGGTAACTACGTTTAAGAAAAGTTACATTATTAGTCCCTGTGAATGTTCAATACAAAGCATGTCTATTTCTGAAGACAAATCACGCATATCATATCAAGAGCAGAGATAAAATAAATTAGTTAACTGGTAATGTAAAAAACAGACAGTGTTCATGGCACATAAATGGACCTACAGTAATAGTTAGTGCTGCAAAAGCTAATGATGCTTTAAGCAAAATTGGAAAACATGAATACCATGCAGTTTTACTGAACTCACCTGACAGAGGTGTAAAACCATTCTCTAGGAGCAGAGATGCATGCACAAAAGTAAGAATATGATTGCAAGTAATAGACTTTAACAAAATAAAAATATAACACTAAACTTCAAAATGACAAAAAATGGACACATGATGAGATCTGGGGAATGAAAATACTTTTATGTGTCTCACCTCTCTCTTTGCCAACAGCACATTAGGAACAATGTGTGGCAGGCAGCGCCCCAGCATTAACATAACACTTTTCTCACTGTCTGCAATCCGAGACACCTAGAAAACCAAAGAATTAATAAATGATGACACTGGAGAACTTCTGTGCATGATGGTATTGTACTTAAAGTTTATGTTTTGGACCCTGTCACCTCTGTTCCAAACACACATCCAAAATTACAATTTATGATGATGATGATAAAAACAACAATAAGAACAACTGTAATCCCTAACGGGATAAACATTTTTATAGACCAGAAATGGATTTAAAACACTGTTAAGAAGCAAGGGTGAAGACAGGGAGGCTTACAAGGCTTCAGTTCTGGGAACAAACAGGGATAACACAGGACTGGGGCAGCTTCAATGGTTTTTAATTTTGTTCTTGGGGAAAAGGTGCCCACAAAGCTACAGGCTTTGCCTAAGGTGAGAGTAGTTTGTATAATGAAGCTGCATGCAAGGGAAGTCCAAGGGGGCTGACCCAGTCTTACAATGGGGATTGCCAGATTGCATCCAAACCATCCTCTAGCTCTTTCATATTCTTAATGACATTGTGGGACAGAAGCCCAAAATAGGTGAAGTGGAATCAACCATAAAACAGCTAGAAAGGGAGGAGTGAGTATAAAGATAGGAGAAAAAAAGAAAAAAACCCTCTGAAGATAAGCCTGCAACAACAATTACAAAGGACTTGAGGAAAACAAATCTGAGAGCTAATAAACTCTGAAATCAAAGACAATCAATCCGAACCTAGGGGGAGGACAGAAATAAAGACACAGACGTAGAGAATGGACTTGAGGACACAGGGAGGGGGAAGGGTAAGCTGGGACGAAGTGGGAGAGTGGCACGGATATATATACACTATCAAATGTAAAATAGATAGCTAGTGGGAAGCAGCTGCATAGCACAGGGAGATCAGCTCCGTGCTTTGTGACCACCTAGAGGGGTGGGATAGGGAGGGTGGGAGGGAGACGCAACAGGGAGGAGATACGGGGATATATATGTATAGCTGATTCACTTTGTTATAAAGCAGAAACTAACACACCATTGTAAAGCAATTATACTCCGATAAAGATGTTAAAAAAAAAAAAAGAAAATTACAGACAACCAAAAAAAAAAAAAATCCAGATGCCCAGCTTCTCTTGAAAAAGACTGTTATCAGCTATACCTTGCACAGAGAATCAGCCTAAATGGTAAGTGGGGCTGACATCCAACAGGCACTCATCTGCCACGCCAGGTATTTATCCATCAAAAGTAAGGAGTATCATTTTAATTTGCACAAAGGTGATATATAGTCTAGCAATGGCACTATCCTTGGGCCCTCACACACACACAGAAGCAATCACCTGGAAGATTTAGGCAAAGGATGTAAGTTCGAATTTACTGCAGTACCCACCACTCCTTATTATTACCCTCTTGCTTCATCATATTATGAGACCTGCCTGGTTTCTTTGTAGACATTTGAGTTTACAGCTTTTGGTCAGCATCAAAAGGAAATAATACTTTTGATTTATTCAACTAAATAACCTAAGTTTAGATTCACTTTGCAGAGGTAGGTTGTTCAGCTCCTTATACCAATGCAAATACTTAGCAATTAGGCTTTACAATCATATAGACCTGGGTAGCTGTCTAACACTGGGAAAGTTATGGGACTTGTCTAAAATTTCCTTATCTGGAAAATTAGACTAATATTACCTACTTTGTAAGTTTGCAAAATAAAATGCAGATTAAATGAGATGACATGTAACATAATGCTTAGTGTGTGTTAGGTATTTTTTAATGTAATTTCATGTTAACTGCTGAAATAATACCCTCACCCTGACCCTGAAGCAGGACCTTATCAGTTATTTCTGGAATCACAAATATTTGTTCAAACTTATTAGACTATAAAGCATAAAGCATGAAGGTGGGGGGGGAAAGACAATCCAAATGAAATTAAAAGTAGAGTAATCTAAAAATAACTGAAATTATAAACAATATGTACACTTGATTTGGTTGTCTGAATTATACCATAGAGAGGCATATAACCATATGTCGGTAGACAACAAATTAAAACTAGACTGTAAAAGGCCACTTTAATACTAAACAAAGCTTTAACCTAAAGACAAAAATAATCAACTACTTTCCTTAAAAGTTTAAAATTTTAGGAACTATTTCTTAGAGCATTATTTTAAATACTAGATTTGTACTTGAAATAGAGTCTTATCACAATTATTTTTGGTTAAGATGCTAAAAAGAAAAACTGAATGTTTTAAGAAAGTTTGAAAGAATCTGGTATAATTTACCTCTGATCCTAAACGACTATCTGCTGACATTCGACAGAAAGAGAGTAGTGCTTGATGGAAAGCAGGAGACAACTTCCTAGAAGAAAATATTGAATGAAAATTGGACAATACCAAATAGTTACCACTGGCATTTAAGGAGAAAGTAAGTTGCAGGTTATAATTCCCATCCTTGCATAAACCCTAACCCACAAATGTTAACTGAATATCTCAGCCACAAAAGACTTAAAGGTCACTTCAGTGGAAAATTATACTGGGGAAAAGAAATCAGCAATAGATGCTGATCTTAAAAGAGCTTGACGTTATGGGAATGAATGACTTGTAAATGTTAATTAAACCTGAAGTGGTATGGCAGGTCAATGACAACAGAAAGTGTTTGTAAAACTTGAAATGAGGATTTTTTTTTCTTCCCTAATTCTCTATGATCCCAGAAAGGTAAACAGTGGAGACAAAGGTTGACCTGGTATGTTGCTGAGAAGTTTTACAAACCTATATAATGATAATGATAATCCTTAATGTTAGAAACCCACGTAAAAGAATTAAAAATTAAAGATAAATGAAGGAGAGGCTTGTTCAACATTCATGGTATATCTCAAAGGAAGTATTTTTGTAATTGAAAATATTAGCCTATTTATGTTTAATAAAAAAGGTTAAAACATTTATATTTTTAAAACAACACTGGTCTCTAAATAATAGTATTCATAATATTGTAACTATGAGTTGTACTTTATGTGCTCTATCTACAAAGAAAAGGGCTAACACCAAAATTACATAATAGAGGTTATTTAGTATACACCACAAAGTGGCCCCCAGTAACATCTCATTGTGGAGTTACTGTGCCAAAGCTTAAGCCTATTTGCTCGTTATGTTTCCCCTCCCATATTCTTTCAATGGAGAGAGCTATAATGCATCCAACTGCCTATGCCAGAAAGCCTTTATCCTTCCCTTTCTTTTAATCTCCTAATCCAATCAATCTTTTACTTTCTAACTATCTTGTAAATCTATCCACTTCTTTCTAATACAGGAAATTCAATCATTTCTTACTTTGATTCTTCCAATAGATATCCTACTAGTCTCCTTTCTTCCAGTCTTGCTACCCTCCAATTACCTCTACCCTAGAGGACTCTTTCTAAAACTTAGATGCCATCACGTCCCAACTCTCTAAAATGAGTTAACACGGCTTATATGACTTAGTCTTTGCTTAATTCTCCAACTTCATCTGTCATTCTTCTCACTTGCATTCTTTGCTTCAACCTTAATAAATTCTTCTTAGCTCGCAAAGTGCACAGTGTTCTCCCTGCACATGCTATTCTCTCTTAGTGGGAAGACCTCGTCTTATTTCTTTGTCTGGTTAACTACTACTTAGTCATCAGGTCTAAAGTTAGATAATACTTCTTCCCTGAAATCTTTCCTGCTCTGATGCCTAGGTTAGGTGCCCTGATTGTGTGTTCCCAAAGCAAGGTGAACTTCTCTTATATTACTACTCTTCGTACTTATAATAATTATCTGTCGGCCTCTCTCATACTGTAAGGTTTGTAACTGAAGGGATGACCATATGTTTGGTTACCATTATACTCCTCGTTAAGACTGCCTGACATATAGTTAAGAGCTAAAAAAAATTAATTGAAGAAATTTAACAGTCATCTTTCTCCAGAGAGTGGCTTTGGTGTATCAAAGGAGATATATGGAAGTACTCCTAAACAGTAAGAACTATTACGAATGCCACTGTTATTGAATATCATTTTTATAACTGTATCTTAACCATATTTAATTAAATGCACTTTGAGGATTGGGCTGTGTCTAGTTCAACCCCCATAATACCTAAAAATACACACACACACACTTAAGCAGGTACACAGAAAGTTGTGGCACATGAGTGGAAAGATTTGCTTGGGAAAAAAAAAAATCAAATACTTCTCACTAATAATGAGTACCTTTAAGTCTAAAACAAATTAGTCATGCTTTCCTACTACATCCCAACACTTGGTATAATATTCCTCCATTTAATAGGAGGAGGAGGAAGCATGGCTTTGTGGCTCAGAATGCACCATAGGGTAATTTGTGAGGATTAACTAAGTTAGTACACGTAAAGCGTGTAGAACTGTGCCTGACATATAAAAAAGAACTCAGTAAATGTTCCTTTCTTAACATTTTTCACATTAAAATGTAAAATAATTTTAAACACATTTTGCCTCCTCTACTAGAAAACATAATCATGACGGGCAAGGGACCATGCTTTTGTCATCTGAGTTCAATCACTGCAATCCAATAAAAACTAAATGAATTAAGAGAATATTAATGATACAATATTAGTAATGGAAGCAGACACAGGAAAAAGGCCTAAGATTAACAGCTAATCCCCTCTTTAGTACAGGCAACTATTCAGTACCAAAACCTTCTACTGAGTCTGATAATGACTGTAGAATACAGAAAAGGTAAAAAGCACTGGGTAAAATACAGCACATAAAACATACATATTACTTATGGGTTTAAGTACTTGGCTAAGATAGGACCTATCTCATTTATGGTCTATTCCTTGTTAATACAATTTAACTTAGTAATTACTTGTGATTTTTTTTTTTTTTTTTTTTTTGGTGACATGTACTTTGCTATGTGTTAAGTTCATGCCAAACATAAAAATTCATACATCTGATCTGCAAAATAAGAACTGAAACTCTTCTATTTTGACAATGTTCTAAATAGCTGAAAGATGCATTTCAAAACACAGGATGCATACTAACCTATTGGGTTTATCAAAATGGACTGTGCTTTTATTTGATGGGGAAGAAGATGGCATTCCTTCTCTTTCTCTCCTGGGGAAAGAACGTGGGAAATTCTCTTTAGGAATAGTGGAATCAATTTCATCTGATTTTGAAAGATGGATATCCTTGTTCTCTCCCATGTCTGAACTATTTATAACTGAATCCTGTCCACTGTCTTCAGAGTCCTTGTGGGGAGACTGATCCAAAGAAGGCTGAACAGAGTCACAAACTACAGGGCTGGCAAAGTGTTCATTTTTGAGGAAGTCCATTTCACTGTAGAAAGGAAGAGAAATTATCAGAGAATAACTGTATTTTTTAAAACTTTGGCAATAGCATAAACCTCATAATGGGTTTAACGGTTTAAAAGTATAACATATTAATAGAAAGTGGTTTGGCAACTGATTAATCTCTTCTGCACCATATACACTGATGCTTCATATACCTGGAAGTGCAGCTACAAACACTTATAAAGCATAAAAATGGTTTTATAAACTATGCTTTGGATTAGCACTTAACATTCTTCATTTGCAAAATGGGAAAAATTCTACAGAATTAAGAATTAAATGAAATAATGAATGGGAAATATGTACAACACTAATGTGAAAAGCTATTTTATTACTACTGATACAACTTGGAGAAAATAAAAAATATCTTATTTCTTGGTTCCAAGACATATGCAATTACATGATTATTACGGGGACAACTTTTTTGGGAAAAAGGACACTTTAAGTATATAAGCAACTATAAGACTTTTTTCCAGAAGTATTAGGATATGAAAAATTATGTCTTACAACTGAAATGTTATTTTATATATTTATATAATCTGTCAATTTCTTTAAAAACTTTAAGAGGTTTTTTAGAAATAATGATTAAGTACTAACCTTTCAAGTCTTCTGATTTGTTCCATCAAAGACCATTTCTCACTATTTAATAAACTAATTTTATCTTCTAATTTCTTTACTAGCAAGGAGTTCTAAAATCAAAATGGGAGAAAAACAGAAACTCAAGATCTCATAGTATGCTTTTATGCAGTTTAAACACTTTTTGTGGACTGGATTACTTAGGTAATACCTCTCACCTCTACAGCAGCAGGAGTTTCAAGGGTTGGAGGAAGATTGCATAAAATTGGTGTCAGAGCCTCTAATTCATCTTCTTCTACACCACTGGCCACATCCACAAGATCTTTCCCAGTCACTTGATGATTTCCAAAATCTCGGTAGAGTTGCAATAAGTCTGGAGGTTTCGGAATGTTTAATCCTACATCATCCCATAGTTCAAAATCCTAAAAGATAAAAAAAAAATAATATAAAAAAAATCTATGTGGCAGTTTTATCTTGCATTTTTGAAATTTATCTTTTTTTAAACATCTTTATTAGAGTATAATCGCTTTAAAATGGTGTGTCAGTTTCTGCTTTATAACAAAGTGAATCAGTTATACCTATACATATGTCCCCATATCTCTTCCCTCTTGTGTCTCCCTCACTCCCACCCTCCCTATCCCACCCCTCTAGGTGGTCACAAAGCACCGAGCTGATCTCCCTGTGATATGCGGCTGCTTCACACTAGCAATCTATTTTACACTTGGTAGTGTATATATGTCCATGCCACTCTCTGTCCCAGCTTACCCGACCCCCTCCGCGGATCCTCAAGTCCATGCTCTAGTAGGTCTGCGTCTTTATTCCTGCCTTGTCCCCGGATTCTTCATGACAATTTTTTTTTTTTTAAGATTCCATATATATGTGTTAGCATACGGTATTTGTTTTTCTCTTTCTGACTTACCTCACTCTGTACGACAGACTCTAGGTCCATCCACCTCACTACAACTAACTCAATTTTGTTTCTTCTTATGGCTGAATAATATTCCACTGTATATATGTGCCACATTTTCTTTATCAATTCATCTGTTGATGGACACTTAGGTTGCCTCCATGTCCTGGCTACTGTAAATAGAGCTGCAATGAACACTGTGGTACATGACTCTTTTTGAATTATGGTTTTCTCAGGGTATATGCCCAGTAGTGGCATTGCTGGGTTGTATGGTAGTTCTATTTTTAGTTTCTTAAGGAACCTCCATACGGTTCTCCATAGTGGCTGTAGCAATTTACATTCCCACCAACAGTGCAAGAGGGTGCCCTTTTCTCCACACCCTCTCCAGCATTTATTGTTTGTAGATTTTTTGATGATGGCCATTCTGACTGCTGTGAGATGATATCTCATTGTAGTTTTGATTTGCATTTCTCTAATGATTAATAATGTTGAGCATTCTTTCATGTGTTTGTTGGCAATCTGTATATCTCCTTTGGAGAAATGTCTATTTAGGTCTTCTGCACATTTTTGGATTGGGTTGTTTTTTTAATATTGAGCTCCATGAGCTGTTTATATTATTTGGAAATTAATCCTTTGTCCATTGATCCGTTTGCAAATATTTTCTCCCATTCTAAGGGTTGTCTTTTCGTCTTGTTTGTAGTTTCCTTTGCTGTGCAAAAGCTTTGAAGTTTCCTTAGTTCCCCTTTGTTTCTTTTTGTTTTTATTTCCATTACTCTAGGAGATGGATCAAAAAAGATCTTGCTGTGATTTATATCAAAGACTGTTCTTCCTATGTTTTCCTCTAAGAGTTTTGTAGTGTCCAGCCTTAGGTTAAGGTCTCTAACCCATTTTCAATTTATTTTTGTGTATGGTGTTAGGGAATGTTCTAATTTCATTCTTTTACACGTAGCTGTCCAGGTTTCCCACCACCACTAATTGAAGAGACTATCTTTTCTCCATTGTATACCCTTGCCTCCTTTGTCATAGATTAGTTGACCATAGATGTGTGAGTTTATCTCTGGGCTTTCTATCCTGTTCCATTGATCTATATTTCTGTTTTTGTGGCAGTACCATATTGTCTTGATTACTGGAGCTTTGTAGTATAGTGTGAAGTCAGAGAGCCTGATTCCTCCCGCTCCGTATTCTTCCCTAAAGACCGCTTTGGCTATTCGGGGTCTTTTGTGTCTCCAAACAAATTTTAAGATTTTTTGTTCTAGTTCCGTAAAAAATGCCATTGGTAATTTGATAGGGATTCCATTGAATTTGTAGATTGCTTTGGGTAGTATAGTCATTTTCACAATATTGATTCTTCCAATCCAAGAAGATGGTATATCTCTCCATCTGGGTGTATCACCTTTCATTTCTTTCATCAGTGTCTTATAATTTTCTGCATACAGATCTTCTGTCTCCTTAGGTAGGTTTATTCCTAGATATTTTATTCTTTTTGTTGCAATGGTAAAATGGGAGTGTTTTCTTAATTTCACTTTCACATTTTTCATCATTAGTGTATAGGAATGCAAGAGATTTCTGTGCATTAGTTTTGTATCCTGCTACTTTACCAAATTCATTGATTAGCTCTAGTAGTTTTCTGGTAGCATCTTTAGGATTCTCTATGTATAGTATCATATCATCTGCAAACAGTGACAGCTTTACTTCTTCTTTTCCAATTTGGATTCCATTTATTTCTTTTTCTTCTCTGATTGCTGTGGCTAAAAGTTCCAAAACTATGTTGAATAATAGTGGTGAGAGTGGGCAACCTTGTCTTGTTCCTGATCTTAATGGAAAGGGTTTCAATTTTTCACCATTGAGGATGATGTTGGCTGTGTATTTGTCATATGTGGCCTTTATTATGTTGAAGTAAGTTCTCTCTATGCCTACTTTCTGGAGGGTTTTTATCATACATGGGTGTTGAATTTTATCGAAAGCTTTCTCTGCATCTATTGAGATGATCATATGGTTTTTCTCCTTCAATTTGTTAATATGGCGTATCACACTGATTAATTTGCGTATACTGAAGAATCCTTGCATTCCTGGGATAAACCCCACTTGATCACGGTGTATGATCCTTTTAATGTGCTGCTGGATTCTGTTTGCTAGTATTTTGTTGAGGATTTTTGCATCTATATTCATCAGTGATATTGGCCTGTAGTTTTCTTTCTTTGAGACATCTTCGTGTGGTTTCGGTATCACGGTGATGGTGACCTCGTAGAATGAGTTTGGGAGTGTACCTCCCTCTGCTCTATTTTGGAAGAGTTTGAGAAGAATAGGTGTTAGCTCTTCTCTAAATGTTTGATAGAATTCGCCTGTGAAGCCATCTGGTTCCGGGCTTTTGTTTGTTGGAAGATTTTTAATCACAGTTTCAATTTCAGTGCTTCTGATTGGTCTGTTCATATTTTCTATTTCTCCTGGTTCAGTCTCAGCACATTGTGCATTTCTAAGAATTTGTCCTTTTCTTCCAGGTTGTCCATTTGATTGACATATAGTTGCTTGTAGTAATCTCTCATGATCCTTTGTGTTTCTGCAGTCAGTTGTTCCTTCTCCTTTTTTATTTCTAATTCTATTGATTTGAGCCTTCTCCCTTTTTTTTCTTGATGAGTCTGGCTAATGGCTTATGAATTTTGTTTATCTTCTCAAAGAACCAGCTTTTAGTTTTATTGATCTTTCCTATGGCTTCCTTCATTTCTTTTTCATTTATTTCTGATCTGATCTTTATGATTTCTTTCCTTCTGATAACTTTGTGTGTTTTTTGTTCTTCTTTGTCTAAGTGCTTTAGGTGTAAGGTAAGGTTGTTTACTTGAGTTGTTTCTTGTTTCTGGAGGTACGATTGTATTGCTATAAACTTCCCTCTTAAAACTGCTTTTGCTGCATCCCAAAGGTTTTGGGTCACTGTGTTTTCATTGTCATTTGTTTCTAGGTATTTTTTGATTTCCTCTATAATTTCTTCAGTGATCTCTTGGTTATTAAGTAGTGTATTGTTTAGTCTCCATGTGTTTGCATTTTTACAGATTTTTTCCTGTAATTGATACCTAGTCTCATAGCGTTGTGGTCGGAAAAGATACTTGATACGATTTCGATTTCCTTAAATTTACCAGGGCTTGATTTGTGACCCAAGATATGATCCTGGAGAATGTTCCATGAGCACATAAAAAGAATGTGTATTCTGTTGCTTTTGGATGGAATGTCCTATAAATATCAATTAAGTCCATCTTGTTTAATGTATCATTTAAAGCTTGTATTTCCTTATTTATTTTCATTTTGGATGATCTGTCCATTGGTGAAAGTGGGGTGTTAAAGTCCCCTACTATGATTGTGTTACAGTCGATTTCCCCTTTTACGGCTGTTAGTATTTGCCTTATGAATTGCGCTGCTCCTGTGCTGGGTGCATAAATATTTACAGTTGTTATATCTTCTTCTTGGATTGATCCCTTGATCATTATGTACTGTCCTTCTTTGTCTCTTGTAATAGTCTTTGTTTTAAAGTTTATTTTGTCTGGTATGAGAATTGCTTCTCCAGCTTTCTTTTGATTTCCATTAGCATGGAATATCTTTCCCCATCCCCTCACTTTCAGTCTGTATGTGTCCCTAGGTCTGAAGTGGGTCTCTTGTAGACAGCATATATATGGATCTTGTTTTTTATGCATTCAGCCAGTCCATGTCTTTTGGCTGGAGCATTTAAACCATTCATATGTAAGGTATTCATTGGTATGTATGTTCCCATTACCATTTTCGTAATTGTTTTGGGTTTGTTATTGTAGGTCTCTTCCTTTTCTTGTGTCTCCTGCCTAGAGAAGTTCCTTTAGTATTTGTTGTAAATCTGGTTTGGTGGTGCTGAATTCTCTTAGCGTATGCTTGTCTGTAAAGCTTTTAATTTCTCCGTCAAACCTGAATGAGATCCTTGCTGGGTAGAGTAATGTTGGTTGTAGGTTTTTCTCCTTCATCACTTTAAATATGTCCTGCCACTCCCTTCTGGCTTGCAGAGTTTCTGCTGAAAGATCAGCTGTTAACCTTATGGGGATTCCCTTGTGTGTTATTTTTGCCTTGCTGCTTTTAATATTTTACCTTTATATTTAATTTTAAATTTTTTTTTTTTTTTTTTTTTTGCGGCATGCAGGCCTCTCACTGCTGTGACCTCTCCCATTGCAGAGCACAGGCTCCAGATGCACAGGCTCAGCGGCCATGGCTCATGGGCCCAGCCCCTCCGCGGCATGAGGGATCCTCCCAGACCGGGGCACGAACCCATGTCCCCTGCATCGGCAGGCGGACTCTCAACCACTGCGCCACCAGAGAAGCCCTGATAGTTTGATTAATATTTGTCTTGGCATGGTTCTCCTTGGGTTTATCCTGTATGGGACTCTCTGTGCTTCCTGGACTTGACTATTTCCTTTCCCATATTAGGGAAGTTTTCAACCATAATCTCTTCAAATATTTTCTCAGTCCCTTTCTTTCTCTCTTCTTCTTCTGGGACCCCTAAAATTTGAATGTTGGTGTGTTTAATGTTGTCCCAGAGGTCTCTGACACTGTCCTCAATTTTTTTCATTCTTTTTTCTTTATTCTGCTCTGCAGTACTTATTTCCACTATTTCATCTTCCAGGTCACTTATCTGTTCTTCTGCTTCATTTATTTTGCTATTGATCCCTTCTAGAGAACTTTTAATTTCATTTATTGTGTTGTTCATCACTGTTTGTTTGCTCTTTAGTTCTTCTAGGTCCTTGTTAAACGTTTCTTGTATTTTCTCCATTCTATTTCCGAGACTTTGGATCATCTTTACTATCATTATTCTGAATTCTTTTTCAGGTAGACTGCCTATTTCCTCTTCATTTGTTAGGTCTGGTGGGTTTTGCCTTGCTCCTTCATCTGCTGTTTGTTTCTCTGTCTTCTCATTTGGCTTCACTTACTGTGTTTGGGGTCTCCTTTTCACAGGCTGCAGGTTCGTAGTTTCTGTTGTTTCTGGTGTCTGTCCCCAGTGGCTAAGGTTGGTTCAGTGGGTTGTGTAGGCTTCCTGGTGGAGGGGACTAGTGCCTGTGTTCTGGTGGGTCAGCCTGGATCTTGTCTTTCTGGTGGGCAGGTCCACGTCTGGTGGTGTGTTTTGGGCTGTCTGTGGCCTTATTATAATTTTAGGCAGCCTCTCTGCTAATGGATGGGTTTGTGTTCCTGTGTTGCTAGTTGTTTGGCACAGGGTGTACAGCACTGTAGCTTGCTGGTCGTTGAGTGAAGTGGCGTTAAGATGGAGATCTCTGTGAGATCTCTGAGCTGGGAGGTCTCTTGTAGACCAGTGTCCTGACTTTGGCTGTCCCACCTCCGACGCACAGCCCTGATGCCTGGCTGGAGCACCAAGAGCCTGTCATCCACACAGCTCAGAATAAACGGGAGAAAAAAAAGAAAGAAAGAAAGAAGATAAAATAAAGTAAAGTGAAATAAAATAAAGTTATTATAATAAAAAATAATTATTAAGGAAAAATTTTTGAAAAGTAATAAAACAACAAAAAAACGGACAAACAGAACGCTAGGACAAATGGTAAAAGCAAAGCTATACAGACAAAATCACACAGAAGCATCCATATACACATTCACAAAAAGAGAAAAAGGGAAAAAAAAAAATGTATCATTGCCCCCAAAGTCAACCTCCTTAATTTGGGATGATTTGTTGTCTATTCAGGCATTCCACAGATGCAGGGTACATCAAGTTGACTGTGGAGATTTAATCTGCTGCTCCTGAGGCTGCTGGGAGAAATTTTCCTTTCTCTTCTTTTTTCACACAGCTCCCAGGGTTCAGATTTGGATTTGGACCCGCCTCTGTGTGTAGGTTGCCTGAGAGCATCTGTTCTTCGCTCAGACAGGATGGCATTAAAGGAGCAGCTGATTCGGGGGCTCTGGCTCACTCAGGCCGGGGGGAGGGAGGGGTACGAATGTGGGGCGAGCCTGCAGTGGCAGCGGACGATGTGATATTGCAGCAGTCTGAGGTGCGCCACGTGTTCTCCCGGGGAAGTTGTCCCTGGATCACGGGACCCTGGCAGTGGTGGGCTGCACAGGTTCCCGGGAGGGGAGGTATGGATAGTGACGTGTGGTTGCACACAGGCTCCTTGGTGGTGGCACCAGCAGCCTTAGCATCCCATTCCTGTCTCTGGGGTCCGCGCTGATAGCCGCGTCTCACGCCCGTCTCTGGAGCTCCTTTAAGTGGTGCTCTTAATCCCCTCTCCTCGTGCACCAGGAAACAAGAGGCAAGAAAAAGTCTCTTGTCTCTTCGGCAGTTCCAGACTTTTTCCCGAACTCCCTCCTGGCTAGCTGTGGCGCACAATCCCCCTCAGACTGTGTTCACGCAGCCAACCCCAGTCCTCTCCCTGGGATCCAACTGAAGCCTGAGCCTCAGCTCCCAGCCCCCGCCCGCCCCAGCAGGTGAGCAGACAAGCCTCTCGGGCTGGTGAGTGCTGGTTGGCACCGATCCTCTGTGCGGGAATCTCCCTGCTTTGCCCTCCGCACCCCAGTTGTTGTGCTCTCCTCCGTGGCTCCTGAAGCTTCCCCCCCTCCGCCACCCGCAGTCTCTGCCTGTGAAGGGCCTTCCTAGTGTGTGGAAACTTTTCCTCCTTCACAGCTCCCTCCCACTGGTGCAGGTCCCTTCCCTATTCTTTTGTCTCTTTTTTCTTTTGCCCTACCCTGGTACGTGGGGAGTTTCTTGCCTTTTGGGAAGTCTGAGGTCTTGTGCCAGCATTCAGTAGGTGTTCTGTAGGGGTTGTTCCACATGTAGATGTATTTCTGATGTATTTGTGGGGAGGAAGGTGGTCTCTATGTCTTACTCTTCCGCCATCTTGAAGCTCCTCCCCTGAAATTTATCTTTTCCTTATTGCTAATATCCTTCTTTTTTTTTTGGCTGCGTCAGGCCTTAGTGCGGCATGTGGGATCTTCCATTGTGGCACATGGGCTCTTCATTTTGGTGCTTGGGCTTCTCTCTAGTTGTGGTGTGCAGTTTTTTTCTCTCTCTGGTTGTGGCATGCAGGCTCCAGAGTGCATGGGCTCTGTAGTTTGTGGCATGTGGGCTCAGTAGTTGTGGTACATGGGCTTAGTTGCCCCGTGGCATGTGGGATCTTAGTTCCCTGAGCAGGGATCAAACCCACGTCCCCTGCACTGGAAGGAGGATTCTTTACCACTGGACCACTGGGGAAGTCCCCTTATTGCTAATATCTTGAAAATTCAACATAATCATAATTTTGTTGTAATGTCAAAGTGTATGTTCCAATTGAGAAAACACCCTGGGAGAAAACATCCTGGTTCTAGAGTGTGAGAGGCACCACCGTCTCGTACTTGGAAAATAGGGGAAACAGCATCCTCAGTTAAGAGACAAGTGTTATTTAAAGCAAAAAGGATATTCTGAGAGAAGCTGAAAATACACAGAACGCTTATTTACAAAAAAAAAAAAAAATTTCACATAGCACAACAGAAAGAAAGGATAGAAAGTAAAAAATCATAAAAGAAAGAACTGGTAGGAGGGAAGCAAAGAACAGTAAGACAATGATTGCATGCAGATAAAAATATGAGAAAACTATCAATAAATATTTACAGAGTTTTACTATACTTGCAGATACAGAGATGAACAAGAGATTCTTTTAGCCTCAAGGAACTTATAGTCTAGTCAGGGAGACAAGAGATAATTGCAGGTAACGATAAGTGCCACTAAGAGGGTAAAATCGGGGTATATGATCAAAAATAAAACAGGGCAAAAAGTTTTACACTTTGTCTAGAGACTAAACATGAGGGGAGTGAGGGCTCTATATAGCTCTGCTTTTAGGTCATTTGAAATTAGCACTAAATGTTGTTTAATGGTTAAAGAACAGGTTATTGATGAGCACTTCCACTGCCTTTCATAAAAAACAGCTTTACTGAGGTATATAATTAATACACAGTAAACTGCATGATTTAAATCCACGAGCTAATTTAAAATGTACAATTTGATAAGTTTTGACATCTGTGTGTACCCACAATCAACAAGATGAACTTGTTCACTCCCAAAAGTTTTCTTGGCCCCTTTGTAATCCTTCCCTCTTATTCCTCACATGTGCCCTGTTCCTAGGCAAATACTGACCTGTTTTCTGTCACTGTATAATAGTTTACATTTCTTAGAATTTTTTATAAATTCATACAGCAAGTACTATATTTGTCTGGTTTTTTTCACCCAAATTAATGATTAAGGATTTTCAGACTGATCTGTGTTGTTGTATCTGTCAGCAGTTTGTTCCTTTTTGTTGCTGTGTAGTATTCTACTATAAGGATATATTAAAATGTTTTATTCAACCGCCTGCTCTTGTATATTTGGGTTGTTACCCTGATTTTAGCTACCATAAATAAAGCTGCTGTGAACATTGTAAAGGAGTCTTTGTATGAACATATGCTTTCATTTCTCTTGGATTTTAATATCCATGAATGGAATGACCAGGTCATATAGTTGGTGAAGGTTTTAACTTTTTAAAGAAACTGCCAAAAAGTGTTCCAAAGCGACTGTACCAGTTTGCATTCTCACTAGCAAAAATGAGATTTCTAGTTACTCCACATCTTTGCCAAGACTTGGTACAGTCTCAGACATTCTATTAAGTGTTATGGTATTCTCATTGTGACTTAATTTGCATTTACCTAATGACTAAAGATGCTGAGCACCTTTTTCATGTGCTTATTTGCTATCCATATATGTTCTCTGTTGAAGTATCTGTTTAAATTTTTTTGTCCATGCTTTTAAAAATTGGGCTGTTTTCTTATTATTCAGTTTAGAGAGTTCTTTAAATATTCTGGATAAAGTCCTTTATCATATATGTTACTTGCAAATATTTCACCCAATCTATGGCTTACCTTTTCATTTGCTTAGAGTGGCTCTCAAAGAGCAGACGTTATTGATTTTGATGAGAACAATTTTGCTGAAGAATACCATACTTTTGGTGTCATATATAAGAAATCTTGGCCCACCTTCCAAGGTTGCAATGAATTTTTTCCATGTTTTCTTCTAGGAGCCTTATGGTTTTAGAAGTTAAAGCTATGATCCATTTGAATTAATTTTTGTAGATGGTGTGAGGTATGGTTTGAAATTCATTTTTGGAGGTCTACAGATATCAAAATGTTCCAGTACTAATTATAAAAATGACTGTCCTTTCTGAATGAAATTTACTTTGCATTCTGTCAGACATCAAAAGATCATCTATGCATAAATTAATCTCTTGACTCTCTATTATGTTCTATTGATCTATTTGTCTACCTTTATGCCAATAAGATACTGTCTAAACTACAATATCTTGAAGTCAGGTAGCTGAAGTCCCCCAATTTTGTTCTTCTTTATTAAAGTTGTTTTGGCTATACTATGTTATATGTTATTAATATATATGTTATATGTTATTAATATATAATAAGTAAAATTTATAGTGATATAACCTTGCTCATTCCAGATTTTGATAATTTGCTTCTTCTCTCTTTTTCCTAATCAGTCAGGCTAGAGGTTTTCCAATTTCATTAACCTCAAAAACTCAGTTTTTTATTTTATTAGCTTTTCTCTATTGTTTTCTGTTGCCTATATCATTGATTTACATTCTCATTTTTAATATTTCCTTTCTTCTGCTTACTTTGGGCTTTGCTTAGTTTTCTTTTTCTAGTTTCTTAAAGTAGAAGCTGATTTTCATCAATTTGAAATCTTCCTTCTTTTATATTATAAACATTTTGGTGTCATAAACTTTCCTGTAGCTTTAGCTACATCCTGCAAATTTTGATGGTTTTGTTTTCATCTTCATTCAGCTCAAAATACTTCATAATTTCCCTTTTGATTTCTTCTTTAACTTATGTGTCATTTGGAAATATTTAAAATCCTCTTAAATACTGACTTGCTTTATCACCTACATCTATTTAATAGATATAATATGATCTATTTTGATAAGTGACCCATACGTATTTGAAAACATGTATTCAGCTATTGAAAGATGAAGTTTTATAAATTCTACTTATGTAAAGTTAGTTGATAGCATAGCACAAGTGTTCTATATCCTAAATGATTTTCTATTACCTTATTCTATCAATTATTGAGAGAGCCAGCTTGAAATCTCCAGTAATTTCTGCCTTTTAATTGGAAGGATAGATCATTTATATTTAAATTTAAAGATGAACTTTAAACTTAAATTTAAAGATGAACTTTATATTTAAAGTGAGTATTGATATGGCTGGGTTTTAAATCTGCCATCTTGCTATTGTTTTCTGTGTGTGCCATCTATTCTTTGTTCCCTTTTTCTTCTTTTTCTGCCTTCTTTTTGGCCTCTCAATGTTTCTCATATATTCAACATATTTCTTATTCATTGTTTAGTTGATCATTAACCTAAGTTTGTGATAAAACATGATTAACCTGAAATATAATCACAGTATATTATAACATTATTTATATTAGGTAAATATTAGTTTAATGTCTTTTATATAGTTGAGTAAAACTACCACTTAATAAAGAATAACTATATATTTTATTAAATTTAGTTTTTGCCAAATACATTACAATAACTGAGGGAGTAACTGTACTGCTATCTTCCTTAGAGAACTTCTATTTTTGCTACTTTTATTTTTGCTAAATGATCCATGGGATAGTTTATGGACCAATGGGATATACCTGATTTAAAATGATAGCCTCCTGATTTCTATACAATACACTCCTTGGTATTTACTTTACGAAGGTACAAGATTCGAACTGACCTATTCGCACTAAGAAGTCAAAATATTCCAGAGTTACGAGATAACACTAAACAAAGCATCATTTCTTTTCCTATAAGATTTTATCAGTAAAATAATGAGGTTCTAAGATTGGCTCCTATTCAGAGACACAACTTATATTCTCTTATTCAAAATATTCTCTCTTAAATGCTGTCATCTATCATCTTAATTATTATAGTGTTACTGAAGAGGTTTTAGTTAAACTGAATTTATAAGTACACATTAATCTGTACTACTAAGTAAATGTTTTAAAGTTAAAAAAAAAAGCACATTTTATAAATACATGGAAATATGAGTAGATTACATAGTTATAAGGGGAGTTGTAAAAAGCTCCCTGGAAAGAATGAGAAGTCTTTAGAAACAGGAAATCTATAAGCCAACAGAATACTAGACTGGGAAGCCTTATGGAATTTTACAATATGTATAACTTTTCGAAAAACTAAAGAAACTAGATTAAAGAGAAAATAAGTATATTATAAATTAAAAAGGAAACAAATCGTCCCTTATTAAAAAAAAAAGAAAACCGAAAAGAAACTGTACCTGATCATCATTTTCATCTGAAAAGGTTATTGATGTCAGCTTGTAGTTATTCTTCAATAAAAATTCATTGACTAAGAAGTTTAGAGCTCTCTTTTCAAGAGGTTTGATTGGCTCCTAGAGATAAATAAAAGACATACAATACTGTAAGTCTTCTTCCTTCAATACTTGTGCTACCATTTCATATGGAAGATACTTTTAGATCTATCATTCACCCACCTGAATTTCAGGACTTGATTTGTAATTTTTTCGTTCCTGTAAAGGAACTTCGTGTTCTGGTGGAAGAAAATATGAATAATATTTTACTATTTTACATTAGAAAATATCTCAGCTACTTCTACATTGTCAAAGTAGAAAAAGTCTCAAAAAAGTTTATGTACACCACCTGCAGCCTTTGTCAGGTTGGCTCGGAGGGCCTGAATGGTCTCCTTGGCTTTCCGTAGTTCAAACTCCAGGACTGGACAGGGATTTGGAATAAACACACACAGGCATCCAACCAAGAAAAGGGAAACAAAAATAAAAAAATAAAAAGCAAGGATGGGTATGAAAAAAAAATACAATTTGTATTGAAAACAGAAAGCATGCAATCTTTATGAAACTTGTGAACGCATGCAGCAGAGTTGATTTGCAAGCAAACTGGTGAATGTTTTCCATAGTTTTAGAATACAGGGGACTACTGATCAAATGTTCCAGCTGTCTGACAAGGAATAGCTCTATTTAAAAGTAAAATCTATGGCATACTCTCCTTTAGGTAAATAAAAATCTTAGTAATTTAGGTGGTTGTGTTTCACTCAGTCTAGGTAAGAAATGTAATGGAATGTTTTCAGGTGACATAATTTTAGGGGAAAAGACAAAAATTAGATGAAGTCCTAGCAAATACACTTAAAGAAAATCTTAGGATTAAAAAAAACGTATTTTAAAATGCATTATCTAGAATAATGTTATAAATCAACATACAGAAACATTAGTGAATATAGTCCTTCATTAAGATGTTGAAAGAACAGGGTTTAAATATTTAACAAATGTGGGATGCCTATCAATTTTTCTACAAACAAGTATGTCTTGTATAAACAAGCACAGATATGTTAAACACATATCTAAAAAAAAGTTCTGAGGGGGTTATTTTAGGTTTCATTTAAAGCCAAAGGATAGAAATAGTTTGTCTTTTAATTTACAATTAAGATCATTCTAAAGCAAATGACTGAGTACAATTCTACAAGTGTGGTAATCTAAGGATACTGAGTAAATTTAAGTAGAATTTCAAAGTTTCTGACAACTCTTCAAATAGATATTTGTTCATAGTAAGAGGTACTAATGAAACTTAAAGATTTCTCCTATTACCACAGAGTCTGATTATAAGATAAACATGAATACTGAGGAGACATTTTAATGAGCTCTTTAAAATGTTTCATCATGAGCAAGATTTAACTATATGTGTCTTTGCTGGGAATTTTCTTTAAAATATATAAATACTGCTCTGAAGAAAAAGCAAGCTTAGATGTGGGGAAAAAAGCCATTTGTGTGAAGTAAAGCTCTGAGAAAATTAAGTGATTTTTGTCACAACTGGATATTTAAAAAAATTATAATTTAAATAGTTCTGCATAAAAATTAGCAAATTTAACACTTTAAAGATGCATTTTTTCCTCATTGACTAATAAACAGAATAAAGAAGATGGCAAATGAAATGCTATCAGAGACAACAAGGCTATAAAAATATATGGAAAAAATAGAATTCACTCAGTTTGCATATTTTCATTAAAAACTTAAGATGTAACTGAATCACATCTGGTACATTAAAGCCAATTATTTTGATGCACAGAATTTCCCTGCAGCAACACGGAAGCACAACTAAAAATCAGATGACATGTATGTGACTATTTCTTTTTTGTTAGTCAGCAATGCTGATCTGCAAATATTTCTGTGCAACAAAGTTAAAACATTTCCTAAAACTTAACACTTCTGGAAACTCTTAGAGTTTGTGTTTAAAGTCAGACTGCACACATTCAATGTGTTAGGTAAGTACAGAATAGGTTTACTTTTCTTTTTATTTCAAAACTTTAGGTAATTTATTTTGATTTAAAAGCACTTAACTATACCACAAGCAAAATGAGTATACATATTATGCTTCCAGAATCACTTACAATTTACTAACATATTACAGAACAATTGCAGATCAGAAATGCCCTGCACCAGAATGAAAGAAATATGAAAAAAATAAATTAAAAAAAAACTGGTTAAAACACAAACTGTGAAAAAAACTCAGATTCAACTGGTGAAAGTTTAGGTGACCAAGAGCAAAACACTAAATGATCAAGGCACAGAAAGCCAGAAACACCCATGTCAGACGGCAAGAATTTATATTTTTATGCACATCTACACATACATTGCCAAATGTCATTAAAAGGTACCAATGCTCTGGAAAGATAGTGCTTATCAAAATGAATTCACTCTGCTGCATGTTTCTTAATATACAATATAGACTTTAAAAGACAAAGGCATATCTTTGAAGCCATAGCACATCTCTATAAAGGCACAGTATGATCAAGTATTTGCAGTTATGTGAGAAAGTTTCACAAGAAAGGTCTGAACAGCTATATTTACACATATATAAATTTGTCACTTCTTCATTAAAAAAATATTGGATTAAATCTCAAAATTTATTATCCTGTAAAGAGATACATTGTACCAAGCAACCTCCAAGTATTTTTCAAATATTATAATTCTTCATAAAAATGTTTGAAGAAGTACATGTTTTTAAAAAACACTGTAGGAACCAACTACCAGCCTGCTCACTCCACTATTCCAACCCTCCACTAGCCCAACCCTGCTGAATGCAATTTTATTGGAACTAAAGTAATCGCAGACATAGGTATATTCTAATACTGCATATTACAATCTTACCAAAATATTTAATGACTAAGTCAGTATAAGCAATTCTAGATTAGTTGAGATAGTTATTTCCTAAATAGGGTTGGATAATACTGGCATTATATCAGGGGTACTTGATAGCTTCAAGATCAGGTGCTCGTGACTTGGGATATATACAATTGACCATGTCGAGACACCAAAGGTGCAGTGTTAAATTTCAAAGCAGAAAGAAATATTGATTCTTTGTTGCCCCAACTAAATATATTACTAATATTATCTTGAAATATTTGTTAGTCTTAGTTCTTTTGGCACAAAACTCAAAATAATACATATTTTAGATCTTTCCTATAATACTGATCAGAATATTATAGTGGTAATAAAATACCTCTTCCCCATCCTTAATACTTATTTTATTATCCCAGGAAAGGTTCTAGGAAAAGAGGAAAATTCTCATAAGAATATGAATTAGAATAAAAATATATTCCTAAAATAATACAAAAATCCCCAGGCAGTACCATCACCACTCCTTCTGGGTTTAGAAAATGCTCCCTGCCTATTACAGACCTAAGAAAGGTAGAGGACTATTACAAATGACCTAGCAAATAGTCAGAAATAAATGAACGGAAGCAAGATGCAATCTCCGTGGTTTGTACACATTTAGTTTTCTATATTCTTCTGAGGGGGAAAAAATTCCTCCTCCTTAAACTTTAAAAGAAGAAAATTCTTCCCATTATTGTTCCTCCTGCTCAGGTTCTCTTACAGACTCCTCTATCATTCATCTCAAAGTTGGTGTTTCCCAGAGTGTCCTCCCTGGTCCTTTTCTTACTCTATATACTGGGATGATAAACATTTCACTCTTACAGTTTTACTCTCACCAGTACTCTTAAGATTCAGAAATCTTTAAACTTTTTCCCCAAGATAAACAGGGCTACCTGTTTATCAACTGGACATGCCCACTTGAATGTCTCATAAACTTTGAATTTGATCCTATCTAAATGAACTTCATCATCTTCCTCTCAAATCTGTCTTCCCTCCTCCTGCAGTATATCTTCATTAAGGGCACCACTATCTACCCAGATGCCCAAATAAGAAACCTGGAGATTACTCTTCACTTACCTCTTGCCCTTACTCCCACATTAATTCAATGTCAAGCCATAATGATTCCAGCCCTTGAATCCTAAATAACCATTCATCTCAATTGTCTCTGCAAATGTCCTAGTTCAGACCTTTATGACTTATATAAATTTTAACAATTTACAACTCACATCAAAGGCTTGTTGCCCTTAAAAGCCTTGTTGGAGCATCTATCCTATTTTAAATCATACAAAACCATAAATAAGATTTAAGTAAAGTTGAAAATAAGAAAAACAAAAAGTACTGCAAACAAGAGGTAAAGATATTTGTACTAAGGAAAAATATATTATAATAAGACAGATAGGCTTATTTAATCCTGATAAAGCTGGATATGTATGCTGCAGCCCAACAGCTAAGGAATGAGAGGGCTACTGATGATGCTTCTTACCCAGGGGGTAAGGCCAGGTTAACCCACAGGCAAAATTTTGAATTTCATTTTAGAATGTTTACTAGATTACATAGGCTTAAAAAGGCTTCATATGTCTACTTTGTTGTTTATTGTTCCCAGAACAGTATAATACCCTGAATATAGAGGACTCAGCAAATGTTAGTTGTATGAATGGGCATTCCAGTACTTGATGCCATATCTAATAAATCTAAACATCAATGATCTTACCAGCATTCAGTAGTGTCTTTCCCTGCAAATTGGAAAGAACAGTTTCTGCAGTTCTCTAGATCCCAATACAAAAATTAAGGTATGAACTAGAGAAGTAATACAGTAACAGGTAGAGGTATGAGAACAAATAAAATCAGAGACTCTGATGCTAAAAGATGGATCAGGTGAACCTGAGACAGGGATACAGATGGTTCTAAAATCAACAAGTTCCTTATCACTAGTTCCAAAGTACTGAACATTTATTTGTATTACAGATATAGACAGGTTTTAGTACAAATTCCTTGAGGGCAGAAACTCTGTCTATTTCATGCGTCTGTATCTAGCGCCTAACATAATACCTAATACGTAGCAGATGCTCAAAATGTCTAATTAAAGAATGGCAATTCCAATATTTAGAACATAGATGTCCCTTGCTATCTTGAAGAAAACTTGAAAATTTAACAGCTACACTGTATGTACACTGTACAGCTTTGTTTAATAACATATAGAAAGGCGTTTACCAAAAAGTCAGTTAAATTGAGCTCATTTTGGTTTGGTGTCTACTAAATTCAGAAGTGGAAAATATTTGAAATGAAATGCTTTTGAAATTTTACTTTTTTGGAAAGAAAATGACTATGTTGAAACAGTCTTTTATGGGAAAGATAAGATTCTGCTATCCACATGAATGTACCGATGAGTCAAAGCTCCAGCCTGGTACTTAAAGATACTCGTGAGCCCTGGAATAAAAACCTATATGTTCACATCCTGATTTTGCCCTTTAGCCATATGGAGGCTACTGGGAAAATTTTTCAATCTTGGTAAGCTTTTCAGTTTTCTGATCTATAAAATAAGGATATCATGACCTATTTTGAAAGATTGTTAACAAGGTTAAATAAGTATTTTATATAAAGCAACCGGAACAGTGCCTGGCACAGAGCAGGTGCTCAATAAACATTTGCCCATTTAGAGATCTTTTCCTCTTTAAAGGAACACCTGTACAGACTTGAAAAAATAACCAGATATTTAAATTTAGGGAAAAGATGATAAGAATGATGCTGAACCCACATGTAGTAGTATATATATGTCTCATAAACAGCAACAGTTTATTAAAGGCTGGAGCAGACCCTACATTTGCATTGTGGGGCAGCGGACTCAATACCTGTATTATCTATAATCTCCTTCTGCCCAAGACTGGTATACGAAAATAAAAGAGATTTTTATTCTTTCTCAGTAAGGTTTACATGTGATCCAATGATAGATGGCAGGATAATTATCTTTTCTGGATCGTTCATTTTTCGATTAGGTTCTAAGTTACTAGCAATGGTTAGCAAAGAGCCAAAAATCTTTTTGTAAATGGGAATTGCGATTAATTAGAATTTTCATCCACATATCACACATTTGGCTCAATAATAGGCGATGGCACAAGAGCATTAAAAGTCTAAATGCCATTCTCTTGGAATAACATACATTTCCTTCCCTTTTCCAGTGAAGATGGAAGACAGCATTCAGTCACTCATTTACACTGAAGTATAGTTGAGTTACAATATTGTCTTGAGCTTCAGGCATACAGCATAGCCATTCGATTTTTTTGTATATTATATTTCGTTACAGGTTATTACAAGGTATTAGGTATAATGCCCTGTGCTACAGAGGGCATTGTTTATCTATTGTTTGTGTATCTATTGTTGTTTATCCATTTTATGTAGAGTAGTTTGTATCTGTTAATCCCATACTCCTAATTTGTCCCATCCTCTCCTCCCTCTCCCCTTTGGGGAACCATAAGATTGCTTTCTAGTCTATAACTCTGTTTCTGTTTTACCTTGATATATAGATTCATTGGTATTATTTTTTAGACTCCACATATAAGTGACATCACATAGTATTTCTTTCTCAAGACAGCATATATTTATACATTAGCATTATATAGTAAGCAAAAATTACTTTATCTCCCCAAACTTAGAGATAAGAGTATAATCTATAGATTAAAAATATAAGGTCAAAACTACCAAATATTTAAAATATTCACTCTTAGTTATGCTTAGTTATAACATATTGCTTAATTATAACATCTTGCTTCTATATCATTGTTCCCCCTAATTAGAAATACTAAAATACCTAAATACTGAGAATAATGATGAACCTCTTAAATTTTACTAAGTCTAAAATTTAGGTTTTCAAACAAAAATTAAAGGGAAGAAAGTAATTATGTGGTCTATTTCTGGGTAGAAGTTATTTTCTGATACATAACCATCTGAACAACAATACAATATACAAAACTAAATATATTTGGTTAATCTCTAATAAACCAAAATACCATGCATTTAATACTTAACATATAACAGAAAACACAGAATAGCTAACATTTACTATATAATTAAATATAACAATGCCACTTAACAAATGATATAATTAGTAGGATAAGTTTGCCCTAAAATTATTCAAATAATTCCCATTTGATTTGCTAATTTTCAGACAGTACTGATGTGATTTCTTTTTTGATACAGCTTTCAATTAATAATGCTTATGACTAAATCATGACTTGATATATGGAGCTGCATTAAACTCTTCCAATGACTTCTCCATTCAATTGATAATGCTATTGTTCTCACTGCTGAATCCTCTCTTAGCCTCTGTTGAATTAAAAACAATTACATCATTTTTTCCCCCTAACTCAGGGAAGAGATTAGGGAAAGAGAGATTTTTTAAACATTCAATAGCTCTATTCTTGAGTAATAAATGAAAACCACATATTGGAATGTCATTTTAACCAGGTCAAACCTCATCCTTCATGCTAAGAGGTAGCATACAGTGCAGTCAGTTGTGGGCTCTGCTGCTGGGTTATCTGCGTTCAAGTCTTAGCTCTGCCACTAAAGTCTTAATAATCTCTGAGTGCCTCAGTTTCTTGGGGAGGGGAGGCTGATGATAATTCTATAACTCAAAGAGTTAATATACATTTACAACAGTGTCCAGAATGGAGCAAGTGCTATATAAAAATTAGCACTCACTTTTATTCATAATGCCTATGACAGGCAAACATTTGGTAGGTTTTAACAAACTTGTCCCAGTAAATGGAAGAAAAATATTTCCCTCACAGGCTCCCATCTGTCCCACGTGGCATCCTTCCTGTGCCAGGTGTGCCCACCATTCTGGTGGATTAAAATACCTAACTGATGTCTGTCTGCTTCCCATCTATCTCAGAGTCAACGTCCTATGAAAACTACAATTCCAACAAGACATTCAAAAATTACTTCAATAACAGACAGCCACAGCCTTGAAGCACCAGAAAAGTACCAGTCACTTGACACCTGAGGAGCCAGAGCTGCTACACTGGTAAATCCCAGGGTGGACCCCCAGAAGAATCCAACTGGCCTCATTTGATGTGGGCAGAACACAGAGGGTACCAATTGGTTTTCTGAAGTCCCTACAGATCCAGTGGTGATGCCTATAAGGCAGAAATGGTGGGAGGATGGAGAGGGGAAGGAGATTGGAATGAGAAACCAAGCAACTAATAAGGATGTTGGCCTTCTTTTTGGAATGGGCAAGGTCCTGGAGGCCCCTGATGGACCAAGCATTAACCCTTTATTTTCTGGATCACAGGCAAGTCAAGAGAAGTTTCTGGAGAGATGCAGTGATGGCCAGGGAGCATCCAGGGAACCAAGCAAAGTTTTATTCACCAACCAGCATAGAAGTATTTAAACCAATTTTAACAATCAGTAGAGCTGTATTGGTATATAACACATGAATATTACTCAGTCCTGGTTTGGAGGATAAAAGGAATGAGGAGGCCAATGACCAACTAACTTTGTACTAAACCATGGCTAACTTAAACCTCTTTTACACCAGTTGTATAACTACATGGTTGTAAACTACTGGCTACAAGCAGAACTCAGCAAACTGTAGGTGTGCATAACCAAAAATTCAGAGCACCACTGGAAAGAGCAGTTGGGGGCTGGATGTTCCCTTCAGCCAATAAATTAGTAACATAACTTTGTATAATAACTATATCAATATATTCACATATCAAATTATAGAAAGAAGAGAATTCTTCAAGTCATTTTATTATTTCTGGAATGTCAAAAAATCCAAATCTGTCTTTACAATCTTACTCACCTGCCACTCTCTCATCCGTTTCCCTGTTACCGTCATCTGAATATCTTGCAAAGTCTAAAGAATCAAGGGTACTGATGCTCCCAGCTCGATCTGTAATAAACGAAAAAAAAAAATAGAATTAAACAGATTTTTATTTAACTGCCAAAATAAGGGATTGGAAATCAATTAGCTAAGATTTTTTTTTCCAGTGAATAAACTGTGACTCTAAGATATAGGAATTCTATTAAAACAATAAGGTAAAAATGCTCATACCAATTAAGCTACTTTGAAGTAACTCATGTTTCCCTGCCCAGATCTCTAACTAACTCCTGAATAATGGACACACAGGATATAACACAAGCCCAGCTAAGGACAACAAAACTGTAAACAGTTTGAATTTTATTCCAAGTACAATGGAAAATAACAAAAACACATACATTTTTGGAAAATCATTTTGGCTGCTATAAGGAAAGTGATTTGTAGAGAGACCAGTTAAGAGGCTACTGTGTAAATCAATTACACTTTAATATAAAATAACAATTTAAAAAAAAGAGGCTATTAGAGTCATGTAGGTGAGAGATGATCACATTTGGCCTAGAATAGAGGCAGCAGAAATGTGAGAAGTGGTCAGGGTTATTTTTTGATGTAGAACCAACATGTCCTGGTAGTGAAATGGATGTGGGTTTAAGTAAAAGAAAGTAACCAAGATAATTCCTAAAGACTTCATTTATTGAATTTGTAATATGGGATGCAAAAGGCAAATGAAGGGGTTTCAAGAGTTCTGTGTTTTGAGTGCATGGTGGTAGTGGGGAGTGTCCCTAGCTTTTGCCAGATTTTTAAGTGTCCCTAAACAGAAAAACACGATGTAAACATTCTCACTTAAAGGAAGAAATCAATGCTGATACTCACTAAAGGAGATCTAGCTAGCTAATGCAAAGAAGGGACAAATGAGAGGCTAGGTCAACTCATTCTATTAAATCGTGCTACTTACATAGTGTCCACTGTTTATATATTGCTCTAAGGAATAGATTATCTGTGTTTAGAAAGCACAGTCTGGACAAATGAATGCAAGTTACAGAAATAAAGATTTGAACATGTAGGGCTCCCTCACCTCCTTTTAAAACAATTAGTACATGCCAATAATTGAAATGGTTGACTCTTCAAATACAGCTATGTCATTATCAATGTACCACTTATCTTTAAATTCCTGTTAAGTGAAATTCTATATATAGTACTCTTCTGAGAACACTGTGTTTCTATTCACAGAAGCATTTAATTCCCCTGCAATTTAATTATATCTGATAAATAACAACTTGCTATTAAGTTTTAAGACAGCATAAACAAATAACAGAAAATCAAGTATTACAGTACCATTCATTAGAGCATAATTTATTTTAAGCATAAACCAAGAAACACTAAATAACAAAAGTAACCACAGAAATCTAGAAAGTTCATATTAAATATAGGCTGAACTCAGGAACATTACTCAGCAATTAAAAAAAAACTATTGAGATATATGCCACAACATGACTGAATCTCAATGCTTTATGCTGAATGATAGAAGCCTTACGCAGAGTATATAATGTATAATTTTATTTACATGAACTCTTAGAAGAGGCAGTAGTAATTTATGGTAGAAAAAAATCATTATAGTGGTTCTTGGAGTGGGGGGCTGAAAGGGGTGGGGACTGACTGACCGGGAAGGAGCATGAGGGAACTTTCTGGGGTGACAGTAATGTTCTATATATTGACAGGAGTTTGGGTTATCATGAACTGTTAAGTATGATGTTGGTTGTTGATTCTGGATAAATATTTTTCTATTATGTTAAGTATCTATCTAATGTTAGTTTTCTAAGTGTTTTCTAGTATTTTCAATCACACATACAAGCCTAGGTTAGACTATTTTCAATCACATATACAGGCCTAGGTTAGAGCCTATTTGATCACCATATATTATTCCTCCATTGTACTGTTACTATTTCTCTAAAAGTTTCAAAGAAATCACCTATGCAATAGGAAGAGTTCTTGGGGAAAGCAAACACTGCTTAATTTTTGACTTGGTATTATTATGGCCATTGAAAAATATATTCTAATTATTTTTTTTAGTTCCAAGCCAACAATTTTATATTCTCCAAGAAAAAAAGTTCTAATGTCTTTTTAACTAACAATAACTATAGTATCATAAAAGTAAAAAAAAATCTCCTAATTTATTAAAATTTATTCCATGTCAGAAAAAAATTATAGAAGGAAGTAATTTTAACTTTGATGGGGCTAACGTATAACAGATTTTGTACATAAAATGTACTTTGGAATTTAAGACTAATAGGTAATATTACAGCTCCTAGACAAATATACACAATTCTTTTCCAGGGCAAGCACATGCCTTTCCAAATACTCTAATATAAAAGAGGAAGAGTTTGGAAAAATTAGCCTCTTTTATTAAGAAAGAAGCTACTACCACTTTCTAATATAAAGTATACCACAAAGCCTTTCTTCAAATTCCAAGATTGTGTAACTTCTTAGTAATTCACTTTACAACTCAGAAACCGAATGATCAGGGACTTTCATCATAGTTGGCAAACAAGTAAAACCTGTATGTAAGTTTTACTAGGTCTGAAAACTAAAACCATTATACACAGTGTGACTATAAGGCATGCAGACTGATTTTATAAATCACATATGAGAGTAGTCTTATTTATATATACATTTAATCCTTTAGTACTAATGACAGAAGGTAACTTTTACGATAGTTAAAAAAATGAGTTTCAGACCCTTGAAAAGGTATCTTTCATGGAAATCATATAGCACTTTAAAAGCTAAGTGTACCAGGAAAATTGATCAGCTCCTGACTGGTAAAGAGCATTGGTTAATTCAATGAACATTTAGTGAACAACTATAATGTACCAGGTTACTGACAGGAAGCTACAATAAAATATTGAATAATAATTTTTAAAGGTTATAGATATAACTGACTCCAAGAAGTAGAGTTAAAATTTTTCAATACATACTCCTCTCTATACTGCTTGAATTTTTTTATTTGTGATTTGGTATTTTTTCCCCAAACACAGTGAATACCTTTTATGATATGGGCATTTTATAATTAAAAAGTCACAAAAGTACCCAGTTCACAGTTAAAGAATAGGAAGAAAAATAATGTCAAGCAATTAGCTTTAAATTCCAATTTGTTTAGTAAAGATCGTTTACTGAACCATGCCTGTGTCATGATAAGTAACAAAGAAAGAAGTATATAGTATATAAATTTAATAAACAGAAAGATAACAAATTTACCTTAAAAGTAATTATATCTAAATCTGAGGTCATGCATAAACACTTTAATATGTATCCACTTAAATTAAAAATGGATCTTAGGAATCTGTCAATGGCAAAACATTTATATTTTCTGATCCTCAGTTCTTCCCTAACGCTGGGACTCACTTCACTGACCCCTATGTTCAAAATATTTGAGAGCTAGAGGGAATCTTAGAGATAGTCCAACCCCTCCATCAACCCCAGTTTGATGAGAAAACTGAACCGTGTATTCATTCAATGCATATTTACTAATCCATGGTAGGTAGTAGAAAGATAAAATTCAGTAAGACTTGGTTCTTGCCTTAATAAGTTTATAAACCACTGTAGTTTCGTGCTGTAAACAGATAACGATAATAAAGTTAGACTACTTTATGTTAAAGGTTAAGCAAATTAATCTGTGAGCAAGCTAGGGGTACAATGTAAGTCTCCCAGTTTGCAGTCCACTGTCTTTTCTGTCACAAGATTACACTGAGTTAAATGTCAAATCAAGACTTAAACTTAGGAAGAGACTTGAACACTGAAATTTTATTGACAAACTATTCACTGAAATTAAAATTTCTATAATGCTGGATGATTTTACCATATGAACAGCTATCAGGTTAAAAGGAAGATTATTATTAATAACAGCATTAGTTATTATTTTGAAGATTTTCTGACCACTTATTCTGTGCCAGATATTTTTCATAGATAAACTTATTTAACCTTCGTGACAGCCCCCTGCAAGAGGAGTCATTCATTACCTTCCATATTTTACAGTAAAGAAAACAGAGACTGTCCCAGAGATACGCAGCTAGGAAGTAGCAGAGTAAAAATATGAACTCAAGCTCTCTGATGCCAAAGCCTGAGCTCTAAACCATTAGTTCCCTTGAACAGTATGTAAAAGCATGCAGGTTCAGATCTCCTAGATTCCAGCTAAGTTGGGCTTGATACCATGAAAGGCCTCAGAAAGATCAGCCTGGACTCAACTTTCCTCAGGCTACACAGGGAAAAGCTAATTTCACACGGAATATTCCAAACTTACATATTTATAGGATCCCATTACCTAAAGATCATTTCTTTAACATAACATCAACATTTTTTCAAAGCCTTATTTGCCAGGCACAATATTACGCACTGGTGACAGAAAGATAATTAATCTCCATAAGTGAGACAGACAAAAAATACCACAAGTTCAGGGGATTTAGAGATCACTATGTGCTGGAGAAGCTTCAGGGAGAGGAAGGAACATAAACTGGACCTTCCCTTAAGGATATACAGAATCTGGAAAAAACAAAAGGAGGATGGAGGAAAAGAATTCCAAGAGAAGGAAAAATAATATGGCCAAAGGCACTGAGATAGGAATATATAAAACATGTTCAAGGGACACTGAGTAAACAATGTGAGTACACCAATGGTTGGTATATGACAACAGGGTTGAAAAGGTAGGAAGAAGCAAAATTACAGGCAGAACTTTATGATGCACACTTATAATAACATATTTCAAAGTCATTTTTATCATATACTATGCAAAAATGGGAAAAAATAAAATTCTTAAAAAGAATTAAATTCTTGTTTCTGCAATATATAATTTTGCTAATAAAAAAAGAGTTCAAAAAAGTTGCCTTGGACAGCAGAAAGCAATGTTAAAAGGTTTTAGCCTCAGTGACAGGAATGAATAGCTTTTAAAATCAATTAAGAATAAGGATGGAGGAAAAGTTTAAAGGCACAGGAACCAGTTATAAGGCTAAAACTGAGGGTCCAGATGTAAGCTAAAGGCCTGAACTAAGGCAGCACACAAGCACAGGGCTGATGGATGGTTAGAAAGAACATAGACAATACGATGACACTACCTTGAGCAATCTAAGCCACCTAACCAGGACCAGCTGGTTTCAAAAACAAATGAACACCATTTCTTACTGCTGGGGAGTTTTGAAATAATAGGTGGGAATATCTGGAAGAAGGTTACACCCATGATGGCAACTGGGGTCTCCTCCTTGAGGCTTAGCCATGTTCCATGTCTAGACCAGAAACTTAGATGTAACCATGCAGCAAAGCTTCAAGACTGAAAAAGAGAGTACATGCTAATCCAACCTTGGCAGATTTCCTTAGAATTTCATTCAGCAGGTTATTCACCTCTGTCTTGATGTGGTGCTATAGTTTATCACTTTATTTTTTAAATGATCAATATTATACTACCTGACTTGCCTTCTGCATTAAAACGACTGGCTACTCTGAGTTAATAAGATATACTCTGAATGAGTTATTAAGATACTTTGCCTGACCATACACTAAAATGCTTTAAGAATATTTGCTTAACTGTGCTTTAAAATTGACAAAACAGTAGTTGTGGTGTAATGGAAAGAATGCAGACTTGGAAGTTAGTGATCTGGTTTGGAATCCCAGCCTTGCCACTTAAGACATGATATGTGGTAAAATATAAAAGGGCATACAAAGAAAAGGTAAGCCCATCTCCCAAACACCAATCACCCTCCGTGACGACAATCATTGTTTAGACTCTTCTGTATATATCCTTTTAGAAATATCCTAGGTATAGGCCAATTTCTCCCTTTTTGTATGTAAATGGAAAAACACAAATACCTGAATAAATTAGCCTGCATCCTAATTTATTCAATTTATCATATATCTTGGTGATCATTCCACATCAGCACATATAGATCGTTTTTTTTAATTAGCCAATCCCCTACTGTTGGACAGTCAGGTTGTTTTCAATCTTTGATACCTTTACTTGTAGAATATACGAAAAAAACCTAGGTTCAGTAGTAATGCAAACAAGCTTGTCTATAATAAATTATAGGAATGGAATTGGATATTAAGGAATATGTATTTTATTTTATTTTATTTTTTTAGGAATATGTATTTTAAAAATATGATTGATATCACCAAATTATTCTCAAAAGAGTATCCTACCAACAGTACATAAGTATACATTTTACTTTCCGACCTTTGTGTCATGCACATTTGATCAAAACTGCATTCAGAAGACAATACTGTTTATAGAAAAAAAATCTGTTAGGAAGAGTTCAGTAAGACTGTAGATTCAAAAATCTCCCATCAATACAGGCTACCTATTTGATATGGACATCTTATTAGAAGGTTTAGGAGACAAAAATTCTTACTGCTGTAAGTTATTAAAGGGTACAAAATGCAAATATTAAACATTAAGAACAATAATAAAATGTGACTAGAGATTTTGCTGATACATTCATAACTCTCATCATCCCACCTTATATTCTTTGGTCAACGCTCCTTACTCACATATCCATCCCTGAAGAAAAAAAGAAGCTTCCCATGATTGTAAAGAATGCCTACAATCAGGAGCTACTCTTGCCTAGAAAAATTAGAAACTTTAAGGCTGTTGCTAGGTACTTTTCTAACAGTAATTCTATTTCCGTACAGATATACATCAACAGAATAGTTACAAAACTCCTCATACGATGCAATAAAAAGCTATTGGTACAGTTTTGTTCACTTGAAACATGTCAAATGTATCTTAAAAGAGATTTGTGTCAACATTATACTAAGAATTATTAACTGATTCTGAAGATTTCCCTTCCAGATAAAACTGATCCTCAAGGTTACAAATGGCAACAGGAGACTGAGAATAGAGAAACTGGTACATATGTACCAATAGTTTGTGAGCAAAGAATGACATTTTTTTGCTGTTATTTTGTGCAAATTTAATTAACAGATGACACAAGACAGATATTCAATATAAGGTAACAAAAAAGGTAGACATATACCAAACACATATGCAGAAATAACTTACTATGCAAAATTCATTCTCTGGGTTCATATACCAGAAAGAAGATGGTATTTCATGTCACTAAAAACACCAAACTCAATTTACACTGCACAGTTATAGGATTAGGTGCCAATTAAGGGTGGAATAGTGGAGTTATAACTCCCACTACAAATTTTTCTTGTTTTACCGGAATTTACTACATGCAAATTTTGACAAAAATACTTTAAAATGCTTTACTTTAAATTGCTTTAAAGTACAACACCATATAACCACCACCTGATATGAACAACTGCTAACAGTTTGCAATTTAAAAAGAAATAATACCTTAAAGTTCATGTCCCTAATGTTTCCCTCCTCAAGGGCAATCACAGTGATGGATTTGGTGTGACTCTAGTTGATGCTTTTATATCTATAATACATATACAAGTACCCACAAATAATATACAGTATTGTTTTATGTGTCTGAAAATTTAAATAATGGTATAGAACTGTAATGCTCCACAACAGACCTGAGATCTGATTAAAGGCTGCTAAGATTTCCATTTCATGAATATACCCCAACTAATGTTTCCATTATGTATGGCCAAGAGGACTGTTTCCAACCTTGTACACACCTCGTTACACACCCTCATAAGTTCCAAATACTTACACGTGGAAAAGCTGGGTTGAAGGGTGTGCACATCTTCAACTTTTCTAGATTTTATCAAAATATTCTTCAAAGTAGTTGTATCGACACTTCTACTGGTAGCACAAGAGTGCCTGCTTCCTCCATATCAGGAATACTAAGAGTTGTCAGACATCTTCATTTTTGCCAAAAGGCTGGGTATTGTGAAATCCATTTCCCTGATTACTAGTGAATTTGAGCAACTTTTTATTGGTTTGCTTCTTTTTGAATTACCTATTTTTATCCTTTGCCTATTTTTCATTAGGTTATTTTTCCTTCTCTTAATTTATAGGCATTCTATACAGATTCTAAATTTGAAATACTTTTTGACTGTTATATGTATATGGCAAATATGTACTCCTAGTCTGTGGCTTGTCTTTTACTTTATGTTAGCTTTTTACATACAGGAATTTTAATTTTGATACAAATATATCAATCTCTTACTTTAAAATGTACAATTTTTATGTCTAAGAAATCCTCACCTCATGGTCATAAATATGTTTTGATATTTTCTTCCAAAAGTTTTCAAGTTCTATTTCCCACATTTAGCATTTTAATTCATTTGGACTTTGTTTTCGTGTGTGTGTGTGTGTGTGTGTGTGTGTGTGTGTGTGTGTATGGTAGGAGGTAAAGAAATACTTTCCCTCTAGAAGGAGAAAAATTTATTGAATAGCCTACCCTTCCCGCACTGATTTGACTCTTTTTCCTATACAAAAGACTCCTTGAGCTTGTTTCTGGCCTGTAATCTCTTTCTTACTTCACTCTGTCTACCTCTGCTCTTCTTTGCTTTTAAAGTATTTGTTCTGTAGATGGCAACATATATTGATTTTTTAAAACTATTATTAAGTTCCAAAACAAAAATAAATAAAGGGAAAAAAAAACTTTTCTGGCCATCCATTAGTTATAAAATTGAGTAAGTAACCATTGTCTAAGAAGAACACAAAAAGAAATTATATTTAAAAATAACTTACATGAATGTGATTAAACACATCTGTAAAAATGTAGGTACAATGCCTTTACAGACATAAAATACAATGCATTAACTGTACGGTAGTAGGTTTTAATGAACCATTACAAAATCCTAAATCCAATGTTTGCCTTTTCATAATTTATTTTACACTTATACAGACTTACTGCAAATGATAATAAATATTAATTCAGCTGACTCTCACAACAGCTCTATGAGGTAGGTACCGTTATCCTCATTTTTAGATGAAGAGACTGAGGCATTGAGAGATTAAGTTACTTATTCAAAGTCACAAGGATAAAAAAGTAGCAGAAACAGGATCCATGCCAGGTAGTCTGATTCCAAACTGTGCTCTTAACTCACTATGCTATACAGCTTTTTCCCTTAAAATGAGCAGACTTCTTTGATATAATTTATGGTGGCTACTCAAAAAGAAATGCTATCAAACTTTCCTGTGAATTTCAAGTACAAATGTTCCCAGTATGTTTTTTAAACGATTATTTTAATTAGGATGCCATATACCCATTAGTCCCATTTAATCCTACAAATTAGTACTAGCAGACATCACCTATCTTTCTCAGTCTTTTATCATCAGCAAATCTGATCTAGTTTTCCCTCATTGCTTCATATATTTTTTCTTATAAAAGAAAGAAGTAACTATAAAATGAGTTTTTGAAGTCCTCTCACATATATACCCTCATGTAAACTTCATTAAAACCCTGTAACTAGCAGTGGACAGAAATGATTACTATGCTTTACACAGAATAAGAAGGCTCTAGGGCTTCCCTGGTGGCGCAGTAGTTGAGAGTCCGCCTGCCGATGCAGGGGACACGGGTTCGTGTCCCGGTCCGGGAGGATCCCACATGCCACGGAGCAGCTGGGCCCGTGAGCCATGGCCGCTGAGCCTGCGCGTCCGGAGCCTGTGCTCTGCAGCGGGAGAGGCCACAGCAGTGAGAGGCCCGCGTACCGCAAAAAAACAAACAAAAAAAAGAAGGCTCTAAAAGGCTAAGTAATTTACCCAAGGTAACAGAGCTGTAAGTGGCAGAGCAGAACTGAGGATCAGATATCAGTACTACAAGTTGAGTGGTCTTCAAAAAATAGGCCAAGGGCTTCCCTGGTGGCGCAGTGGTTGAGAGTCCGCCTGCCAATGCAGGGGACACGGGTTCGAGCCCTGGTCTGGGAAGATCCCACATGCTGCGGAGCAACTGGGCCTGTGAGCCACAATTACTGAGCCTGCGCGTCTGGAGCCTGTGCTCCGCAACAAGACAGGCTGCGATAGTGAGAGGCCCGTGCACCGCGATGAACAGTGGCCCCCGCTTGCCACAACTAGAGAAAGCCCTCACACAGAAACGAAGACCGAACACAGCCATAAATAAATAAATAAATATTTTTTAAAAAAATGGGCCAAGTTCAAAAGTATAGATGGTATAGACTGGCACAGACCTACTGTTGTTTTTATCAGTTACGCATCTTTCCACGGCTACTCTTTTGCCAAGCCCATATTTCTCTATTTTATTCATACCAGTGTGAGAGATCTGTCATGTAGCTTGCTATAATCCAAATATATCAGCTCTAGGACAGTCTTCTTGATCCTGTTATAGTTAAGTGTTATCTTTTGCTGAATCTTAGTAAATACCATTGCTGTATTCAATTATATCAGGTATTCATTTCTCAGAAATCTGAAGAATCTATTTTTAAAGTGAATTAGACAATTTACATTCAACTTGTTCAGATTTCCTGGGCAGATGTCCTTAGTTTGTAGAAACCATATGCATATGCGGAATTAGACAGTTATCATGCTCCAGCGAAATGGAGGCCAGCAACCACTTTAAAAATTAATTGGAGGGAGGGAGACACAAGAGGGAAGAGATATGGGGATATATGTATAACTGATTCACTTTGTTATAAAGCAGAAACTAACACACCATTGTAAAACAATTATACTCCAATAAAGATGTTAAAAAAATTAATTGCAGGTATACACAATGTTCACTGCAGCACTATTTATAATAGCCAGGACATGGAAGCAACCTAAGTGTCCATCAACAGATGAATGGATAAAGAAGATGTGGCACATACATACAATGGAATACTACTCGGCCATAAAAAGAAATGAAATTGAGTTACTTGTAGTGAGGTAGATAGACCTAGAGTCTGTCATACAGAGTGAAGTAAGTCAGAAAGAGAAAAACAAATACCCTATGCTAACACAAAGATATGGAATCTAAAAAAAAAAAAAAAGGTTCTAATGAACCTAGGGGCAGGACAGGAATAAAGATGCAGACGTAGAGAATGGACTTGAGGACATGGGGAGGGGGAAGGGTAAGCTGTGATGAAGTGAAAGAGTAGCATTGACATATATACACTACCAAATGTAAAACAGATAGCTAGTGGGAAGCAGCTGCATAGCACAGGGAGATTAGCTCAGTGCTTTGTGACCACCTAGAGGGGTGGGATAGGGAGGGTGGAAGGGAGGCACAAGAGGGAGGGGATATGGGGATATATGTATACGTATAGCTGATTCACTTTGTTATAGAGCAGAAACTAACACAAAACTGTAAAGCAATTACACTCCAATAAAGATGTTAAAAAAAATTAATTGCAGGTACAAATTTCCAATTTTAAGATAAACAAGTCTTGGGGATGGAATGTACAGCATAGTGACCATAGTTAACAAGACTGTTTTGTGTATTTGAAAGTTGCTCAGAGAGTAGATCTTAGAAGTTCTCATACAGGAAAAAAAATTGTAACTTTGTGTGGTGATGGTTGCTAACTAAACTTACTGTGGTAATCATTTCACAATATAGACATATATCAAATCATTATGTTGGACACCTAAAACTAATAAAACGTCATATGACAATTAGATCTCAAAAAAAAGTTAATTGTAATATTGAAACAAACACTCATACGATAAGGGAGTTGAAGTAGGTCAATCCTAAACTAATGCAAAACCCCCAAAAATCAACCAAAGAGGAGCTGTGTTCAAATTATAGCCAAACAGCAAAACATAATTCACTTAAGCATCAACAAGTATGTTTTTAGTATAAATAATTTAGAAACCACATTTTATCATCAACTCTCACAGTACTTATAGGTAGAAGCCAATAAAAACAACTACCTGAAAGAAAAAAAATAGGCTATTAATATTTAAGACCCATCTCAATCGATATTTGTAATTTAGATATAAGTAGACTGTATTTTTAGATCAAGGTAAGTGTTCTTTTTCAGTTAATCATCCTAAAACCATGGGAGTTAAGGGGGTGGGCACAATTGAAAGCCATCATATAAAAACAAATTAACCGAATTTAGTTTTTGACGTAAATATACTAAACAAAATGAAAACTACACTAATCCTGGAACGTTTTTTCCAACAAATGTTTTTAAAAAAACAAGCAAAGAAACAGATAAGCATACATTCTGAAGATCACCCCTAAAGTAGAAAGTGTAAGTTTAATTTTTGACAGAAATAAGGCCTGTTTCCCCTGATTAATGCCCCTATCCTGCTTCCTTTTAAACTATGTACCACAATGGCTTGAAACATCATACTGCATTTTAAAATCTCTTTATTAATTGGTGAGCCAGATAATGGTAAGCATGTTCCCAGATGATGTTTTAAACAAGGCAAAACATAAAATAAACATTATCTTCTCTTTACCCTCCCTTTCTTGCCTCTCCATCAAGAACATAAACTCAACGACATACACTAAACTTCTCTTGGATTCCTACAATCCTTAGTTGATCACAGTTTAATAAATGTACTGATCAATGTAAAATATTGAATACCAACTATACTCGTCACTGTTCTAGGCAACGAAAATATCTGACTAATTTTCCACAAGAATTAATAAGTTTGAAGCTACTGAAATGCATAGGCAAAAAAATGACAGTCATGTAAGCGATAAATTTAGGAATCTATATGGTCCAGACAATAGTAGGAAGTCTCATTCAGCTAAAAGCAGTGAACCTAATAAATTTTAGAAATATTCTCTTGATACGCTCCTGTTAGAAGCCAGAGGAAGCACTAAACCCAATTCCAACCTAACAGGGAGGAACTACTGTACTTTGTAAAGCAGAAGAGATGGGAACTCTGAAAGACGGTAATCACACAGCACAGGTGATACTAAGAAAGGAACAGAGCACAGTGAGATATGTACTCTTTCAGAGTTTTGAGAAAAGATAGGCAAGGTAATGAAACAGAAAATTTTAAAAAGGAGAAAGATGACTCAAGAAGTCTGTAGGCTCACAAGTTAAATTATTAAATTCAATCATAAATACCTCCTGATAAGCAGCCTTACAAAAATTTGAAAGGATGATAAATACAGAATAAAAGAAATCCATCATTGAAAGGCATAAGTTATTTGACCACCTACTGTCTCTACAAAGAACTGGCTCATCCTAAGCAATTACAGTCCAATTTTGATTAGAACGCTAAGGCTTAGAGTGGAACCAGCATTCCTCCGGATAAGATACTACAATCTGTTCAGTGCTAATCAATGGCATTGGCACAACTTTTATCTTGCAATCTAATTGGAAAGCAAAACAATTACCAAATTGGCTCAACTGGCAAAAATACAGAGAAAAATATATAATTAATGCGTGTATATATTCAACCAAGTGAAACGAAATACAAAAGATCTAATTAGTTTAACAAATGGATCTAGTAGGAACATCACAGTGATGCTGCAACAAATTATCAAACACTGAGACTTCATTAGAGCTCATTTTAAATTCTTCTACTGAAAACATCAAAATTATAAAGCTATAATTCTTTTAATTTTTGAATGTTTTATAAATATAGACTACTCTTCTAATCAAGAAAAAAGATTAAATATAGTATGAAGACTTTTTACAGTATTTTAAAACCACCACTATACTAGTATTAACCGAGGTCAACAGACTTTTGGGTAAACAATTTAGTAAATCTTACAAAATTAAATTGCTTTTAGACATCTTTAAAGAAAACTACTTTTGACTATACATGTATTATTCTGAAGTTTTATGAATTTTCAGATCAGACACACATCAAAAAATACATAAAAACAAATAAAAATAATTTAATGTTTTAGATAATCATACTATCAATCTTTATACTCTTTATAATTAACCAAAAAGTACTTATTGAGTATTATAAAGTCATAACCGAACTAGCAACAGCTGACATGCTACAACTGAACATAGAGGACCTTAAAACAGACAGTAGTCTGGTCCTAAAGAAGGATTCATCCTTAGAATCTCTAAAACAGAATTTGTGTGATTAGGAGCTTAGTCAAAATCTTCAAAACATGGAACTAACCACAGTTTTACAGACTTCTTTTAGCATTTATCTATTTTCTGACTGTATTAAGACATTTAAATGCACTGATATTTTGACATACACAATGCACTTGCATTTAAGCTATACTAAAGTTTGTGCTATAAATATCTGCACATTTATAGGAGGAATATTTAAGAAATATTTCTTCTTTTTCTGATGCCATCATAGGCCTAAATTTAAAAGCTAAAACTATAAAACTTCTAGAAGAAAATACACAAGAAAATTGTTGCAACCTTAGGATAGGCAAATATTTCTTATTTAGGACACAAAGAGCACAAATCATTAAGGAATAAACCCAATTAACTGGACTTGATAAAATTAAAAACCTTTGTTCATAAGACCCATTATTAAAAAATGAAAAGGCAAACTATACTGGGAGAAAAAATTTGCAAAACACATTCTTGATAAAGGACGTGGGTCCAGAATATATAAAGAACTATAACTCAATAACAAGCTGGGAAGAGACATTTCACAAAAGATACATTAATGGCAACACACACACACACACACACACACCCAACGGCAAAAAGCTCAGAAGAAATAGCTCAGCATCACTAGCCCTCAATGAAATACCACAGCACTCTCACTAGAATGAGTTAAATAAAAAGCCTGAAATTACCAAGTGTTTGGGGGATGTATAGAAATTGAAACTCTCATACACTGGTGATGGAAATATTAAATGATACAACCATTTTGTAAAAACAGTTTGACCTAGGTATTACCCAAAAGAAATGAAAACATATGTCCAGGCAAAACTTATACAAGACTGTTCATGGCAGCTTTATTCATACAGGCCAAAAATGGAAAAAACACAAATGGCTAACAGATGAATGGATAAACCAAAAAAGGAATGAACTATTAATACACATAAAAACATTATTTGGATAAATTTCAAAAACATTTTACTGAGCAAAGGAAGCCAGACAGAAAAGACTATATGCTCCAGAACTGCATTTATATGAAATTTTAAAATAGACAAAACTTAACTAAGGAAGTGGTTCTCAATTGGGGAAATTTTGCCCTCCCCTTCCTTGGACAGTGCTGGTGACATTTTTTGATTGTCACAACTTAGGGAATGGGGTCGGGGTGGTTGCTACTGGTATCTAGCAGACAGAGAGGCCAGCAATGCTGTTAAACATTCTAGAATGCAGAGGACACTAACACAACAAAGAATTATCAGGCCCAAAGTTTCGATAGTGCCTAGGCCAAGACTGGAAATTGTGTTCTACAGTGGTCCGTGATGGTCTTCGGATATTGAATGCAAAGGAAAATGAAGGAGTTCTGGCGACAATAAAAATTTTTGTATTTTATTTGTAGTAGTAATTTTTTTTCCAAAACTCATCACACTGTACGCTTGAAATGGGCACATTTTATTGTATGGAATTTTACCTCAAAGTTGATGGTAAAAATTAGTGTCTGTCAACTAATATAAAGCTATATAAAACAGTTTAAAACAATTTTTGCTTTCTAAATTATATGGATAGAAAATACAGAAAAGGCAAGTACCACTGGTTGGATTATGGATAATTTTGATATTTTTTTCCCTGTTGCTCATTTGTTTTGTACTAACTTGAAAATATATTATCTAAAATATATTATTTAATTATGTATTTTTGAGTTATACCCAAAACAGGTCCAATTAAATGAGGATAATAGAAAAGCACAACTGCAGATGAATATTTGATCGTAGTTAAATTTTGATTTTTGATCACAGGACTTAAGTTATTTCAAGAAACTATAAAAATGTATAATGCAAAGGCATTTAGAAGTCAGTTTTTACTCTAAGACACCTCTATAATATTTAGTCTAAATTATAAATATATTTGTATACGAAAGGTTTTTAAGAGACATTTTCACTATAAACAGTGATATCACGTCATAATAAGGTAGGGTGAACAGGATAATAAATTCTTTTAAATTAAATAGAATAAAGTTATGAAGTAAGTAATAACCCATTTCATTATATTTATATAGTAGAAAAACACAGCAGATGCAATTTAATTATGTTCAACAACAGGCCAGGAACTGCACAAACTGTGAGGAATATAAAGATGACCTTCAAGAATTGACTATCTAATGGAGAAAAATGATACTGTTAACAAATCAAATACAAAAAGTTAAAAGCAACGGTTGAGGTTTGAAAATAGTACAATGAAAGAACCAAACAACCAAGCCTGGAGAGTGTGGGAAACATTTACAAAGATGACATTTGAGCTGGGTCTTGAGGAAGTAGTAAGAGCTTATCAGGTGAAAATCATTATTAGTTCAAAAATCTGAAACCAAACAAAGAAAGCCAACTACCTAACGATTTTGTTACACTGCTCTTTGTTACATTTTATGGTCTTAAAGGTCAGCAATGAGAAAATCGTTTCCAGAAACGGAATATTATCCTATAATATTGAGCAAGGAAGTTACACCTGCTGAGAAAGTTCCATATTCAAGAGAGAAATATGCTCAGTATTTACCCTGATGGAAAGAGCACTCTGCACTTTCACTACATCTAAGTTAGGAAATGTAAGTCTCTGGCACCATTTAAAAGTATAGACAGGGCTTCCCTGGTGGCGCAGTGGTTGAGAGTCCGCCTGCCGATGCAGGGGACACGGTTTCGTGCCCCGGTCCGGGAAGATCCCACGTGCCGCGGAGCGGCTGGGCCCGTGAGCCATGGCCGCTGAGCCTGCGCGTCCGGAGCCTGTGCTCCGCAACGCGAGAGGCCACAGCAGTGAGAAGCCCGCGTACCGCAAAAAAAAAAAAAAAAAGTATAGACAAAAATTAATCAATTGGGTTACACTTTTAAAACTGTATATTTAACATTTGTTAGTAAATTCCAGTTGGCCTCACATAACGCACAAAAACACCTCATACCATTAATAAGGGAAAAAATCTAAGATGCCTCTCAAAAGGGGTGGGTCTTAGGAATACAGTATACATCCTTGACAGCACGTTTTAAAGCCATAAGAAATGCTTATAAATATATGATGAATGAAGTAAACGACTACTCTATACTGCTAACAATGATTATAACAAGGTAAAAAAGTTAATTCCTAACTTAGGCAGAGAAAAAAGCCTGTGAGGTGGTGAGACCAGCAGATACACTGCAGGCAGAACTTGCCTAGCCAGCTCCTTAGACTTCCTGTAATTTTGGAAACCTACTGAAATTAAGGAACAGAAATGGAATTAAACTGAATTTAAACAGAACAAATTTTATGCAACAGAAAACCTAATTTTTGAGTGAGCAAGTCATCCCAAAGACAAAGGGTCTTCAAGTGGATCTGATTTCGTGGAGAGAAATTTCCTATTCTTTTCTCTCTTGACTTTGAGTCAAATAATTACTGCGAACAATTTAAGGAACACTGTTTCCAGGCAGTGGTGATTCAGGGGATTGGAGAAAACGGAAAAAGGATTAAAGCGATAAACCAAGGTTGCAAGGGAGTCTTCTGGGGTCACGTAATAGCCAGTGAACTAGAAACGCTGGCTATTTAGTAGATCCCGACACCAAGAGTGGAGCCAGGAGCAGGTGCAAGTCCAGCCAAGAGCTGGATCACTGCCAGATCCTTTTGCTTCCACCGCAGAAGATCACCTCCCGCCCCAACTTTCTAACTAAAATGTTCCTCATACTCAGTATCCGCCCGGAAGTACCCCTCCCCACAACTACCCCTTGCAATCCCAACAGTCCAGCCGGAGTGACAGGGCTGTTGTTCACTTACTGAGCTGTCCCCCACCCGACGTAGTACTCGGCTCCCGACCTCCTGCGCCTCCAACGCCGGCTGCTCCAGGGATCCCCGGCGCCCCTAACCCCGGCGGGGTCCCGCTCTGCCTCTCGAAGTTGCCGGGATTGGAGAAGTAGTCGCGCAGCCGAGGGAGCTCGCGGCCACTCTCTAACAGCTCGGTGTGCAGCTCCAGGGCGGTCAGCAAGTATTGATCGCGCAACAACTGAGCCGCGATCGCATCAATTGACAACCGGGCCGCGGTCTCGCCGGTGCCCCCCAGGGCCACCGCAGCCGCCGACGCCTCCCCAGGGAGCCCTGGTCGTGCACTGCTCCCTAAGGCCACGGGATCCTGAGGCGATAGCGAGTCCGCAGAGCCAGGATCTAGGCCGACCCCGGAACTCAGCCGAAGTCCTGCCCGCCGCTCGTCGGTCCCTGAAACCTCGTCGTCGTCCTCGTCCGAATCGCTGAGGAATGGATTCACGCCGCCGCCACCACCTCCAGGCGCCATCGCCGCCATCTTATACTGTCAGGAGCGTGGGCGCCTCCCTGTCTGGCTCTGACGGGCCGCAGCCTGAATCCCCACTAAGCCTCAGCGGGCACTGGGCACCTCCAAGGCCCCGGATTGGCCACGTCCCGCCTCCTCACTTGGAGACCAGGCCCAGGCTCGGAGGCAAACGGTCTGGAAGCAGCACCACCCTCTGCCTCAGCCGCAGCTGCAGCAGCAGCCCGGCTCTGCAGGCGTCTTCCTGGTCCCCAGTCTCGCGAGAAATGGCGCGTGCCGTGCCCCCTCTCCCCGCCCCAGCCCCGCCCCCGCCCCGCCCGTTCTCCCCACTAGTGAGCAAAGATAGAGGGCCCCGCTCCGCGCTCAAAGACAAAATCCCGCCCCCACTCCTTTTTGATTGGCCAAATGGGTAAGGGGCGGGGACTGGAGTTACTGGGGGGCTGACCCAAGAATTATCGCGAGAGCAGCTTCTGGAAACGTAAGTGTCAGGGGCGTTCCGTGGTTGAGGAGCGGTTATGACGGTGGCTTAGGAACATTCATTCTCTTGGATGTCCTTTCGGGAACAGAGGGGAACTCTGACCTCGAGCTGGGTCCCACCTTCGCGGTGAGGAGGCCCCATTTCTGAGATCAGGCCTGACCTGTATAAGCCCAGGTAAAGTCCGGGACTAGTGGGAGAGAGGTGCGGTGGCCCCGAAAGTGGCCTCACGCCCGCCGCCGAGCTGCTTCACTTTTACTTAGCACGTTTCACTTTTTCTGCTGTGTGCCGCCAGTTGATGACATTTTCTCCGCACGTGTAGCAAGTGCCCAGGGCAGGGGCTGTAGTCAGAATGTGGCTTCCTTTCTCTTCCTTGCCTTCCCAGCCGTGTATCCGTTTGCCCTGGAGGCCTAGGAGAGCGCCTTCTCGCCGCCGAGTTAGTAGTGATAGGGCAGGATGCCATAGGGTGGGGTGTGGGAGGTGGAGAGAGTAAATGGAAAATGGAACTCAGAGGTTTGGATTTGCGTGGATCAGAGAATACCCTGATAGCCTCGACTTCAGTAGCAAACTGGTAGAATCTCAGGATTTAATACACAGGGATGCTTCAAAATATCAAATGCAGTCCCTCAGTGGAGGGAAAAGTAAACTTAATCCTAGAGACGTTCAATGACCCGGATAAGTCAACTCCATCACTAAGTATTCAAAGGAACTAAAGTCAGTTCTCTTATGTCCATAGCCATTCTTTCTCCGCTATGCCTTGCAACATTTCTGACTTGTACATTTAGGCTGGAGTCAAGGTACTGACTGTGGAACTGAGAAATTTGGAAACTTGGCTGCTTTTGACAGTTTTGATATCCTTTATCAAATGTTAGCACAGTATACTAAGTTTGGGCAGTATACAAAGTATACTTTGGACAGTATATATATATTGGACAGTATACAAATATGTTAGCACAGTATACAAAGTTTGCCACTTATGCACTTTTAGATTTCCCTGTCATTCTGCATAGGTTCTTCCTTTAAGCACCAAAATAGAGGTGGCAATAATTATTATTATCAGGTAAGTTATGTTACATTGAAGCAGTGAAGTATATCCTTTAGGTCTGTGGAAAAATAAAAATATTGCGTTCTTATATAGCCTTAGGTCAGGTTATTGGTTTACATGTAAGTGTATACCAACAGTTAAATGTCGGCTTTAATTTCAGTTTACCCAGGCTCAGTAAACTAAACTTTTCATTTGAATGAGGCTTTGGGTTTTTCGTTTTATTTTTGGTAGAAGTTGTTTTTGATGTTATTAATACTAAGAATTCAAAGTATTTTTTATAGAGCATTAGCTCCTAATGTTTGAATTCTAAATTTTTTTGTGTGTGAGCCATAATATATTGAAGAAAAGCATGGAAAAAAAAATCGTGGATCTTAGAAAAATAGTATCAAACTAGTCAATGCTGTTACATATTTCTTAGCTAAAAGGATTGCTGCTCCTTATTGAGTTTGCCAGAGAGACTGAAAATGGAACCAATTTCTGGAATGGAGGAATGGAAGGGGTTAGGGACTGGCATGGAAAGGGCATGATTAGAAATGGGTTGTTTGTATAGTACAATATTTCCATCTCTGTAATGGGGAATTTTGGAAGTCTTTTGTATTTAGGGTCCCTGCACTTAGGGTCTTCCCTTAGAGGATTGTGCTTATTAGGTTGAAGAGCCTAAAGTTCATATCCCAGTTCTGCCAATTATTTACTGTGAGACTTTTAAATAGTTACTTGACTTCTCTCAGCCCTCATCTGTCGAGGGGATGCTGAAAGTATATAGAATTAGGAATGTGCTTGTCACTGTACCTGGTACGTAGTATACAATAAATGTTATAGTCAGTTCTCAATTAATGTAATACTAGTATATGGAGAACACTTGACAGACTTTTAAAAATAAAGCAAAACAAACCCCTTGTCAATTGTTTAGTAGCTACAGCCAGAAAAAGCAATTAAGGTAGTAGGCCCCAAAGGGAATATCTTTAATTTAAGGTCTGATTTCTAAAATGAAAGTTGAAAATATCAATAGATTTAAAATATGTTTCCTCAGAGAGTTGTAAGGAGTTGGATGTAGAAGTCCTTCCATGATTGGCTTCCTGTAACACGTCTGTAGTTTCCTGATTCTACTTCGTATCCTATAATCATGGACTTGTTTATGTGACCTTCCAAGCCCGTAACAAATCAACTGGCCAGTCTCCTCAGTAAGTACTTTTCTCTTCCGCAATACATAGAGGTTTACTTACCAACTTAAAATGTTTAAGAAATAGCACATACTATAATATTAATAATTGCTGATCTCTACTTTTAATAATTTGCTGTTAATATTGTTGAGAAATTTTCTTTCTACTTAGCAAGATCTGCATTAATTTGGTCTTTACAGCTAATGTTTCACTGAATAATATGGATAGTCATTGAAGTTTGTATCTTAGTGATGAAAATATAACAGATCACTTTTTTCCAAGCACTTAAATCATTTTCATGTTTAAAAAATTATTTTTTGCTTTAGTAGTCTTAAAATAACCACAAGTAATATTTCAAATGCAAGTTTTTCATTGACTTAAAGTTTTATAAGTATCTAATTCTTTATACATTCCAATTTTTTAACATTGTTTTTTAGCATGTGGTAGACATCCCACATATATAAGCTAAATAACTTTTATTGATATATGGTTATGTGTATTTTAAAATTTTTAGTAATTATTCATTTATTTTGGTAGTTTCCAAATGATTCATCCATGACAAAGTTTTCTTTTTCACTAAATCTGAATAAAAAATGATTTTTTAAAAACAGAAATATTAAGTAATAATATTGCTTAATTTCATGTGCTTAGCAATAATAAAATAAGTAGTGTGTGAAGAATAATATTTTGGAATCACCGAAATTTTATGTATAGTAAATGACTTAAACATAAAAGTTGTTGTGGTTGTTTTTAAGTATCCTGAATCTTCACAGTTCATGCGTATGTTCTGGAGGAGGAATAAATAGAGAAACAAGGCAGCCTCTAGTGGCTATCCTGCATATTACATTTACCTTTGAAATGATCATTGTAAGTCATTTATTAGTCCTTAGTAAGTGCCCAGGACTGTGATGAGTGCTGGAGAAAGCCTGTCTTGCTGTCCTGGAATCAGCTTTAAATGATAGAGACAGACATTACTACAAATAGTCAGAGTCATAGCCATATAATTGTAAACTGAAGTAAAGGTTTTCGCTTCTGATTTGGACTGCATAGTCCCTGAGGAAGTGATGCTTGAGAGTGCAAGGTAGGGACTTGACTAGGATCCCACTGTCACTATATAACAGAGCTAGATTTTTATGTTGGCTGTTACAGCTTCAGGGTCAAAGTTCTCAAATACAATTTTTGTTTCACTACTTCAGTAAGGTTTGGGGTAGTGGAAAATTTGTATTATCCTTTGACACATAAACTTTGATACTTTATATAGAAGAGTTGTGTAATAACAATGGAGAAAAGAAAGAACATAAGTCCAGGGAGTTATTTGTAAATACAAATGAAAGTGAGAAGTGATATACATATTTCCTTATATATAAGCATGAAAAGGAGAGTACTCAGGTTTCCATGGTAAAGAGGAGTGTTTAAATCAGTGTGAGCTTCTGTACATCTAGATATATACAGTATGTACTTAGTTGTAAATAGAGTTTAAGATCTAACTGAAATGATTTAAGTACTTGAAAAATGACTTACTTTGCATAACTAAATATGATACCTGGTAGATGGGGTCCTGAGCTAGACGACAGAAAAAAGGATAAGTGAATAGAATATTATGGATAATTTTGGAATAATAAATTTGACAGTTTGCATGAAATGGACAAATTAAAAGATACAACTACCAAAACTCACTCAACAAGTAGTAAATAATCATAACATCTCTCTGTATATGAAGAATTTATAGTTAAAAACCTTCCAACAAAGAAAACTCTGCGCCATTGGTTTCATTGGTGAATTCTGTTACACAAGAAAGGAAGAAATAATATAAATTCTACACAGACTCTTCCAAAAAATAAAAGAGGTAGCAGCACTTCCCAATGCATTGTCTGATACCAAAACCAGAGAAAAAAGAAAATTATAGTCTAATATCTCTAATAAATATTACTTTAAAATGCTAAATAGTATTTCAGGAAATAAAATCCAATAGTATATAGAAAGGATAATACTTAATGATCAAATGGGGTTTATTCTGGGAGTGCAAACTTGGTTTAACGTTTGAAATTCAATCAGCGTAATTCACCACATTGGGAGACTAAAAGAGAAAAACCGAATGATCATGATCATCTCAATAGATGCAACAAAAGCATTTGACAAAATCCAGCATTCATTCACAGTTTAAAACTCTTTGCCTATTGAGAGTAAAAGGGAACTTCTTTAACTTAAGAAAGGGAATCTACAAAACCTGGAAAACTGACAACTTTCACCCTAAGACTGGAAACAAGGCAAGGATTTCTGTTGTTATTACACCTATTCAACATTATACTAGAGGTCCTAGACAGTACAACAAGTGTGAGACATAAATAAAAAAGTATAGATTGCTAAGAAGTCCTTTTTTCACAGGTGACATAGTTATCTCTTTAGAAAATCAAAAGGTACCTACATAAAAGTTACTATAACTAATAATTTTTCAGTGTTGCAGGATACAAAGTGAATGTATAAAAATCAGTGGTAATTTAAGAACTAACAAGGGGAAATTGAAATTAAAAATATCATTTACAATAATATCAAAAAATGAAATATGTAGGGATGAATCACAGAGGCATGAGGAAACTTTTGAGGGTTATGGGTATGTTCCCTATCTTGACTGTGATATTATACACTTTAAATATATACAGCTTATTATAGGCTAATTATGCCTCAATAAAGTTATAAAAATGCTATAAAGAATATTATTGGGACACTTCAAAAATTTGGAGTATAGTTGGTAGATTAGATAAAAATACTGACGTTGAGTATACTGAAGTTGATAACTCTGCTGTAGGTATATATGGGAGTATCATTATTCTCAGGAAATAAACACTGAAGTATTTAGGGGTAAAGGGCCATAGTGTATGTAACTTATCTTCACATGGTTCAGAAACAATATTATGTGACACACACACACCCCCAAACCTCCCACCCGCACACATGGGAGGGGTAAGTTAAAGAGGTGAGGCAGGGACCAGAGAGGCAAGAGGGAGAAAATGATAAAGCAAGTGGGAAAAATGTTAACGTTAGATGTATATGGCTAAGGGGTGTATGGATGTTCATACCACTATCGCAGTTTTTCTCTGAATTTGGAATTGTTTGAAAATAAAAATGTTAAAAATCTATACTAAAGTGTTGTCATTTACAAAAATTCCTTAGGTGGGACACAAAATACAATCACCAAAAGAAAATTAATTGAACTTAATCAGAATTTAAAAGTACTGCTATTTGAAAAACGCTGTCTGAAAAGGGCAAAAAAAGAGGATTAAAAAAAGTTCATTAAATGCATGAGAAGTTGCTCAACATTATTGGTCATCAGGGAAAGGTAAATTAAAACCACAATAGGTTACCACTGCACTCCCACTAACTAACTGTAATTGGATATACTCAAGAGTGGGGGGAACATTATAACAATATATAAGAAATTATAAAGCACATTATACTTACTATAAAAGTAAATTCTAAAATGACATTGATAGCCAAATTATAGATTGTCAATAAAATAAAGTTTTAAAACACTTAAAGACATTGCTTGTAGATGTGATAAACAGTTTGGAAAAAGTTTGGTAGTTCTTTTTAGACGTTTAAACATTTGCTTACCATTTAACCCAGCAATTCTAATTCTGCATATTTATTCAAGAGAAATGAAAGCATATATTCACAAAGTCATTTACTGTTCATAGAAGCTTTATTTATAATAGCCCAAAACTGAAAACAATTCACATATCCATCAAGAGGTGAATAGATAAACAATTTGTAGTATATCCATACAATGGATCCTTCTCGGTATTAAAAAGGAACAAACAGCTGAATCACAGCCGTGCATGAATCTCAAAAATGTAATACTGAATGAAAGCAGATACAGTAAAGTACATACTGCATGATTCCATCTCAGTGACACTTCAGAATGCTAAAAATTAATCTTGCATCACAGAAGGCAGTGATTGCTTATGGTCAGAGCTGTGGGGACAGGGTTTGACTGCAGAGGAACATGGGGAAACTTCTTGGAATGATAAAAATATTCTATATCTTGATTCTGGTGGTTGGTTATATGAGTGTATATATTGGTCAAAACTTATAAAATGTAAAATGTCCATTTTTGTATATAAATTATGCTTTAATAAAGTTGATTGAAGAATTAAAAAATAGATGCCATTCATTAGAGTACGTCAGAAAAAATTTAGTAAGACTATTGACCTTAGAATAATTACCTCTAAATAAGTGGAATGTATTATAACAAGAACCCTTATACTCAAAAGAAAAACAATTGTATGAACTAGTGGTAATTTTTATTTAATATGCATATATTTAAAAAATGGTTAAAAACATAAATTAGTAGGTAATTTTTTGGATCTGAAAGAATTATCACAGGGCTCCTTGTTAGCATTGAAAAGTGGGCTACTAGATATTGTATTTTTGCATACATCTTTTGATTGCCTAATATCCCATATATCTTCAAAGACTTTCCTTGCTTTGGCTAGGTTCTTTGCCTCGTTCTTTGTGGTCCTACTAAAACATGTGGTCATGCGTATTCAACACGGACGTGTGGTCCATGTCTATTCACTTTTCAAATTCTGTTGCTGAGCATAATACTTGCAAAATACTAGGTTTTGAATAAATGTTGTTGAAGTAGGATTCATTTTAGCCAAAATTACTTTGCCATTCATTTTAATAAGTTCCTTAAAAAACATTGATTGAGCGCCTACTTTCTTAGTAGGTAGGACATAACAGTGGTGAACAAGGTATCAAGCCTTATGGGGCTTATATTCTAGCGGAAGAGAATCACTAAGTAAATTTCAACAATAAATACAGGGTGTGTCATTGTTTAAATCAGGTGAAATGAGGAAAGGGTCTACTTTAGGGTGGTGTAGAAACATTGAGGAGGCAACATTTGAGAAGATGGTGTGAAAAATAAGAAGGAGCCCGCCATGGGAAGAGCCAACTGAAGAGCCCAGAGATAGTTCGCTTGGAACTGAGCTGTTTCCCTGGATGCAAGACTTCCAGTGCCCAAAGCAGGGAGTCGGGGCGGGGGCGGGGGGGGGGCGGTGTGTCCCAGGCACAACGGGGTGGTCCAGCTGCTCCACTGTGCTGTAGGCTCCAGCTCTTCTTGCTTTCACAAGGGTTTTTAACTCCTGCAGTTACTCCACCTTTCTGTTGCAGCATTAATTTCTTTCTACATTTGAAATCATTCCTCAGCACACAGATCTAGTGTCTCCTAGCTGAGGAAAACCCTCTATTGGCCATACATCAATTTTCATTTAAGCAAAGAACTTTTCTTGAGACTTAGCATTCTCCCAAAGAGCTGTACTCATCCCACTGTCTTTCCCTCCCTGACCTCCCATTTACTTTCGAGCAAGCACGTTCATGGGGCTTACCTCTCACTACTCTGTTGAAATTCCTCAGTAAGGTTAACAAGGACTTCAGTTTGCTTCCCTGCTCTTACTCCAGTCTTTAAGTGTATCTGATAAAGTTGACCACACCCTCCTCTCTTGAAACACTGATATTAATAATAATTTCCGTGTTTGAAATCTTGTCCTTTAGAATATTCTGCTTAATGTCTCCTTTTTAATTCATCAAATTTAGTTTGTTGTACTGTGTGTATTTGAAGGAGGGCTTGTGAGATAAGCAAGAGAAATATATATTGCAAGTGTTTAATTAATTTATCATTAGGAGAATCAGTATTCAGCTGAAACAATTATTTCCATATATAGCATATCAAAGGCCTTAAAGATGTTCATAGCCTTTGATTCAGTGACTGTACTTATAGGTAGTATCTTAAGCACATAATGTGAAATGTCTGAAAAATTAACAAAAATTATATATAAATTTAGATTAATCACATCGATACTTTTAATAGTAAAAACCTGCTTAACAATATGGGGGTGATCAGGAAAATTAAAATGCACCCATAGAATAGAGTTATGGTAATGGTAAATGATGTGTAGGAAAAGGTGGGTTTTTTTTTTTTAAATAACAGAAATGTTAATGTATAATAAAGGAAAAAATCTATATAAAATTGTGAGCCTCTATAAAAATGTAGATAGGATAAAAATTGTAAGAAACTGTAAACAGATTTTTCTTTAAGTAGTAGAATTGTAGGTAATTTTTCTATATTTCCAAACTTACCACAGTGATTTTATTTTTATAATCAGATTGCTATTATTAAGATGGGAGTTGCTATGTGGTCAAAGCTCATAAGGAAAATACATATTTATTCTGAGAGTGTTGCCTTAGATTGCAGAATAGCATCTACTCAGTAAGGGACTTTCATAATTTGTGGAATATCTTTGATATTTAGTTGACTCTTGATTCTCCCAAGAAAAAAGTGGCCCATAATTTGACCATTTTCTCTGTTTTATTTTATTATTTTATTATATGCTTGACTTTGATAAGGTTTTTTTCCCCAATGTTTCAGTTTTTTTGTAGGATATTTTGCCACCCTTTCCTTTCATAATGTACTTCTTCAGGCCAGGAAGAATAAGATGTATCTGTAATTAAATTAACTCATGTTTAGTGTTTTTCAGCCAAGCGTCACTATGTATAACTAATGCAGTTACATTACAAGGACAAGTTAGAGTACTTTGCTGTTATTTATAATCTGGATAGAGATTCATCAACAAAAGCAAATTGCAGACTGGCTTGAAAAGCACTCCCCTGGACTCCCATTGATTTAGGCAGTTAATGGTATACTTTAAATGTGTTATTTAAATGTTTCACATTGCTTAGTTTTCCTTCCCTAAGTATTTGTAAGCTCATCAGATTTGTGACTGTGTCACTTTGGTGGTCTCTGTAGTTCCCCAGCACACAATTATGCGCTTAATACGTGCACAGAACATTTTTACTGAATGAATGAATGTAACCCTCTGCTTTTTTGTATTGCTTCAGGGAACTAAAATAAAGTGTTCCCTTAATGAGTGTAAATCTTCTGAAGCAAAGATGAAATTTAACTACTTTTTCCTTCCCCGACTAAATGGACAAAATGCATGTTGTCTGCTCAACTTGGTGATAGTCAAGAGAAGCTAAAACTGTCCTGAGCTGATAACCAAAAGTCAAAAAAAAAAAAAAAGAAGCACACATAGTTAAATAATGTTAAATTCTGAGAATATCAATGGTTGTCACATGGGTAACCAAGACCACCATGAGTTATATTTTCTATCTTATACAGGATTTGACTTGACTGAACCCTAACTCATTTTAGGACTCATTTAATTCTTTCTTTCTTTTTTGATCCTATGTTAGTTTTTATGAGCTTAGTATGCATTTAAGTTTATTATAAATAGTTTATTGGTGCTAATTACTTATGATACTTGAACTTTTTGCTTGAGTGTACTTTATCATATTTTATTTCTGTATTATCTCATTATTAAATAATACTTGTTACCATCATAAATAAAGGTGAAGCTGTGCTATGTAATATTTTAAAATATACAATCTATATGTAGTCATCAAAATAAGTGAAAATATATATGATTGCACTAAGGCTTACCCAAATTTAATTTTGTTCCCTCTTTTCAGTTTTTCTTGAAGATTAGTTACACAGGATATGCTGCTGTACATTATTTTGGGATTGCTTATACATTTGGTGTTCTTCGCCTCTATCTTTGACATTTATTTTACATCTCCTTTGGTTCATGGAATGACTCCTCAGTTTACGCCATTGCGTCCCCCAGCGAAAAGATTAGTGCTGTTTGTTGCTGATGGCCTGCGAGCAGATAAACTTTATGAATTAGATGAAAATGGAAATCCTAGGGCACCATTTATTAGGTAAGCGTGTCAACTGGTACAAAGACATCTTTGGAAAATGTTATGCTAATACTGTTTATCTCATGTTGGGTAGAGGAGTGATGATGAGAAAGAGAATAGGGCACATATAAATTGGCCTTTGCCATAGAGATTAGCAAGTTTATTTCCTTCTAGGAGTTATTTCTCTTATTGTGGAAGTTGATATCAGGTGAATCGAAATGAATGACCTTAGCTGCTTGGCCTAACTTGTCCTAATTTCTGAAACCTGGCTTACAACTCACTATATTGTCCTTTTCTTATTAATGACAAGCATAAATATTAGTGAATTGCCAACTACAAAGGTGTTAAACTAGAAAATATAGACTTCAACTCAAAATACATCTTCTATAAAATATATAAAGCCCTTCCAAGTCTATATCACTACATAATGTAATTTTTGGATTTTATTAAGTGGCTTTGAAAAGAAATGTTTAATTTTGGGGGCTTAGGGGACTCCTGCAATCAACTGTTCTTTTTCTGATTCTATGGCAAGCCCCTCAAAAGCCCTTCCTAATGCTGTTGTAGAGAGATTAAAACTCAAATTCAAATGGAAATTTATCTAAAATCGTCATCTTTCTCCTGCCCCATCATGATTTCTTTCTATCTCTTTACCCTATTTCAATTTTCCTTATAGTACTACTTAGCATGTGCAACTTCCACTAAGGCTGGGACTTTGTTTTATATACCACTTTATCTCTAGTTCCTAGAACATATAGGCAATTAATAAATATTTGTTGACTGCTAGAAGAATGAATGAACCTGAATTCTATGTTGAATTTCCAGGAATAAATTTATGGTGCCTCAAAGAAATGCATAATATACTAAAGTATGCAAATAAATGAGCAACTCAGGGCAGTAGGAAAATAAGATCAAGCCTGGGTTAAGTTCAGTACACAAAAATGTGTAACATAAATTTCTATGGATAGTTTAAAAATTGGGGTGATATATTTGGTTGAATTTCTTAGGTGTCGAAGAAAGGAGAGAAATATAGTTCATTGCAAAATTAATAAGATATAAAATATACTGGTTGTTAAGGCAAAGGCAAGGCTTTCTGGTGCCACTTGCTTCTCCTTGGGGTGTTACATAGAGGGCAAAGGGCTCACAGTTGATGTTCCTTGTGTTGTATGCCATTCTAGCTTCTCCTAAACCTTTTTTTTTGAAAGGTTTTACTTGTTCCTCACTGTTTTTTAAAAAATATGATCTGATCAAAATGTTTTCAACAGAAGTATCCACACTTCTTTATACCTTCCTCTCTCTGTTTGAGTTCAGTTTCCATTACATAACTGAAGAAGTTAAAAAATATTTCTCCCTCAGCAGGTGGTTCAATGGTTTTTTAAGCCTTTTATTTTTATGTATATATTTGACTAAAGTTGGTTTTATTATGAGATGTCAATATTAAAAGTACCTAAACCAGCACTTTTAGATACTTTCCTACAGAACATTTTGAGAATTGAAAGTTGTTACCAATGAATTAGTGTTTTATAACTTGTTGCTCTGCTGGCCTTTTACCTGCAACAGCATTACTGATAGTTTTGCATTTTCCCCCAAATTCTGCAAATCACTGTTAGACAACTTAAAGAATGTTGATACATTTTAGCAAAAGAAATTTTGGCCTGTTTTAATCTCAAATTTAGGTAGATAATTTAACCACCATCACACCTAATAAAATGTAACATTGACAAAATAATATTGTGTATATCAGTGATTTCTTATGTAACATACCATTTCAATACTTTGTGGCTTTAAACAATAATGGTGTATTTTGTCTTGTGATCCTGTACAGTGGTTGAGTGGTTCTTTGTCTCACCTGGGCTTTCTTGTGCTACTGAATCCAGCTGGTGGGAGGGATAGGACTGGGCTCAAGTGGGATCAGAAAGGTTGCTTTCCTTCTTAAATTTTGACTCACTCTTTTGACTGGATTCCTTCAGTAATAATCTTATTTTTCTAAAGCCTTAACAGAGCATTTGATCATAGTCTGTGTTAACTATTCATCTGTAACATCTTTTAGGAATATCATAATGCATGAAGGCAGCTGGGGGATATCTCACACACGTGTGCCAACTGAATCTCGGCCAGGCCATGTAGCCCTGATAGCAGGGTTTTATGAAGACGTCAGTGCAGTTGCCAGAGGTATTGTCTATTTAGATGACTTTATCACATGAAAAATTTATTGCAAAAATATTGCTTCTTTAACACTGAATCATGACACAAAGTGAAGTATGTTTTGAGATACTTTTTTTTGGCCATGCTGCGTGGCATGTGGGATCTTAGTTCCCTGACCCGGGACCGAACTGATGCCCCCTGCAGTGGAAGCATGGAGTCTTAACCACTGGACCACCAGGGAAGTCCCTGTTTCGAGATACTTTTGACAAGTATTTTAGCATGCCTAAGTCACATAAATACAAACTGGGATTGACTCAAGAATTAAGCTTTAGCTTTTTATCATCCTGTGCTATTGATGGAATATGATTGGATGGATTCATGGATTTCCTAGATCTTAACACTCGAAAGGTCAAAAGTGATTCTATATTTTAGTAAGAAGTAAATTATCTGTTGTAAGCTTTTTAAAAAAAATTGTAATATAATACATGTAACAAAATCTGTTATTAGTTTTGCATTTGTTCTACAATTAATCCTCATTGTTATTATTTGAAAAATACTTCTTTAGGGGATATACTAATATTTCATCATGTATATATTACTTTTGTCATTGTTTGCTTTTTTCTCAATTACCTGAAGGATGGAAGGAAAATCCTGTGGAATTTGATTCTCTTATTAATGAAACCAGGCACACATGGTGCTGGGGGAGCCCAGACATCTTGGCTATGTTTACCAAAGGTAAAAGTCATTGATTATATTTCCTCAGCTACTAAATAGGCAATAAATCAATATGGTAATTTAAAATATATACTATATTTTATTGATTTTGAAATACATGGTTTTACATGTTTAACATCTCTGAAATAAGGGTGTATATTGCAATAGATAGACATGTCAGTTTGATTTTTTTCCTTCTTAGTTGTACTTGAAATGTTGAATTATACAGTTTTTAATACCTTGGATTCGATGAAATGGTATATGTATGACTCTTAACATCTAATAGCTTTTTAATCTTGGGCAAGTTAGATAACTTCTTTGAAGTTCAGTTTTCTTTTCTGTAAAATGTGATAATAATTTCTATCTTCTAGGTTTGTTTTGGGGATTAAATAAGATAATTCATGTGAAACATTTAGCAAAATGCTTATTATGACGATGATAACTCCTCATAATGATGATGTAGATGTCTGGTTCATTTTACTTTGATAGATTATTACTAAGAAGTTAGTAGATAGTCACATAAAGATTTAAATGTTAATATTTATAACTTCTATTTGCATATATTCAGGATCATGCCATTTGGATTTGTTGTATGTGTTGTATTTCTGCATGAATCTGCAAGTATTCGAACATCTCTTGATTAGAAAATTCATTTACATTATTTTCTAAAATCAGTTGGATTCCATTTGAATTTTATGTCATTAAATGCTTTTTAGTGAGAGCATTATGATCATTTCACCTAATGAAAAGGTTTACACTTAGTCAAGAATATAATATAATAATTGTAATTACTAAACATTATTATAATATGTCTCAAAAGTAAAACAGATATTCAGAATTTTCTGTATGATAGTCACAGAACATTATTATGTAGAGCAGGTCAAAAAACTCATACTGCTTGCCATTTATATACTCCCTTCTTTGGAAAGCAGTTAAGCTTTTTGGGGGACTGGTGGTAGTGAGGATGGATTAAGTTGCTATGGTTACCAAATTTACCTCCCTACTTCTGACTACAGTTGATAGGACAGGACGCCTGGAGATAATCGAATAAGAATGTTCCATTTCTTATGGCAACCCACAGACCCACTCAGATCTTTACTTAGAATGTGGGAAGTAGAATGGCTGAACAGTAGAATAGTATCATTAGAGCTAAGCTGATATTATAAGAGATTTGTCATTATTTTGTTATATCTCTTACTTATGAGCTGTAAGAGCCTAACTCAGAAATTCACTAAGTTGATTAGATTCTTAATAAAATCCTACAAATATGTAAGATTAATATATTTGTTGACCCTTTCAAACTATTTGGCAATAAGCAATATTCCCTTATATTGAGAAAAATGCACATATTTTATGAATAAAAGAATTGAAATATTTGAATTTTCTTCTTGGTTAGGGAATTTTGTAAAACAAATGATTTCATCCATTTTAGATTGTACCATCCTTAGATGCACAAATTCTTTGAATAGTTTAATCCTTACAGGGAGACAAACTTTGGTGTTTACTCTTGTGCTGTCGTGTTTCATTAGCACTGTGACTTTGGCAAGTTAATTAACTCACTTGTAGTGTATCTGTAAAATTGGAATATGTTACTGTGAGAACTAAAACAACAGCATAGGTTATAGTATAAACTATGGTCCATGGCAGATCATTAAAAATTTTTTTCTCCAAATTTCCTTTTCAGGTGCTAGTGGAAACCATGTTTTTGCACATAATTATGATGCTTACAGTGAGGATTTTGGTGCCCAGGATGTAACAAAACTGGATACCTGGGTTTTTGATAACGTGAAGGTACGTGCTATTGAGTGGCTAATCTACAGCACACGTATTTGTACCTAATGTACTAGAAACTGACTTGTTAGTAAATGCATCTTAGTTTTTTTTATTTGTATGAACTTGAAAGTTCTTTATTGTAGCATACTACTTTAAAAAGACTGGATTCTAGGAAATTACACATTCTACAATAACCAATTAATAGAAGTTTAAAAAAAATAATTTAAAAAAGTTAACTCTGGACTTCCCTGGTGGCGCAGTGGTTGAGAATCTGCCTGCCAATGCAGGGGACATGGGTTCAATCCCTGGTCTGGGAGGATCCTACCTGCTGTGGAGCAGCTAGGCCCGTGTGCCACAACTACTGAGCCTGTGCTCTGGAGTTTGCGAGCCACAACTGCTGAGCCCGCACACCACAACTACTGAAGCCCACGCACCTAGAGCCCGTGCTCTGCAATGAGAGAGGCCACTGCAATGGGAAGCCTGCACACCGCAACGAAGAGTAGCTCCCACAACTGGAGGAAGTCTGTGTGCAGCAACAAAGACCCAATGCAGTCAAAAATAAATAAATTAAATAAATAGATTTATTTTTTAAAAAAGTTAACTCTTAAATTCCGTGTTTCTGACAGTAAAATGAGCCCTTGGTTGGATTTAGGAAACCTGCATTTCTTTCCTAGTTTGCTGAATCATCCTAGGTAAACCTTCTTGATCTTTCTTTGACCACAGAACCAGTCTCTTACAAGTAGTGAGACCATGTGATTTGTTTGAAAGTCTTCTGAAAAATACTGTTCAAATCTAATGCATTTATTATAACATAAAGTAGATGTTTAAAAAAATTTGTACTTTAAAGAAAAATTAGATAAGCAAAAACAAATTCACAAGTTAATCATAATAAAATATTTGAATTTTGTTAAGATATCGAGTTTTTTGGACTATTTGTTAGTGACAATCATCACAGCTTCACCAGGAATCCAATAGAATTTATATTTTCACAAACCGTAAAAATCTCAGCTGTGGATATTGGGTCACTCCTTTCTGTCAATCTATTCTTTCTCATCTCCAAATTATAACTCATAATTCATCTGTTATAAGAAGCATTCATTGATTGACCCTTAATGATTCTTCCTTTTACCAGTAGTGTCTTTGGACTGACATTGCGGACTTCTCCATAATGTAGTCATTTTTATTGTTTGTTTGTAAACAGTCAGTATGTGTCTGCATTTTTCTTTGTATTTACTTATCAGGAATTAAGTGCTCAATGTGTTCTTTGATAAACCCTATTTCTTTTATCAGAATATTTTTCCTTGAAGCTTTCTTTTTTCATTTAACATATGCTTTTGTCAAAACGGAAGACCTTCAAGTTAAATAAAATCTCTTCAAAAAAATAATTAGCAATTTATTTTGCTATCACTTCTTAATATAATTGACTTATATTAGTATCTGCTTAAAGGCCTTTGGCTTCTAATTTCGTAAACATGCCAAAAATGTTCCAAAATCATGGATTTGATTCCTTGTGGATAGGCAGATATTGCTAATGACTGGCCTGACAACACTGCTAGTTGGTGATATGATAGTGACTAGAAAAAAAATTTGCCTACAACTTCATAAGATATGATAGAGACATGTACATTAATCAATAACAAAAATATGAAATCATCAACAATGATCAGTGGTGTGAAGGAAAAATGCAGGGACTAAGAATATATCTTTAGAAAATTCTGATCTAAACTAAACAGTTAGAGGAAGACTTTCCTGAGAGTTTTGAGATAGTCTCTGGAGAAGTATACGAGACAAAGAAATGGATGGATCTGGATTGCATATAGAGAAGAGTATTTCAGGCCAACAGCGTTATGTGAACTTGGGCCCTGAAAGGAGAGCCAGCATAATGGATTTGGGGAACTGAAAAAAAGGGGAGGTTAGCATGGCAGGAACACTTACTAGAGCACAGTCTGAGATCAGGCTAGAGAGGGAGTCAGGGGTCCAACCTGGACTTTGTGCCCTGGCCAGAGACTCATGCTTAATTCTAGTCAAACGGTTTACAAATATATGCCAATTTCTACTCACTTTTTTAAAAATTGTGGTAAAATATCCATAGCCATCTCCTCTATTAGGTCTTCCATGACTTCCCTTTGCTTTACCCCACTTCCAGTTTGACTTAGAGAACCCTCTTCTATATTCCCTTAATACCTCTATCTTAGTACCTTATTATGCTATGCTGTAATTTTTGATACATTGGCAACAATTTCAATCCTATGGGAAAAGAATCTAAAAAAGGATGGAAAAAAAAAAGATGTGTGAGGACTAACTGTTCAAATACATCCCAGAGGATTAAAAGGAACTCTGCTTTTATTTAAGCTTACAACTGCCTATATTATAAGCCATTGGATCTAACAAGCATCTCTGTACTGTTTATGCAAAAAGGAGGGGATTTAAAAACAAAACAAAACAAACAAAAAAATCCAAACAATTTCAATCCTATATACATCTTATGGCAGAGATACTGTTTTTTTCACATTGTTAAATCTAAATTCCTATCATGGAATTGTCTGGTACGTAGATACATGATTAATTTAGATTAAATTCAACGCTGTAATAGAAAAAAAATATTGCTTAGAAGTTCTATCTCAATAAGAGATAATGCCAGAAGTATGCAGCCCAAGATTGATGCAGTCCAATATTGCCATAGTGGTTCCACAATGTCATTAAGACCCAGTCTCCTAAGTTTCTCTTCTATCCTCAGAGCATGGTTTTAGCTTCAGAGTTGTCTTACAACCCAAGAGATGCTGGAGTTCCAGCCATTATTTTAAATGTTTTAGGCCAACAGTACGAGGAATCGAAAAGGACCTTCTGTCCTACTAAATTAAATTTATTTCAAAAAGCCTTAGGTCCACATAGTCCTTTGACCGAAATGTTTGACTTATATCTCATTGGCCATAACCAAAAAGGCACATGTAGCTGTGAGAGAGAATAGGAAATATGTAGCTTTTAAGTTTGGAGCACTGACATGTCCCATAAAATCAGAGGTTTTACTTGTAGAGAAAGGGAGACTGCATGCTGGGGTAGTCATCTAGCAGTCTCCCATGAGGTATAATAAATATTTGTTAAGTACAAAAATGAATGAGTGTCTTTGAGCTAAGAAAAGTGGGATTGGTGGGCATAATTATACTAAATATTGGGGGGAAAGAAGCTAGGAGTGCATTCTATCTCTTAGGTACAAAAGACCAACTTTTTAAAAGGCAGTGAGAATCTAATAGGCTGAGCTCTGTAAGATAAGTGTTTCATGGCTTCCCAGATCTTGTGTCCACATATGAATGAATAGCACTTTTTACAAAGCTGAATATTATCAGTCATGAAACAAATTGTAAATTTGACTCAAGTTCAATTGCTAAGTTTTTTTGTTTCTTGTCAGCTTTCAATTATATCTTCAGAATGTAATTCCTTTCTCTTGAAAAACTTACCATTTCCATCTAGATTTAAAATTTCTTAGGGGCTAATTAGAATGTATTTGAAAGGGGCTAGGTAGAATATACATTTCATACATATATGAAAGTTAGGGGGCCATTTTATGTTTTTAAGGAGGATTGGTAGCATTATGTTTATGTTTTTAAAAAAAATTATTTCTATTCTTGACTAGATGGTTTCTCTGATGGCACCATTTATATTTTTAATGTTTGTAATAATGAAGAATTATCTGAAATAATATTTCAGACTTTTGTTGGAAAGTTAAATACCTCTTATTCTTAAAATTAACATCTTCTATAGTTCATTTATGTGAACAATAATTATATATCTTGGCAGCCTGTTGACGTATTTAAAATAATTTTAAAATACTCTCCATAGGTACTTGTTTACATGTTCATGTGTATGTAAGCACAGGATGAATCCTTTTCTTAGAGGGCTTTATGAATCCAGTTTACCATTATGAAATTAATCATTTTTGAACCGTATTTCCTTTCATTAAGTGGACATTTTTCTATCATACAATGTGAAGAACAGATTCTAGTCTCGGGACAAAGGAAATAGGAGGCTATTTGCAATGTTGCAAATGAGAGACTATGGTTGGACTAGGGTGGTAACATAGGACAACAGAAGTATGAAAACATTTTAAACTCATAAAGCGTTCCTAAACTGTTGCCACTAGTACCGTTTTACTTTTGACTCTTGTCAAAGTAGTTCTTCAGTCTGCTATATTTTATTCAATGTTATGAGAACTTCATGAAAACGAGATCCCCGTTCTATAACCTTTTTTCAGCCTAATTATAACACAGAAAATAGCTCACTCGTTATTTGAACATAGATGTCTGAACTGACAAGTACTTTGTGTTGGTAGGTCCTGAGGACAAATTTAAACAAAATAGGATAATTTAATTTTATAGTTATGTATAAATTTAATTAAATGTTTTCATTGGAATTACTTTTTAAATAAAATAAATGAACTAAAATTTTTTAACTGATTTGTTACATATAGGAATTCTTTCATGCTGCCAGAAACAACCAATCTTTGTTTTCTAAACTAAATGAAGACAAAATAGTTTTTTTCTTACATTTATTAGGAATAGATACAAATGGACATGCTCACCGACCATCGTCAAGGTAATTTTAATGCTGTGTTTAATTTCATGGTTTTGAGGGAAACGCCTGTTTGAACTTTTAAAATATTATTATAATGTTTTCTTTGTAATGATCACAACAGAACTTATATTTTAAATAACTCTAAAGTAGAATAAGTTCTCATTTATATGAGATGTAGTATGATATAGTGGCTAAAGTCACATGTGCTGTGACCACACTGCACATTAATATAAGTAAAATATATCCTGTATGTGTATTCCATATTCTTCATTTATCAGGTCAGGGAGAAAAAACTTATATTTTAGAAGTATTTTAGTAAATTTTGAAATAAAAAGCATTTTTATGGTGTTAATATTTATATCACAAAAAGACGTAATTAGCTGTTCCTTATGTTCCATTTAATCAGTGCTGTATCTAGCAGATAACAGTATAAAGTTTTGTATGTGATGTTTCAGTAGTACTCCTTATATAAAACGGCCACTATTTTTCTCACTTTTGAAGACCGTAAGAAAGGAAGAATTCATGTTATACTTTTATTCTTCATTTTGAATTTGGTTTAGATTAGTCTAACTAACTGTAAAGCCTATTGGCTAGCTGCCAGTAATGAATACCTCATGCTTCCCTTCTTTAACACAATGCATTGTCTTAAGTGATAAAACTTATACCAAACCATCCTTGTTCAACTGTATGGAAAGCTTAAATATAGTTTGTTCAAAATATATTATAGTGGTTTATATCACAAACACTCTAAGGGATGGAAATATTCTATAGTTGAAACAGTGATGCTTACCTATTACTAATGTGGAAAGAGCAATATAGTTTACATTATGAGAGGCATGAACTTAAAAGTCATCATTGTTGCATTTGAGACTTAAAAAGCATTCCTTAAAATCTATTTGCTAATCAATATCTTTTTAAAAATCATTTTTGAAAATGATTCCAGATGTTTTTACTTCTTTAAGAGAAGAAAATTACTTTTAACACTCTAAAGAGCTCTGATTTAAAAAAATATTAAAGATGAGATCTAAAAGTACTTCAAGTTATTGACTTTATAAGTTCATGTTGAATAAATTTGATTTTTCCAAATTAATGTAATTAATATAATTTAATTTTCTCTTCTCTTTCTTTTTAAACAGGGAATATTTGAACAATATTAAAATAGTTGATGAGGGAGTGAAAGAAATTGTGTCTACTCTTAAAGATTTTTACGGAAATGATGGGAAAACAGCATTTATCTTTACTGCTGACCATGGAATGACAGACTGGGGTTAGTCTGTTTCTAAATGATATATATTTTACGATTAAAGCAGTGGTAAATGTAGCTTGCAAATGTCTTGTAATGTTGAAGAGGATTAGATATCTTAGTATATGCAAACTGTCTAGCACATAATAGCATGCATAAAATGTTAGTGTATAAAAGACTGATCTTATATCATCTTTCTTCTAACTATGAAGGGAATATACTCTCATTTAACTTGAGAAATTAGAGAAAAGTGTGGTGAAGAAAACAAAAAATACTGATTATCCACCTAGAATTAACTGTATGTGATGGCAGAGGGGGTGAGTTTAAGGTGGTATTACTGAGGGTACTACTAGATGAGCCTATCCCCCCTGTGAGATTCCCAAGGCAAACACAGTGTGTGCACAGAGAACAAAATAAGGCAAAGCTGAGGTTTGGGTCACCAAATCACAATGTAGAATTCTTGTGAGCCAGTTCCACTTTATAAAGGGCTTTTGGCTATACCAGCCAGAGTGGCCTGGAAGAAAAGCATATAGAGACTTTGCTATCCTCTTCAGAGCAGACCTGGCCTCAAACTTGGGTGGTTACTCCCCAAAGGAGCTTTACCTGTTCTTTCTGCCTTTGGTACTACTCTGGTGGCATCTCCTCCAAGTCTTATTGTTATTATTCTTATTCTTCTTTCAACCAGTCACTCAACAGATGTTCTGCTTTTTGTTTTTGCCTGTTTGTTGTTGATGCTCTGACTTTCTTTGGGAATATTTAGAAACTAATTGTTAAATAGAGATGCAAACATTTGGGAGTATGGTGGCTAGAATTAGCTATATAGAGATCAACTCTTTAAAACTAAGTATTAAAAAATACTTAGGTATAAGTTAATTCTTATATATTGATACTTGTCTTATTACTCTTTGTGTCTTATTTGTAGGTTCCCATGGAGCTGGTCATCCTTTAGAGACTTGTACTCCTTTTGTCACTTGGGGAGCTGGAATCAAGTATCCTCAAAAAGTGTTAGCTCAGAAATTTGATGATACATATATGCAAGGTATGAACATTTATCTTTATTGTTTTTATAAATGTGACATTTTAAAATAAAACCAAAGTTTAACTTAAAAAAATTACTTTTCAAGTTATAGCTTTCATTTTGATATTTGTGTCATTAATATTTCTATGTATTACTTTTGTATAGTTCATATTATTTGGTTTATAATATTCAGCTTGAAATATAATTGTTAGTTATTTGCCTTGTGAAAGTTCAAGTATAAGTTTTAATATTTTTTTTCACAAACCTTATTATTCCAGGACTTAGATTAAACCCTTGGCTTAGATCTTACCTGCAAAGACTATCAATTAGATAAATCACACATATGTCACAATTGATATTTCAAAACCGGACAGATTTTGCCCTGTCTCTAGTACTTTTGAAGGCTCTCTCTGTTGCCCAAGCCTCCCTTCCTTCTCAATCCATGACGAAAAGGAATTCCTTTTTCTTGGAGCTCTGGTTATTTTGTAAGGTAAGGGTATTTTAGCGTTTCAAAGCTTTTACTAATTGGACAAAATAAATTCCTCTGAAATGCCTTTCTCTGGATTACTTGTGTCAGACTCATTCAAAGCACTTGTTAAGAATACAGATTTAAAAAAAAAAGTTACAGGGCTTCTCTGGTGGCGCAGTGGTTGGGAGTCTGCCTGCCGATGCAGGGGACATGGGTTCGTGCCCCGGTCCGAGAGGATCCCACATGCCGTGGGGCAGCTGGGCCTGTGAGCCATGGCCACTGGGCCTGTGCGTCCAGAGCCTGTGCTCCGCAATGGGAGAGGCCACAGCAGTGGGAAACCTGCGTACCGCAAAAAAAAAAAAAAAAGTTACAGATTTCCAGACCTTGTCTGTAGGTATTTTGATTCCATGAGTCTGGGTAAGCCCTAGAAATGTTCCTTTTAAAACCTTCTCCAGGGATGTGGACTCCCAGCTGTATTAGGTATTTCTACCATAGAAGACTTTTTGGTTTGTATAATAAAATTTTCCTACACACTTTCTTTCTTTTTTTTTTGTTTACTTTTTATTGAGATGTAATTCTCATACCATGAAATTCATGTTTTGAAAGTGTATGATTAAATTTTTTTAGTATATTCACAAGATTATGCAATTGCCTCTACTATCTAATTACAAAACATTTCCTTGCCACCACCACCCCCCAAATCCCTTCCCATTAGCAGTCACTCCTTACTTCTCTCTCCATTGTATGTCTATGCCATATTTCATTGTCATCTTATGGACATTTAGGTCGTTTCCACATTTGAACTGTTATGATAATGACTCAATGAACATTTGTGTAAAAGGTTTTGAGTGCATATGTGTTTTTATTTCTCTTGGGCAGGTACCTAGGAGTGGAATTAACGAATCATGTGTTCCTCTATGTTTTATTTTTTGCAAACTGCCAAACTGTTTTTCAAAGCAGCTGCACCATTTTATATTCTTATGCTCTGTGTTAAATGGATTAGATTGAATCTAAATAGAAGCTAGGTTAAATAGTACGTTTGTATTGAATACTTAGGAGACAGAACTTTCTTTTGGCAGTTGATTTCTCAGTGACTTAACATTTTAGAATCATATGACTTCAAGAATCATTACTGAAAGAATGTATTTTTTCTTATATGGATATTTGGTATCATAAGGTACAGAGAAAGGGAATGTGCATGTTCTTCCTCATCAGGTGATTAGTCTGAATTTTTAGTAGCTGACTGGTAAAATTAGGATCATATTTTTAAACTTTTTTAGCTTATTAAAGGAAACTTCATCATAAAAATGCCTTAGAACCCTTTGGGTAATATATCTTAAAGTCAAAAACAAAGTCTTAAAATCAAGACATGCCCTCATAATCATTTGTTTCGATTACTGTTCATTGAAATTTCTGAATTTATATGTAGAAAGATAGGGGAATGAGGCAGTTTTAATAGTAACTCACTATACTACTTTCACATTTGGGATTAGTGACTGTAGGAGCATCAGAGCTAAAAAATTTCAAATATTTTGCAAGCAACTCTCATTACAGAAAAAAGAAAAGCTTAGATTGACTAACGGGCTATTGGTTGCCTTAATAATTCCCTGGAACACGACTGTCATTAGTTGTAGTCATGCTGGCAGTTGTTATCATTGTGCCTTTTACTACCATCTTTCCTTCCTTAGCCTTTGGATGTTTTGAAACAATTATCTCCAAATTATTTCCAAATTAATATACTACCACAGAAAATATCAATTATTTACTTTTCAGTTATTCTTTTAAAATTCTAGTTTAAAAAAAAAAAATTCTAGTTTAAAAAATTTATAGCTCTTCCTTCTTAAGCACGCTTTTTGTTCATACTTGGCTTAAAATGAACTTTACCAATACTTTCGTTTCCACTGACCACTTATAATAATAAAATGATTTATCTTTTAAAAAAATTCTTAACAGCAGCTCTGGTGTTTATTTGTTTATTTCAGAATGGAAATTGGAGAACTGGAAGAGACAAGATGTCAATCAGGTATTCATTATATTTAATCATGTTCAGATTTAATTTCGTCTATAAGAAGTTTAGACCAAAAAAGTCTGGAAAAAAAGTATATTAATAATGATAAAAGATTTTTCTAAAACATTTCAGTTACCAAGGGAAATCCTATTAAATGAGAATATCTTAACCCCAGGTAATCTTCCTTTTGGCAAAATAAAAAAAGCAGCTGCAAATAAAAGTGAAAAGAGAAGAGGCCCTCCCTCCAAATAACACTGGCTAATTAAAGAATTATTATGCAAATTAAAATTTGCATGCCTGTTACATTTCTGTGATTTCTTGTCATGGTTGCCTTGCTTAGTTGCTTTAAGCACAGATCTAATAAAACCCCATTATGGGTTTCTCTCCTGTTAGTGTGTCAGTTACCAGTTCTTTTTTATTAACACCCATTTTATCTTTAATTCTACCCAGAGTTTTTACAAATGCAATGGAGAAAAAGTGACAAGACTATATAGATTACTCAGCTAGAAACTTTACATTATAGGAAAATGCGTGGCCAACCTAATCAAGTTAGACCAGTAACATTATCTGTAAATATGAAGCACAGATTTTTCTTGTTGAAGATATGCTGTGTAGACAGCCATCTTTACTATTTATGGAAGGCATGGCATCGTTGGTATGTGGCCTCCAAAATGGCGGGAATACCTTACTTCTCCAGGTCACCTCACAAGCTGACATTCCTTACTGTGGTGGATAAACCAAGGTCTAGGGTCTCATTTTCAGGCTTACGGTTATAGAAGCCTGTTCTTTCTCAGCGTATTAAGAATGGTCTCTTCGCTCTGGATGGATGCTTATTATCCAAGTAAGTGACAATGTATAGAATCAGATAGCAGTCTATTACTTTGCAATAAAAATCACTGTCAAAGGGATAGGAATAAATTGAAGTCCATAAAACAAGAACATGTTTTTTATATAGACTGGATCATAATCAAAAACTAAATATAGATTCAGCTATTGCTCTCTGAATACTGCTTCAGATCTACATTAGATGAGAATTCTTTATTCATTCCTTCTGCCAACACTGTTGTGTGTGTGCAGTATGTTTAAACATCGTGCAAACATTAACATTAACATTAAAATATTGAAACATTAACACATTAACATTAAACTTTGTATAAGGGATATAATGGTGAATAAAAGCTGACACACTCCCTACCCTAGGAAGCTTATAGTTTAGGAATAAGATAAATTTTACTTTTATTTGTATTTATGATACAAACAAACATAAAATTATAGCCGTGATATACAACAAAAGAGGCCTGTGAAGCCATCAGAGTATAAAGCAGATACATCTCATAGGCTGTGTGGTCAGCAAAGGCTTCCCCAGAAACTGAGACTTGGGCTGCGATTGAAGAATGAGTAGCAGTTGCCAGGCCAAGGCAGGAGGAAGGGAGCTTTTCAGGCAGAGGAGCAGCATGTGCCCAGAGCTCTGGTAGCGGGTACGTGGCATTTGAAAGGATCTTGAAGAAATGGGTGTACAGAGCAGCAGACCGTGCTTTGATGTGAGGCAGAATAAGGTAGACACTGGACCACACAGGGCCTCATGGGCCCTATGGAGTTAATCCTAAAGCTTGAGGAAGCCTTTGAAGTGTTCAAAGCCTGGGGAGTGACATGATCTGATTTTCTGTGAGAGGATTCCTCTGGCTGCAGCATGGAGACTAGATCAGAGGAGGCCAACGGTGGATTCTGGGGGAAGGAGAGGAAGCAATTAGGCGGCCCATGGGGTTTTCAGTGTTCTGTGAGATGGTAAAGAGAGTCTAGATGGTAAAAAGTAAGACTGAGAGCCTGGGACCAAACTCCAGTTTTAAATGGGGGCTAGAGAAGGTATCTGGAAAGAACCCACAGTGAGATTGGAGGCACTCAGTGGAGGGATGTTAAGGCCCAGGAGGGGGTGGTCCGCACAGCACTGCCAAGAGGTAACGTAATTATAATCATCACAACAGCATTTGTAGCCACCGGTTAGTGCAGGACTATTATGCGCCAGGTACTTTATAAATTTGGTCTCATTTGATCCTGCCATAACTCTGTAAGGGAGAAACTTTTATTTCTTTTTTAACTGATAAGGAAACTGAAGCATTGGAGAGGTTAAATAACCTGCCCAAGGTCTCAGAGATCACAAGCAAGTGTTTGAAACTGAGCATTCTGACAGCCAAGTATTTTACTCCCTGAAAAATTGTATGGACTAATATAAAAGCAATCAATTAGTTGTAGAAAAATGGAGGTTATTAGCTCTTTAGGAAGAGCAGTCTACAGAATGATAAAGAGTCAAAACAAGTTAGAGTGGCCTGGGGAGTGATGGGGAGGTGAGGCCATGGAGACAGAAAGCATGAGCAACTCTTCTGGGAAACTGGACTTGAAGGGAGCTCTCCAAAATGATATTTGAGGTCTTTTGTCCAAAGAGCCTCTTATCTGGTTTGTATCTTTTCTGGACTTCACTGGCTGGCAAACAAACCTCCTTCTGATACATACTGTCTTTAATTTATATATATATATTTATATTTCTTTAGTTAAAGTCTATTTTTGCTATTTATTTTCTAGTTAAAGCATCCTTCTCATAATACTCAAACACTGTTGCATAAAGTGGTCAAGTTTTTGGCATCTAGAATAAGTAACTTTTTATATGTTTTACATCTGGGGCTCCTAGTGGTTTCTTGTCAAATTTAAGTTTTCGTAAGTTCACATACCTCTAGCAAATGACATTTTTTAGAGATCAGTACCTACTATGTATTAAATAAATGTTTGAAGGTAATGGATTATAATGAATATCATGGTTATTTTTCAAACTACAGTGATATTAATTAGATTATTTACTTTCCTTGTTGATCTCTGTCAGCTTCTTAGATTTGAACTTCTTCTGTTTGTAGGCTGATGTTGCACCACTGATGGCTGCTCTTATTGGAGTTCCCTTCCCTCTTAATTCAGTGGTAAAGAATACAATTTTCTTATCAACTCTCAGAATTAAAAAAAATTATTGTACAGTAAAATTAACTTTTTATGTGTTTCTGAATAATCTTTGATTACATTTAAAACTTTTTTCCTTTATATTTCTTTCTAAAGATGTAACACCTCATAATTATGTATGAAATACAACATGGAGCACAAGCCTAATAGCTTTTCTTAAAAATTTTTTATTTTCTAAAATGTAAATAGATTTATATCTTTGTATTTTAGTTACATGATGAAAATATATAAGTAATTTTTTATTGTAAGAAGCAGAAACTGAATCCATTTAAAGGAAATTTATTAAAAAGATATTGCTGGTTTGCTAAATCAAAGGGGTCTTCAAAGGCCAGACTGGGAAATGAACAGGAACCAAGAGTGCTCCAGAGACTCGGAGAAAGAAGCTCACCGTGGTCCCATGGTAGGGCCAGTCTGCAGGGTCACTGACACTAGGGGAGAGTAGCATTACACCTGTTGTACTCTCTGTTCCTTGACTCTCAAGTGTCAAATTCCAGTGCTTACCATTTGAGTGGTCTGGCCTCAGTTATTTGTCTACCCTTCAGTGAGGGAAGGCTGGGGGGGCCTCATTAGAGACCTACTATGCTCTACCTGATATCTCAACATAGAATGATAATGCTGTTAAAAATGGGAACTGGATGCTGAAAAGCTAAAAAACAAACAGAATCCATTCCCATCAGCCATTCTTTCTAGCCCTTCAAATCAAACTTAAAAAACATAATGTCATCTACCTCAGAACTCTGATATGACCCCTATAGTCATAAGTATGTGTGTATGTCTGTCACTGAAACCAACGTTTCACAAAACAATCCTTACCGTTACTATACATAGTAATATAGTCCTATTTTTCTTATTATTTCTTTTTAAGTGAGCTGGCTGTGGCCCACCATAGTAATTTTGTGTGTGTGCAGAGCACCTTTAGTTCACTGCCTGCCACATAGTAATCTTTAAATAAATGTTAGGTTTTATTGAACTTAATTCATCTCTTTTGCTTTATTTACTTTATTATATCTACTTTGTAAGAAAAACTAAGAGAACATTTTTTAGTTATGGTTTTTAAAAAGATTTTTTGTTTAATTATTCCAAGAATTTGTCCATATGTCATCTCTATTGGTTCCTTTGTAAGTCTGTTTTGTTTTATAAGAATATTTTGAGCTTTGTTAGTACTAATATTAAATCAGTGTCTATTATTTACAGGGAACCCTTCCTGTGGATATACTTAACAGCACTGATCTCTTCAAAGCAGAGAGCATGTTTACAAATGCAGTACAGATTCTTGAACAGTTCAAGGTAAAACAAGACCACACACAAAAATGGACGCTACTACAATTTTAAAATTGTATATATTAAGTGAAAATATTTGATTTTGCATTTCAAGAAAGGATTTTCTATAATTTATTATCTTTAAATTTTGTGTGTTTAACTAATGTCCTAAAGTTTCACATATCTGAGGTGCAGGTTCCATGAATCAGTTTAAGGGTGTAGAATTACCTTTGAGGAGTGTCCCTAATTGTTAGAGTACCACATATGCTCATAAAGACTACAAACCAAGTCTTTATCAGTGAAATTTGCCTTGTAGAAGTAGGATTAGAGATTGCAACATTTCTTGTCATTCCATGTATATTATTATATGCATTAAGAGCTTAAAGAGGTGACCATCTAACTGAAACTTTCTGTTATTCTTTTTTGTTTTTGGCTGCGTTGGATCTCCATTGCTGTGCGCGGGCTTTCTCCAGTTGCGGCGAGCAGGGGCTTTAGTAGTTGCAGCACATGGGCTCAGTAGTTGTGGCATGCTGGCCCTAGAACACGCGGGCTTCAGCAGTTGCGGCGCGTGGGCTCTAGGGTACACGGGCTTCAGTAGTTGTGGCTCGCGGGCTCCGGAGCGCAGGCTCAGTAGTTGTGGTGCACGAGCTTAGTTGCTCCGCAGCATGTGGGATCCTCCCGGACCAGGGGTCGAACCCGCGTCCCCTGTACTGGCAGGTAGACTCTCAACTACTGCGCCACCAGGGAAGTCCCTTTCTGTTATTCTTAATAACAGAATATGTTAATGCAGCTTGGCTTATTTTGTTTCCTAAGAATTAAAGAAGTATAGTTTAATTACATTACAATATGTTATTTTGCAGGCTTGATATGCTTAATTCTCAGCTTATTGTAATGGTACAATAATATTAACATTTTCTTTAGATATTTATGAAATAATATAGCAACACAAAATTCCATTTATTTCTGTCCCTGAAGAACCATTTCAATGGATGTTTATATTTCAAAATGAAATTAATTTTTTTTTCTCATTTATAATATAAAGTATTTTCATACTTGGTTCCCAGGTGAAAATGGCTCAGAAAAAAGAAGCTACTTTACCATTTTTGTTCACACCATTTAAGTAAGTCTCTTATATTTTTTTATTAACTTGTAGGAAATCATTTTTCACTGAGTTTGAAAGCCTGACAGGATAGATTAGGTACTTAGAAACATTGTCTTTTTTGGGTACGTTAGTGCAGTCTTCTAAATGAAAGCCTCTTCTCTTGTTTTATAAATAATGAACCAGATGCTGTATACCTTTGAATGGCTGGTAGAGGAGATATAGGGGTGCAGAGAGATATAGGAAACATTAAGGAGATAAATTCAACAGGGCTTGACTGGGAAGGTGTGGGGCTCTTGGTTTGGTTGATTGGGAAGATGCTTGTGCCGTTATGGCTTACAGAAAGAAAGAAGAGCTAGCATGAAAGGTAAGGATGAATTTACCGAGTTCAACTTACATTTGAAGATACCAGTTAATTAGTTAAAAATAAGGACTTGGATCTCAAGATAGAGATGAGAATTGGTTATTAAGATTTTGGAGCCAACAGCATAAAGATGGTGGTGGAAAGTGTTAAACATGTAGGAGGCTCTGGGGAGAATATAAAAAGTGACAAGAAAAGGCCAATGAAACAATTCTGGGAAACACTGACAACTACTTGGGAAAAGAAGAGAGTTGATTTTGGTGGGCAGCAGATTTTGTCCCACATCCAGAAAGACGTACTTTCCTTGAATTGAGAATGGGGAGATTTGAGTCATAAATGTGGCTCTGCACCACCGACTCGGGTGGGTTTTCTCAGCCTCCTTGGACTTAGTTTGCAGTTAGTAGGGATTCACATTTAATTAGGGAGATTTTGTTCTTGACCAAAATAAATAAAAACTGTTTGAAATATGGGTGGTAAGGATCTGATTGAATGACTTCATTGGAGTTATTTTTTATAACTTATATAGCACTAGTATAGTATTCATAAACTAGAAACTATTGCCCTCTGAATCATGTAATCACATCATTCTCTATGGCAGCCTGCCTTTGTGTGTGTGTGTGTGTGTGTGTGTGTGTGTGTGTGTGTGTGTGTGTATAGGAGAGCAAAAACAAAGCAAAATTAAGATTTTGCAAGTTATGACATTAACAAGTTATGTTAATTAATTATGACATTAACAAGTTAGTTATGAATTTGCAAGTAATGAAATTAATTATATTACATATGTCAAAAGTAGAATTATTTTTGAGGAGTGTCCCTAATTGTAGGATTATCACATATAAAGACTATGAGCCAAGTCTTTATCAATTAGAATTTGCCCTATATTATATCATTTAGATATCATATGCATCTGTTTATTTGTAATGTAGTGGTATAGTCAGACAGTAACAAAATAAACAAATAAATGAACAAGAAATATATTATCAATTTTTGATATGAAGAAAATACACAGGACATTGAAAGTAACTGAGAGTTACTTTAGATCAGCTACTTGAGAAAGACTGATCAGGGAAATGCTTTTCTGGAAGGGGTTCAAGTGCACATTGCCCACCTTCCTCCACTTGGCCCGGGAGCTGACCATGAACTTCCCCTGCTTTCATGCTCAACACCTGCCTGCGGAGCCACTGCTAGCTTTGTGTCACCAGGGGCCCCAACAGAATGGTTGATTCTCACCCACTGGCTCACCCACCCTGCCTGCAAACTTGTCTGGCTGAAAATCATCATTCGTTGAAAGCCTGCAGTATGACGAGAAAAGCCTTGGATAAAACAAAGAATTGACTCGTGAGGAAATAGATAACTGAAGGAATAGAAAAGAGCTTAAAAATATTTAAATCCTCAGATATATCTGAGAAACTGTTGTATCCATAAATAAAAAAGCAGCACAAACTTTACAAAATGAGAAAAAGTATAGGATGCATTTTTTAAAAAATGCAAAATGCAACTAAAAACCTACAGAATGATAAATTGTACAAGAATGGTCCAAATGGGAGGCAAATCCTCCAAATTAGAACAGCAAGTAGAACTCAAAAGAAGTGAAATGAATTTTAAGTAATGTATGTACTGAATGAGAAGCTGGAGGAAACACTGGAAGGTGTCATTTCTTCACCCCCCATATACTGGAAACTTAGGGGGAAAGGAAACATTTTAAATTGTACAATAAAAGCAGGCTTCAAATCTGAAGCAACCTAAGATGTGACATGATTTTGAGCAATTGTTGGGACTGAAGAAAGATTTGAAGATTGGCATGTGGATCAAGGCTTCAAAGAAATAGATGAGAAAATTTAATTATAGTATAAAACTTTGCTACTGAGTGAACAGCATTTAAGTAATCATAAATAATGTAAATATTGATTTCCAGCTTTTAGAGTCAAACCTTAGACAAAGCAAGGAAGACTTAATAATGATTACAGAATAGAATGCAAATGTTACCAACTTCGGCAATGTACAAGGCTACAGGTTGGAAGGCAGAAATATAAATGGAATAATATTGGTGCTATTGTCCTCATAAAAAAGAATGTGGAGATGATTCCAGCTATAGTTGAGAGAATAAGGTAGAGGTTTGGGTATTAGATTATTAAAGTGACCAACGTAGCCACCAGGAGGTAAAAATAGTAATATAACCATATTGAGGTGGGAGGAGACAGCAGGAACAGAGTCAGTGGGGAGTCAACAGCAAGGGTCTCAGGTTATCAAGTCAAGAAATAGTAATAGGGGCTTCCCTAGTGGTGCAGTGGTTAAGAATCCGCCCGCCAATGCCGGGGACACGGGTTCGAGCCCTGACCCAGGAAGATCCCACATGCCGCAGAGCAACTAAGCCCGTGTGCCACAACTACTGAGCCAGCACTCTAGAGCCCGCGAGCCACATCTACTGAAGCCCTCGTGCCTAGAGCCCGTGCTCTGCAACAAGAGAAGCCACTGCAATGAGAAGCCCACGCACTGCAACGAAGAGTTGCTCCCACTCACCACAACTAGAGAAAGTCTGTGCACAGCAATGAAGACCCAATACAGCCCAAAATAAAAACAAATAAGTAAATAAAAATTTTTAAAAAGATATAGTAATAAAAGCATATTATTAAGAAAAATGAGGGTAACTACCAGAATAACTAAAATCAGACACATGTAAAAGTTTTTATTTCTGGGTTGGGGAACTGAGAGCTGAGAAGGGTGGAGCGGGGATACATTGGTTGTCATTTTGCCCCTCTGTACTATTTTTGATTTAAAAAAATTATATGTGTATATTGCTTTGATAAAACATAATTTAAAAAGAAACAAAAAATAGGTAGTTCCCTGGTGGTCCAGTGGTTAGGACTTGGCACTTTCACTGACGTGGGCCTGGGCTCAATCTAAGATCCTGTAAGCCACACAGTGCGGCAAAAAAACCCCAAAAAACAAAAACAAAACGGTATTCTAATCATTGGCATGAATCAAAATCATAAAAGTTATGGGCACAGATAAAAAAGAAATGTATTCTTCCATATAAATTTTAGAATCATCAACTTGAATTATATGAAAAATTCTTTGGTTATTACACTATATTTAGGAAGCAATTTGGAGAGAATTGATGTTTTTACACTATTGAACTTTATTTATTTATATCTTCTGTTATGTCCCTAAGTAAAATTTTATCTTTTCCCATCCAATATACATTTCTCATTATTTTATTCCTGGATATTTCTATTATGAGTAGTATCCTGTTTTCCCTGTTACATATGTTCAGTATACCAGGAAAAACAGTTATCATCATTTATCATCTGAGTACAATGGGCTCTTTATTTTTCCCTAATCCAATGAGTTTTTTTCATTTCTACACCATCTCTTTCCTTCCAGTCACCTTTATATATACACCTAATATTAGCATTGTCCACTTAGAAACTATATCAAGTAATTATTGGAACAGAAACATCATAAAATATGAAAGAATGCTGTGGTCACACATCCTTTTTGTAAAACAGCTCAGGTTCTTGTTACAAATAATTGTTCAATGAAGTCCTTCCTTCTTGAATAAGTACCATATTTCCCTTTTCTGGTTAGAAATATATTGTTCACTCATCAGTTCTTAAATGTAAGAAAACTTATCTAGGATATTGACAGCTGAAAATTCAGTCTTGAGATTTTACTTATGTGATTAATTTCACCAGCATCACTAGATTTAGGTTTAATAATATCTCTCTACCATTCTTCCATTTTCTTGTTTAGTCTTTCCTAGCATGAATAATTGGTGAATAATGTAATAGTTCCTAGGGTGATGAAATAGCAAATGTGTCAAGATAGAGGAAGAACAAGATTGCTAAGATCCTGTAACATCTCTTAGACTTGTAAAAGGGTCCAATGGATCCATATGGTAATTGCATATCCTATTTTATCCTATTATTTAAAAAATAAGTAAATTTTACCTTTGATATTTTAAAGACCTCTAAGAAAGAATAAAAATCATGAAATATTCATTATGACAAATAGAACTGCTCAAAAAACCCTCAAAACTAAAATTGGGTCTAATGGACCCTGAGTCTATGCCAAGGAATGACCAGCAGGTGGAGCTACATGACTAGAAAAAGTATAGTTTGGCTACATTGAAAGTACCTTAAAAAAGAGGAAAAAACACTTTCTATTTGAAAAGTGTGTATAGAGGCTAAATTAAGATAAGAAAAACATTAAAAGAAAAAAATTCCATGAAATGAGAAAAGAACAAGAGAAGACTCTTAAGAGATATTTTAGAAAAAAATGAAAATGGGAAGGAGATATTGTACCTTGCCAATAGAAGCCAAAGCATCTGTTATATTTTATTTAAAAATCACTATTTAAATTCAGGGAACTGAAATAAATTTTAACAGAATATTTTAATATTAATATTTTCTACTAAAATGACAAAAGATACTTTGATTCTTTTTACTATATTTATTTCTTTTAGTCTGATATGGATTAAAATTCCTCCCTTGGACCAAATTTTAAATATTTGTTTTAATGTGAATCTTTCTACCACTTCATCCATCTGATTTACTAATTATTTACTAAAAGTGTAATTTTCTGCCTCAAACCCGAAATTCTTCTTTTAAAAAAGTAACTTTGGGGACTTCCCTGGTAGCACAGTAGTTAAGAATCCTCCTGCCAATGCAGGGGACACAGGTTTGAGCCCTGGTTCTGGAAGATCCTACATGCCGCGTAGCAACTAAGCCCATGAGCCACAACTACTGAGCCTGCACTGCAGAGCCTGCGAGCCACAACTGTGGAAGCCCCCGCACCTAGAGCCCATGCTCTGCATCAAGAGAAGCCACCACAATGAGAAGCCCGCGCACCGTAACAAAGAGTAGCCCCTGCTTGCCACAACTAGAGAAAGCCTGCGTGCATCAACAAAGAGCTGACACAGCCAAAAATAAATAAATAAATAATTTTTTTAAAAGTAACTTTTATACATCACATACCTATATTGGAAAATATTCATTTACTTTATTATGACATGAAAGATAAGATTCTATGTCATTGGTCAGCCTAAAGGAGTACAAATTATTCTCTAAATACTTTTTTTTTCTGCTTTTTCTGTCTTTGTTTTCTTGATATAGTTTTTCCTTTAAATATTCTAAGAAGGAATGGAGTAGGTATCATTAGGTATCTCTAAAATATCATTTGTAAATGCAAATGAAATATCTTTGTAATAAAAATCTGAGTAGAGAATATATAATACTTCTAAGGGTAGCATTTTAAGGAGATTTCACCCTCCAACACTAGTTCACCCTGAAAAAATGCTGAAAGTCTTGATAATTCTAAAACATGGTTTAGTTTCTTCTACAGTGTTCATATAACTACGGAAAAAAATGAAACAATAGCAATCACAGCAAAGAAATGTGCACAATATTTATTTCTCTTTTGCTTTTTAGTTAAGCTTAACATGTTGATAATAGATTCTTTTAAAACTTGATGTTTTCAATATAAAATATTTTGTCAATAGAGGAAAAATTTTCATACAAATTACTATGTAGAAATGTCGTGTTGCTATTATCATAAATATTACTTCTGCCAAATTCTCTCTCTTCTCCCTCTTTGTGATTCCAATTATGTGTGTATATATATATGTGTGTGTGTGTATATATACAGGAGAAATATATATATATGTTCCTGTTCACAATGATGTGTATGGTTGATTTTTTAAATGGTCTTTTCTGTATTTTCTTTCTGCTCTTCAAGGTTGAGGCAAGATATTTTCTATTGACCTATCTTCTGATATACCAAATCTCTCTTCTGCTTTGTCTAGTTTGTGGCTATCAGTTATCACTTGTTTTTCAGTTCTAGGATTTTTATTTCAATTTATTGTAAAAAGTAGATTCCAGATACATGGTGCAATTTTCTGTCTTATTCTCCATTATTGAATATATTAACCACAATTATTTTAAAGTCTGTACTTGATAACACCAATAACCGTATTGTTTGTGAGTTTGTTACTGTTGTCCTTTGTCGGTTGGTCCTGTTGTTGAGTCTGGTAGTTTTTAAATGAACCCTTATCATTGTACATTAAAAGTTTTAGAAGCTCTGGATTGTCTCATTCTCTGGAGAGGTCTTACCTTAACCTCTGACAGGCGCAGAGCAGTAGCTGACTCAAAGCTGTGTTGCAGTTTGTTTCTTTGTCTCTTCTTCCCACTGGTTTGTGTCTGCTCTTAGAGTGGAGCCACCCAGGGATCTCAGCTGAAGCTTGTTGTGTTAGCTAGAGCCCTTCCTCTTAGGTGCCTCCTAAACACCAGATTTTCTCTCTCATATATCTTGAGATTACTGTCCTACTTGTCAGGTGCCTTCTCCCCAACTTCTTGTCCTCTTGTCCTAAACAGCTGAAGAATTCAGCTGAGTGTAAAGTTCACCTTTCCTCTTACCAGCACTTGGCCTCTGTTTCTTTATCTGAGTTCTCCATATATAAATTCTTGCTTATAAAAATTCCTTCTCTCATTTTTCTTAAGACTTCACTTCAGAATCTGTATTAAATTAGTTTAAGTAATTCCAGATAACCTTCTTTTCATGTCTTTTTTTAAAAAATCCAGAATGAAAATTGTATATTGTTCTCTTATTTTTCTCTTTTGGGTCCTCAAGTCCCGGCTTCATGGGATGCTGCAAACCTTAATTTTTATCTCTACAGTCTGATAAGATTGCCAAAGGCTTTGTTGGATTCTCTACATCCTGGCAGCAGCCATCTGCCCAAATTCTCAGCCTTTTTCCTTGTGTATGGATGCCCTAAGGGTTACAATTTTCTGTGTGATTTCTTTCTAGGGTCCAAACCCTTCAATTCTTGATGGTCTCAAGACCATCAAGGGTCTGCTAGCTCTCCAGTACCTTCAAATTTATTTTTAATTTTGTTTTATCAGGCTTTCTGGTTGTTCCTGGTGGGAGCATTGGTATGCCAAAGCTTCTCCATCATAGCCAGAAACTATGGTTAAATTTTAATGTTGTAATTATTTTAAAAATCTGGTTAGTAAAATGTGAATGAAAAAGTAATACATCTTGGGGCTTCCCTGGTGGTGTAGTGGTTAAGAATCCGCCTGCCAATGCAGGGGACACGGGTTCAATCCCTGGTCCAGGAAGATCCCACATGCCACGGAGCACCTAAGCCTGTGTGCCACAACTACTGAGCCCGTGTGCTACAACTACTGAAGCCTGCACGCCGAGAGCCTGTGCTCCGCACCAAGAGACGCCACTGCAATGAGAAGCCTGCGCACCACAACAAAGAGTAGCCCCCTCTCGCCACAACTAGAGAAAGACAGCATGCAGCAACAAAGACCCAACAGAGCCAAAAATAAATAAAACAAAATAAATGAATTAAGAAAAAAAAGTAATACATCTTCACAATAAAAGTCACACAGATGATAACAAAAAGTTCCCGTGCCTGGTGTGTTCCAGTCTTTACAGTCTTTGTTCCTGGAGGTGTAGCTGCAGTTTCTTATGTATCTGTCTATATATATATATCATGTGTACCTATGTATGTGTATGTATATATCCCTTTGGCTAACATATTCTTTTATTTTAATTATGAAATTATTCAAACACACTGAAAAGAATGAAGACTATAACAAAAATCCTTGTACCTACAATCCAGGTTTTTAAAATGTTAACATTTTACCATATTTCTTTAGATCCTCTTTTTTTCTTAAGAAGTAAAGTGGTGTAATATAATTGAATCCCTATTTTTAATATCTACCAATTTTTTTTTTCTACAATTCTCTTTTTTTCCCTTCAGTATGATTTTCAAGATTTACCAGCATTGGCACGTGCAGCTCCCCGTTATTCATTTTAATTTGTATACATTACTCCTTTGATTACTCCCTTGCTAACCCCCCTTCTTTGGTTGTTATTTGTTTTGTCTTTTTTACATGTCTTTTATTTCTCACAAAACTTCTTTATGTTTAAAATATGTGATACTAAGACGTATTTTGCACTCTTTCTCAACTTATGGAAAACTAAAAAAATTACATGGGGAACACGTTTATAAGAGTCTTTAATGTCATAATGCAACAGTGAGGTTTGTATAGAACATTTTGATGAATTCCAGACACATTCTGAACCTTTGGTATGTCCCTAAATTTATAGAGTCCATTTAGAAAAATATAAATTAGACTGACCATGGTTTCTAATACTCCATATATAATGTAATATTTCATATAAAATATGTATTTAATGTAATATAACAAGTATTTCTCTTTAAAAATGTTTATTTTTTTTTAAGACTTCACTTGAGAACATAAATTAGCTTAAGTAATTTATTTCCGGACAAGCTTTTTTTCCCTTTTTTTATTTAGTTTAGCAAATTGTTAGGTGCTTTAAGAATAGCAAGGTACATTCTTTTATTTTTCTTCCTTTTTTAGGTCTGCAATATTTTGATAGCATTTTTTAAACATCTTTATTGGAGTATAATTGCTTTACAATGATGTGTTAGTTTCTGCTTTATAACAAAATGAATGAGTTATACATACACATATATCCCCATATCTCTTCCCTCTTGCATCTCCCTCTTTCCCACCCTCCCTATCCCACCATTCTACCTGGTCACAAAGCAGCGAGCTGATCTCCCTGTGCTATGCAACTGCTTTCCACTAGCTATCTATTTTACATTTGGTAGTGTGTACCATATATACATTAGCACTCTCTCACTTTGTCCCAGCTTACCCTTCCCCCTCCCCGTGTCCTCAAGTCCATTCTCTATTAGGTCTGTGTCTTTGTTCCCATCTTTCCCCTAGGTTCTTCATGACCTTTTTTTTGTTTTTTTTGGATTCCATATATATGTTTTAGCATACGGTATTTGTTTTTCTCTTTCTGACTTACTTCATTCTGTAAGACAGCCCCTAGGTCCATCCACCTCACTACAAATAACTCAATTTCGTTTCTTTTTATGGCTGAGTAATATTCCATTGTATATATGTGCCACATCTTCTTTATCCATTCATCTGTCCATGGACACGTGGGTTGCTTCCATATCCTGGCTATTGTAAATAGAGCTGCAATGAACATTGTGGTACATGACTCTTTTTGAATTATGGTTTTCTCAGGGTATATGCCCAGTAGTGGGATTGCTGGGTCGTATGGTAGTTCTATGTTTAGTTTTTTAAAGAACTGCCATACTGTTCTCCATAGCGGCTGTATCAATTTACATTCCCACCAACAGTGCAAGAGGGTGCCCTTTTCTCCACACTCTCTCCAGCATTTATTGTTTGTAGATTTTTTGATGATGGCCATTCTGACTGGTGTGAGATGATATCTCATTGTAGTTTTGATTTGCATTTCTCTAATGATTAGTGATGTTGAGCATTCTTTCATGTGTTTCTTGGCAATCTGTATATCTTTGGAGAAATGTCGCTTAGGTCGTCTGCCCAATTTTGGATTAGGTTGTTTGTTTTTTTAATATTGAGCTGCATGAGCTGCTTGTAAATTTTGGAGATTAATCCTTTGTCAGTTGCTTCATTTGCAAATATTTTCTCCCATTCTGAAGGTTGTCTTTTTGTCTCGTTTATGGTTTCCTTTGCTGTGCAAAAGCATTGAAGTTTCATTAGGTCCCATTTGTTTATTTTTGTTTTCATTTCTCTAGGAGGTGGGTCAAAAAGGATCTTGCTGTGATTTATGTCATGGAGTGTTCTGCCTATGTTTTCCTCTAAGAGTTTAATAGTGTCTGGACTTACATTTAGGTCTTTAATCTATTTTGAGTTTATTTTTGTGTATGGTGTTAGGGAGTGTTCTAACTTCATTCTTTTACATGTAACTGTACAGTTTTCCCAGCACCACTTATTGAAGAGGCTGTCTTTTCTCCACTGTATATTCTTGCCTCCTTTATCAAAGATAAGGTGACCATATGTGCATGGGTTTATCTCTGGGCTTTCTATCCTGTTCCATTAATCTATATTTCTGTTTTTGTGCCAGTACCATACTTTCTTGATTACTGTATCTTTGTTGTATAGTCTGAAGTCAGGGAGCCTGATTCCTCCAGCTCAGTTTTTCTTTCTCAAGATTGCTTTGGCTATTCGGGATCTTTTGTGTTTCCATACAGATTGTGAAATTTTTTGTTCTAGTTCTGTGAAAAATGCCAGTGGTAGTTTGATAGGGATTGCATTGAATCTGTAGATTGCTTGGGGTATTACAGTCATTTTCACAATGTTGATTCTTCCCATCCAAGAACATGGTATATCTCTCCATCTATTTGTATCACCTTTAATTTCTTTCATCAGTGTCTTATACTTTTCTGCATACAGGTCTTTTGTCTCCTTAAGTAGGTTTATTCCTAGATATTTTATTCTTTCTGTTGCAGTGGTAAATGGGAGTGTTTCCTTAATTTCTCTTTCAGATATTTTGTCATTAGTGTATAGGAATGCCAGAGATTTCTGTGCATTAATTTTGTATCCTGCTACTTTACCAAATTCATTGATTAGCTCTAGTAGTTTTCCAGTGGCATTTTTAGGATTCTCTATGTATAGTATCATGTCATTTGCAAACAGTGACAGTTTTACTTATTCTTTTCCAATTTGTATTCCTTTACTTTCTTTTTCTTCTCTGATTGACGTGGCTAGGACTTCCAAAACTATGTTGAATAATAGTGGTGAGAATTGGCAACCTGGTCTTGTTCCTGATCTTAGACAAAATGGTTTCAGTTTTTCACCATTGAGGACGATGTTGGCTGTGGGTTTGTCATATATGGCCTTTATTATGTTGAGGTAAGTTCTCTCTATGCCTACTTTCTGGAGGGTTTTTATCATAAATGGGTATTGAATTTTGTCGAAAGCTTTCTCTGCATCTATTGAGATGATCATATGGGTTTTCTCCTTCAATTTGTTAATATGGTGTATCACATTGATTTGCGTATATTGAAGAATCCTTGCATTCCTGGATAAACCCCACTTGATCATGGTGTATGATCCTTTTAGTGTGCTGTTGGATTCTGTTTGCTAGTATTTTGTTGAGGATTTTTTCATCTATATTCATCAGTGATATGGCCTGTAGTTTTCTTTCTTTGTGACATCTTTGTCTGGTTTTGGTATCAGGGTGATGGTAGTCGTAGAATGAGTTTAGGAGTGTTCCTCCATCTGCTTTATTTTCGAAGAGTTTGAGAAGGATAGGTGTTAGCTCTTCTCTAAATGTTTGATAGAATTCACCTGTGAAGCCATCTGGTCCTGGCCTTTTGTTGTTTGGAAGATTTTTAATCACGGTTTCAATTTCAGTGCTTCTGATTGGTCTGTTCATATTTTCTATTTCTTCCTGGTTCAGTCTCAACAGGTTGTGCATTTCTAAGAATTTGTCCATTTCTTCCAGGTTGTCCATTTTATTGGCATATAGTTGCTTGTAGTAATCTCTTGTGATCCTTTGTATTTCTGCAGTGTCAGTTGTTACTTCTCCTTTTTCATTTCTAATTCTATTGATTTGAGTCTTCTCCCTTTTTTTCTTGATGAGTCTGACTAATGGTTTATGAATTTTGTTTATCTTCTCAAAGAACCAGCTTTTAGTTTTATTGATCTTTGCTATCGTTTCCTTCATTTCTTTTTCATTTATTTCTGATCTGTATGATTTCTTTCCTTCTGCTAACTTTGGGGGTTTTTTGTTCTTTTTCTAATTGCTTTTGGTGTAAGGTTAGGTTGTTTATTTAAGATGTTTCTTGTTTCTTAAGGTAGGATTGTATTGCTATAAACTGCCCTCTTAGAACTGCTTTTGCTGCATCCCATAGGTTTTGGGTCATCGTGTTTTCATTGTCATTTGTTTCTAGGTATTTTTTGATTTCCTCTTTGATTTCTTCAGTGATCTCTTGGTTATTTAGTAGCGTATTTTTTAGCCTCCATGTGTTTGTATTTTTTACTTTTTTTTTCTGTAATTGATATCTAGTCTCATAGCATTGTGGTCGGAAAAGGTACTCGATACAAGTTCAATTTTCTAAAATTTACCATGGCTTGATTTGTGACCCAAGATATGATCTATAGTGGAGAATGTTCCATGAGCACTTGAGAAGAAAGTGTATTCTGTTGTTTTGGGATGGAATGTCCTATAAATATCAATTAAGTCCATCTTATTTAATATATCATTTGAATCCTGTGTTTCCTTATTTATTTTCATTTTGGATGATCTGTTCATTGGTGAAAGTGGGGTGTTAAAGTCCCTTACTATGATTGTGTTACTGTCGATTTCTCCTTTTATGGCTGTTAGTATTTGCCTTATGTATTGAGGTGCTCCTGTGTCAGATGCATAAATATTTACAATGATTATATCTTCTTCTTGGATTGATCCCTTGATCATTATGTAGCATCCTTCTGTGTCGCTGGTAATAGTCATTGTTTTAAAGTCTATTTTGTCTGATATGAGAATTACTACTCCAGCTTTCTTTTGATTTTCATTTGCATGCAATATCTTTTTCCATCCCCTCACTTTCAGTCTGCATGTGTCTCTAGGTCTGAAGTGGGTCTGTTGTAGACAGCATATATACGGGTCTTGTTTTTGTATCCATTCAGCCAGTCTGTGTCTTTTGGTTGGAGCATTTAATCCATTTACATTTAAGGTAATTATCGATATGTATGTTCCTATTACCATTTTCTTAATTGTTTTGGGTTTGTTACTGTAGGTCTTTTCCTTCTCTTGTGTTTCCTGCCTAGAGAAGTTCCTTTAGCATTTGTTATAAATTGCTGGTTTGGTGGTACTGGATTCTCTTAGCTTTTGCTTGTCTGTAGAGCTTTTAATTTCTCCGTCAAATCTGAATGAGATCCTTGCTGGGTAGAGTAATCTTGGTTGTAGGTTTTTCCCCTTCATCACTTTAAATATATCCTGCCACTCCCTTCTGGCTTGCAGAGTTTCTGCTGAAAGATCAGCTGTTAACCTTATGGGGACTCACTTGTTTGTTGTTTTTCTCTTGCTGCTTTTAATATTTTTTCTTTGTATTTAAATTTTGATAGTTTGATTAATGTGTGTCTACGTTTTTCTCCTTGAATTTGTCCTGTATGGGACTCTCTGTGCTTCCTGGACTTGATTAACTATTTCCTTTCCCTTATTAGGGAAGTTTTCCACTATAATGTCTTCAAATATTTTCTCAGTCCCTTTATTTTTCTCTTCTTCTCCTGGGACCCCTATAATTCGAATGTTGGTGCATTTAATGTTGTCCCAGAGGACTCTGACACTGTTCTCAATTCTTTTCATTCTTTCTCTTTATTCTGTTCTGCAGTATTTATTTCCACTATTTTATCTTCCAGGTCACTTATCCGTTCTTCTGCCTCAGTTATTCTACTATTGATGCCTTCTAGAGAATTTTTAGTTTCATTTATTGTGTTGTTCATCACCGTTTGTTTGCTCTTTGTTTCTTCTAGGTCCTTGTTAAGCGTTTCTTGTATTTTCTCCATTCTATTTCCAAGATTTTGGATCATCTTTTCTTTCATTATTCTGAATTCTCTTTCAGGTAGACTGCCTATTTCCTCTTCATTTGTTAGATCTGGTGGGTTTTTACCTTGCTCCTTCATCTGCTGTGTGGTTCTCTGTCTTCTCATTTTGCTTAACTTACTGTGTTTGGGGTCTCCTTTTCACAGGCTGGAGGTTCGTAGTTCCCCTTGTTTTTGGTGTCTGTCCCCAGCGGCTAAGGTTGGTTCAGTGGGTTGTGTAGGCTTCCTGGTGCAGGGGAGTAGTGCCTGTGTTCTGGTGGATGAGGCTGGATCTTGTCTTTTTGGTGAGCAGGTCCACATCTGGTGGTGTGTTTTGGGGTGTCTTGGCCTTATTATGGTTTTAGGCAACTTCTCTGCTAATGGATGGGGTTGTTTTCTTGTCTTGCTAGTTGTTTGGCTTAGGGTGTCCCGCGCTGTAGCTTGCTGATCGTTGAGTGGAGCTGGGTCTTGGCATTGAGATGTAGGTCTCTGGGAGATTTTTGCCATTTGATATCATGTGGAGCTGGGAGGTCTCTTGTGGACCAATGTTGTGAACTTGGCTCTTCCACCTCAGAGGCACAGCCCTGACACCTGGCTGGAGTACCAAGAGCCTGTCATCCACAAGGCTCAAGATAAAAGGGAGAAAATAAATTAATCAATTAAATAAAATAAAAAAGTTACTAAAATTTAAAAAATTCATTTAAAAAAAGAATTTTTTAAGTAATAAAAAAAAAAAGAGTAGAGCAACCAAACCAAAAACACAAATCCACCAATGATAAGATGTGCTAACAAAAAAAAAAAAACGGACAGACGGAACCCTAGGACAAATGGTAAAAGCAAAATTATACAGACAAAATCACACACAGAAGCATACACATACACACTCACAAAAAGAGAAAAAGGGGAAAATATATACATATCATTGCTCCCAAAGTCCACCTCTTCAATTTGGGATGATTCGTTGTCTATTCAGGTATTCCACAGATGCAGGATACATCAAGTTGTTTGTGGACATTTAATTCACTGTTTCTGAGGCTGCTGGGAAAAATTTCCCTTTCTCTTCTTTGTTCGCACAGCTCCCAGGGTTCAGCTTTGGCATTGGCCCCGCCTCTGCGTGTAGGTCGCCTGAGGGCGTCTGTTCTTTGCTCAGACAGGACGGGGTTAAAGGAGCAGCTGATTCAGGGGCTCTGGCTCAGCCTGGCCTGGGGGAAGGAGGGATACGGAGTGTGGGGCGAGCCTGCTGTGGCAGAGGGCGGCGTGACGTTGCATCAGCTTGAGGCGCGCCGTGCGTTCTCCCAGGGAAGTTGTCCCTGGATCTCAGGACCCTGGCAGTGGCGGGCTGCACAGGCTCCCAGGAGGGGAGGTGTAGATCATGACTTGTGCTCACACACAGGCTTCTTGGTGGCGGCAGCAGCTGCCTTAGCATCTCATGTCAGTCTCTGGGGTCCACGCTGATAGCCACGGCTCACGCCCGTCCCTAGAGCTCCTTTAAGCAGCACTCTTAATCCCCTCTCCTCACGCACCAGGAAACAAAGAGGCAAGAAAAAGTCTCTTGTCTCTTCGGCAGGTCCAGACTTTTTCCGGGACTCCCTCCCAGCTAGCTGTGGTGCACTAGCCCCCATCAGGCTGTGTTCACGCTGCCAACCCCAGTCCTCTCCCGGCGCTCCGACTGAAGCCCGAGCCTCAGCTCGCAGCCCCGCCCGCCCAGGCAGGTGAGGAGACAAGCCTCTTGGGCTGGTGAGTGCCAGTCGGCCCTGATCCTCTGTGCGGGAATCTCTCCACTTTGCCCCCCGCACCCCTGTTGCTGTGCTCTCCTCCGTGGCCCCGAAGCTCCCCACTCCGCCACCCGCAGTTCCCACCCGTGAAGGGGCTCCTAGTGTGTGGAAACCTTTCCTCCTTCACAGTTCCCTCTCACTGGTGCAGGTCCCGTCCCTGTTCTTTTGTCTCTGTTTATTCTTTTTTCTTTTGCCCTACCCAGGTACATGGGGAGTTTCTTGCCTTTTGGGAGGTCTGAGGTCTTCTGCCAGTGTTTAGTAGGTGTTCTGTAGGAGTTGTTCCACATGTAGATGTATTTCTGATGTATTTGTGGGGAGGAAGTTGATCGCTGCGTCTTACTCTTCCGCCATCTTGAAGCTCATCTCCTTATAGCATTTTAATCAATTAAGATTTATTGATTCATTTTATGTGCTTTGCACTTTGCTGAGTATTATTGATATTAATGTAAATAATTAGTGGCCCTCATGAAGGTTAAAATTTAATTGAAGAGAAATAAATTGATGATGAGACCACACTAAAGTGCTAATGGTGTGAGGTAAGATTTGGAGTAGACCATAAAGGATGATAAGATTTGATTTTGGAAAGCAGAGACTGGAGGATCTTTATGAACAATAACTCAGACGTGAATGCAAGATAGGTGAAGAATGAAGCGCTTAACCATTTTACAACTGAGAGTATATATTTGGGGTAATAGGAAATTAAGTAGAATAGAAGGAGATGGTCATCAGTAGTCCAGTAAGTTTAGAATTGATGAAGTAGACAATAATATACCCATATCAATTTCAAGTATATCAGAAGATGTAATCAGTATTTTAGGAAGTGGAGTGGATTAGAGCAAGGAGAAGGAAGATCAACTTAGAAGGGTTTTATAGAACTTTGGAAAATTTATCTTAGATGTAGCCTTCAAAGAATTCCTGTGCCCTTTGGCCCAGTAATTCCATTTCTAAGACTTCTAGGAAGATATTCCAGAATGTGTGGTGTCTGAAGGACAGAGAACTGGATCATGGCAACAGTTTGAAGTAATTTGTTTTTCTTTCATGTATTCTTGCTTCCTGGTACCTTTTTCCTCCACATCCCATTGAGTCCAGGGGTGGTGGATTTTCCTACAATCTGACAAAGTGTTTGGGTTCCCATGAGTTCAGAGATCTGGGATCCCTTGGAGTAGGCACAGATTCTTAATCAAGCCTCTATAGAACTGTAGAGAGTTCATAGTTGAGTTCTGGGGTTCTTGAATTTTCTGAAATTATATGTAAGATTTTGGATTATTTATTTTTCTAGAGCAAATTTCAGGTTCTGAAAGATGTCTGTGACCCACCCAAACTAATAACATTGCTTAAAAGACGAACTTTCTAAAAGTCTCCATCTCATCTCTTTAGAAGCTGCTGAAACCAAGTAGAAAGAAGACAAGTGATTATTGAGCCATATGAAATTGTCAAAATTTAATTTAGTAGTTTCTGACATACAAAAACATCAATTTCAAATGATCCAACCTAATATATCCTTAAATAGCTTTTTTACACTTTTAAAATGTAAAGGTATTCACTTTAGGAATGTAGATGCTAGTTAAGCAGTATATATTCAATTTTGTGTTTAAATATACTTATTTAAAAATTACTTATGCAGTATTAGGAGTATTTCTCCTTTGTATTTAAGGTTTTTACTGTGGTAAAACAAGGACAGGGAAATGGTGAAAAGAGAAATGAAAGATAGGAAAACCAAAAAGGTATATGGTGTAATACAAAAATAGCAAATAGATTCAAATTATTCACTAACTTTAATTGTTGGTTAAGCTCTGCTTGGATCTCTTTGATAATGAAAATTGTCAGGCCCTGTCTGGCTCAAGGGTACAAAGCACCATAGTGAATCTGCCCTTTCTGTTGTGTCTACCATGAGCATGAGAGAGCTGAGTGTTGTAACTCAGACCACTCGTTTGTTGTTCCATTAATTACATTGATTTAGTCAGAATTTCTGTGTTAGCCAGAGCATTACATTTCTTCCAATGATGTATTGTATGACTGTCATAAGTGGAGTTTGGCAGTTGAAACTTTGAGTCAAGAAAACCAAATTTAATTTATAAGTTATTTCTTGGAAGAGTTCAGATAACCAGCAGTGATACAATTTGGCTCAGAGTTTGTTTGTTTCTTTCTTTCTGTCTTTCTTTACTCAATTTTCACCATCTTTTTATTTTCAATTAAACAAAGAACCAAGAAAAAATGTGATTAAAATGAAGAAACATTTTAAACCTAAAGCATTTTTTTTCTTTTGTAGCTCACTTTCTGATTCTAAACAGATCAACATTTTAAGAAAAGCAAGATCTTATATAAAACAGAAAAAGTATGATGAAGCAGTAAGTATGCAGGCCTTGTATATATAAATAGCTGATCATTCAGGTATGGGGAGGGGCAAGTATGGTGACGGAGAGCAAAGTGGGCAGGCCAGGGAGCTTTCCTGAACCTTTAAGGAAGGGTTGAATTTCCTAAGTAGCTGCTTTAGCCACATGGACATACTTCTCTTATTTCAGGTAATGTTATAGGTAAATTTTTTTAGGTTAACATTGGAAATGAACAATTGCTGTTCTCAATAATGAGAAAGTATATTCCAGGCTTCTGTCATCCAACTTATTTATGCATAATATTTTAGAACATGACATATCTGTACATTTAGAATTAGCTTCACACTATTTGAAATCTAATGGTTCATACTGAAGCTCTGACTTTTCCCAACTCCTGCCCTATGTTTTTCATTAATTTTCTCTGTTTTAAATGGTCATATAATTTTAAAGTAAGAAAGAATTCTATTTTTGGTTTCTAAAATTGCCTGAGTAGTATGATGGCATTTCTAATGCTTATTTTTGTTATAGTTTTACAGTGGCAAGCTATTCTTCTCCACTAAAATATTAAGCTATTTTAATAATGTTTTATAACTGATTTGGGTAATCTGATATGAGAAAGTCAAAACATGTAAATGTGGGCATCTCCTATCAGGGACCTATATTAGAGAACCATTTCTTTCATGTGCCATTTGAAGATAATTTCCACAAAATGAATCATTCAAAATCATTTAAAATCATTGTACATCTCATAGATAGTTTGCATTTTAAATGTCCTTTCTTATCAAGATTTAGAAATTTATTTTATTCAGGAATTTTTCTTATACTTTGCAAGAAGATCCTTGAACAATCAAAATCTGTTTTTGATCAATCATCTACAGTTACTTTAATAATTTTTCTTCCTTTGAAACTTAGGTTTTCTTTGTCTTTGCATGTGGCAAGTTATATTTTTCTTTCTCCATAGGTTTCCCTTTGCAAGGAGCTGATTAATCTTGCATTGAAAGGATTGTCCTATTATCACACTTATGACAGATTCTTTTTGGCTTTCAATGTCGTTCTTGGTTTTGTGGGATGGACATCTTATGCTTCTTTGCTGATCATCAAGTCTCACTGCAACCTTACCAGAGGTGTTAGTAAAGAAGTCAAGGTATGTTCAGAAGGTATAATGAAGATTCAGATGATGGTGTAAAATCATAAGACTAAGGAAAGAAATTATATCAAATTAACTGCAGTGAGTTCATATAATGTACATGCTGTACTAAGCTAACTCATTTGCTTTTGTTGTACTGGGTCTTTTTTTCTCAGTAATCTCTGTTTCTTTAGTTGGGAAAAGGGTGTATCAGTAATAATGGTCCTGTAACTTAAGAGGCTATAAAGATAGCTGTGTAATTTACATTTGCCTATGGCATTAATTGTGTTGTTTTTCTGTTTATTATTATAATTATTTAGCATGTTATAAGTATTCTGTATCTTTCTACAGTACAGGTGATCAGAAAACAGTTTCAAAGCAATATATTTAACTTTATCTGATATTAAGTTTAGGAGCTGGAAAGAAATAAAATCACTTATTCAAAATGTTCCTTTTAAAAGGAACATATTCCTTTCTGGAATATACATTTTTCTTACCTTTTTCATCTTTCTAAAATTCTTAAATACAGATTTCCAGAACTTTCTATATATCCTCATTTTAAGAATTAGTCCCTAGTTTACTGTACTTTCAATGCCAAAAAAACCCCGTACTTTCAATGCCAAAAAAACCCTGCTCTTTAATAATACTTTATACAACTGAGAAAATATAACAGTACATATATGGTTTAACTATATTAAAACACTTTACTCTTTTAAAATATATTACTGTCATTTACCAGGGATAATATGCCTCTTCCATCTCCTTTACTTCATTCTCTAATGATTATTACCATGTCCAAATCATCTAAAAAGTAATATACCTGAATGGTGTATTATTAATAATAATAGTCTGCAGACATTTCCAGTGATAACTTTTTTCAATTTTATACTTTATTTTTCTGTAATGGAAGGAAGAGCAGTAGTATTTATTCCATTTTTGTATAATGCTGTAATGCATCTTAAATAATTTACCCCAACTAATTTTCATTATTTGAATGTATGTGAAATTGGCTAGAGTAGAAATCATTTCTTACGTGGTAGGAAAAGAGACAAAAACAAACGTGTTATAGTGGAGGATATAACTAGGCATTCAGCTGGGTATTTGAAATTTATTTTGCTACTTTAAACGTAACAGTGCTGGAAGTAGGCATTATAATTTTTCTATATAAAAGAGGAAACTGAAACTATTTAAGTAATTTGCAAAAGGCCATTCAGCTAGGATGTGGAGGAACTAAGATTTGAGTCCAGAGTAGTCCAATGCCAAACGCTGCCTTTTGGTATTTGTCTTGACGTTTTGGGTTATTGAGAAGGGATATGATATCTTTAGATTGTTGTGTCAGCAGATTTCACAGCTGATAGTTCTTTATTCATTAATCTGATAATGCAGAGAATATTTGCGTATACAGCACAATGCGAGATGCTTCATAGGATACACCAAGAAATACAAAATTCAGATACAAAATTACAAGCTTCTCAAGGAGCTTGTAATTAAATAAAGTAGGTAAAAGATGTATACACATAGCCACCTTATCAGGTATAGGTCATATACTATGCTATATTGCATAAGACAACAAATGTTTGACAACTTTAATATAAAATGTGAAGTGAATGTGATACAATGACTATCATATTTTAAATAAAGAAAATCTCACTTTAGCTAGGGTGATGATAACAGGAAAAAATAAGTCTTGGTGGAAATTTAACAGTCAGAATATAGGGAGAGGATAAGAATTAAAGCAAATTGAATAATATAAATAGAGGCAGAGTTGGGAAGATGTATTTTTATTCTGGGATAATAAGTAATATTCATTAGACTGCACTATTCCAGGACTGTCCTGGGTGTTGTACATGTGTTATTCAGTTAAACTTAATACTACCCTAAATTTAATGGTATGATTCTCATAATATGGATGGGGGAATTTAGGCTCAGAGAGATAAATGTTTTCCTCCAGGACACACTGGTGTCCTTGAACTCTAATACTTAAATTCATGCTCTTTCTATACCATGCTACCTTCAAAATAAATAGTTCAGTTTGGGGGGAATTTGGGAGGTTTGTTCAAGGGCCTAATAAGAGATAATACTGATAATATAGATTAGGTGGAAGTAATCAAAGGCCTCAAATGCTAGACTATAGAGTTTAGACTTTATTTAGTGAAGAGCTGGTCTATCACTTAGAGTTAAACCAGAGAAATAGACCAGTAAGATCTCTGTATTAAGAAATTTAGTGTAAGAAATTGGCTCATGTGACTGTGGGGCTAGTTAGACAGGTCCTAAGTTCAGAGGTCAGGCCATCAGGAAGGGCAGACTGGAACTTGCAGGCAGGAGCGGAAACTTCACTCCACAGGTACAGTTTCTTCTTCGGGGAACCCTCTGTTCTGCTCTTAGAGCCTTTTGTGAATCAGGCTCACCATGATTGTTCAGGATAATCTCCCTTAAAGTCAACTGATTATGGACTTTAATCACATCTACAAGATATTTGCACAGCCAACACCTAGATTAATGTGTGATTGAATAACTAACTAGGGTCTGTAGCCTAGCCAAGTTGACACACAAGACTGACCTTTACAGTTGAGGTTATTAAAAGCATTTTGAACCCTTTAGTTCTGTTTGCAAAAACATTCTGATTCTTCTTCAGTGAGAGTTTATAATCTAGTGAAGTGACAGCATCTGCAGGAAGAATAAGTTGCCAGAAGTCTACAGCATTAACCAAAGGGAGGCTTGGAGAGCAATTGGGGGGTGAGATGATTGCAGCTCTGCACTCATTAGAACATGATGCTTGCAGTTGGGGTGTAGGGAGCCTTCACTGAGGCAGTTGTTACCAAAGTCAAATCTTAAAGGGTGAGTCGGATAGCACAATAGAAAAAAGGAAAAAGGTGCAGGGAGAGCAGCATGTGCCAGATGAGGAGTGAGGTAGCATGGCTTCTTGGAAGGGCTGCAAGTCACGGATACGGCTAGACTATAGAGGGCCCAGGGGGCGTGAGAGGTGAGCTCGCAGCAAATTCTACCCTGCACGGCCAGATGAGGAAACAGAGCTTGAGACAAGCTAAATGGTTTAGTCAAATTGACAGCAAATAGAACAGCAGTGCTGGAATTAAATTTAGGTCTGACTCCAAAGTTTCTGTCACTTCTCCATGATAGTGTCCGCCAGATTTTACAGGTTTATCACTCTTACAGACAACTCTGCAGTGAACATTCTCTTTAAAGGTAATTTGCCATAGCTCCTCCTAATTGAACTCTGCATTTAACTTCTATCTACTCTTCTCCTTTGCTTTTGCTAGTTCAGATGTCTTTTGCTTTAGAACTGAATATCCTTATTCTGCCACATGCTTCCCTTATTCTCTCACTACTTAGGGAAATCACAAAATGTTAACCCCTTAAACCAAGTCCCAGCATTCAGTCTCCACCTGTATGGTTTAAACTCCTCATAGGGCAGCACCTAGTACAGAGCAGGGCGTAGACTGTGCGACTTAATCATTGTTAGTTGGATGGAGGAGTCATGACAATGCACACAGCATGGTTCATTATCATCAGGTATTTTTTGGAGGGTCTGGGGAGGCAGGGAATTAATGATGATGAGGTGGAAAATGTTCCCCATTCCTGTTATTTAAAATCCTTTCAATTTTTACTTTAGCTGAACTGAATTCTTTTTGATTTGGTTTCCTACAAGTAGATGTTTATTTGTAATGTCGATTACTTTATGTGTCAAAGGATTGGATAATTATATGGTATTGTACTAACTCTAGAAAATCCCTTGAGTGTCTTTTTTATGTACTCTTTAAACTTATTTTCTTATTATTTTACTATCCTCAGAGTGATGTGAAACCAGTCCCAATTCCTAAAGTGAATACCTGCCTCAGGCACCTTGAGCTTTAGAGACTCTACCTGTCCATATCTGGTTGAGACTTGCTCCTTCTTCTTCCACCCCCTTGCTATGGGACCTCCATTTCCGGTGCTAGTCACTGAGGTTTCTGTAGTGACTTTTGGGACTAATGCAGAGAGGTAGAGGAGGAGCGAAGAAAAATAAAGGTGATAATGGTAGCCATTATTTATTAAGCAGTAGTAATATTCTGGGCATTTTGTTAAGCTCTTTTCATAATCTCATTTAAGCATTACTAGCCTTGATAAATAGATATGGAATTATTCTTTGCATTTTATAGATGGGGTAAAATTAAGTCTCAGAATCTGTTTTGTACTTTGCTCATGGTCATACAGTGAGCAAGTGACAGAGCCAGGATTTGAATTCTGATCTGTGTAGCGCCAAACTCTTAATCACAATGCTGTGTCTCACCTTCCTTTTTACAACTCTGCCCTAGTTTATTCTTGCTTCTCTACTTCCTTTCTGGTGACATTTTAGGCCAGAGGGAGGAATTATAAGGGGGAAAAAAACTCTTGCTTTTCCTCCCTAACCTCCCCTACTCCAGAAGGTAATTCTTAATTCTCACCTTATTTAGTTTGGGTAGCAAAACAAGGGGGAAACAGAGAGAGAGAAAACAAGGCACGGAGGCAAGAGAATACCATGTGACCCCTCCAGTCCTGTTTTTTTCTCCAGTGTGCTCTTAGCATCACAGCTTTCCATAAGTGTGTTCTTGTTCCAATCATTGGCATTTCTGTCCCTGACCCTCACATCATTACTCTTGGCCCAGAGCACCCATGGCCTGTGGAGGCCGTCACTGGTGATTTACATGGAGGAGCTCCTTTCTTGTTCGGCAGGTGTTTGGGAGAGAAGATATGACTGAATGAACCTACTGTGGTTGGGTGATGGAGAGAGAAGCGTGGGCAGCATGTCAAGTTGAAGTTTGAATAGATAGAATCATTGTTCCAAATGAAGATTAGGTCCCACAGTTTATTGTAGATTAAATGGGCTTTTGTGGGCTTGTCAGTGAACCTAATCAACATTTATAAAATTGTTACTAAGGAGAAATATGTTCAGAGTTCCGAAGAAGTTACTTGCAAACAAACTTTAGGAGCATAGTCATTTTAAATTGAGAATTACCTAATTGCAACAATTCCAGGCTATCCAGCTTTTTCTTCTATAATGTGCTTCTCCAATGACAGATTTTTTTACAATGCAGCTCTTAGATTAATCATCTAGTTGTAGAATCACTGAAAGAAAGTAATGTATTTTCTTCACTTTACAAAATCTCTTTTAAAAACCTATCAAGTAGCATGGATTTGGAGTGTTTTCAATGTTTTTTTTAACTTTCAGAAACCAAGCCATCTCCTGTCATGTAGTTTTATAGCTGTTGGCATTTTACTAGCACTTTTCCTGCTGATTCAAGCCTGTCCCTGGACTTACTACGTATATTGCTTGTTGCCACTGCCAGTATGGTATGCGGTTCTGAGAGAGTAAGTAACACATCTTGTGGTCTTGTTTTTCACTTCACTGACAGTTAAATCTGTATTTAAATGCATTAGTTTTCTGTAGCATAAGTCATGAAAGATAATTATAATACCGTCAAATCTCCAAGCCCTTTCATTTCATTCATAACAGCATAAACGTTGCATATAAACAGGCTTTTTTTTTTTTTCTTAGCCGCACCTTGAGGCCTGCAGAATCTTAGTTCTCCAACCCAGGATTGAACCTGGGCCCTCGGCAGTGAAAGTGCAGAGTCCTAACCACTGTACCTCCAGGGAATTCCCTAAACATCCTTTTTACTTTTCCCTTTTGACTTCATCTTGATTGCCCTGAGGTAGCACTGGCCTCATTCCCTTCTTTGTGTTATCTTTTATAAGAAAAATCTGGAGTAAAAATTAAGTAATTAATATGGATTGTACTATGTCAGGAGTGACTTACGTTTTGAATTTGTCTCATCATCCCAGTTTCCAGTGTATCTTCATGTTTCACAAAGCAATTTGCATGCTTTTGTTCCATACATTTTTGCCCCTCCTTTCCCAGCTATCATGTAAACCTAGATGAATGAAAGTTCGCAATTAAATCCAATCTAGTAATGTATACCTACAGGGGTTAGGGGAGATTATTCTTGTATGCTGTGATTCTACCTTTAAGTGCTTGCTCACAAGTTGGACTTGCAATGGATTCTTATCATTGTAGGAAACATCAGAGGTAGAGCTCTCATGGAAGTTATAAACACTTTAAAAGAAAATCACTAAAATGTTGGGCTGGTTCATGTTCACAGGCAGCGAGGGTCATGTTACAGATCATGTTGATTTCTATATTTGCACCAGTAATCTAAATTTAAACTTAGTCTTGGGCATCCTTTGAGCAAACCAGATGCCAAAAGCAGACCAGGGAATGACAGCTCAGAATAAGGGTGTTGTCAGGGCTGGCGAGCATGTTGCAATGACACAATGTGTTTTCTTTTCTAATTTTTGTTACCTCCAGCTTTGACCACCTCTTCTTAATATGAAAAATAAAAATTAATATTAAAATATTTTAAATGTTAACATTTTTAAAAACAAGGCAAAAAGACACTGACAAAAGAACAGACTGTTACTTCTCTGTTTGAAAGGAATAGGGTTGCTGGATGTACATATTTAAATTGGATTTATTCCTAATGTCATTTGCTCTGGCTTAAAAATTTTTAGAATGAAAGGTGTTATCCAAAATTCCCTCCTGAATTATTAAATGTTCTATTTATGAAGAACACATATACATTAAAATTTTAAGGACAGAGTGATTTTGAAAATATGTTGTGTTCTATCTTTATCTTTTTGATAGATTATAAAGAAAATAAAACATAAAAATTGACTTTTCTTCTAGAAATAATCTAAATGATTTTACAAAATCATCACTGTTGGGAACAAAAGAAACATTCTCCTTTAGACTGGTGTTAGCTTTTCTTTCCTAACATGGCACCTTAATCGTTTTGATGACATTATGTAACCATTGTTTTCAATCAGAAAAAGGTTATAAACCAAGTGATACTGACTTTTTATAATTGCTTACTTAATAATGCACTACCAATGCTAAAAAAATTTTTCCAGTGATGAAATGTAAAAAGGACTCAAGTATGTAATACATTTTTAATGGTTATGAATTCACATTTAATTACAATTAGTGTACAATTAGTGACATCTTAAATTGAGTTTGGAAAAGGTTATTTCACCCAGTGAAAAAGTGCAATTAAGATTTTCTCTACCTAGACTAGGAAAACGACCTTTATTTTATTAAGACAGTTGAGATTTCAATATAAAATTAACTTTAGTGAATTTTAAAAGTGTTCTTTATGTTTATTCATTTGGGTTTATTGTATTTTATTTCTGATGTTGTATCTGTAATTGTATGTGCCCATGTTTAAACATTCAATAAGACTCATTTATTGTCATTAATGTTTATTAAAAAGCCAAGCAAATTAATGTGATCATTATCAACTTAATTCAGAAGTTACATTTTTCCTAGAATACTAGGTATCAAAAAAAGATTTAGGTAAGTAAAGCCATTGAAACAAATGTTGGAGGTTGTCTTAGTTTTTGAAAAATCTATGAATTGAAAATTCCCTGATTTCTATGCACAAAATTTTTATTTTTAACTATATGAGAGCTAATTTTTTTATATTCAATATAGGTTATAAATAATCTTTTTATAAATAATCTTGTTAAACAGATTTCCAGTTATTCAAGGCTTGGTCACATTACTGTTGACCTTCCCTCCAAGTCATTTTGTTGGATACCTGTTACTCTTTATCCTGGGAGTTGAAGTATTAGTAAGTAATTTACCACGTTACCACATTTTCAGGTCTCTTTCATACACATGTAACTCCTTTGAAATGACCTCATTTTCCCTTTCTTCTTTGGATTGCATTACTAGGTTCTCAGTTTTTTCTACCGCTATATGCTTACAGCTGGACTCATTGCATTTGCAGGTTGGCCATTTATCACTCCACTGTGGACTCGAGCAAAGGTATAAGTATTCACTTTGAAATTAGGCAGATTCATAGCAGCTTTGTTTTGATATGCTTTTAACTCACGGAATTATTCAGTTTTTTTAGAACAGGGTAGAATGTGACCTTACATAAAGATCCTGACCCTTTTGACAGGAGGACTGATGTTGACTTTAAGGTTTCAGTGATTCATGCAGACTTTCATATCAAAGTGAACTGGTCTTGTGGTGATTGAAATACTCAAGAAGCAGAGCTGATTTGTCCTTCTCTGAAGCACTTCCTAGATTCCTTTAGGCTCAAATATCTAAATGCCACAGAGGAACTGCCCAGAGCAGTGCAGTGGCATGAGAGGCCACACTCTGGACTCAAGTCAGAGGAGTCACCTCCCTCCTGGTCTGGAGCCACCTCAGTTTTTCTCTGGAGAAGTATTTATTCATGATAGATTATTTTAAAGTATAATTACTCCTGATTTTCTGCCTTTAACTAGGTAGGTAATTACAGTGTACTTCTACAAAGAATACTCTCATGTTTTCATTTTGATACTTTTTGGTGGAGGTAGCAGGAAGATAGAAATATCTTCTTTCTACTCTATGAGAACCTACAAAATTTTCCAATTAATGGGACTATTGACAATTTTTTGTCTTAATCTAATTACAGAAGTATTTTTACTTATTTCCCTCCTGGGCACAATCATTTGATTATGATTGCAGGCCAGCTTTCTTAAAGATGTCATCTATATATGGTAGAACATAAATTGAATGAAGTGCTTGCTTTGAAACAGCAGACCTGAGTCTAAATCCTGGCTGCTTCATTTACTAGTAATAGATCTGGTGCTACTTACACTTTGACATCTCTGAGCTCAGTTTCCTCATCTGAAATACTGTGAATAATACAGCCTACCTATTGAGGTTATTGTGAGAATTAAATGAGATAATGCCTATATCATACCTAATATAGTGCCTACTGTATAACAGATCCTTCACAAATAGTAACTATATTACTTTTTAAAGTAAACAGATGTAAAGCTTTGAATTTTCCTTTTAGTTTCACAGCCATGTAGTCTGTGAAACACTGAAGACAGTTTTTGTACCATAATTGTCTAAAGATAACTTTTTTCTTTATTTTAGAGCACCTCACTGAGTTGGATTTTCTTCTGTTTGCTCCTGGCAGTGTTCCCACTTATGCCTGTTGTAGGACGCAAGCCAAATATCTTTCTAGTGTATGTACCATATTTTAACTTATTTTCTTTTTAATGCAATTGTTTTTCTCAATCAACACTATGAAATATGAACCAAGTCTTGGCCATGGGTTTAAAATCATGTGAACAAACTAGAAGTTAAAATACTAATATCAAACCATTAGTCATAATTTTGGCTCAGGCTCTGAGAGGCATTAAAACTCCCTGAAGATGCTTGTGGACCTTTGTAAAAAATGAAATTGTGCCAGTGATAACTTAAAATGCCAAGAATTTTTTAAAGGTCTAGAAGCCTTTGTATGTTTTATATATTGGGAGATCAGTAAACGGTTTCACATGAAAAAATGTTCTGTTGCCAAAATTAAAAGGTCTAAAAGCCACTGATGATTGATGCAATCTCTATCTTTTCCTTTGATCATGTCCACATTTTAAATGTCTGAGAAAAATGAAATTCTCTTCTAATCTGAATGTAAAGATCTCCATGGGAGGAAACTCTCTGTACCTTGGCAGCTTTCTCATGTTTAATCACTTAAACTGTTAGAAAATTCTATATACCTTACCTGAATTCTCCATGCTGCTGTTATATTTATTTCTCCTCAGTATATCTCAAGCAAATCTTTAAAATAATTGGTTACAATTGTTTTTAACTTTAAAGTTATTATCATGTAATCTAATGGCTGTGTGTGTGTGTATGTGTGTGTGTGCAGGCGCTTGGCAAATTAAATGATCACTATTTCATTTAACATGTCCTGTCTTATTTTCTAATCATGTAATCATCTTTGCTACTTTCTTTTGAACTTTGTGTAACCAACTTTTTAGCGTTCTAACCCCATCTTTAATAGATGAGGGTATATCTTTTGAAGGAAAATTAAGTCAATATTTTTTTAAAGTATGTGTTCATTTTAAAGTACCTATAAACTATATACATTTTATCTCATTTCTGTGAGAATAACGATATGGACTAGATCAGAAATTATTCCAGGAAGTCAATTTATTAGCAGAGCTCAAAAAATTGTATTCTAAGACTATTTTATCTAAGCCATACTTTATTAGTTCTAAGTGAAAACATTTTGCAGCTGTCATAAACTGTAAACAGCATGTGCAAAGATGAATTCAAACATTTTATTTTTTGCTTCCCACTACTCTGTGAGCTCTTCTCTTGTCTCTATAAAGCCGCTTTCCCTCCTTTCATTGGCCTCTACCCATCTGCCCTGCTCAAGCACTATTGACATATTTGAACAGGACTTATGCTAAAAGGAAAAGAAATTATATAAATGGTCTTCATAGAAATTTTTCACTTTACCTATTCCAGTAAAGATTAATTCAGGAAGCAAAATTGTTAAACCATGAGAAATCTAATTTGTATTTTTAAAAATTATGTTGTTTCCCCTCTTAATTTAAATTCCTCAGTGCTTCAAGTTTCCCAGTAGCTATATTTGCAACTTCTTCATTTTGCCTCCTGGTTTATGGAGAAATTGCTACTCGCCATTTGATCTCTCACCTCATCTCTCTTCTTTAGAAAATTACAAAGATAGATATGTGAAATATTTAAGGATAAATTAAAAGAAAGAGCAAAAATTTATATAACATAGCTATAATATTCCTGTTACTCCAGTTTTCTGAGGTAAAAACATATTTGCCAATTAATTGAAATACCAAATTATTTTTTAAGAGGGTATGGGGGAGAAAAACAAACAAAGAATCTTAATCATACACGGTTGTTTTTCATAAGATTTAATTAACTTTTCCCTCATGATTCTTAAAGAGAATATTAGAAGAATCAAAACAAAAGCAAAAACAAGCATTTTCCTGGGAATTCCTGCTTCACGTTCTCTATAACCCTGCCTTTTGCTCTTTCTTATTTCTCTTAAACCAACTCCTTTTCACATAGTTCTGTTATATTACTGGGTTCCAGATTCTATCCTCAACATAATTTCAGTCATCCTGTGTTACTTGGATTTTTAGGAGGTGAGAAATAGAACTCAATAGTAATAGTACAGTATTTCCTTGATGTTAGTCTCCTTCAATTTCAGGAACCATACTGTATCTGGTGTTCTTGAAAAAGTGTAATTTGTTGTTTCATTACTGTACCAATGCCTCACCCACATGCTACTTTTGTGGCCCCTCTTCCATCCTTCCGTTAGCCAGAAACAGCTGTGAAAAGCACCAACGTCAGTGATAGAGAGGAACAATTTGTGGATTATAAATGTAGATTTTCCTTTTTGTATGAGTAGGTGCTCATAGTCAGAAAATGTGTGATGTAGATACTGATATATTTGTAGAGCTATCTTTTATATTGTTTTCTGTAAATTTGTCCAAGTCAAGCTGAGAATTATGGTATGCGTAAATGTTAAAAAAATCAAATTATGGAAATAAGATGAAGATACTTAAAAAATTGTGTGAAAATTTACAAATAACACCATCCCCACAGGATCTTTATTCTAAGATTTGTATTCTTCTTACACCTGTGTATTCATTTTGTTACTTCATCTTGATTAAGCAAATGATTGAGAGGTTCTATATTAGAGTAAAATATCTAATATTTTCATGTGATATATATTCTATAAATGTCTTAAGAAAATTTGAAATTGTGAATTGTGTTTTAAAACAGAGTGGGTGCAGGCTTGCTGGTTCTTCTGCTATCCCTGTTTGTTGTAACATCTGTCTTAAAAAGAAAAGATAGTTTTGTAAGTGAAGAGCTGGTGTTACATCTATTACAGGTCAGTTACAGATTTTCAACACTATGTTATACAAATGATACACTAAAATGTATCTTACAGTTGTATTTAATTATATTGTTCTTAAGATGCCATCCTGTTTTTTTTAACCTCAATACCAGCTGAGAAGAGTTTTCTGTTTAAGATATTACATGGAAATATGTTCTCTAAAAGGTATGAAATAGCAAAAAGGTCAACAGGAGGCCCCCCAAAAATGCCTAGATAGCAGAGATTAAGGAGATATAAGAGGTATTGTCCAAAGAGTTGAACTGAAAAAGACTTCCTCTGGTCTGAGATTCTGTGGTGTCCTAGTTTGGGTCAGGAAAAAAGTAAGCTCTTTGAAGTGAAAGCAGACGCTTAGTATGTTTACAAGAAAATTAGTCAGTTTAAGACTTCAGATGACATACTAGGAGAAAATAAACATCACCTTGGTTGGTGGTTTTGTAGTGGTGAAAAGAACTTTGAACTTGACATTTCAAAATTGAGTCAATTCCCAGTTATTCTTTGTACTAGATGTGTGATTTTCAGTAATAGAACTTGTCTGTTTGTTTTTAATCTGTAAAGATAATATCCAGTAGGGTTGTAAGAGATTATATGATGTCATATTCTGTAAAATGATAGCTTTTTGTAGATAAGAGTGGAAACCACTTTTTTTTTCTTTTTCAACAATAAACAATATCTAGAACACTGAGAAAAAAACTTATTTAAGTCTCCTCAAAAAATTTACTCAGAACAAAGCTGGGATAATAGTATTTCCAAGAACACTCAAAAATTAAAATATACAACACTTAAAAGATGTTGACTCGTTCTTGGAGAACAACAGAGAACATATAAAAAGAGAAGTATTTTTGTCAAAGATCCTATCAAGCTATTGAAGCGTATCTTTTTTTTTTTTTGCGGTACGCGGGCCTCTCACTGTTGTGGTCTCTCCCGTTGCGGAGCACAGGCTCCGGATGCGCAGGCTCACGGGCCCAGCCGCTCCACGGCATGTGGGATCTTCCCGGACCGGGGCACGAACCCGTGTCCCCTGCATCGGCAGGTGGACTCTCAACCACTGCGCCACCAGAGAAGCCCTATTGAAGTGTATCTTTTCATTTTAAATGGTATACCGACTGATTTTACACTAAACCATAGTAGCTTTGAAAAAATTCACCTGTAATACTGAATACTTTGACAGAAGTGAATGTTTCTGAACCTTACTCTGTAGGAGCAAAGAATACCATGTTAAAATTCTTATGGACTTTGTGAGAAATACCCCTAAGTATAAAGTAATTCCTTCTTACATTAACCTATTAATTTGTACTCATTCCTCTATTGTGTACATATATATTTTTTTATGATTCTAAGATTTGTGTCTTCTCACATTTTAATGTATCTAAAATGAGAATGTGTCTTACATTTGAAAGGATCCTAGAATTGTGTCATAGATTTATTGACAGCAATTTTTCCTTCTTCATTCACTGAAAATATGAGTAAATTAAATGTATCTCTAGGATTTGGTGATCAGGTTGCTAATCTGATCTTTAAGAGAGTTTACTTTGTTCATAGCCATAATTTAGCTCATTTCTTAAACTGGCTATTAATCCGCTAATTCAGGGGTTGGCAACATTTTTCTGACATGCTAGATTGTACATATTTTAGGCTTGTGGGGCATATGGAGTCTGTTGTCACTTTTCAGCTTACCATTGTAGGGCAAAGGGAGCTGTAGACAACATGTGAATGAATGAGAGTGACCATGTTCCAATAAAATAATATTTCTAAAAGCAATAGTTTACCAACTCTACACTAGTTTGTCTATATTCCCTAAAGAATATTGTACTCCTTGTATTCCCAGTACCAGTGAAAACTCAGGCCACGGATATGTATTGAATGAATAAATAGATATGACTGTTAGTGAGGGCCAGAGGTGGAAGACACTCAGCCATATATGCCAAGCTATATACATTTCACTCTCTGCACTTCCATGATTTAAGAAAACTTCAAGATTAATAACAAATATTTCTAAGTAAAAACAGTGTGATAATGTATGCCAAAATACTCCTGAAAGTGTAAAACACCTCATTCATGCTTGTGAAGGAGGGCTTTTGCTTAGTACAAGAATTCTGACTGTTGGTCTTAGCCACAAGAAGGTGAGCTGGTCCAATTTCAATAACATTTTGGCCGGATTCCAGTTCAAGCACTTTTCTAAGTATTCTTTCTAATATATAAATTAGTCACTCACCACCTTTTCTTTTATTTACGTCTTCTGTGTTTGTTGTTTTCAGATGCTAAGCACGGTGCTTTCCATGTGTGTTGTGTATGGCACTCATAACAGTCTACTCAAGAAACAAGGACTGCCTCTTATTAATCAGGTTGTTAGCTGGATAATATTAGGTAAGAGGTCAATCAAATCAAATGAGATAACTTTCCATCAAGTTACATCTTAAAATTATCCACTTACATCTGTATCATAGCTGTTGAAACAAATAATTTTGTTATGGGAAAATAATAATAACAAGCTATTATTTCTGTCTCTTGTTGGAAGTTGACAAAGAAAATTAGAACTTCTGTGAGCATTCATGTGTTATTAAGAATTACTTGATAGAATATTTATGACTTGGTAATGAAGCTGTATATTTATTCGCACCTGATAAAAAGTGCTTCCAGAAGAGAAGAGGGTTTTGTGAAGAGATTCCTTTGCTGAAATTTCATGTCAATTCATAAATTCTCAGTTCTTACACAGGGACTAGAAAGCAGTTCAATTTTATCTGTATTTCCCTTGCTGAAAATAACATTGATTAGTCACCTCCCAACACATTATATAAAGCTGATTATACATTTTTTTTTTTTTTGGTATGCGGGCCTCTCACTGTTGTGACCTCTCCCGTTGCGGAGCACAGGCTCCAGACGCACAGGCTCAGCGGCCATGGCTCACGGGCCCAGCCGCTCCGCAGCATGTGGGATCTTCCCAGACCGGGGCACGAACCCGTGTCCCCTGCATCGGCAGGCGGACTCTCAACCACTGCGCCACCAGGGAAGCCCCTGATTATACATTTTAAAACGTATTCCTCTATAGTTCTTTTAAGAATGTGCGTGTGGAGCAAACATGTCATTTAAGGACTTAGCCTTTTCCTTCCAACTGGAAAACAGGAGCAAACTTTAAGTCCAGGTTTTTCATTAAAAAAAGGAAAAAGTGGGCTTCCCTGGTGGCGCAGTGGTTGAGAATCTGCCTGCCAATGCAGGGGACACAGGTTCGAGCCCTGGTCTGGGAAGATCCCACATGTCACGGAGCAACTAGGCCTGTGAGCCACAACTACTGAGCCTGTGCGTCTGGAGCTTGTGCTCCACAACAAGAGAGGCCGCAACAGTGAGGCCCGCGCACCGAGATGAAGAGTGGCCCCCGCTTGCCACAACTAGAGAAAGCCCACGCACAGAAACGAAGACCCAACACAGCCAAAATTAAATAGGTAAATAAATTAATTAATTAATTTAAAAGAAAAAAGAAGTAAAGCAAACCAAGTAAAATTCACTTAAAAAAAGTTTGTAATGCCTATGGATGATATGATGTGCAATTTAACATTTATTTATTTATAAATGATTTTTGTTCATTATTAAAAAAAAAAAGATCTTTGGATGGAACTTTATCTTAAAAAGACGATTAAGGGATAGGAGTATTTGTCCTTGGATTGCTCTTAAAATCCAAGCAGAGGCTTAAAAATACAACAGGAAACAGACATGTATCTCCTAAAGTTTTCATTTGCTCATTTTCTAAACACCTTGGTCATTGTATAAGTGGAAGTTACTCTTGGACAATAAGTGTTCTTGTATATATAACTTTATTTTCACTGTGTAAACTTCATTTCATTATGGGCATTATGTAGGCCTTCCCTTTTAAATTATCTTGATTACTAAAGTTACTATTTACATTCATTCTGCATGACAATAGCAGAGACTGCTCTTTCATTTAAAAAATAAATGTGTTTAGTTTGTACTATGTTCTGGCACTATTCTGTTCTCTGAGAATAATAAATATGGAACAAGTCCCTGCCCTCCTGGAGCTTATATTCTGCAGGGCTGGGTGGTGGGGCTAGTAATCTAGCGGGGTATTTATATGTAATTGTCTCTCATATGACATGTTAGTTTTCAAATCCACAGAAAAATCAAAAATTATGAATGACAACGATGACATTAAAGGGAAGTCTTTTTATTTTCCTGCATAACTTCAAAAATATGCGGTGTATATAACACACACCAGCATATAAACAATATATCACCTAGGGATAAACCACATGACAAAGAGAAGCAAAGAAAACAGAATTTGTGTTCATATTATTGTATCTCATTTTTAAACATCTAAAACGTATAAAAAGGTTAAAAAAAGAGAAATTTCCAGAATTACAGAAAGTCATCCTCTACTTCATGTTCTTGTCCATCTGTGATTATGAGTGTATGTATGTATAAAATTTTTTAAACATCATATTCAATATTTTTATCTATTCTACCATCCTTATATTAATTTTTCAGTTGACTTAATAATATCCTTTATGGTATTTTCTCTTTGAAGGGTATAGCTACCCTTCACTTTCTTTTGGTTTCTACTTGTATAGAATATCTTTTCCATTCCTTCACTTTGAGCCTATGTGTGTCCTTAAATCTGAAGTGAGTCTCTTATAGGCTGGACATATATTTTAAACAAGACTTTTCCTCCTTGGGATTAGGAAAGCATCGGTACTAGAGGATGCCTGCCATATGGTGCAAGGCATGAAATAGTTGACTCATAGGTAGGTAGGTCAGCAGTATCTCCAGAGGTATCTTCCAGGCACTAATTCACTATAGTCTAGCTCCAGTGAACATTTTTTGCTAATGTGCTGGGATCCCTAAATGGGTTATATGTTATGCAACTGGTTCTAACTTATGTCACTCAGGATGGGGACTCTTATTTCCCTTTTAGCATCTTATCAATCCTTTACACAAAAGTCAAACAAATACAGAAAATACAGATTGGTAAAACAGGTCTCATTTGAACTGGCTTTTTAAATAAATATTAAAATACTATTTCTTTCTGTTAAAATATATACCAGATGATGATAACGTTACTGGAACTACACATCTGAAAAAAAATCAGAAGCGATTCCTTTAAGATTACTGTAAATATAACTTACATAATCTTAAATCTTGCAGTGACTCAACTTTGAATGAGATTGTCTTTACATTTAACTTATTAGTAGATGTTGACTAGTAGTAATAATAGCACCTAGCCGTTATTAAGCACTTACTGTATCTCAGGCACTATGCTCAAGGAGCATTTTATAGGTGAGATTGTATTTAAACCTCACAACAACTTTATTCATTTCTACTTAACAGATGGAAATACTGCTTAGATAGATTAACAAACTTGCCTCATGGTTAAAGAGTTACAAGTAATTCAGCAAGGATGCCCTCCCAAATTATCTGTCTTCATACTTTAGAGCATTTCATTCCACGCATATTGCCATCCTAGCCAGGAGGATTAGGAAATTATACACATTTTCTTTCCAAAATAAAGATTGGGGAGTTTATGTTTTGCTACCCCCCCCCCAATTTATTTGCTCTTCTCCCACTGAAGTAGTTGCTTTCTAATATTGAGAAGAAAGATTACTTCACTTATTTGGATTACTCTTATTACAACTGTCATGTGTGGTGAAGTCCTTGTCTCCTGTCTCTAATTTTCTAACTGGCACACTACAACTCTCAATGCATACTTTGCAGTGGGAAAACTTGGAGGAGGGAGTGTTTAGGAAAAATCAATTTCTGGGGAATAAGTTGTCTTTGAACTAAATGTTTAATTAGGAGAAAAGTTGCTGAATCTTGAGTAATTTTTTTTTATTATTTACATTAGAAAATGACAAATTATTTAAGAGTTATTACAGTGAGCAAGGCTGAATATAAATTGGGAAAATCTGAAAAAAATTGTGGTTAAAATGGTGAAATGTAATTTTAATTAAAAATGTGAAGTTTCAAATTTCTTACAAAAATGAGTAGGGCAAATGTGGCTTCATTTTAAATATCACACAAATAATAAATACTATAAATGATAATAGAGTATTCAGTGCTTTAAACTCAACATACCCTGTGTCGCTTGTACTAACACTACCCACATGTGTTTTATTGCAGCCTCTTCCTTCGTCATGCCTCTGCTGAGTCCTCTGATTCTCTTTGATCGGCTGTTTAGCATTCTTGTTTCCTCAATGTCGACCTACCTACTTCTAAGCACAGGGTATAAACTGTTTTTAAATTTTAATTTTTAGTAGCAAGTTTTAAATGACATATTGACATTTCTCTGAGTATTTAACCTCTGGAAATGAAAAATACGTGAATCTTGAGGAATAAATTATAAGTATTTTTCCTCTGTAAAAACTGTATGTGACTTGATCTGTAATCTTCAGTTTTCTTTTTCTTATCATTTTCACAGTATTGCCTATAGTCTTTGTGTTTCTGTTTATTTCCTGAAGTTGCTTAAATATTGCTTACCTACAGTGTTAGAGAGTTCTGATAGATTGTGGAGGAATTTTAAGCCTCAAACAATGACTTATAAGAATTTTAGTCTTTGTTGCATTCCTTTCATGCACTTTAAATTATGTTTTGATTTGTTCATTCTTCTTTGAGTATAATATTTTATTTTTACTCCTACATATGTCATAGTCCAGATATTCCTTTTGATTCAGAAACCTTTTAGAATATTTTCCCAAAAGGTAAACTGTTAAAAAGTTAAACATTTTCATTGAAGATTAGAATTTTCTTGTAAAACAAAACCAAAAAAGAACAGCTTGATTTGGGTTGGATTCTGAAGCGTTCTCTAGAAATCAGTGAGAACAATGACATACTCCCCCATCTACTTTGAAGAAAAGAGTTCTTCACTTGCTTTTGAAATTTATTTCATCTTTACTTAAATCTTCATGAGGGTGAGAAATATGAACTTTATAATAAACACTGAATAGAGCAGACAAATCGAATAACCACCACTCAGACAGTTTCAAAATTTGGTCCAAATATAGGATCTTTATCCCAGTTAGAATAAACCTAGGGATTTACATTGTGCACATTTAAGCACATTTAATTTAAGAAATCTAAAAAGTGAAAAATCACACCTAAAATCAGAATAATAAATATGACCTTATTAATGAATGTATTAAGAAATATATTACCCAACATCAGAAAGTATATTTACCTTTGCAAAAAAAAATTAGACAGAGGTAGCCTTAAAGAGCAGTCTAATAATTTCAGTTAGTACATTTTCCAGTGTCACATCAGTTTTGCAAAACATAGTCCACCTGTTATCATTCCACGTCACTATTTTTGGATGACCTGGAGGGTTCTCCATGTAAATAAGTGAATAGTCAGAATTATAGGATATTTAAAAGAAATGCAGTTTCATTACTTTACAAAAGTACAATAATAGCAATCCTACTTCTAACAATGCACCCTTGATTAAATGAATAAAGAAGATTTATTTTTAGTCAGCATTTAATTATTTTTATGCAGATGGAAGCTATTATAATACTTGAAAATAGTTCTCTTTAGTTGGTTATAAACATTTTCCTCCAAAATTTTGATTATATTATCCCTTTGCTTAACAAAGTATAATACAACCTAAATGTCTTTTCAGCCCTGTTCAATTTGCACAGAGACCAAACTAGCAGATCCTAATTTAGAAAGGTTTTATTATGTACACTTTGAGCCCATGATGACATTTTATTGGTATTTCAGTTTATTAATTCAGTTATACAGACTTTATATGAGATATTGGTTCTCTAAAGAAATAAAGTCCCATAAGAAGATTGTCTTTATCAGATTTATTCATCTACATTTTACAAAAATTTTATTTTATAGTTTTTGAAAAGAAGTAAATCTGTAGCACTATTTGTAGAACTATGGAATTTATGTTTTTACATATTAGGAAAGAATAATTTCATATATAAGTGCAAATATTTAAAAAATCATGGGGTTTTTTTCTTTGTTTTTTGCTCAGAGAGTACGCTTTCTTGATTCAATTAGCCAAGTTTTTTTTCACATTTCTAGTGTCCTGAACACTAGACAGACATACAGTTAGAACAATTAGTGTACCCCAGGTGTATAATAGAGTTGTAAGCGGCTATAAAATATGTACTCTATTTTACAATGTTAGGCAATTACAAAATGCAACAATTAAGTTATCATAATTTAAGTTGTGAATTATGTGGTATAAAGAATGACTAGAGACAGGGTTTGGGTAAGGGAGCTGAACTGGTGCCATCAAGGACTCATGTGGAAATTGAACTAAATTTTCAAGAATGGTTAGGATACAGGCATTCTAATTCTTTCTTTTTCAATTTTTTTAAATCATTGTAAACATAGTATAATCACATTTTGAAGAGTAGGAATAAGGAAGAAAAATCATCTATTAACCCTACTCCTCCTATTGATGTTCTGACATATTCCCTTCCAGTCTTAGCTCTGTATTTATCTTTTTAACACAGTATTAATCATAGTCCACGTACTATTTTATATCTTTATTTTCTACTTTGCTGTATTTTATTTTTAATGTTTTTAAATTTTTATTTTATTTTTATTTATTTATGGTTGTGTTGGGTCTTTTCTGCAGCATGCGGACTTTCTCTAGTTGTATTGAGTGGGGACTACTCTTCGTTGCGGTGCTTGGGCTTCTCATTGCAGTGGCTTTTCTTGTTGCAGACGGGCTCTAGGGGCATGGGCTTCAGTAGTTGTGGCACGCAGGCTTAGCTGCTCCCTGGCATGTGGGATCTTCCCAGACCAGGGATCGAACCCGTGTTCCCTGCATTGGCAGGAAGATTCTTAACCAATGCGTCACCAGGGAAGTCCCTCTACTTTATTTTAGAAGCATTTTCCTAGTTGGCTTATAGGCTTCCTAACCATCATTTTTTTTTTTTTTTTGCGGTACATGGGCCTCCCACTGTTGTGGCCTCTCCCGTTGCCGAGCACAGGCTCCGGACGCACAGGCTCAGCGGCCATGGCTCACGGGCCTAGCTGCTCCGTGGCATGTGGGATCCTTCCGGACCGGGCCACGAACCCGTGTCCCCTGCATCGGCACACGGACTCTCAACCACTACGCCACCAGGGAAGCCCCTAACCATCATTTTAATAGATTTTTAATATTCTATGACATGGCTGCACCTTGATCTTTCCTGTATTTTTTGGTCACTTTATTTACAGTTTTTATTATTATAAATAATGTTTTGAGTTTTGTTTTTATGCATAAGCCTTTTATATAGTTAGATTATTTCCTTTTTTCACTTCTCAGTTGTAGTATAGGTGGGCCGTAAAATATGAATTTTTTTTTACTTTTGTCTTAAGAACAGTGCCAGCTTATAATATTACCAACGACCTATGAGGGGGCCTACTTCATCATATCCTTCACAGTATTTGGTATTTTCATTTTTAAATAAGAATATCAAATGCTATTTTAGTAGGCCAAAAATAGTGCAGCTTTGTGTTGATACATTTTTCTGCACTTGTTTTACTAATAATATTTTCTCACATATGTGTTGTCTGTTCATATCCTGGGGCGTCCTAAGTCTTATATACCAAGTAATTTGTGTATGCTTTCTCAAACCTGAACGTTTTCTTCTGCCTGATCTTCAGTGTTTTAGTTTTATGATCGGTGTTAGAGTTTAAAGCATTTTGTTTCTTTTGCTTTCTCATGTTTAGGAAATAGCGCAATATGGAATAGAGTTCAGTAGTTGAAAAAGTTGAAAGAGAAATACAGGTTTTTTTGTTTTAATTTGGTTTGCTTGATTTTGTTTTGTAACTTCCAGTCAACAAATACTTATTATGAGGGGGCCTGTAGTGGTGAAAAGACTGACCCAGTCAAAGATTTTCCAAACTAGTGGGGAATGCATATTAGTAAACATGTGATTAAAATAGTTTGATAACTGCTGTCATATGTAGAGTGTTTTGGGGATTACAAAGGTGAAGCATTTATCTTTTTTTTTTTTTTTTTTTTTTTGCGGTACGCGGGCCTTTCACTGTTGTGGCCTCTCCCATTGCGGAGCACAGGCTCCGGACGCGCAGGCTCAGCGGCCATGGCTCATGGGCCCAGCTGCTCCACGGCATGTGGGATCTTCCCGGACCGGGGCACGAACTCGTGTCCCCTGCATCGGCAGGCAGACTCAACCACTGCGCCACCAGGGAAGCCCCGAAACACTTATCTTAAACTAGAGCAGAAAAGGGTTAGGAAAAGTATCTGTCACTGCATTATTTCATGAACGTTTCTCCTTTGTCCACATTTTAATGTCCGCATTGTACGCCAGCCTAAAGATGTACCATACATTATTTAACTAAAATCCCCTGTGGATATTAAGCTGTTTTCTTGTTTTTCTCTTCTGTAAACAATATTGTAACAAACATCTTCAGATGGGAATCATAGTGTATATGTCTGATTATTTTCTCAGGGTGAATTCCTAGAAGTGACATTATTAGATTATACTATATGAATATTTTTTAGATTCTTGATGCATAGTATTAGATTGCCTTCCAGGAAGTGTTTATTCCTAAGTAGAGAGTATGAGAGTTCCTTTTTCATTATACTCTTGTTGACATTTTTTTTAATATGGGTAAATATTATGTGACTATGGCATCTATTTTATAATTTCTATATCAGTTATCAATATGGTCAGACACTTTTATGGATTTTTTTTTTTCTTTTTGAGAGGTTTATATTCCCTTATTGCACCCAATTTTTTAAAAATTTGGGATGTTTGTCTTGCTCTTTTTCTCTGTATATTAATCATTTTAACTCAGGAATTGTCTTTTTACCTTTGTCTTATGCTTTCTTTCTTTTTTGTGTATTTCTGTCATTTACCTCATGAATGAATTTTAAATATCTCTACTATTTTAAACATGTAATGATCTCAAGATCTGATAAATTTCAAAAGATGGTGTTAGAGTTGATATTTAAATGTTACTTTCCTTTCCTATTTTCTTCTTCTGGAAAGCCTAAAAAATTTAAATTTTGTGATGTTGTAACTTAGAAGTATTATCAAGATTGTTTTAATTTTGAGAAAGACCTATTAGTATTATAAATTTGCATTTTTATTTGTTTAATGTTTTTTTCTTTTCTACCCTCCCACTTCCACCTCACACCCCCCACCCCTTAGGTATGAAGCTCTCTTCCCATTAGTGTTGTCATGTTTGATGTTTGTCTGGATACACATGGAACAAGAAACCCTGCCACAATCTGTTGTTTTCTGTAAACAGAAGGTAGCTTGTCAAAATCATTCTTGCATTTATTTAAGAATATTAGAATATTCTCTATCCTATAAGGAGGTTGCAATGTTATTTCATCAAAAATTCTACTTAAAAATTTACAGTACTTGAGGCATTAATAATTAAGTCAAACAGTTTGTAAGGAAATTTTCACTTACAACAGAAAAGCATGATTTTATTGTTTCATAGGCATTATATGGGTTGGGCTTTTCTTAGAGATTATTTGAGAATCTCTGATGCAAAAAAGCACTAATATAGGTGAAAGAATACTGGAGAAAGAATGTTCTTTATCTTGTTTGCCTTTGTTTTCACATCTAATTTTTCTTTCCTTCAGTTTATTTTCATTGGAATAATACTTATGTTATCACACTTCAGTTTATGAATTTGATCATAAAGTGACATTTGTGTTCCAGCGTTATTTTTCTCTTTCTAGTCATTCTAATCCAAAATGCTTATTCTGTCACCTTAGTGATCATGGCCTCAGTCCAAATCTTAGACTGTTTATTCAACATAATATACTTTGAATTGGCTAAAAGCCAACCAGATATTAAGGATATTAAGGACACCTTTATCATGCTGAGCTAGAGAGCTAATTGATGTCTCTTGCCTTTATTTCAGAACTGAAGATAATTATAAGAAATTGGTGATAAAATATTTACAATTTTACTGAGGTCAGATAAAAGAAGTATTGCAGGAAAATACCTTCATAGTTGATCCATTGATTCATCCTTAATTGGTTCTAGTTGAGTTCACAAAGAGTACTTGATGTTTTAGAATAAACAATTTCAATAAAGAAGAAACTTTATTGAAGTATATTGAGTAATTACTGGTTTTTAACTTTCAGTCCTGGAATATTAAAACAATACATGAAAAGAAGTTTTGATCAGATTCAAGTAAATGGTCAGACTGTCCTTAGTATTAAATATTCAAAATTTTAATAATTAAATATTATTAAATTAAAAATGAGGTTTATTGTGTTATTTTTTAAATTCTTTTTTTTTGTGTGGTACACGGGCCTCTCACTGTTGTGGCCTCTCCCGTGGGCCTCTCACTGGTGTGGCCTCTCCCGTTGCGGAGCACAGACTCCGGACGCGCAGGCTCAGCGGCCATGGCTCACAGGCCCAGCCACTCCGTGGCACGTGGGAGCTTCCCAGACCGGGGCACGAACCCATGTCCCCTGCATCGGCAGGCGAACTCTCAACCACTGCGCCAACAGGGAAGCCCTAAATTCTATATTTTAACTGAAAGCAGATATGTCTTTTTCTAGAAAAGAGGATTAAAGTATCCCAAGAACTTAACAGAAAGTTACATGGGAAGTGGGAGATAGGGAAAGTCTCCCTTTAAACTTATCCATGAGTTTTTCTTTTGTGGAAAAAGGGGGATTAAGCAAGAGTGCATCCATCATATTGGAATTGAGAGGCTTTTTATTTTACCAGGACAGAAATATATTGCTTTTTTATAGAGAGAAAATAATTTCTCTGGAAATGAGTTAACAGAAGAACAAAAAAACAGAAAAATATTTAATTTACCGTGCTTTTTAATATCATACAATACTTGAGTTTGAGAAGATCGGGACACTGAGAAATCAGATGTCAGAAAAGGGAAAAATTATATAGGGATTTAAAAGTGAAGCATTTATACAGGATAATAAAAAGCCCAGTTCTCACTTTTATTACACATATGGCAATACTACAACTCTGTTCAGTATATTATTAACAGTATATTTTACCTTTCGGCAGATGTTATTAAGGTGAAATTAAGCTATAGGAAAAGAGTTATTTGTTTTTGTTTGTTTTCTTGTCAGTACAAGTTATCTTTCTAGCTATTGTAACTTTGACGGTAAGTTTGCTTTTGAGGGTAGAAGTAAGCAAACTGTTATTGTGCATTTATAAATTTCTTCTTATTTCATAGGTCTCCAGTATCCAATTCACCTATAATACTGATATAACCCAGTTTCGAGACCTCTATCTGGATGACATCCGTAGGGCCTTTTTCCTTGTATCCTTTTTATGGACTTCTGTTTTAAGGCACTGCGACCTCCCATTTAATGGAGTAAGAAGAAGTGGGAGGGGTTTCTGCCTGTCATTTGGTAGTGGTATTACCTTGGAGGCCATTTAACTGCCCTCCCAACCATAATTTTCTCATATAGTTTACACTTCAAAAAAATTCTGAAACCATAGAAAAGCATAAAGAATGATATAACAAACAAATGTATATATGTGTATTCCTGCCATCCAAGATATCAACAACTAATATTTTGTCACATATGTCACACATTTTAAAAAATTAAAATATTACAGCTAAAGACAGTCTCCTTTCAACTTCCAACTCCAAACTAATTTCCCTCATCCAGAAGAAACCACTATTATGAGTTAGGTTTGTATCTTTTTATGTGTATTTTATACTATACTCATGTTATATAACATCTGTCCCACAAGGTTTTTGGATCACATCAGAGGCAATATTGTGTGAAAGTTATTTGTATTAGAGTTTTGTAAGACAATGTGACAGAATAAAGTCTCAATTTGGGAAGGCTGGCTGACTGGGTTGAAAAAACTCATAGGGAGATATTTCCTTTGAACTTACCATGGTGGAGTCTGGACCTTATAGGTCCAGAAAATAAATGTTCTTATTCTCTCCTCTACCTCTTGCCTTCACTCTCAATTTTGCTTTCTGTCTTTGCAGATTCCTTCCACTCAGCCTATACTAATAAAACACCTCTTCCTTTGAACCCTGCATCTCCCTAAATTATAATTTCATCTTGTCCTCTGTGTCTACTACCAAGCTCCTTGCTGCTACCATTTCCTCCCCATTTATGTACTATATCCTCAAGCCTTGACCAGTGCCTGTCACACAGTACCTCTTCAGTATTTGTCAAATGTCTCTGCTGAAGTTGTCCTCTCGTGGTCTGCAGGGCCTTGCTGAGTGCACAGTCTAATCTGTTCAGTTTTACTTGACCACTCTTACAACATTCAACTCAATTGATTTTTCTCTTTCTTTTCCCTTGACATCCAGAACATGATCCAGGTTCTCTTCTCAGCTTTTTACACCATCTCTGTTCTCCTTCATGGAAACTTACTCTTCCTTTGCTCTTGAACCATGTATGTTTTTCTCCAAGCTCTATCATTAACCTTCTCCTCTAATTGTGCCTGGGTAATGTCATCCTCTCCTATAGCTTTGACTGACACCTCTGTACAAACAACTCTAAGATCTTCTTCTCCAGCCCTGACCTCTCTGACCTTAAGAGTCATACGTCCAACATCCTGCTGGGCATCACCAGATATATGTCCACACTGACTAATGACTGTCCACCCCTCTCCAAAATCACTCTCTGCCAGGTCTCATCTCATTTAATGGCATCACCATGCTCCCAGCTACCCAGGGCATCAAACTTGTCATATTTAACAACTCCCTGTCCAGTTTTAAAGTTCCGTGGTCTCCCCTCCTTCTCCATTTCCACTCTAACCACACTGGTTCAGACTTTCCTTGTCCCCAACATAGACTACTGAGAGCTTCCTAACTGAATTTCCTGCCTCTAATTATTTGTATCCCTGGTCCAAATATCTCACTGTTATTGGTATTTCTTATTTATATTACTCACCTAAAATTCTTGCCAGCTCTTCATTGTCTCCACAATAAAGTTCAAGGTTTTTTATTAATATGCCACCCAAATGCTTCGTCTTTCACTGTACCCTTCAGTAAACGCTCAGCTTCTATCACACCTGTTGACTGTTTCTTGACTACATCATTTTATTTATTTTTTTCTTTTGTCTGCACTGTGTGGCATGTGGGATCTTAGTTCCCTGACCAGGGATTGAACCCCGCACCCCCTGCGTTGGAAGCATGGAGTCTTAACCACTGGATCGCTAGGGAAGTCCTTGACTACATCATTTATTTCCCACTGTTTACCTTTAAATTCATCTTATATACTTCTACATATCATCATAATCTTAGTCACCATATGAGCACTTTAAACTATTTTATTTATATTTATATTCTTAGTGCCTAGCTCTGCCTCTGACATGTACTAGATGATAAATCTTGCTTGGTTAGTTGACTGGTTGAATGCATGGAAAAATTAATATATTTAAGGCTCAAGTTACCAATGCAAATGCCGCTTTTTCACTGAAATTTGCCTTGATTCATACTTCCTTTTTAGTGTGTCTGTACCATTTTTGTGTATGTGTTTATGATAATAAAGTAACTAACATTTATCGAGCCCTTTCAGTGGGCCAGGCACTATTTTAAATACTTTACTAGCAGTAAGTTCTTAGACCCCAATATAATTAATACCTACTTTTTATTACTGCACTATTACAAATGTAAGTTTAAGAAATGTCAAAAAGATGTTTACTCTTTCTCATTCTCTATTGAATTATTTTAAAACATGATATCTTATTTCTTCCTAAGCCTTTCAAAGAACCTGGCACGTTTCACATGTAGTGGGCACACAGCGAGCATGTATGAAATGAAATCGTCGTATTTCAGCTGAAAATGTCTATCGCTTTTTTTTTTAATCATTAGCAGCCAACTACAAATAACAGTAATCCAACTGTTTATGTTAGAGGCAAGGAAAATAGTAACCTTCGCAAGGTTACTAGTGACAAGGATGACCTCCCATGCCTCGTTGTTCTTAGTACATTGCTTGTTCCGTCTGCTGCTTTCCAAATGCCTTCACAAGGAGATACAGTGGAACACTCATTTACAACAATTTATGATGAAATGTACAAGTAGAAAAGCAAATTACACTCATGGTAGAATAGGTATATCTTTTCTCAATGAAAAAGAACTTTTATGAATTCTGACTTGTTTTGGCATTTCCTTGACTCTATTTAGGTTTTCTTCTTAATGACAGCCTTTTTTGGAACTGGGAATATAGCTTCTATTAACAGGTAATTTAAAATAAAAACAGCATATGTATAACCAGAAAATAATACAAATAGGGATTTTGTTCTGTACCTTGCTTTTTACACTGAAGGATGTATTTTGAAAATTGGTATGTATGGGCACATACAAATCTATCTCATTCGTTTTACTGATTTTATAATAGTTCTTGAGACAATGTATACTTGTGCTTTAGTAAGAGTAGGTTTCAGAAAATTAGTTTAAACATGCTTTTTAGAAGAACGTTCTTTTAAAGTTACAATGTGAATTCTAAACTCCGTTTTCTTTTTGTTGATTCCTTAGCTTTGATCTTGCCTCTGTCTATTGCTTTCTGACCGTGTTTAGTCCTTACATGATGGGAGCCCTGATGATGTGGAAGGTTGGTTTTCTTATTTTCTTAAGATATTGATTTATAAGATTATGAACTAATTGTGACAATTAAGATTATGTAACATGCGACATTAAGATTATAAAGTGACAGAGTTAAGTCGCATGGAAAGAAGATACCTTCTCAGACACTGTTGAATGGGAAGTCAGACACTTTAGCTTTTACTTCAAAATATAGTTAATCTTTTTACTTTACTCCTAAGCCCATTTAACTTCAAAAAAGTAGAGAGGCTGTTAGTCCCAGGAAGTCCTATCAAAGGTGATTAAAGCCTGTGGGGAGTGAAGGGTGGATCAAAACTGCCTTGCTCCTCAAGATCAAAGGCTCCCCGAACTGATGTTCCCCACCCCCAAGACTGCCAACATGTTATCATTTTTTCTCATAATCCCTGTACTTAGAACTGATTTATTCATTCAATAAACATGTCGTTGAAGGCTTATGAGCACCAGCTGGGTACTGAGGGTTCTAAGATAATGACAAATTATCAGTTTTCCAAGGGTTCAGACTCGCCAATAGAATGTAATTCATGCTCTTTCCCTTTTTCTCTAGGATCATTAAGCTTGTCTTATTCCCTCTACCATAGTGCCTGGCACATTTTATGTACTTCGTATATATTTGTTTAAATAAAGGAACTAATATCTGCCTAAAATCTGATTGCCTTCTATTCAGATCACATAAGTAATAATTGTTAAAGTACGTGTTTATTAACGGATTAATATCCCTTTTTTTGTTACTGCACTAATACAAATGTAATTTTAAGAAGTGTTAAAAACGATGTTCAGGGACTTCCCTGGTGGTCCGGTGGCTGGGACTCCACCCTCCCAATGCAGGGGGCTCTGGGTTCAATCCCTGGTCGGGGAGCTAGGTCCCACATGCTGCAACTAAGAGTTCGCATGCCGCAGCTAAGACCCGGCACAGCCAAATAAATACATAAATAAAAATATTAAATTAAAAAAAAAGATGTTCATTTTCTCATGTCCCATTCTCTACTGAATTCTTTTGAAATGTGTATTAACAGTTTCCTTAATATTTATTTACATTTTTCTTAAAGGTAGTTGTTCTTTTCTCAGTCTGTTAAAGATCATGGGCCTTTAATTAAAAACAAGCAAAAAAAAAGAAAGAAAAATAGAAGTTTAAACTAAATGCTAGACTTATAATCTCTAGCTTAATTCAGTAAGCTTTACTGACCTAATATATTTGGTCACTTTCTTTGACTGATGTGGCTGGAAGTGAAAATTCTCCTGGACCTCTGTTTCAGTCATGTAGCCTTCACTACATGTAGCCTTCGCTTGAACAAGAGTCTTATGCAGTTTTGAACATCATTTCTTTTCCATATTTTCTCCTTCCCCTCTTTGTTTAAACATTGTGTGTGTGTGTGTGTGTGTGTGTGTATTTTTTTTTTAATTGGTCATTGGAAAGCAGTATCTCAAAATATTAACAGTGTTATGTCTGGATTATAGATTTTTCAACCAGTGTAAATTTTATTATACCTTTCTCCATTTTTTTTTACAGAGTATGAATTTTATAATCAGAAATAAATTAGTATTAAAATAAAACAACAGCAAGCAATGGTAAAGCAGCTAAATCATGTTAATAGAGTTGTAGTATCAAATAACCAGATGAGTTCAGGGATCTGTGAATCAAATCATCAGGCTCCATAGTTTATTTGATTTGGGTCATTAATTATTATACTGAATTAAATAGAACAAAAATTTGGAATAGGCTTTATTTGAAATATTTGTTGTTATCTTTTATACTACAAATGCTGTTGATATGGATTTTTAAATCCATTTTCGTCACCATTCTGTATGTCATTGGTATCACAGTTTTATTTCAGCATTGGCTTTTCACTAATACAGACAAACTTTGAGAAATTGAAATATTTCTTCAAATGCTACAGCTACCCATGGCATCATTTGTTGTTCTTTTAAACAGATTTTAATCCCCTTTGCTCTTGTGATGTGTGCTTTTGAAGCTGTTCAGTTAACTACCCAGTTATCATCAAAAAGGTAAGATGAATGTTTAAGAAACATTGAATTTGTTAGTTTTTAGGAAATGAGAGTTAACACTTGAGGGTATTTTGTGTGATTGCTATTAAGACACAGTAACATAGATTTATTATAAAAATGAGAAAAAAATGTTTCACCCTTTTAGTCAGAATTCAGTTGTCATGAGAGGAAATTAGTTGATTAGAGCCTCTAGCAGAATAATATGCTCTCTCAACAATAAAATGTTATTAGAATATTATTCAAGCTAGAGCAGAGCCCCCCTAGAAAACTATAAAATATAAACGTTAAATTCTTGTAGTTAATAACTTGTTTATTGTAGATATAACTGTGCCTACAAACTCCAAGGGATATCATTCTGTTTTCTTTTGGATTATTTCTTAAATGTGTATTAGACAAATGTGTTAACATTATATCATTTTACATGGCTTGAGATTAACTTCTAGATGTCAGTAATTACATAGTTTCTTAGTCTTGATTTCTACACTCTTGGCAAATGGAATGGGAAGTATCCTTTCTGAGTTTCTAGGAATTTCTGGAGCAGCCAGTGTTAAGCAGTCGAGAAGCCGTCAACTCAACTCTTTGCTTTTTGGACGCAATGAAATTGTGTCATCGGCACAGGACTGATCAGCCTCTCTGAAAGACACGAGATAAATGTGTAGCTTCTTAGCAGTTTTGTTATTCTTGAATCAAACTGGAATATTCAATGCTGAAAGAAATAACTAATATTAGCATGAATTTGCATGTTCTTCTTGATGGATTTAAGCTAGAACCAAGTGTAGCGTATTATTATGTATTTGCCATAATAATAAGAAGAAGAAGGTTTTCTTGCACTATTTAAAAATAGTAGAAATCTCATTTCTAGACTAATTTAGTATATTTTTGCAGGATATTTACATGAATTTAGCATTAAAAGCATTTATACCTTGTCAATACCACATAGAAGATACTTAGATGCAATTAAAAAAAAAACTAGTAAGTGACATGTACTTTCTCACATCTCTGTTAACAGATGCAAGTTTTTAGAAGGGCTTTTAATTAAAGTTTAAGAAGAGCAGGGGATATGTGGGATGAGAAGTAGAAGGCTCATCAAAATGTGTGTGTATATGTGTGCGTGTATTTGTGTGTGTGTGTGTGTGTGTGTGTAGTAATTTTAACCTGAGACTAGTACGATGAAAAACTAAATACAAAGGGAGAGTTTTAGTTTTGTTCGTTTAGTATTTAGTTTGTTTAGTATTTAGTTTTTCTACAATGAAAAACTAAATACAAAGGGAGAGAACTGAGGCAAAGATGACAAAGTTGTGGCTTTATAAATGTCTTCTCTTTTGACCTTTAAACCTTTACAAGTCACTGACGTTCCCCCCAATATAACACTGACCCCTCAAACTTAACATGTCGTACATTGAACCCAGCAATTCCCTTTCTTCCTGTTGAACTCTAGCTGCTCATCCTGTTTTCTTTTTCTAATCCGTCGCACAAGCCCAAATCCATCCATCCCTCATTGCCAAATCCACTCGCTACATGTCACTGTTATCGTCTCTTCTTTCTATTCACATTTTCAGTCACCTCCACGAACCCACTATCATCAGTCATCTTCAGGGGCCTCTTAGCTGATCTCCCTGCTTTTACTCCTGTCCTCCTACAGTTATTATCCATACAACAGACAGAGGAGCCTTTAAAACTTTCCAATGGCTTCTTGTCACAACTAGAAAAAATTCTAAAGTCCTAATTATGGCCTAAATGGCCCCATGTGATCTGGCCCCTGCATATCTATCTCTCCAACCTTATTTCCCACAACTCTTGTGCTAGCACACTCTTAAAGCTGACCCTCTTGGTGTTCTTCAAATACACCATGCACGTTTTCACCTCATGCCCTTTGTACGTTCCACACTCTCTCTACCTGCAGTGCTCTTTACTCATATAGTTTCATGGTTCACTCTGTTCACACAGGTCTCTACTTAAATGTCTTCTCCTCATAGAGGTCTCCCCCGATCAATTGACTTTTCTTCCTGACATTTAACACCACATGACATTTTATTGTTATTACAAACATTCTATTTATTATTTGTCTCCCTGAGTAGATGGTAGGCTCTGTTCACCAATGTTTTACCAGCAACAAGAACAGTGGCTGTCATACAATAGAAACTGAAAACCTATGTGCTAAATTAGTGGTAGAAGTTATCAGCACAAAATAAAACTGGAAATGGCTACTACTACACATTGTGACATTTCTTTTATACACAAGACTGACTTAAGAACGTCCCCCTTTTGGTTCCATAGAGCACTAAAATTTGACCCAGGAAAAATTAGACTTGGTAGAAACAACAACAAATAACACTGTAAAAAGGTAAAACCACCCAGAGTAAAATCTATAACTGACAAAATAATGATGAAGAAGCAAAAAATTAAAAATAGTGACATCACCAAATGCTGCAGAGGATGCAAAGAAATTGCTGGTGGAAATGTAAAATAGTACAACTACTCTGAAAAGAGTTATCCAGTTTCACATGAAACTGCGCAAACAACATAATCCAGTAACTGCACTCGGCTGTTTTTCCTAGAGAAATGAAAACTTGTGTTTGCACAAAAACTGTACACAAATGTTTATAGCAGCTTATTTGTAATCGCCATAAACTGGAAACCACCCTGATGTCCTTTGGTGCTTGAATGGTTAAACAAACTGTGGTATAATGGCAATAAAAAGGAGCAAACTATTGATACACACAGAACCTTAGATGAATCTCAAGAGAATTGTGCTGAGTGAAAAAGGCAATCCCAAAATGTTATATGTGATTCAAATGATTCCACTTGTACAACACTCCTGAAATAACAAAATTATACAAACAGAGAACAGATTAGTGGTTTCCAGGGACTGGGGATTAGACAGAGAGTAAGCAAGAGGAGGATAGATGTAGCTATAAAAGAGTATCATGAAGGATCCTTGTGATTATGGAAACATTCTGTATCTTGATAGAATCAATGTCAGTATCCTGGTTGTGATATTGTGCTATAGCTTTGTAAGATGTTACCAGTGGGGGAAACTGGGCAGAGGGTACATGGGTTCCCTCTATATCATTTCTTGCAGTTGCATGTGAATCCATAATAATCTAAAATAAAAACTTTAATTTAAAAAAATCATAATTCATGTCCCTTTCTTTTTTAAATTTTATTTTTTACACAGCAGGTTCTTATTAGTCATCAATTTTATACACATCAGTGTATATATGTCAATCCCAATCTCCCAGTTCATCACACCACCCCCACCCCCCTGCCACTGTCGCCCCTTGGTGTCCATACGTTTGTTCTCTATCATGTCCCTTTCATACCATTGAAATAAATATTCAAAGTGTTAAATAACATTTTTGAAGTCTAGCCCATCACTGTGGGACAGTAGTCCATGATAATGTGAAAAGAGCCTTTGTCAAATGTAGTATTTTCAGAAGCAGAAATACTAATAACAGAATGTTAGATTATTTGATTATTTTCATTTTGATTTTAATGTGCTTTTAAAATGTGTCTGCAGTATTACATGTGTTTTTTCTTTATTTTTTTCCAGTCTTTTTCTCATAGTTATCAACATATCAGACATCATGGCTTTGGTAAGGCATTACTGGATATTCAATATAAATAAGATTGACAAGCTAAACAATGAGTTGATTTTTTTATATATATATATATATATAAATTAATTTATTTATGTACGTTTGGCTGCATTGGGTCTTCATTGCTGTGCGCAGGCTTTCTCTAGTTGCAGTGAGCGGGGGCTACACTTTGTTGCGGTGCGCGGGCTTCTCATTGCAGTGGCTTCTTTTGTTGTGGAGCACGGGCTCTAGGTGTGCGAGCTTCAGTAGTTGTGGCACGCAGGCTCAGTAGTTGTGACTTGTGGGCTCTAGAGCTCAGGCTCAGTAGTTGTGGCGCACGGGCTTAGTTGCTCTGTGGCATGTGGGATCTTCCTGGACCAGGGCTCGAACCCGTGTCCCCTGCATTGGCAGGCAGATTCTCAACCACTGTGCCACCAGGGAAGTCCCCCAATGAGTTGATTTAATCAAGTGAAATATGAATGCATTTCTGTACATGAACTCTTTACATACTGAGTTATAAGTGCTGGCATAATTTACACATAAATTACTTTCTTTTTATATGACCTATAATGTGGTAAGAGTGCTCTTCTTAGAGTGTCAGAAATCTTCTAACTTGATTTATTAGAATCTGTCACTTTATACATAGTCTTCAATGGTACATTGTATTTGAAATGAAACTTCCATAGGAAGTTAACAGAAAAAGCTAACTTTAGGTTTAGGTAATATACCATTTTCCTACTTGAAATGCTGATTTTTAACCATTTTGTCAGATTGAAAAAGAAAGGAAAAAAGAGGGGAGGAGGAAGGGAAGGAACGAAAGAGGGAACAGAGTGGGATGATGTTATCAAGATGCTAGCTCTAATAATGAGTTCTAGTGCGGAACAGGTAGGTGGGCCTCTAGTATGTAATGTATTAACAAAATGAACCCATTTTACACCTGCAAGTTCAGGAGGGTTCCCCAAACTACCCTAAGGTTTGATAATTCACTAGATGGACTCACAGAATTCACTGAAGACTGTTATATCCACAAGTGTGGCTTATTATAGGGAAAGGAGACAGATTAAACTCAGCCAAGGGAAGAAACGCAGAGGGCAGAGTCCAGAAGGGGTCCAGATGTGGAGGTCTGGCCATACTCTCGCTGTGAAGCTGGGACAGCCGTGCTCTACCGGCAGCGATGCGTGACAGTGCACATGGAGTACTGCCAGCCAGGCTCACCAGAACCTCGATGTCCAGGCTTTTTATTGGAGCCCAATTGTATATTGTTCCCATGGCTAACCTTTAATCTCCAGTCCTTCTAGAGGTAGAACTGATAACACACGGCCCAAAGCCCTGAACATAAATCACATTATTAGACTGTCCAGTGGCTGAGGTCCCGCAGGCAAAACACTCCTATCAGGCAGGACCTAGTAATCGCCTCCTAGTAGCTGAAGGTAAAGGCCAGACCTCTCTTTAGATAGGGTTAATTCTTCACTACACATCTTATGCTGGAAGTGCTGAGACACAACTGTTAGGGTAAATTCCCAAATCAGATTCCTAGTCACTTGATTCAGATGAGAACATTTTTATGTTGTATTGAACTGGATATATTTCTGAAATTGACCACACATAATGTTAGAACAAATTAGCTTTCAGTTTTGCTCACAAAGTGGCAAATAGACAAAGACATGTTAACAGAAGAGAATTTAAATTCTCTGATTAATTTTATATGAAGAATCAGACTGCTGAGTTTAACTTAGAGAGCCATGTGTGGTCTAAGTTCTGCTTACCTGACTGGCATTGTATCTCTCCTCTCCCTCCTTGTTTCCTCTACCCCAGCCTCACCTTGGACCTGCCAAGCTCTACCTGGACTCTTGATGTTTATAAGTGTTACTCCCTCTGTCAGAAACAAACTTCTCCCCAGATCTCTCCAACCTCCTCTTTCCTCTGACTCTTACTTGTCACTTAGATTTTTAGACTTTTTATTGGGATAACCTTCCCTTATTACCCCAGCTGGGGTGTGTACCCCTTTCTTTGTGCTCCTGTACTTGCCTGTATTTCCAGTCATAACACTCATCACACACACACACACACACACACACACACACACACACACACACACACGTGCCTGATAAATTGACTGAATCAGTCACTAGATTATAAATCTCCTGAAAGAGAGTTTATCTCCAGGACCTAACACAACGATTAGCACATAGTAGGCGATCAGTAAACGTTTGCTGATGAATAGATGATATGGCGTCCTTTCACTGCAGTCTTTGGTATTATCGATACTTAGTGTCTTTTATGAAAGTTGGCTGGGTTTTCTTCTAGTTATTCAAGATGTCACTTTTGTGCTTATATGATTGAATGGCAATGCTGTTTGTGGCTTTTAAGCTATTGCTCATTTTAGTCCAAGCAAAAATTTCAATAAAGGGCGAATTCTTACTGATTCCAGTCAGATAGTGGTTCTGAGGGGTCAGAAATCTGAAGGACATAATCCTAAAACAAAGTTGCTTTTAGGCTGAATCTATATAGCCTTTGTTTTTAATGAAGCCATATTTTGTTTTATTTTACAGCATTTTTTCTTCTTGATTAAAGATTATGGCAGCTGGCTTGATATTGGAACAAGGTATAGTATATATTCACATAGAATTCTTCAGAGTGCAGTGAAAAATAGTAACTTGGTATCTTAGTATAGAAGATTTCAATTTGATTTTTGAAGTAAGCATAGCAAGTAGCAATTATTTTAAACCTCTGGAGGTGAGACACGTCCCTCCAGTTCTTGGCATTAACACATTATCAGGTGTTTCCTTGGGATGATGTGGGGACAGATGTCAAGTCTGAAAGAAATGCAGAACAGCAGGAAGGTACAAGGAAAACTGCTTGAATCTGGGATAGATCACTCCAGTGTCTGTGTTCTCATAATCTCTCAATCTCACTCAAGAACAATGAAGCTATTCAAGTTGCAGTGTGAATTTTCTGTGGCAGTTTACATTTCATGTAATCATCATATGCCTCCTAGAATCTTCAATATGGGAACATGTTAACATGTGATACCTATAACATTGTTATTTAAAGTATAATCTGAACAAAATGTCAGTTTCCTGTTTATTGTGATTTGAACGTCAATGATTGCCATAATCTGTTAAATTTCTTCTCTTTGAGGGGAAGAAAGCAAGGTTGATCCTTTTGCCTTTTTGTTTTCAAATGCATTCAGAGATAGAATACATTTTTATAGACTAATTTTATTTCCTTTAGTCAGTATTTGTTCAGCCAGGAATTGTGTAGGTTTGGGTGAGGTACTCGATTACAAGTCCTCTCCTCTGTTCCTACCTCTTAGGCAGCTGAGGCTTGTACCGCCTTGTTATTTATATAGAGGTCTGTCTCCCTTGATAGTCAGCTGATTTGACTCTCTTTCATTCCTTGTGTGCTAGGCACAAAGAGGGTACTCCATAGGTCGTTAATTTTGTTTTCATTAGTCTCTTAAATTTGAAGCTTAGGGAAAGTTTTAATGTGTCCTTCTCACCAGCCCTCTGATCCCAAAGTGTCCAGGCAGGTAGTAGGTCATCGTATGGGCTTTAAGCCAGAGCTCCTGGGATTGATCTATTTCTGCCACTTTTTAGCTGTAAGACTGACAGCAAGTGACTTAACGTCTCTAATCTCTCTCTGTCTCTTGTCGTTTTGAATGAATTAATCCATCTAAAGCGTTTAGCACAGTGCCTGGCATCAAATAAGCTCCAATAAATGGGAACTATTATTATGTTTTTATCCTTCATAATGTTTCTTGTATTTGAGATACCTCTCCTTATTATCTGCATAATTTGATTAATTTATTTTCATTTTAAACATGTCAGAATTTTGTTTGGAAAATATCCTGACAAAATATAGCATTATTACATATGAGACTTTTTATTTTATTCTTAATTATAGCAAAGTATACATAATATAAAATTTACCATCTTAACCCTTTTCAAGTGTAGAATTCAGTGGCATTAAGGACATTCACATTGTTGTACAACTATCATTATCATTCCATCTCCATAATGGTTTTCATCTTGCAAAAAACTCATTCCCCATCTCCACCAGCCCTGGCAACCAACATTATAATTTCTGTTTCTATGTATTTGACTACTCTAGGATAGCTCACATAAATTAAATTGTACAGTATTTGCCCTTTTGTGACTGAATTATTTCACTTAGCATAATATATTCAAGGTTTATCCATGTTATAGCATGTGTCAGAATTTCCTTCCTTTTGAAGGCTGTATAATGTTCCATTGTGTACAGACCACATTTTGTTTACCCATTCATCCATCAGTGGACACTTGAGTTGTTTCCCCCTTTTGGCTATTGTGAATAATGCCGCTATAACATGGGTTTGAGACTTTTTGATGGGAGAAATTTATATTGGTTTTGGCTCTAAAGAGATATGAAGGAATGAAGAGGATATAATTCTCACATGAAAATGTGCATCATTAATTTCTGCACAGCATCATTAATTTATATTACACAAATTAAGGATTTGATTTTCTCTGATTCGCTTGAGGTTTATCTTTACTTGGCAAATTTTTTTCTTCAAAGTACGAATTTCACTGTTATTACCAGTAATATCATGCATAAAACACAAACCATTTTTAAATATCCATGATCTCAATTCAACAGGGCAAATATTTATTGATAACCCGCTATGCACCAGATGAATTTCTGGGGATGAAAAGCACATTCTCAGGCTCTCAGGGAGCTTAAGGTTGGAGGAGGAAACAGACTCATGAGCAGACAATATGGTGCAGTGTGAGAATTTCTAGAATAGTCTCTTGGGTGCTGTGGGGACTTTAGTCAGAGTACCTACCTCAGCCTTGCAGGGTAAGGGAAGGCTTGTCAGGAGAAGGACTGTTTAGACACTGCAAGAGTAGTATTTAGAAGAGCGCATTGGGTCACAAGATCGAGGGAGAATGTATAGCATAAATAAAGGCAAAGATCTAATGGCACCTTAAGGAACCACTTATATTTATGGGTAGAGAACAGGAGGTGTGGCAATGAGGCTGAAAGAAGTGGCCAGAAAGGCAGGAGGAAACCAGGTGAGAGTAGTGTGGTGGAAATCAAAAGAACATTCAGGAAGGAGGGAGGTTATTGAGATGTTACAGAGAGAGTAAGTAGGAGAAGACATAAAGACATGCATTGGATTAAACAGTGGGTCATTGATGAGCTTGGCCAGGGATGGTTCGGGGTAAGATTTAATATTAGACGTCTGCACTGAATCAAATCCATTGATTTCTGGGTGAGGACCACAGACCAAAGATAATCATTTTTCTCCTCTCTACCAAGTCTTCAATAAAATAACAAACCCAGCAAAAGTGAAGAGAATAGAAAAATGACCATCAGCAAACGCAAGTTCAACAAATTCCTAGAAGATGGATAATCCAAGAGAGGAAGAAGCAGCCCAGAATCTATCAGCGAATGCTGCCAAAGGAACAGAAAAGCCCACAGGCTCCAGGCTCATTCGGACAGTAATATGGAGCTCAGGAGTGAGGAAGGGGATTAACTGCATGTCTCTCAATCCAGTGATGGTACCAGTGGGCTCTCCATGGCCTCTTTCCTCCTTCCTTCATCCCCACGCAGGAAGTACTACTTTCTGCATTTTACTCCCAGGGAAAAACCAGAGGACACCTGGAAAGAGGCTGAGGAGATGTGAAGAATTTCACTGCTGTGACACATGTGCTTCTACCTCATAGAAAAACTGTCCTCCACTCTAGCATTCATAGCTTCCTTCCACCCCAGCCCAAAGGGCAGAGGCAGGCACCCCTCTTGCTAATCCTGAAACATGACATAGCAATTTTTATTACATACCCACAACTTACTGGCAACTATCCTATATGTGAGTTAGACCTAGAGGAAACCAAGACTTTCTTAAAAACTTAACACTACCCTCTGATTGCTATTCTGAATAGAATAGCAATTCTATTCCTAGATACCTACCCAAGAGAAGGAAAAAATATGTACACAGAAGACTTGTACAGGAATTTTCATAGTAGCTTTATTAATAATAACCAAAATCTGGAAACAACCCAGATGTTTATCAGCACTTGAATGGATAAACAAATTATGCTATATCCATAAAATGGAAAACTACTTATTAATAAAAAAATGAACAACTGATGAACCCAACTACATAGAGGAATCTTAAAATTTTTTTAATGAGTAAAAGAAACCAGGTGCATTAAGAGTACATATTGTATTATATCATTTATGTAAAATTCTAGAACAGACAGAATTAATCTATAGTCACAGAAAGCTGATCAATTGTTGTCTGGGCCTGGGAATTAGGGTAAGCATGCCTATAAATGGGCATGTGGAAACTTTTGGAATGATGGAAGTGTTCTACGTCTTGACTGTGATGATGGTTACATGGGTGAATCATTTGACAATACTCATTTAACCAGATACTTAAAATGGTTTCATTTTCTTATATATAAATTATACTTCAAAGTTGATTCATAAGGAAAGAACTAAAATAACTATCTAAAATTGACATGAGTAGGGTATAGTATAAGTCAGCCAAATCCTCCTCTTGCCTAGCAGAGACTTAATAAATGATGTTTTAAATTGATGCAATGTAAATCAATAAACAGCATCAATAAACAGCAATGTAAAGATACTAATTCATATCAAGGAGGTAACCACCAGAAGGTCTAAAAAGGGAAGCAGTTAGAGTGGTTGCTTGAGAAGTGGGTAAGAAAGAATGAGGGGTATTACTTTTCATTGTAAGCCTTTCTCCCTTATTTTGCTTTTTTAACGCTGTGTGTATGACTCAGATAAAAGTTAAAGGGAAGCCCTGAACCAAGATGGCAGAGTAGAAGGACGTGCTCTCACTCTCTCTGTGAGAGCACCGGAATCACAACTAGCTTCTGGACAATCATCAACAGGAAGACACTGGAACTCACCAAAAAAAGATACTCCACATCTAAAGACAAAGGAGAAGCAACAATGAGATGGTAGGAGGGGCGCAATCACAGTAAAATCAAATCCCATAACTGCTGGGTGGGTGACTCACAGACTGGAGAACACTTATACCACAAAAGTCAACCCACTGGAGTGAAGGTTCTGAGCCCCACATCAGGCTTCCTAACCTGGGGGTCCAGCAACGGGAGGAGGAATTCCTAGAGAAACAGACTTTGAAGGCTAGCGGGATTTGATTGTGGGACTTTGACAGGACTGGGGGAAACAGAGACTCCACTCTTGGAGGGCACACACAAAATAGTGTGCACATCGGGACCCAGGGGAAGGAGCAGTGAACCCAGGGGAGACTGAACCAGACCTACCTGCTAGTGTTTGAGGGTCTCCTGCAGAGGTGGGGGGTGGCTGTGGCTCACTGTGGGGACAAGGACACTGGCAGCAGAAGTTCTGGGAAGTGCTCCCTGGCATGAGCCCTCCCAGAGTCTGTCATTAGCCCCACCAAAGAGCCCAGGTAGGCTCCAGTGTTGGGCTGCCTCAGGCCAAACAACCAACAGGGAGGGAACCCAGCCCCAGCCATGAGCAGTCAAGTGGATTAAAGTTTTACTGAGCTCGGCCCACCAGAGCAAAAGTCAGCTCTACCCACCACCAGTCCCTCCCATCAGGAAACTTGCACAACCCTCTTAGATAGCCTTATACACCAGAGGGCAGACAGAAGAAGCAAGAAGAACTACATTCCTGCACCCTGTGGAACAAAAACCACATTCACAGAAAGATAGACAACATGAAAAGGCAGAGGGCTATGTACCAGATGAAGGAACAAGATAAAACCCCAGAAAAACAACTAAATGAAGTGGAGATAGGCAGCCTTCCAGAAAAAGAATTCAGAATAATGATAATGAAGATGATCCAGGACCTCGGAAAAAGAATGGAGGCAAAGATTGAGAAGACGCAAGAAATGTTTAACAAAGACCTAGAAGAATTAAAGACAAACAGAGATGAACAATACAGTAACTGAAATGAAAACTACACTAGAAGGAATCAATAGCACAATAACTGAGGCAGAAGAATGGATAAGTGACCTGGAAAACAGAATGGTGGAATTCACTGCTGCAGAACAGAATAAAGAAAAAAGAATGAAAAGAAATGACAGCCTAAGAGACCTCTGGGACAACATTAAACCCAACAGCATTCGCATTATAGGGGTCCCAGAAGGAGAAGAGAGAGAGAAAGGACCAGAGGAAATACTTGAAGAGATTATAGTCAAAAACTTCCCTATCATGGAAAAGGAAATAGCCACCAAAGTCCAGGAAGCACAGCGAGTCCCATACAGGATAAACCCAAGGAGAAACACGCCGAGACACATAGTAATCAAATTGGCAAAAATTAAAGACAAAGAAAAATTATTGAAAGCAGCAAGGGAAGAACGACAAATAACATACAAGGGAACTCCCATAAGGTTAACAGCTGATTTCTCAGCAGAAACTCTACAAGCCAGAAGGGCGTGGCATGATATACTTAAAGTGATGAAAGAGAGGAACCTACAACCAAGATTACTCTACCCGGCAAGGATCTCATTCAGATTTGATGGAGAAATTAAAACCTTTAGAGACAAGCAGAAGCTAAGAGAATTCAGCACCACCAAACCAGCTCTACAACAAATGCTAAAGGAACTTCTCTAAGTGGGAGACACAAGAGAAGAAAAGAACCTACAAAAACAAACCCAGAACAATTAAGAAAGTGGTCATAGGAACATACATATCAATAATTACCTTAAACGTGAATGGATTAAATGCTCCAACCAAAAGACACAGGCTTGCTGAATGGATACAAAAACAAGACCCATACATATGCTGTCTACAAGAGACCCACTTCAGACCTAGAGACACATACAGACTGAAAGTGAGAGGATGGAAAAAGATATTCCATGCAAATGGAAATCAAAAGAAAGCTGGAGTAGCAATACTCATATCAGATAAAATAGACTTTAAAATAAAGAATATTACAAGAGACAAGGAGGGACGCTACATAATGATCAAGGGATCAATCCAAGAAGAAGATATAACAATTATAAATATATATGCATCCAACATAGGAGCACCTCAATACATAAAGCAACTGCTAACAGCTATAAAAGAGGAAATAGACAGTAACACAATAATAGTGGGGGACTTTAACACCTCACTTACACCAATGGACAGATCATCCAAAATGAAAATAAATAAGGAAACACAAGCTTTAAATGACACAATAAACCAGATAGATTTAATTGATATTTATAGGACATTCCATCCAAAAACAGCAGATTACACTTTCTTCTCAAGTGTGCACGGAACATTCTCCAGGATAGATCACATCTTGGGTCACAAATCAAGCCTTGGTAAATTTAAGAAAATTGAAATCATATCAAGCATCTTTTCTGACCACAATTTATGAGATTAGAAATGAATTACAGGGGAAAATACGTAAAAAAATACAAACACATGGAGGCTAAACAATATGTTACTAAATAACCAAGAGATCACTGAAGAAATCAAAGAGGAAATCAAAAAACACCTAGAGACAAATGACAATGAAAACATGACGATCCAAAACCAATGGGATGCAGCAAAAGCAGTTCTAAGAGGGAAGTTTATAGCTATACAAGCCTACCTCAAGAATCAAGAAAAATCTCAAATAAACAATCTAACCTTACACCTAAAGCAATTAGAGAAAGAAGAACAAAGAAAACCCAAAGTTAGCAGAAGGAAAGAAATCATAAAGATCAGAGCAGAAATAAATAGAAACAAAGAAAACAGTAGCAAAGATCAATAAAACTAAAAGCTGGTTCTTTGAGAAGATAAACAAAATTGATAAACCATTAGCCAGACTCATCAAGAAAAAGAGGGAGAGGACTCAAATCAATAAAATTAGAAATGAAAAAGGAGTAGTTACAACAGACATCACAGAAATACAAAGCATCCTAAGAGACTACTACAGGCAACTCTATGACAATAAAATGGACAACCTGGAAGAAATGGACAAATTTTTAGAAAGGTATACCTTCCAAGACTGAACCAGGAAGAAATAGAAAATATGAACAGACCAATCACAAGTAATGAAATTGAAACTGTGATTAAAAATCTTTCAAAAACAAAAGTCCAGGACCAGATGGCTTCACAGGTGAATTCTATCAAACATTTAGACAAGAGCTAACACCCATCCTTCTCAAACTCTTCCAAAAAATTGCGGAGGAAGGAACACTCCCAAACTCACTCTATGAGGCCACCATCACCCTGATACCAAAACCAGACAAAGGTACTACAAAAAAAGAAAATTACAGACCAATATCATTGATGAATATAGATGCAAAAATCCTCAACAAAATACTAGCAAACAGAATCCAACAACACATTAAAAGGATCATAAACCATGATCAAGTGGGATTAATCCCAGGGATGCAAGGATTCTTCAATATACGCAAATCAATCAATGTGATACACCATATTAACAAATTGAAGAAGAAAAACCATATGATCATCTCAATAGATGCAGAAAAAGGTTTTGGCAAAATTCAACACCCATTTATGATAAAAACTCTCCAGAAAGTGGGCATAGAGGGAACCTACCTCAACATAATAAAGGCCATATACGACAAACCCACAGCAAACATCACTCTCAGTGCTGAAAAACTGAAAGCATTTCCTCTAAGATCAGGAGCAAGACAAGGATGTCTACTCTCACCACTATTATTCAACATAGTTTTGGAAGTCCTAGCCATGGCAATCAGAGAAGAAGAAGAAATAAAAGGAATACAAATTGGAAAAGAAGAAGTAAAAGTGTCACTGTTTGCAGATGACATGATACTATACATGGAGAATCCTAAAGATGCCACCAGAAAACTACTAGAGCTAATCAATGAATTTGGTAAAGTTGCAGGATACAAAATTAATGCACAGAAATCTCTTGCATTCCTATACACTAATGATGAAAAATGTGAAAGAGAAATTAAGGAAACACTCCCATTTACATTGCAATGAAAAGAATAAAATACCTAGGAATAAATCTACCTAGGGAGACAAAAGGCCTGTATGCAGAAAACTATAAGACACTGATGAAAGAAATTAAAGATGATACCAACAGATGGTGAGATATACCATGTTCTTGGATTTGAAGAATCAATACTGTGAAAATGACTCTACTACCCAAAGCAATCTACAGATTCAATGCAATCCCTATCAAATTACCAAAGGCAGTTTTTATGGAACTAGAACAAAAAATCTTAAAATTTGTATGGAGATACAAAAGACCCCGAATAGCCAGAGCAGTCTTGAGGGAAAAAAAAGGAGCTGGAGGAATCAGACTCCCTGACTTCAGACTATACTACAAAGCTACAGTAATCAAGACAATATGGTACTGTCACAAAAACAGAAACATAGATCAATGGGACAAGATAGAAAGCCCAGAGATAAACCCACACACCTATGGTCAACTAATCTATAACAAAGGAGGCAAGACTATACAATGGAGAATAGACAGCCTCTTCAATAAGTGGTGCTGGGATAACTGGAGAGCTACATGTTTAAGAACGAAATTAGAACGCTCCCTAACACCATACACAAAAATAAACTCAAAATGGATTAGAGACCTAAATGTAAGACCGGACACTATAAAACTCTTAGAGGAAAACATAGGAAGAACACTCTTTGACATAAATCACAGCAAGATCTTTTTTGATCCACCTCCTAGAGTAATGGAAATAAAAACAAAAATAAACAAATGGGACCTAATGAAACGTCAAAGCTTTTGCACAGCAAAGGAAATCATAAATAAGGCAAAAAGACAACCCTCACAATGGGAGAAAATATTCGCAAACGAATCAACGGACAAAGGATTAATCTCCAAAATATATAAACAGCTCATGCAGCTCAATATTAAAAAAACAAACAACCCAATCAAAAAGTGGGCAGAAGACCTAAATAGACACTTCTCCAAAGAAGGCATACAGATGGCCAAGAAGCACATGAAAAGCTGCTCAACATCACTAATTATTAGAGAAATGCAAATCAAAACTACAATGGGGTATCTCCTCACACCAGTTAGAAATGGTGTCATCAGAAAATCTACAAACAACAAATGCTGGAGAGGGTGTGGAGAAAAGGGAACCCTCTTGCACTGTTGGTGGGAATGTAAATTAATACAGCCACTATGGAGAACAGTATGGAGGTTCCTTAAAAACTAAAAATAGAATTACCATATGATCCAGCAATCCCACTACTGGGCATATACCCAGAGATAACCATAATTCAAAAAGACACATGCACCCCAATGTTCATTGCAGCACTGTTTACAATAGCCAGGTCATGGAAGCAACCTAAATGCCCATCGACAGACAAATAGATAAAGAAGATGTGGTACATATATACAATGGAATATTACTCAGCCATGCAAAGGAATGAAATTGGGTCATTTGTTGAGACGTGGATGGATCTAGAGACTGTCATACAGAGTGAAGTAAGTCAGAGAGAGAAAAACAAATATCGTATATTAATGCATATTTGTGGAACCTAGAAAAATAGGACCGATGAACCTGTTTGCAGGGCAGAAATTGAGACACAGATGTAGAGAACAAACTTATGGACACCAAGGGGGGAAAGTGGCGGGGGAGTGGCGGTGGTGGTGTGATGAACTGGGAGATTGGGATTGACATGTATACACTGATGTGTATAAAACTGATGACTATTAAAAAAATAAAAATGAGGAAGAGGAAGAGAAACAGGGAATAAGTATATTGTTAATATACTGAAATAAGACCAACAAAAAAAGGTTCCAAATAAAAAAAAAAAATTAAAGGGAAAGTCATAAATGAAATGGGAGGTCAGGAAGTAGAGTTTTAAGTCCAGACCACTCTTTCAAGCTTAATTGGAAAGGGAAGGAGAAATAGGGCAGTTATCACATGGGAATACTCTCATACCTCCTTTTGAGATTTTATCATTTTGTTTCAGCCATGAGTGATGTGAGGAATGATATTATAGTTGGAAGGCATGAATGTCCCTAGATCTGGTTACCCTGTGTCAAAACTGGGGTCCAGCATCGGGGCTCAAATGTAGTAAGCCCGTTCACAGAGTAGAGTAGTGACCCATCCCTGCAAGGTCAGAGCAAGGCGTTGCAACACAGAATCTCGTACCCAGCAGTTGTTTATTTGAGACATGGGCCCTGAGAGGCGTGATACAGGCAGTTCAGAGACCAGGGAATCTGTTTATATTTGGCAAAAGGCAAAACAAGACAGAAGTTCAAACTTGAGTTTGAGCTCAGGATGCCAAAGGCTTGCCCCGGTCACAGCTGTAGCACTAATAACCAACACTGGTATTGTGCCACCATGTTTACAGTATCTTCCAGCACATTATTTCATGTGATCTTTATCATAGCACTGTGAAGTACACATTATTTTCCACCACAGATATATTTACTGGCTCCTTTTACAGTTGAGGACCCTGTGGCCCTAAGGAGAGTGCGACTTGCTCATGCCACAGAGCCTGTAAATGGCTGAGCAGGTCAGGGAGGCAGCACTTGGGCACCAGGGCTGTGTATTCCCACTGACCCTAAGTGCCTCTACTTAGAATTCCCCAGAGTCTTTGTTTTGTAATTCTAATAACCTCTTTTTGAAAAGTGGCTCTGTGTCTAATCCCATGTTTGTGATTGTTGCAAAGGAACTATTCACTGCAAAGTTTTGAATTATATAAATCTAGGATTTACAGGAGAAAGAAATATTGATTAAGAGGGAATGGGCCAAGAGTAAGGGCATCTTAGGTCAGAAAAGTCCTGTTTTGTGCCAGAGGCCTTTGTTGAGTGTACAGAGCGGAGTTGTGTCCTCAAAGAGAAAATACTGAGAAGCAGGGAATGAGGCCGGTGGCAGCTTTCTGCTAGGGGAAGGCCGTCACGGGGTGTGCAGGCTGCCGACAGGCACCACAGACCCAAGCACACACACTGCCAAACTGCACGGCTGGCAAAGTGGCGTCTTATTTATGTCAGAAGATGGCAACAGATAGTCTCACACTGGTGGTTGAGAGAAAAACCTTGTGACATAAAGAAGACCCTCTTCCTAGGAGAGTTAAAAGATACGGTTAAAGAAACGCTGCAGTACTGTGATGCTTATGAAATTCTGAGGCTTTGTGTGTGCCCTAGAAGGACTTTTGCTAGGGCTACAGAGAGTCAAGGGCAAATTCAAGGACATAGTGATGAATCAAGATACCCATGAGCAAGGCCCTGATCAGAAATTTTCGTTAGCTGCGTCACCTTTGCTGACCTTGTTTACCTTATACTCAGGACTCCAGTAGAGGAGATTTCTTTTCAGCATTGGATCCCAGAATTCAGGACCTTTTCCCCCACTTACTGACTTATTTAGTCTTTCATGCTTTCACTCAACAAGTACCTATTGAGCAACAACTCTAAGCCTGTCTTTCTCATTACATTGTGCCCTCTTGTTCACATCCATTTCTTGTCAGTTCTTCACGGATCCCATTCCATTCAGCACTGTTGGCCCTGTTCCCTTTCTGTCATCTTCAGTCTTTCATCGAAAACTTAATTAGCAGAACGTTCCCCTCAACACCAACCCCTCAAATTACTTTTTCTTTGCTTCATCTCTAGTAATATACTGTTTCATCAAAAAGAAGAAAAAGAAAGAAAGAAGAAAAAGAGAAAGGGAGCGGTGGGGAGGAGGCAGGGGAGAAGAGAGGGAGGGAAAGAGAAAGAAAGAGAAAGAATACCCTTTTTAGCATTTCATTTTCCACCTTCTGGCATCAACATCAGCCCTTGATCCACTCCGGAAGTCCTGTATCCTTCTTTGTCCAAAAATTATTTTCTCTCTTTCCCAGTCTTTCATGTTGCTTGTTTAAAGATAGTCACCGTTTTTCTCTGGAAAATTCTGCAATGTCTTTCTTTAGAAATGTTAAGTTAAACTGTTTTAAGGAATTTAATGCAATCATGTTTATCTCTCCTCCTTTCTGGGATCACTAGAAGTTTCCAGAAACCTTTTGGAGGATTGGATTGTTTTGCCACAGAAAAAAACTTATACCCAAATCTGGGGAAAAGCCAGATTAAATTAAGCAGCAAATGAGTAAAGTTAAGGATTATTGAGAAAGGTATTAAATTGATATAATAATTAGTATTAAAATGTCATTTATTGCACACAGTGTATTAGGAGTTTTCCATAGGTTATTTCATTAGTTTTAATGACAATGATGTGAAGAAAATATAATTATTTCTACTTTACAGCAGAGGAAACTGGCTCTGAAAGACTTTAACAATAACATGGAATACGTAGGTTTCAGTTTTTGGAATTGTATGTACATTTAATATATAGATCATTTCTTCAGGAAAAAGTATATAGTGAGCATTCACCATCCATGAAGCATCCCCAGGTGTTACCAAGGGCCCAAAGATGAATGGGATTGCCTTCTCAAGACTTGGTGATGCCCCACTGCTAGAGATAGATAACTCCTGCATCAGAGTTTTTCGTAGGGAATTCGAGCACTGAGGGGGAAGTTCTACTGTATAACTTATAAGGAATATTCCAGCCCTGGAAGGATATGACTCTGACACGTGGCCCCTGCATGCAGGGTTGTAAGACAGAATAACTGTAATACGAGGCAGCATGTGCTTAAGCGTTATGTGAATACCAAATGGAGGCCGCTTCAATTCCAACTTCAATGACTGAGAAAACATTGCTCAAGGTCAGCATTTGAGCTGGGCCTTGAATGAAGGGTATAATTTCAGTTAGGAGACTTAGAGTATTTTCGGCGGACAGAATGGATATGAGCAAAGCATAGAGGTGAAAAAGCCCAATGCCTACTCATCTGGAGTGTGATAAATAAGTTGAATTTCAGAAACCTTAGGTTTTGGATAAACAAATTTCCAGAAAATAGCCTTTGGGAACCTTAACTTGGAGAACCTTGGATACAAAACTACAGTGTACATTCTGTTGGCATATAAGTGAGCAGCCATGTACTCTGGTTCCACTGGAGCTTTAATATTTTCGATGTTACTTCCACAAGTGAATTATTGCCTAGGAGTTAGGAATCTTGACTGACTGCCTTTTTTATACACGTTCATTCTGTGGAGTGACGGGTGGGGTAGAATGTGTCTGGAAATGGAGGAACTAACTAAACCAGCACCATCAGGGTGATTAAGCATTATCCTTAAGTGCTCCTGGCATAACCTTAACAGTCGGGCTTCAGTTCTCTTTTGATCCCTGAAGTTATTCTGTGCTTCCAGGCATAATTTTTTCCTGCTTCCTTCAAGGTCTGTCCTCCCAGGCTTCAGTGATATTACAGGGCCCGTTACCATGTCATAGTACTTTGCACTAAATCCAAATTGCCAACTTTGACAGTCTTTTTCCTTGATAAGGTTTTTCTTTTCTTTAAAAAAATTATCATAATATATACATAACAAAAAAATCACCTTAACCATTTTAAAGTGTACAGCTCAGTTTTATTAAATATATTCACATTGCTGTACAGCTAATCTCCAGAACTTTTTCATCTTGCATAACTGAATCTCTATACCCATTAAACAGCAGCTCCCCATTTTCCCTTCCCCTCAGCCCCTGGAATCCACTTTTCTACTTCCTGTCTCTATGAGTTTGGCTACTCTAGGTACCTCGTATAGGTGGAATCACACAATATTTGTCCTTTCATATCTGGCTAATTTCACTTAGGGTAATGTCCTGAAGGTTCATCCATGTTATAGCATGTATCAGAGTTTCCTTCCTTTTGAAGGCTGAATAATATTCCATTGTATGTATATATCACGTTTTGTCTATCCATTCATCCATCAGTGGGCACATAGGTTGCTCCCACCTTTCGCTATTGTGAATAATGCTACTATAACATGGGTGTTCATTATCCATTCGAGTCCCTGCTGTCAGTTCTTTGAGATACACACCCAGAAATGAGATTGCTGGATCATATGGTAGTTCTGTTTTTAATCTTTTGAGGAATTGCCATAATGTGTTTCATAGCAGTTGTGCCATTTTATTCCTACCAGTAGTGCAGAAGACGAATTTCTCCACATTCTCACCAATCCTTGTTTTCTTTTCTTTTTTTGATAGTAGCCACCCTGATGTGTGTGAAGTATATCTCATTGTAGTTTTGACTTGCATTTCCCTAATGTGTCATGATGTTGAGCATTTTTCATGTGCTTGTTGGCTATTTGTATGTCTTCTTTGGCAAAATATCTGGTCAAGTCCTTGGCCCATTTTTCATTTGAGTTATTTGTTTTTTTATTGTTGAGTGGTAGGAGTTCTTTATGTATTTTGGACATTAACCCCTTATCAGATATATGATTTGCAAATATTTTCTCCCATTCTGTGATTTGCTTTTTCACTCTGTTGATTATGTCCTTTGCACAGAAGTTTTAAATTTTGATATAGTCCAGTTTATCTATCTTTATTTTTGTTACTAAAAGAGGCTTTGACCCATTGCAAAACTTGAATTTAGTATCTAGTGTGATGTTCTTCTTGGCACGTGTGTGGTACCTCCAGGCCTCTTCCTTGCATTCCTTTACACAACCATCATGGGAAATAAAGTGTTCATCAGAGCACAAAATAATAGCAAAAAAGAGACTGCAGAGGCATAAAACAAACAATGAGCATCGTTCAAACCAAGGGAAACAGAATGGTGCATTAGCACTTGTAGGCTGTGAATGCATTAATGACCCCTCCCTCAGCGGCACTAGCCATGAGAAAAGGACGTTAACCCTGTGGTTCAGTACTGTACTTCATTTATACTACATATTAAAATAGTATATAATTAATTAATGCTATACAGGGTAAAAACTGTGCTGTAGAAATATTTTGTGGTAATAGTATTTTTTTATAAAGGGAGCTGCCCTACACATACAGGGATCATATGTCCAGGTTTACCTGGAGCAGTCCTGGTTTATGCCTTTTGTCCCGGTGTAATCTTCACATCCTCATCTATACAACATTAAAAATCCAAAGTGGATGGGAAGAGAATAAAGGCGTAGCCAGTTAATAAGTTATGTTAAACCTCAGTTTATCTCAGTCTTAATGCTTCATCATCACGAGTCTAACTCCCATAGGTAAAATGGGATGCTTGCTCTGAGAGACTTCAGATTTCAGAGCTCAGTTCTATTCCTCAGGCTGAGAACATTGAACTATCCTACATAAATTACCCACATCCTATCCCGGTCATTCCTGCTGAAATATCTCTTTGCTCTGCTCTGTTTGTCTTCTTTGTCTTTTATTGTATTGTACAAAAGATGCCTACTTAAGAAAGGAAGATGATGGGGAGTGGGGAGGTGGAAGAGGTTGGGGTGCAGAGACAAAATGAAATCTGAGTTAGTGGAATTAAGCTTTCTAAGTGGAATTGCCCCAATTGATGCTGCAAGGTGAGGTTTTCGTTGCTGCTGCTGCTCTTGTTGGTGAGTTAGAATTCTAAAATCTTTCCTTTGCATCCTGTATAGCAGTAATGGCATATAGTACCGCAGTGAACCATGTGATACAGGTCTAGTGCGCAGAAGTGGTTCATGCATCTTCATAAGCATCTGATTGATTGCCAGGAAAAGGCTTGGATAGTGGGGGAAAATACACTTCAAGATCCAAAACTAAAGCACCGTATAATAAGGTTCCCCTATCGAAACTTCATTATTCCACTTTTTCCTGCATTTTATTTGTTAGAATATTGCTTTTAAGTTTTGGCTTTCTAATTATTCCCATGTGGATATACATTTGAAAAGCTGAGCAGTTCCTTGTCATGTTGCAGATATTATTAAACTTACTGTCATAATTTCCTTAATGGGAACCAGGGTTATTTGAATTGTGCTCCTGCAGTGGTTTCCCTCTGTGACAAACTTTATTTCCAAACTCCTTTGTATTAGTAACACAGTTAATAACTTCAGCCATTCCATGCCTATTATTCACAGGAATGGAATGTTGTCCTTTTGCCCTTTTTATTGCTTTATAAATTTTATTGCTTTATAAATACATAAATGGTGAGAACCTGTCCTAGAATTTGAGAGAGGACTAGGGGCTAATGACCCCCATGAATGCAGTCTGACATGTATCTGTAATGTCTGTAGTGCCGTTGTGGGGACTGCAGTGGGTTTTCAAAATAGGTTGGAGAGATTCCTCACCTATGAGTTTCAGGTTAATAAATAAGAGTGTCTTTAAAAATAAAGATTGCATTGCTAGGGCATAAGACAGGATATCTGTTTGTAAGTGTAGTCCAATATGTTCAAAATGCATCTTTGGAGCAGATTTTACCAGACTTTAATGGAAACTGTTAAAGGAATACACTCCAGTCAGTATGATCACCTGAAACCGTGGGTGTAATTTCAGTGGTTTTCTGGAGAACCTTGTGGCATCAGGTGTTTTTTTCAACAGCCATGTGAAAAATACCCTACTCAGGCCATGAAACTGGGTTGGGCCGACAGAGCTATAATTTAGCATTTTCTTCTTTTGATCTTTTACACAGTTTCTTCATTTATAGCAGGCCGTAAACTTTACAGAGTATTGCCTTTTATATTCCATACTGAGAGAAGTGCATTTTTTAAACTAGAGAAAAAATTCCTTTGAGGGAATTTTCATAACTATAAAAACATAGATTTAAATGTATGTTCTGAATGTATTTGATATGAGGTGAATAGCCATCATCATCAGTTTGCACTTTAGTTTGATAGTGGTATTCATTTGGACTTTGTTTCCTACATGCACTATTGTTATACATTATTAAAGTATAAATGACAACTAAAGTATCACTTCTATCTTTAGATATAGTGAAAACTTAAGTCCAGTAATATTTTAATATCCTCCTAAATGTAATTAATAAGTGCCATAAAATATCTTTACACTTGACAATGAATACTAAGCTTTATTAAAATCAATGATTCTCAACCTGTTTCTTCCCCAGTACATCTGACAGATAGGACCTGCTTCTATTGCCCATTATCCTAATTGAGAAGTATAATCAACCTTTTATCACCCATTGTACACATTGAACAGGCCTGCCTGGTGATTCTGTATGCCCCTCCACACACAGACCCTGTCCCTCTACCATCTCATATATATACCTTTAGAATTACTGATTTAAATGCTGTCAAAATAGTCAAGGGAAGAGAGTGGGAACAGCGGAACTCATTGCAAGTAGAAATTTGATGCTCCTTTAACTCTGCTATGCTATGATGACACCAAGACTTGATCGATGGAAAATATAACAAACTGAATGCCTTAGACTCAGTGGCACAAAGAAGATGAGCTTCACAACTGTTCCCTGCCATCGATGTTAGCTTAAATGAGCCAAGAGTCCATGATTTCAGGCCACTTCAGGCCAAGGAGATAGGTGATCTGTGGAATACCTTTTATAAATAGACTGTCACTAAATTTGAGGATGGGTCACCTACTTTCTGGTTTTACAAAACTACTTTGTTAAGAGATCAAGTCATATTTAATATTTTAAAGTTTTAAAAAACACCTAAAATTGATAGTAAAATTTAATGGAAAAAACATCTGCTAGAATATAATCTCTTCTTTTTTTTTTACAGCTTTATTGAGGTATAATTTATATAATCACAAAATTCATCCATTTTAAGGTTTTAAATGATTTAAATCACTTCAGTGATTTTTCAGCAGATTTATGGAGTTGTGCAACCATCACCACAATCTAGTTTTTGAATATTTCCATCACTGAAAAAATTCTCCCGTGCCTAATTCAGTTCTATGCAATTCCCATACCTGGCCCCAGGAAACCACTACTCTGCTTTCTGTCTCTACAGATTTGCCTATTCTGGACATTTCAATAAATGGAATCATACGATATGTAGTCTTTCACATCTGTCTTCCTCCAGTTAGTGTGATGTTTTTGGCATTCCTTTATGTTGTAGCATGGATCAGTACTTTGTTCCCTTTCATTGCTGAATAGTGTTCCATTGTATGGATAGGCCACATTCTGTGTATTCATTTTATAGTGTGACTTTTTACAGTCCTCATGGCTTTTCTTCATCTACCTGCCTCCTAACCTCCTTGCCTGGTCTTCCCATGGAACCAGGGTCAGATTGGGCTGTCCTGGATTTGATCCTCGAGGCTGTAGACTGGGCAGTTTGCATTCCGTCCCTCATCTCACCTCTGACTCCAAACTCCAGTCCCTGGGTTGGGGAGTGAACCTTCTTATAACATGAAGAATTGTGACTATTATATCCAGCTTATTGGGTTGAGGACTTTTATCTCAGGAACCATTGCAGATTTTGAAGTCCTGTGAGGAACAGAAATGGGAGAGAGTTGAAGATTTCTGTGATAATTATGAGCTTGGCCAAGAGTTGTATGTCATAATTTGTAAACATCACATAAATAGAAACGTATCACAAGCTCACTGTAGAAAATACAGAAAGCATGTAGAAAAAGTAAGAAGTCACACATAATTCAATGTCTCAGAGTTAACCTCTGTCCAACAGGTTGATGTATCTCCTTTTAGACTTTATTTATATGCAAACATATACAGGTTTGTTTTTTTTTAAGTTGGCTTTCTATGATAACCATTTCCCGATGTCATTACTTTTAAAAACATGAAGGTTATTGTAACAAGAAAGGTGTGAGGAGAAACATGGTAGGGAGAGAGTTCAGAAAGACAGTTGATGTCACTTATGGCTTTGAAGGTCATTGTAAGGAATTAGGAATTTATTCCAAGTATAAGGCAAAGCATTAGACTCTTGAGCAGGGAAGTATTTGATATGCTTTATATTTGGAAACAACACTTTGGCCAATATGGAGAACATACTCAGGGATCGAGAGAGGGAAGAGGAAGATTGGTTAATAGGCTCTTGCAGTATTCTAAACTAGAGATGATGACAGCTTCGACTAGGGCAGTGATTCAAAATGGTAACAAGAGGCTAGATTTACAAAGTATTCTGAAAGAGAGGTGAGTGGAAGTTGTTAATGGACTGGATGTGCTAGGAGAAGAAAAGGTGAGAATCAAGGGTGACGCCTAGGTTTTTTATCTTGAGTAACTAAGTGAATGAACAGTAAAGCCATTTCCCGAGATGGAGAAGCCCCTCAGAAAAGTGAGGTTGATGAAGGAAGATTTGGGAAATTAAGAGCTGGGTTTTACATATCAAATTTAAAATGCCTTAGATTAGGATGGTGCCAGAGGAAGCCATGGGATCTTGGAAGAGTTTTTCTTTTATTTTTAGGATGAGAGAAATTACACATCTGCGTGGTGACAGCTTTGCTCGCTTTAGAGAAGGGGAAAATGTCGCTATGAGAGAGAGGGGGAATCATTGCAAAAGTAAAGTCCTTTTGTAGGAGAGTTGAAACAGGATCCAAAATGGAAGTGGAGGGGTTTGTTTTAGACAGGATCAGGTGCAGGAGGAAATATGGACAGATATGGGTGTTTTAGTAGGTTGGGGGCAAGAAGAGAAGTTCTCTCTTAGCTCTCAGTAAAGTTTTCTCAAATAAGCAAAGTCATCTCCTGAGAGGGGAGGAAGGTGATAGAACTTTGAGGAGAGAAGAAAGGACATTAAATGGTTTGACTTGGAGACAGAAAAATAATTCACAAGTGTGCAGTCAGAATTGAGGCATTCATGAGAACCAAATCTCATCTGTGCCCATAAAATTAAAGTGAGCCTAGCCAGAACAGTCATGAGTTTTTTGTGATGGTTCCTTTATCTTTAGTGTACGGTGCTTTCTGTTCCCCTCCCTGGTTCTGATTATTGATTCTAATGCCAGAATTACACTTATCTTTATGTTTTAATATCTCCTAGGGCTAGTTTTACTTCATTTTGGGAGACTCTTTGTTTCTTTAAATATTTTGGGATTTTGTCTTTTATCATTTAATTTTGATTATATGTCTATGACTTTTATTTTAGGGGAGTCTGATTTCAGTCCAGGCTAAATTTGCCAGGGTATATAAAACAAAAGAAGATTTTCTGATTTCTTTTAATTACAAATTACCATTTTTAATAATTTAACAAATATTGAAGGGCCCACAGGGCCTTGAATTGGACCTTAAAGATGAAATGGGGAGAGAAACAGGGACCGTGGTCCCTGCCTCCAGGGACCTGACAGCCTAGGGCAGAGGTCAGCAATCTATGACCCTTTAGCACAAGCCAGCCCACCTGCTGTTTTTGTGCTGTCTGCAAGCTGCCAGTTGTTTTCAATTAAACATTTTGACATAATTATGGGTTCACGTGAGATTGTAAGAAATAATACAGAAATCCTGTACTCCCTTTACCCAGTTACCCCCAAGGGTAACTTCATGCAACAAAGCTATAGAACAACCAGGATATTGACGTTCATATTGTCAAGATACAGAACAGCTTCTATCAACACAGGATCCTTCGTGTTGCCCTTTTATTGGCAAAACCACTTCCTTCCTGCTTCCATTCCTCCTTAACCCCTAGCAACCATTAACTTTTTTTCACTTCTGTAGTTTTGTTATTTCATGAGTGTGACATATGTGGGATTATACAGTATGTAACGTTAATTATACAGTATGTAACATGATGGGATTAGCTTTCTTTGCTCAGCATAATTCTCCGGTGATGCATCCAGGTTGTTGTGTGTTTCAGTGGTTCATTCCTTCTTATTTTGGAGTAGTATTCTGTAGTACCGATGTACCACAGTTTGTTTAGTCATTCACCCATTGAAGAACTTTGAGGTTATTTCCAGTTTGGGGCTATTATGAATTAAGCCTCTAAACATTCTTGTGAACATCAGTTTTTATTTCTTTGGGATAAATGTCCAGAAGTACACTTGCTGGGTCATATAGTAGTTGCATGTTTAGTTTTATAAGAAACTACCAAACTGTTTTTTGACTGACTGGAGTAGAAATCCAGGTTCCCCATTTAGCCTCCATTGACGCCCAAAGGGGTCTCCTCGTTATTACAGAGGAGGGGAAGGAATTACAGTTCCCCACTGGGCCTCCCCTGGTATTTCCGTGGCTAGGAAGGGCTGGAAGTCCTTATTGCTCCCCTACATGACCTCCACTAACATCACAGTGGGGAGGGGAATGGCCTTGTTAACTCTGGGCGGAGGTGAATGACTTTCCACTGGGCCTCATCTGATACTACCCCAGTGAAGGGGGCCCTCATTACTGCTGGACGGGGGTGCAAGTCGAGGCTTCTCACGTGGTCTCCACTGACACTGTCGGGCAGTGGGAATTGCTTGTCACTGCCAGGTTTGGGTGAAAGTACCAGCTTTCCTACTCAGTGTTCTCTCATGCCATGGGGGTTCAGGGTCAGGGATGGATGGGGGTTGGAGTACCTCATCAAAGCCTGGTGAGGGTGGAAGTGTAGGCTCCCCACTCGGCCTTTGCTGGAGCAGGTAGGAGCCGAACCACCCTTTTTTTCTGTGGTTTCTGCCTGAAGTGGAACAGTTACTGTCTAAAAGTTTTCCGTCTTTTGGGCCTGCCCCATTCCTTGTCTGTCCTTTGGCTAGAGAGTAGGCTTTTGTTATCATGTTGGGTTGTTTCGGGGGTGGGTTGGGCTATGTCCATTGGCATTTCTGGTTTGTTCCAATTTGTTCCAGCAAAAAGAAAATCCAGGGAACTACCCACTGTGTCATTCCTTGGGTCCCAAGATCCTTAACCTGTGTGTATTCTATCCACTGTTCAGTCTTCTTATGTTTCTTTTATATACAATTCCCAGGGTTTTTGTTGTACTTGGCAGGAAGAATAGGGGAAAGTACACCTACCTACTCCATCTCCAGGAAAAGGAAGATTTTCTGATTTTTTTTTTTAAAGCTTCTAGTTTTCTAACACCTCTGTGCTGTGATAAACTTGAATTGCCCCACTTTGGAAGATGTTTAAAGTAAGATCAGTCAACCGGTTACCAACTTAAGTGTGATAAAATTTCAGCATAACTCACATAATTTTGGTAATATAATCTTGTCTATTTTGGCATGAGTTGTTCAAGAGCATTCTGTTAAAATAAATATCTAGATAGTTTTATTCCCAGAAGGGCTTTGTAGAATGATAAAAATGTCTTATCATTGTTTTCATTTTTAAATAAATAATTATCAGTGATTTATTTCCTCTGTAGCTACTGAAGTTGGAAAGTAGCTTTGTAAAATCTACATAATTAAGTGGTAGATAAGAGCTATATCATATTCATTCAGGGTTAAAAAAATATATACAAACACACATACACACAAACACATACACACATAAATTTAAGTAGAAGAAAATTCCAGGTCCAATATTCTATTACATTATTTTTACAGTGAAAATAAACATTTCAAAACTCTTAACTTAATGTTAATATTTGGCTAGCAGTTGAAGATCTAATTTTATTGTTTTCTTTTTAGGTCAGGAGCCTACCCTAGTCCAGAACCAGATTTCTAACATAACTAGTTCTCATTCTTATTTTTTAATTAGCCAACTCTTCTATATCAAATTTACTTTACAAGATGAACCAGTGAACCTAGAGAAAGATTCTAAAGAGGCATCAGTGCCTTTCCAAAGGAAATCCTATCAAACCATAAAGCTTTACAATTGGAGGTTCTTGCTTAAAAGCTTATAACAATACCAAAAATAAATAAATAAATAAAAGCTGCATCGAGTAGAGGCCCTTCTTTCCTGGCCTTGAGGGGCCTTGCCTATGGGGCAGTTACCTGACAGCACAGTGAAGCTTTGCCTAGGTTGGCCTAGGGCCAGCAGTTTGACATTTTGGGGGGCTGCCCACCTACTGGACTGGAGTTATTGAGAAGGTGGGAGGGAGGCCTGCAGGCCGCTGTTCCCTTTCCCCTTAGTCTCCATGTCCCTCTCTGTGATCGGCCTGTTTTACAGGCACCCAAAAGGCACCTTCCCAGATGCCCTAAGACAAGTTCCCTGGAGCTTGCCCTGGGGGCCATTCTTGGGAAGGGGCTTCTTTAACCCACACCAGGACTTCTGTTTGCTGGGGGTAGAGGAGAGGAAAGGGGAGAAAATATGACCTCCCTTCATCAAGCCAGCTTGGTTACAGGCCTGCGGAACCTTCCCTTCACCTTTGTTGAAGGGTGTAAAATGTGTGAATCTATTATGAAGTTAGACAGGTAAACACAACTCTGATAGGCATTGTGAATAAACTTGCCAATCTGCACTGAAGCTTAGCTTGGGCAATACTGTACTAGTATCACTATAGGAAGCCTCTGCTTTGTTGCACATTTGTCAGATCTGTGTCCTAAATTTCTTTCCATATTTCCAAATTTATCATCAAGCCATGTACTATGTACTGTGTTTAAAAAGAAAAACTGAAAAAAAAAAAAGAAAAACTGAACATTTAATATTGCTGATAGATGGGAACTGGGATTGAGTAATTTTAAGCATATTCTATCTTCTTCCAGAAGTCTTGGGGATAGTAGCTTTGACTCTGAGATTAATAGAGAGATGTGTCCCTTTTCTTTTGTTTAGATTCTTTGACTAAAACTTTCACTTCACTGAATTTGAGTTTGGGTAACATTTTTCTTTCTTTGTGGCTGGTACTTTTGTCAAAGTACTTCTAACTTACGTCAAAACATGGGATGGCATGGTCTAAAACATCAGAATACTTAACTTGGGGACATCATGGGGAGTCTGTGGATATTATTCAGAGTATATAAGAATTAGAGGGGGGGAAATTATCTTTATTTTTCTAAAAGCTAAATTTTAAAATTCAGTTTCTAATGGTGACAAAGACACAGGCACTACTAATATCACTCAGACATTTTCATATCATTATAGTTGTTGGAGCTATCTCAAAATATTATGTTCATCACTACTTCTACAACAAATTTGTTCTTTTTAACGTATTGATATCTATTTCAAAATCATTGGTATCCTCTGTAATTCTGTGTATTTTATATACACAGTTGACCCTTGAACAACATGGGTTTGAACTGCATGGATCCACTTATATGTGGATTCTTTTCAATAGTAAATGCTGTAGTACTACAAGATCCGTGGTTGGTTGAATGCGAGGATGCCAAACCATAGATACTTAGGAACCTTGGATGCTGAGGGCCAACTATAAAGTTATAAGCTGATTTTCGACTTCTCAGAGGGTCAGCACCCCTAATCCCTGAGTTGTTCAAGGATCAACTGTACATTTAGAAACATTAGTTAGAGGAATCTTATGCTTTTCCTCTTATGTGTTCTCTCTGCCTGTAACGTGTTTCTTTTTCTCCTTCTGTAGCATCAGCCACTACGTGATTGTCATGTCCTTGACCATCTTTCTGGTGTTTCTCAATGGCCTGGCACAGATGCTCACAACAAAGAAACTCAAACTCTGTGGCAGACCCAAAAGCCACCTCACATGATGTTGCCAAAGCCATCACTCAGCATCCAGATCCTGGTTCTCATTCTCCTTGTCAACTAAAATCTTTTCAAGGATTCATAAATGAGATGGATATTAATGTATAACATACTCTGCTCATCTAAAGGAAATTATATGTGGAATTCTGAATTTATGGGTTATCTGGAATAAAGGAGCTTCCATTTTCTTTAGGTTTTGCATGAAGTCATGGTTACATCTGTGGAAAAGCAGAGTAAAGCATTCTGCATTTTCATTTTTTCCTTTAGTTGGCAACTTCTCTCACCGATGTTTCAGAGCACCTGTAACAATCTCTGGTCCCCAGCTGTACAGCTTCCTGTATTATATGCAGAGGAGAATGTGCTCCTGAGGGGGCAGTACTGATCACATCCAAAATCAATGCACTGGCTGAACATGAAGTAAATCACCAGGTGGCACCATAAATATTTATCAACTCTCAGCACTTGTTTTGCAAGTAGTTCTAACTACTAAACAACACTAGAAAGACAGTCAGGATGTGTAGGAAAATGTTTGCAGGTGTTTTTCATTTTTCTTCTGTATTCAGCAATACTATTTTATGCTTTTTAGTGCTTTTTTAGTTTTCATAATCAGCTAGATGCAGGTTTTACCTTCACTTTTTTTTTTTTTCCATTTCTGGATTCTCATGGAATTTCTGGAGATAGAAAAGCAGAAAAAGCTTGTTATTTGTGTCTTGTCCATGGGGAAAAAGATTTAAATGATTAGTTTTTGGGGGGTTTTAAAATTTTTATTTTATTTATTTATTTTTGGCTGCATTGGGTCTTCATTGCTGTGCGCAGGCTTTCTCTTGTTGCAGAGCACGGGCTCTAGAGCGCAGGCTCAGTAGTTGTGGCACACAGGCTCAGTAGTTGTGGCTCACAGGCTCTAGAGCGCAGGCTCAGTAGTTGTGGTGCATGGGCTTAGTTGCTCCGCAGCATGTGGGATCTTCCCAGACCAGGGCTCAAACCCATGTCCTCTGCATTGGCAGGCGGATTCTTAACCACTGCACCACCAGGGAAGCCCCTAAATGATTAGTTTTTAATTGTAGATTCAATAACTGTTACTTCCAAAGCTTTTATCATGTATTATTCCAACAGAATTCTTTAAATCAATGGTTAAACTTTCTGAAAATATCATAAGTCAGTGTTAAAATTGCTTTTCTTTCTGGTTGTGAGATTCTAGCTCAAAGGCCCAAAGTTCTCTCGTTAAAGTTTAATTTCTATTCATAAACTAATTTTAATGGACAAAATATTTTGAGAGTAATTTTTATTTGGATTCTTCATAAAGTGACCTTTAGATGTCACTGTGGAGTTGGGCTTTTGCCCATGGTGAGCCGGGAGAGTTTGGCTGATGCTAAGCTTTCTTGGTCTGAGTCCCATTTTTAAAAAGTAATTGATTTTGAATTAAGTTATAGCATCACTAATTCATTATTAATGATGAGGAAGCCCTCTACAAATTAGCAGATTTTTCAAATTGGCAGGTGAGTGAACAGATACAATTTAGGAGATTTGAAAATCAGTTTGGCAAAATGTACTTTCTTAATTCCTATTTATGATGAAGTATAGTTATAATTGACTTTTGATAGTACTTCATGGTATACCGGCGAAAGCATTATAGTACAAAAAACAAGAGACGTATTGATGTCAATGTAAGACCTCATGCAGTCTGTAATATGAAATCTAGGTGGACAGCTAAGAAGCTGCTGAAACGGTATTGGCAGGTGGAGAACCCATGAACTTTCACATTGCCTCAAAGGATTTTTGATCAGTCTTTTCACAAGTCATAGAAAACTGACTTTATAAACACTTATTATTTTTCCTTTTATATCTAGTTTTGCCTTTCTTCTTTCTCCAGATTTTCACACAGAGGAATTAATATTTTATTACAACATGGTAAAAGGTGCTCTGTGCTTTATCTTTATTTTGCTTTTCGAAGCACATCTTTTTAATATTGTTTCAAGTCAGTGTGAATTTACAAAACATGAATTGCCCCTACAGCCACAGGCCAGCCTTGCTCTACTGTGACAGGACCCCTCAGACTCACCTGGGAACAGTGCACTGGATGGGCCTTTTCTATTGCACAGCTTATCAGAATATCTTGAAGTGTTTTGAAATGCATATTTTTATATTGAAAAACAGAAAATATAAATAAGATTTAAGTAAAATATATTTCTGTTTAAGGCATTTACTTTTTCATTGTAACTATAAATACCAGGTTTTCAAGTCAAGACTTAAGACATTTGCTGATTAACATTTGTTTAAATTAAGAATTGCTGTAAGAATTAAAGTGGGCATATCAGGTTGAGAAAATATTGAACAACAAAACAACCATGCTATGTCACATGGACCGTGAATAAATCTTGGAGGAAACCCTAAGGATTTAGGAAACTATCTGCAGCCTGTCTGTAATCTATGAATGCTTTAATTCTCTCTACTATTTTTTTTAATGTGCTGTATTTAGAACACAAAATGTGTTTTTATTTTTTCGGGAAATGATGTTATAAGCAGTAGTATATTCTCACAATAATCCCCTCAAACGATTTAACAATGATAGAGCTGAACTACTTACCTAGAAAACTACTTACTCATCACTTATGATACTGTTTCTCATGAAAAACTCATTCCGAATTTTAGTCAACTCAGATATTAGGAGCATATATGTCCCCCACCTCCAGCCCCACCCTTACACACTTGTAGTGGACTGGGGACTCCTTTGGCCTTCACCTTTTGATATATAACTGTGCCATCAAATATGTAATTTCTGATGGAGCAGGCCCAGAGGGCATGGGGTCGGGGCATTGCATGGGGATTGTCTCTAGATTGTCTCTAGATGCCCTCTGGTCGCGGAGGGGAGCCAGGAGAGCCCCCCTCCCCACCGCAGAGAATGAGCTAAACCAACACAAATCATTTAGGGAGGATCCCCTTCAAGCAGTTCTGAGGACTACTTTAAGAGATCTGAGATAACTTGGTAATGTCTCACCTTTTCAGAGTTGTTCTTTTTATACTGACATTCTATCTGTAAAATGCTTGAGAGTGGGATTGTTAGGGTATGTGCTTTCAGCACTGTAGTAATATCTTGTAGCATTTTCCCATTTCTGCATCAGTGTGGTTTATAAAAGAGTTGGGTGGGATTTCTGCTCTTAATACTCATTCTACAAAAAGAACATTTTAGGGCTTCCCTGGTGGCGCAGTGGTTGGGAGTCCACCTGCTGATGCAGGGGACACGGGTTCATGCCCCGGTCCGGGAAGATCCCACATGCCGCCGAGCAGCTGCGCCCGTGAGCCATGGCCACTGAGCCTGTGCGTCCAGAGCCTGTGCTCTGCAACGGGAGAGGCCACAACAGTGAGAGGCCCGTGTACCGCAAAAATAAAAAAAAAAGGCTTTACAAATACTAACCTATTTGATACTCATAACAACCCTATGAAGGGGGTATTATTATTATTATACTATTTTACAGATGGGAAAACTGAAACACAGGATGATTATAAATAACTAACGCAAGATCCCACAACTAGTATGATACCTGTTTTTTTTTTTAACATTTTAAAAGGATAGTTTTCCCCAAAAACATTCTATCCTGAAATCTGCAAAAGAGCATTTGTAGATTTTTGCTTCTGAAAACAGTCACTGTACCTAAGCAAGTGATGTAAAAACTAGACTTTTTTGGTTGTGCATGTCTAATCAAGTATAAACACCATAAATAGGTATACATGCTTTTGACGTTGCCTACATCTGTGCAAATGGTGGTGTAGGGCACACTTGCACCAGATTCTTAATGTTCACCTTTGAGGCGTATGTCAGCTGTCTTCCAAATTGTATATGAAGCAAAAGGAGGAAGAGTTTCCTCCCTCTTCTTTTTATCAGCATTAAAGGAAGGAAGGCAATATTGGCTATTTTCAAGCACTTGAAGTTTTGTCAAGACCTGGAAGTCCAGAGGACACTTAGTGTAATGGGTTGAATTGTGGATCTTCCAAAAGATATGGCCACATCCTAACCCCAGGAACCTGTGAATGGGACCTTAAAAAGGGTCTTTGCGGATATAATTAAGTCAAGGATTTTGAGAAGAGATCATTCTGGATTATCGAGGTGCACCATAAATCCAATGGCAAGAGTCCTTATAAGAGACAGGAAAGGAGAAAGAAGGAGAAGAAGACCTTGTAAAGATGGAGGCAGAGACTGAAGTGATGCTGCCACAAGCCAAGGAATGTCTGGGGTCACTGCAAGCTGGAAGAGGCAAGGAAGGAGCGAAAACATTGATTTGGGCCTTCTGGCCTCCAGAACTATGAGAGAATAAATTTCCATTGTTTTAAATCACCCAGTTTATGCTAATTTGTTATGGCAGCCCTAGAAAGCTAACACATTTGGAGAGGTGAATTTTATAGACTCATCAGCCCCCTTTTTGTTTTTTAAGAAGATGTTGGGGGTAGGAGTTTGTTAATTTATTTATTGATTTTTGCTGTGTTGGGTCTTCGTTTCTGTGTGAGGGCTTTCTCTACTTGTGGCAAGCGGGGGCCACTCTTCATCACGGTGCGCGGGCCTCTCACTATCGTGGCATCTCTTGTTGTGGAGCACAGGCTCCAGACACGCAGGCTCAGTAGTTGTGGCTCACGGGCCTAGCTGCTCCGCGGCATGTGGGATCCTCCCAGACCAGGGCTCAAACCCGTGTCCCCTGCATTAGCAGGCAGATTCTCAACCACTGCACCACCAGGGAAGCGCCATCAGCCACCTTTTTGATGGAACCACAGCACTTGCATGGCTAAGTCATAGTTGTTTTGTTTTTTAGGGGTTTTTTCATATATCTTTTAATAAATTTATTTAGTTATTTATTTTTGGCTGTGTTGGGTCTTCATTGCTGAGCACAGGCTTTCTCTAGTTGCGGTGAGCAGGGGCTACTCTTCTTGGTGGTGCGCTGGCTCTACTGTGCGGCCTTCAGTAGTTGTGGCACACGTGGTCAGTAGTTGTGGCTCATGCACTTTAGGGCACAGGCTCAGTAGTTGTGGTGCACGGGCTTAGTTGCTCTGTGGCTTGTGGGATTTTCCCCGAGCAGGGCTTGAACCTGTGTCCCCTGCATTGGCAGGCGGACTCCTAACCACTAGGCCACCAGGGAAGTCCCTGTTTCTTTGTTTTCATAACTAGCAAAATTTTTTTTTAAATGCTTGATTAAAAGGCACACATAGTTTAGGGCATAGAGCAGAGAACGTGATAAAGGCTGCTTTCCAGTAGAGAAGCAACTACATCAGAGATCTATGGTGATAGGCACAAACGGTAAGCTATTTGGATCTCTTAAATAGTAATATGAAAAGATCTTAGAGACACAATAGGCCAAGTGACCACCTCAAACATATATATTCTAACATACACAGAGCCCAAGTCCTATGTATAATTTTGGCGGGGGAGATCAGCAGGCTAGCCACAGGTTAGGAAGACTTGACATTGCTGAGTCAATTTCTACATTGGTGCAATATTGCCTTCTGTACCTTTCCTTTTCAGTAACCAACTCATATTCTGGGACAGCCTCAAGGGAGTAGCTCATTAAAATGGACACATAGAGCAAGGAGTTTAAAGTGCTATGTTCTATTACTAACAGGAATCCAGCTATCAGTGAAATCATTCTTAGATGAAATCCAATGACCACTTACCCCCAAACCAAAAGGATACTCTCAAGTTAGTTTAAATATTATGTACAATCAAAAGTGATTGTTAGAGATGATCTCTCAGTGATGGAATCTATTTCATTACTTCCTGATCAATATCAAAACCAGCAAAGAAAATGAACCAGAAAGAAAATGGCATAGGACATGAGAAACTATAGGAAATACTTAGAATACTGGTAGAGTTGCAAACACCTTCGGAGAAAAGCCTCCCAACCATTTCACAAAACACACTTCTCTGCTCCACCCAAAGCTGAGGAGTTTGCTAAACCTATGGGTGATTCAGGAGCTGATTATTTTCTTGTTTTCTGCCCATCTAAATAAAGTGAACTGCTCTGCTCTATCTGAAAGTCATACAGTTTACTGGGTCACAAGTTTGAGTACCACAAAATGTGAATATTAAAATATCAGCACAAACCTGAAGGTGGAGTTAATTACCCTTTAATGTCAAGATTGCGGATGACTTGGCTTTTCTGGAACATTCCTGCCATATTTTTCTGGAACTAGTGAAGAGATCCTGAGACTTTCCTTTTCCCTTCAATAGTTTTGGTATTTATGTGTCTGGATTCTGTTAAAAGCAGAAAGTTGAAAGCTTGTCCTAAGTCTGGTTGTCCTTTAAAGCGTGGCCTCAGGAGCATTCTTGGGAATGGCCTCACCCTCCCTAACTCTGTGGCATCCATGACCTAATCCAGAATGTGAGAGGGAATTTTCCCACAGGAGCCCTGCACACAAGTCCTCTCAGCCTTGATCCAGATTTGGCATACATCAGGGCCTGCCACCACAGGCCCCGTGACAGGGCACCATCGCAGGAACATTCCCTGAACCTGAGAGGGAAGCCTTCCAGTGGCATTTCCTTTGTTAAGCCATGAGTCCTGTGTAATGTTAACTGACATTCTGGTTTATAAGATCTTACCTCGTGTCAGTCTGATGGCTGCTGTTTTTACTGCTTCTGGGGTGTTGGAAGCCTGAGAGGGATGAATAATCAGGTAAGGGCCTGTGAGCCATACCCTGGGTCTCTGCACTTGAGAACTTGTGTGGCATGAGGTTCACAGGTTCCCTTATTTTGTCTGGTGGACCTGCTCCTCCAGGAGGCTGCTGACATCGGACAAAGCTGGCGGGGCCTGGATCCAGCTTGAGGAGTTTGACCCAGTACAGTGAACGCTTTGATGTGAGCTGCAGACGCACGTGACTCCCGTCAGTGCATAGATGGCCTTTAATAATAGGCCGGTCAGTACCTTCTCCTGCAAAGGACTCTATTCTGCTCTCTCGTCCATTCCTAGTCACCTTCCCCACTCCCCAGGTTTTTTGTTTTTTTGTTTTTGTGTTTGTTTTTTTGGCTGCATTGGGTCTTCGTTGCTGCACTTGGGCTTTCTCTAGTTGCGGCGAGCGGGGGCTACTCTTCATTGCGGTGCGCGGGCTTCTCACTGCGGTGGCTTCTCTTGTTGCGGAGCACGGGCTCTAGGTGCGCAGGCTTCAGTAGCTGTGGTGCATGGGCTTAGTTGCTCCACAACATGTGGGATCTTCCCGGACTAGGGCTCGAACATCTGTCCCCTGCATTGGCAGGCAGATTCTTAACCACTGCGCCACGAGGGAAGTCCCCCAGTTTTTACTGTTGCTTTTCTGACTGGCAATTTGAAGTTACAGCCCTGCTCTTGAATATATCCTGGGGTGCAGTCGTCACCAGTACTAAACACCCCATTCCCTCCCTCATCAAATTTAACTTTGCTGATTGAGCCAGTTCTACTGGCTGCAAACAGAGCAAATGCGTTTTCCTTCAAGATAGAAACGGAATTTCTCTTTCCTGCATTCATCCATCTACCCCATCATCCTCCCATCCCGTTTTCTCTGTCTCTCCCTTTAAAAAGCTTTACCTGGGCTCTTGTGCGCCGACTAGGAGGTTGGATTAGGGGACCTGAAATGGCTGGAGACCCTGTACTGACTTGCAATCACATTCTCCTCAGGCTTTGTAGGTGGACAGAAAAATTAGTGGGAGTAGGAGGAAAAAAAGAAGAAAGTAGCTGAGATCCAAAGGGTTCTCTGGATCAGTTTACTCAAAAGGGGAAGAAAAAATGAAAAGTGGCATAAAGCTGTCAGAAGAATGGAGTAGATTTTCTGCTCCCTGCAGTGCTTCTTGCTGTTCCCTTCCTGTCTCGGTCACAAATTGTGTTCTTGGAGGACAGACATTAATGCCCCTGAAAATGACTCTCAAAGCTGCCGCAGCCTCTGTGTTGACCCATCAGCAGCTTGTCCCTGTCTGTGAGGTGCCGGGACCTCTGTGGTCTGTGTCACTTTCCACGTGGAGAGATGATGGCACTCGTCTACTGATCCAGAGACAAGCATGTGGAACTGCTTTTTGGGAATCAGGACAGCGTTGCCACCAATGAAGACTCTCCCTTTCTTCCTCTGATGGTAACTTACTTGCTTGGGAAGCGAACCCAAAACCTTGGCCTTGTTAGCTCCACGTTTTAAGGAGCTAAGAAAACAGAATCAGGCAGTTGCTATAAAAGGGACCTCTCTTACCTGGGAAATTCCAGCAACGTTAATCTTCATGAAAATGTTGATCAAAGTGGCATTTTGTTCAGAATTGTTATCCTTTATTACACAATGCTTTTCAGTTTGAATAATTAGAATCACAATACGGAAAAGAAAGAGTAGAAACTTGCTTCTAAAAATTTTAAGAAGAAAATTTACGAAGTTTTCCCAAGAAGACTATTTTTGCCTGCTACTACCGAAATAATGTCATTTCCTTCAACTAAAATATCTGTAAAGCTTTTTAATTTCTTCTTCATTTTTTTTTTTTACAGCAGATGGTCTAAATGGCCGAAGCCTGTCCCAACATGGTTTGATGTATTCTTTCAGAGTTGCTGACAACTTAGAAGGATAAACAGCTCAGGAGAATAAAGTCAGTGGAATCCCTCTGCTATATTAATGATGCTTTGAGTCTCTGCTGTCACCACTGGCAAAGAGAGACTCCCCAGGAGAACCAGGTGTATAAGGGCGTGCAGCACCTTAGCACTGTCGGGCATGCTTATCATAGCCATGGTTGTCATTATTGAGAGCGAGGGGAAGGAGCTGGAAGTGAATCTGACAGCCATTCCGTGGGATCGCTCTGTGAATTGTAGAATGTGGTACTGTTACCGAATGCAAGTCCGTGTGCCCAATGCACAGTGAGACCAAACAATACCGAAACATCGGAGTTTGGAGCAGAGAAAGGTTTGTTGCTGGGCTAAGCAAGGAGACGGGCGGCTCATACTTCAAAAGCCCCGAGCTCCTCGAAGGCTTTCAGCAAAGCCCTTTCACAGGAAAGGTGACGGAGAGGAGTGGTTAGTTGTTACAAACTACTTAGTGTCGGATCCTTTGTTCTTGCAGCTGTCCACGTAGGTCAGGTCACAATGTCCCTACAACCCTCCATCAAAACAAATGTTATTCTCTGTTCTGACAAGAGAGGGAAGGGGAGGCATTAAATTCTGTCTCCAAGCCTCCTTGCAGCTTTTCACTAACAAATCCCGTAAGCAAAGCGACTTCATTACCCCTCATTTTACTTGTTCAAGGTCTCAAAGATTGACTTCTGCCCTCCGAGGTCCAGGCCCCGTCTAAGAGGACGGGGTCTCTGCGGGGCCGGTCACCTGCCCGGGAGGGCTCGTCCAGCCCCGGGTCTGGGTCCTCCCGCCAGCGCCCGGTCTCTGCTGAGGAGGCAGCTCTCAGTGCGCGGTGCCCTCCGGGCCAGGCCCCCAGACCCCGCTCAGCCATCATCATTGAGGGAGCCAGGTGCCCGGGATCCGGCCGGCCCTCAGGCTCCTCAGGCCGCCCAAATGGGGCCGGGTCCTGCGGACTGCAACCCAGGGTGTCTGCCGCTGCCGGACTGCTGCGACGCTGACCACTGGCAGAGCAGGACCTCCAACAGCCCCGCCCTCACGGCCCTGCGCTCGCGGCCCGGCGCTGACGGTCACACGCTAACGGCCCCACGCTGACGGCCCCACGCTAACGGCCCCACGCTGACGGCCCCGCGCTGACGGTCCCGCGCTGACGGCCTCACGCTAACGACCCCGCGCTGACGACCTGACGCTAACGGCCCCGCGCTAACGGCCTCACGCTAACGACCCCGCGCTAACGGCCTCACGCTAACGGCCCCGCGCTCCCGGCCCGGCGCTGACAGTCACACGCTGACGGTCACACGCTAACGTCCCCACGCTAACGACCCCGCGCTGACGGCCCCGCGCTGACGACCCCGCGCTGACGGCCCCGCGCTGACGACCCCGCGCTGACGGTCCCGCGCTGACGGCCTCACGCTAACGACCCCGCGCTGACGACCTGACGCTAACGGCCCCGCGCTAACGGCCTTACGCTAACGACCCCGCGCTAACGGCCTCACGCTAACGGCCCCGCGCTCCCGGCCGGGCGCTGACAGTCACACGCTGACGGTCACACGCTAACGTCCCCGCGCTGACAGCCCCGCGCTGACGGTCCCGCGCTGACGGCCCCGCGCTGACGACCCCGCGCTGACGGTCCCGCGCTGACGGCCTCACGCTAACGACCCCGCCCTAACGGCCTCACGCTAACGGCCCCGCGCTCCCGGCCGGGCGCTGACGGTCACACGCTGACGGTCACACGCTAACGTCCCCACGCTGACGGTCCCGCGCTGACGACCCCGCGCTGACGGCCCCGCGCTGACGGCCCCGCGCTAACGGCCCCGCGCTAACGGCCTTACGCTAACGACCCCGCGCTAACGGCCTCACGCTAACGGCCCCGCGCTCCCGGCCGGGCGCTGACAGTCACACGCTGACGGTCACACGCTAACGTCCCCGCGCTGACGACCCCGCGCTGACGGCCCCGCGCTGACGGTCCCATGCTAACGGCTGCGTGCACTCCCCGCCCCTGTTACAGTAGCAGCAACAGCCAGGCTGCCGGAGAGCACAGTTTCAGTGACAGTATTGGAATATAACATGCCATTGGAAAAAAGGTACATTTAAATAGCAATAAGTATTTATCATCTTATTGTTTTTTTAAAGCTTGTGCCTCAGGGGACCATTTCTCAGGGCATACTGATTTGCACACTCGCAGTAGTTATGGTTCCACATGGTTCTGTGAGGACAGCAGTGTCACCTCCCTCCTACTTCTCTGGCAACTTCTGATGTGTCTGTCTAGTCTCCAAAGCATATTCACTGTGGCTCGTACGTCTTCTGACAAGAGTCACAGTAGCAGACCCAGAGCCATGAAGGCCCTTGGGATTCTCTGTATGAGGAAAGCATACTGGGTACACTTTGAAGTAACAACAGACATCAAATTTGTTATAACTGTTAACTCAAGACATTTTTTTTTTTTTTTTTTTTTTTTTTGCGGTATGCGGGCCTCTCACTGTTGTGGGCTCTCCCGTTGTGGAGCACAGGCTCCGGACGCGCAGGCTCAGCGGCCATGGCTCACGGGCCCAGCCGCTCCGCGACATGTGGGATCTTCCCGGACCGGGGCACGAACCTGTGTCCCCTGCATCGGCAGGCGGACTCTCAACCACTGCGCCACCAGGGAAGCCCCAACTCAAGACATTTTTAAAGTAGATTATTCTCCAACTTGAAAGGTCTGGGTTTTTAAGAGGGGCCTGTAGGCTGCTATTTATCTTTGCCTTTGCACCCCTATTGGTATAATTGGTCCTTGGTTAGTTCTTGGGGCCATAGAGTTGGTAGTAATCAGACACAGAATGAAACTTTTCACTTGCTTTTGAAATTCAGAAAGGGCTAAGATTGTTTAGGTGTGTACCATTCTTTAGATTTAATAATCCTGAGTCTTGTTCAAATATCTACTCAGACATTTTTTTCTGCCTACTTTTAAATTATCTATTGAAAAAGGATATAATAGCATTAACCTTCTCTTGTGATTTATTTCTCAATATTCACATTTCTGAAACCTAGAATACTCTTCCTTATTTCTAAGTATTCTGTGTAATTCTTGTTTTGTTTTGTTTTGTTTTCATGGCTGTGCCACATGGCATGTGGGATCTTAGCTGCCCGGCCAGGGATTGAACCCTTGCCCCTCTGTGTAATTCTTTTTTTTTTTTTTTAATTTAATTTAATGTAATTTATTTTTGGCTGCATTGGGTCTTCGTTGCTACTCATGGACTTTCTCTAGTTGCAGTCAGCGGGGGCTACTCTTCGTTGTGGTGCGTGGGCTTCTCATTACGGTGGCTTCTCTTGTTGCAGTGCACAGGCTCTAGGCACGCGGGCTTCAGTAGTTGTGGCTCGTGGGCTCAGTAGTTGTGGCTTGCGGGCTCTAGAGCGCAGCCTCAGTAGTTGTGATGCAGGGGCTTAGTTGCTCTGTGGCATGTGGGATCTTCCCCAACCAGGGCTCAAACCCGTATCCCCTGCATTGGCAGGAGGATTCTTAACTACTGTGCCATCAGGGAAGTCCCACAGATATAATTTTGAAGTAGGCCTTGTTGGGACAATTATCATTAACTTGGAAGGGTTTAAGATGCATGGATAGCAGTAATCTAGGTAAAAGACTAACAACTTGAATTCAACAAGGACAGTGGCAGGAATTATATTTGAAACCTTTTTCAGGCTTGTTCAATTGACTGGGTGTAGGGACTGTGGGATGGAGTGGTCACACACAGATGGTAGATATTTCTGCTTGGATGTTCAGTGGATGTGGGTACCTTGGCTTAGTTAAAAAAAAAAAAAGAAAAAAACTGGAGGAGGAGGGCATTTAATGGCAAGATGATGAATTTTCTTCCAGATCTGTTCAACGTGAGATACCCAAATGAAATCCTGGGGGACTGTCCCTTGGAAGTTTGCCTAATCAAGTCTTAGAGACAAGTCCTGGGCCAAATACAGGTACATATGGGAGTTCAGGACACATAAGACCTTTTGTGAACTAGTCCCCAACTATGTTTCCAGTTTTACCTCTTGTTACTCATCTCTCACTATGTTTTTCCAGGCCTACTCAACTACATGCAGCTGACCCCTTTCTTGCTCTGGTCTTTACATATACCCTTCACTGTGCCTGAAACACTGTTTTTCTGGAAATGGAAAGAAACAAAGCAAAACAAAACAAACAAAAGAAAACAAAATAACTGTCTCTCAGTAGGGAAATAATATACTGGCTTACTTATATAGTGGAACTCAATTCAATAGTTAAAACTAATGGACTAGATCTACATTTATCAACATGAATACATCACAAAAACCTAATATTGACTGAAAATAACCAAGTTAAACTGTATATGTGCAGTATGATACCATTTTTATGTATCATGTACCATACATATGTAGTAAATACATATATAAGTAGAAGAACTGACAACTTTATAATGTTGAATCTTCTCACCCATGGACATGATGTGTCCCTCCATTTATTCATGCCATTTTTATGCCCTTCGATAGAGAGATACTAGTTTTGCATAGAAATCTTGTGCAATTTTATTAGCACCCATTCTCAATCTTTTTTCTACTCAGCCATCCTAGACTCAGATCAATGTTTCTTCCTCAGGGAAGGTTTCTCCCACCTGTACCCACTAGGGTGGGTGAGGTTTCCCATATCATCTTTCAGAATGGAGACTGTGTCTTATTCATTGTGACATTTCCAGTGCTCAGCCAGGGTCTGGCACATAGTCAGGTCCTAGGCTACATTGGATCATAAGCTTACAGGTGATAGTTGAAGCCAGGGGATGCATGTGAAAGTCATTATGAAGACAATAATATAACCAGCAATGTGCTCAGCCCATGGTTACCAGGAAGAAGTCTGTGATAACCCACAAAAAATGAAACTCCTAGAGTGATGGGTGGTAAGTAAGCACCATATGCTTGTGGACCGAGTGTGGTAGTTCTACAAGTTCAGGCTGACAGCCATGTGTAGCCCTAGTGAATGTAAATCTTAAATGGGAAAAGAATAATTCCAAGTGCTTAAAAAGTGAAGGAGGCAATGATTTCTGCATGTGCATGGATCAAATTGAACTTTTCCACTGAATGTGCACAAACGATCCCCTACCGGCCAGCAAACACAGCCACCAGCTGTTTCTATTTCAGTCTTCAACTTGATCTCTCCCACTTCCAGGCCCCCCACTCTACCAGACCAGCTGGAGGTCCTCCGGGTGCCTTTATGAAGCATCCTTTCCCAAGGGAAGCAGGAGTTGGCTCTGCTTTCTCTGTTTGCTCTCAGTGGTTCCTCTGTTCTTGACTTCATCCCCTAAGCCCTTTACTTCCCAGATGGGTCAGAGTCGGTCCCTTGAGCTTTGAGCTATTCCCAGAGGCTCTGACTACTCATCTTTCAAAGTGGGAAGGAATAAAATGGGGAAATAGGCTAAATTCTTGGGGCAGATACTGCTGTTGGCTGACCCAACAACAATTAGACTTTTTGCTAACTAAACCTCAGTTTTGTTCTGGAAAGCCCTCTAAAACCTTGACTTCAACCTCTGCGGTCAGATGTGGGCAGGTGAAATAGTCTGGCCTGTGAGATGTAAGAGCACATTTTCTGGTGAGGCTTTGGGGAACATTCTTTATAAAGGGGCTGACTCAGTAGGTCATGATTTGCATTTTCCGTTCTCCTTTCCTGAAATGCAGATGCGCTGCCTGGAGGTGTAGGAGACTTCTTACAAACACGGGGTTGCAGGCCAGACACAGCCCTAGAACGAAAGAGCAGGCAGCTGGAAGTAGGGTGGACTCAATATATGCAAAGCCCTGCTTTATTTAAGCCACTGTTTAGTTGGTTTTCCTGTTATTTTCAATATAGTACAAACCTAAGTGATACTACCTTAAGTGTGAAACTGAAATAAATATTTGTTTCTGTCCATTCGAGAAGTGATAAACTCTCCAGCATAATAGGTGGTATTTAAGCAAAGGCCGGAAGGTCATTACTCAGGGATGTCTAAGGGGATTCCTGCAGAAGGTGATGAGTTGAATTTGGCAGAAAAACACAATGTTAATTTATAAAGAAAATCATTTGAGATAAAGGTGGCTTCTGGCACGTCAAAGTGAAATTCTAGTTACTGCAAAATAAAATTTCTTTATTAGCAGTTAAGGAAGCTACAATTCTATGTGTATGACATTAATACATATGGAGTAAAACAAAGATGGTGGATATAATAATGATAACTAATCTTTATTTAATACTTACTCCATGCCAGACTCTGGTCTAAGCACCTTCTTCTCCTTTCATCATCACATCAACTCTTTAAAGTTGATATTAATCCCCATTTTAAATGAGAGGAAACTGAGGCACAGAAGATTTAAGAAACTTGCTCAGGTCATAGAGCTGTTAAGTGGTACAAAGTAGACCAATACTTAACTCTGTTGTTCTCAAAATCTGCCATAATCTTTCTATAGAAGTAGTCAGATCTCAATTAACTCACCAAAAAAAAAAAAAAAACAATTTATGTTGTGAAATGTAACACTGTTCTTTAGGATTCTCAGGGATACAGAGTTCATTCACAAAAAATAATTGAAATTGTTTATATTAATAAGCAATTCATACTCTATGTATATAAATTAACTACAATAATGTATTGCCTGTAAGTAGAAAAACACAGGCAAGCAATACCCCAAAATACCAATAGTAATAGCAGTTATTTCCATTTAGTGGGATTAGAGATGGTTTGATTTTCTTTTATAACAGTTTCATATTTTTCAATTTTTCCATAATAATTTAATTACAGTATTGTTTCTGTTATAAGAAAAAAAATATTAGAGAAAAATTGTATACTGACACAATCTCCAAATGCTGATTGAAAACTGTACAAATGACAGCTGTCTTCAGTCCTGCTGAGTCCTTGTGACCCATTCAGTGGCTCAGCTGTCCTGCAAAGCCGAGTTTTGGGGTGAAAATTCTGTTTCTGGTTGTCAGGGTTATCTCTGCATTTAGCCTCCTAGTGGGGAAAGACTTCTTAGATCTGATCCTCCATCTTCTGGGGTGTGAAACAGCAAAACCACTTCTCCGTGTTGCCCTTTGGGGGCATCAAAGGCCAATGTGAAGAAGGTCACACAAGGGTGGGGGAAAGCACTTTCCTTGGGCAGCTCGTGAGAATGTCAGAGACACAGGCACTAGGGAGTCAATGTCATTGTTAGGTCAAGGAGCAAAAGACTATCTGTGTGGATTTGGGATTAATGACTGATGCCAGGAGACATGTGGGGAATCAGGGTGGCATTGGGGCTCAGCTCTTGTCAAGAAGTAAGCTTTGGAGAAATGTCCTGAGGTGGGGGAATGATGCTGGGGTACTAGGTTTCTGGATGGACTCAAGGGCAGCGAGGTCATCCAGCATGCTCCACCAAGGACCTGGAAGTGGTAAGGCTCCTGGTCCTGTACCAAAGAAACCCCCACGAAGGCAGAGTCTGGCAGGGAAGTGGTAAAGAGACTCTTGGCTGCAGCATTTTATTTTATTTTAATTAATTATTTATTTATTTGGTTGCGCAGGGTCTTAGTTGCGGCACGTGGGGTCTTCGTTGCCACGTGTGGGATCTTTTTAGTTGTGGGAGGCTGGGTGTGGCATGCGAGTTCTTAGCTGCTGGCATGTGGGATCTAGTTCCCTGACCAGGGATCGAACCCAGGCCCCCTGCATTGGGAATGCTGAGTCTTAGCCACTGGACCATCAGGAGAGTCACAGCTGCAGCATTTTAAATGGACTCGGTTGCAACTGGTTTGGAGTTGAGGACACCAGAAGGAAGAAAGCTGCAGTGGGTCATGAGGTGAACTGTGGTTATAGATCGAACAGGGAATCTTGAGTCCCTGAAACTTTCCCTTCCCCTGCCAGTGCGATGTTGGCCATGAGATGATCCTGGTCAAACAAACAAACAAATATTACGTCCATTAATCCACAAGCTCAAATCTCCCATCCTTAGCACCTGCTGCTACCACAGTCCAAGGCAAGGCTCACACTGTCTTCCTTTCCTCCCCCTCTCCTCCCTCTCTAGGCTCTGATTGTTCTGAGACTTTGCTTATTCTTCTCTAAGTCTGTCTAGCTATTAGTTTTAATCACATTTTACATTTCCTTGGAACAACTCTGACTTTGAAAAAAGACAGTGAGAGGGATAGGGCTGAGTTGAGAAATGTGAAGGGAAAACTGTCAGAATTTGGCAAAAGCCAGGACCTGGTGAGAGTCAGATGAGTTAAAATGATCTGGAGGTTTTCCTATTAGGAGATGAATAGCCGGGACCCTTGGTAGCTCCATATTGTCATCAGTGGTTTTGCTTCTTACTGTGTTTTGACCTCAGGAGCACACAGGGTTCATTCATAGTTACAGGGAGGAAATATGGTCCATGGGCCAAATGCTGGGAGATGACAGGGGGTTTGGCCTTCTGAAAAGTCCTCTGCTGAACTTTTCATACAGATGGATGAATTTCTTATACACGCACACACAAAGTGAAATTTCTCAATATTACAGGTGGTAATATTTTAGGAGTAAATAACAAAACTCATATTTATATGGCTTGATTTAAAGCATCAGAGTGTTTTCCCACTTTCAGAGTCAGGCGTTCATTTCTAAAATGGGTAATGTAAAGAACAAAAGCTGACTGGTGTTGGACCTCCAGCACCCTGCCATATTATGCTATTTCAGTTGATGGAGGGAACTTGTTCACAGGACATCCTAGAAGGTCTTCTTTGAAACAATAGCCCTTATTATGGTTGTCCAGGTGGGAGAGAGAAGGATGCTATAGGATTGACCTTCCTCAGTAATAGGCCACAGGATGTCAAAGACTTTAGGTTTGCAATAGCCACAGAGATTATCCAATACTGTGCATAGCCTTTCAGTTTCTTCTCTTCTCCAGAGATCCTCCTTCAGCCACTCACTCTCATGGTCAAGCAACTCTTGACCAATCACTGAAAGGTAGAGGTGTAGGAAAACCTGAATCCCTTGCCGTGAGTCAGAGCGCTTCTGAAGTGTTACCTATACTGCCCAGTTTCCCTATGGGATCAGGGAGAAACTGCCCTCTGTGGGATTTTGCCTGAGATCACACTATTGTTTGCTTTCCTCCCCTTCCTATTCTGCCCCCTGCACAACCTTACTGTCTCCCAAGGCACTAAATGCAGTGCTTTCCCAAGGTGCTGTGCTGGTTTCCCAAGGTACTTTTTACAGTAATCCCTATCTTCGGGTCTATTTTGGGAACTCCATCCTAAGGCTACATTGATCATCAACAACTGCGAAAATCAAAAAACAAGAAACAACTAGATGGTAAGTGCCTCTAACACCACCAGTTGAAGTATTCTTGCCAAAAAATGTCAAACAAGAATCTTTTCCAGCTTCTAGATCCAAATATCAATGAAGAGGAAACACAGAAGACAGGAAGACATGATAAACACATGACACCATAGAGATGTGGTTGGAAAAATGCAGACTGAGGGAAATGCTATAGGGCAAATAACCGGATTCCCTAAATAAATAATTTGCAAGAAAAAAGAGATAGGAAATCTATATGCTAAAAAATCTTTAAGAAACATATCAATTAATCACAACTTATTTAAAAATAAAAATAAATATACAGCATCTCATGAGATAGACATTTGAACCGAATATCTGATACAAGGGAATAATTATTAATTTTTTGAAGTATGATATTTTTAAATAATCCTTATATTTTATAAATACAATTTGAAATTTTATAGATGATGTATTGTGCTATATAGAATTTCTTCAACTCAGTCCAGGAAGGAGGAAAGCAGGAAAAATATTGCTGAAACAAGGTTGACCATGAATCAATAATTATTGAAACTGGAGGATGGGTTCATGGGAATTTATTATACTAGTTTGTCTACTTTTGTACATGTTTGAATTTTTCCATATTACAAAGTTAAAAATTTTCCCCTTTTGTCAGATGACATTGGAATGTTAGAATGGCTATAAGGATTTTGATGACTATAAGTGTTTTACAGATGGAGGCAAGAATGGGTTGAGTTGGAGATACCTTTAGTTTGGGTTTTGTGGGATATATTTATGTGTTTTGTTGTAGTTTATTCTGTGGACAGTTATTTCTATTCCTCTGGAGTAGGAATGGCTTTGAGAAATACTTCTACTGCCTAGTGTGCTAATGTAACTGGCATCAAGACAAAAGGTGCTGCTTAGAAATTGAATCACGGTATCAATGAATCTGTCCTCTGGTATACAGCATCAGAAGTGTGTGAGAGTGAAAGAAAAACAAAGTTTGAAAAGCAGTCTGTGGAAAATTCTTCTTATCATCAAATGTATAAAAGAGTATGCTCTTTTTGTGAAATTCGATTCTTTGATACCTTATCAATATAGAAGTTCTCTCTTATCAAGAATATAAGAGAATGCAATAATACATGTACTGTATATTTTAAATTTTAAAAAAAAGAATTGTTTGAAATCAGATTTAGCAGATTCTTTTGTTTGTGGAGTTCAAATTTCTACCAGGACTATAAACAGCAAGGAAGTCTGTGTGTGAAGACACCGATTTTAAGCATTTTTTGCATATAAGTGAAAAATAATTTAAAAACTGGGATCAATCATGCTAGAAGGAAGACTGTTTATTTTTCCATTTTCTCTAAAGAAAATAATAATAGAAGATAATTGTAATATGAAGAGTTGATCAAAAAGTATGCAGCCAAAAAATGTAGGGATGAAAGTATTATAGGGATGTATCAGGCAGTTAAATAATTCAAGATACTATGTTTTTCATGGTATTTGCCAGCTTTTAATAATTGTAACTTGAGATGATCCCTTTTCACATTCTAAATGTATATTCATTTTTATATTTATTTTTGAATTGTAATTTCATATTCTTTTTTTTTAAATCACCCCCCTCCCGCCAATTGTCTAAGCTTCAGCTGCAACAGTGGCCAGCCATGCTTAGTTTCCTTCACTGATTCCTCTTTTCCTCTCTGATTTCCAAACTTTGGAGTGCCCCAGAGCTCAGTTCTTAGACTCTTCCTTGTCTGAATTCACTCCCTGGGTACAGGTAGTCAGGGTTTAACTAGGGAAACAGGACCACAATGAGTATTACAGAATGAGATTTATTGTTGGAATAAGACCTTCTATGATTGTGGAAGAAGCTGGAGAAGGAAGGTTCTGAAAGAGGGATTGAAGAGATCAGAGTAGAGTTTCTAACGAGCCCTCCTGAAGCACAGAGTTGCAGCTTCCAAAGGCACATCCTGCTGCTCCAGTGGGACAGCCACAGAGAGACGGAGAGCCTATGGAAGCTGTTGCCACTGAGTCTGGTGGTGGACCTGGGGCTGCTCTTGCCAACAGGGCCAACAGCTGGGAAGAGGAGCTGGATGCAGAGTGGGGAGAGAGGGTCCAGCTGGAATCCACCAGCACCTCAGTGTCTGCCTCTTTCAACATCTAACCAAACACCCCTCCACCTTCCAGTTTCATTCATGTTTCCTTTTTGGTCAACACTCATCTGGAACCATATAAGGGAAGAGATTCTGGAGTACATAATTTCATTTTAGCCAAGTGAACGCAATTCAAAACCACCTGCTAGGTAATCTCACTTTGTCTCGTGGCTTTAACTTCCACCCGTGTTATGATGACTCAAAAATTTATAACCTCTGTCTGGCCTTTTTGAAATCAGATTTATGTCTAACTTGCTATTTAAATCACCATTTGGATAACTAATAGGCTTTTCAAACTTATATCCCAAAACTGAGCTACTTGTCTTCTCCCCGAACCTGTTCTTTCCAGAATCTTTCTCTGCAGAAGAGTCTAGGTGCTCCTGCCAAAAATCTTAGGATTACTCTTTATTCTTCTCTCTCCCAACCAACAACTAATCTATCAGAAAATCCACTGGCCATGGCTTCGAAAAATACCCCTGATCTGCTACTTTTGTAGTAGGCTGAAAAACTGCTCCCTCAGAAGATTCATATCTTAATCCCTAGGCTCTATGAATATTACCTGATATGATTAAAAAGGGGAAAGAGGAGTCTTTGTATATGTGATTAAGTTAAGGACCTTGGGATGGGAAGGTTATCTGGACTATCCAGGTGAGACTGAAATACACGTGTATCCTTATAATGGGGAGGCAGAGGAGATTTGGGATCTCCCACAGAGAAGACGACATGAAGATGGAGCAGAGAGAGATTGGAAGATGCTGGCCTTAAAGATTGTAATGATGTGGCCACATGTCAAAAGGTAGGGCAGCCACCAGAAGCTGTAAGAGGTGAAAATGGAGTGTGGAGGATGCACAGCCTTGCTGACACCTAGATTTTAGCCCAGTGGGACTGATTTTGGACTTCTGGCCTCCAGAACTGAGAGGCAATACATTCCTGTTGTCTTAAGCACGAAGTTTGTGGTAATTCATTATAGTAGCCACCGGAAACCAATACAACTTTTGGCAGTTTCCTCTAGGACAACCCTGTTTCCCAGCACCGCCATCTCTTGCCTGGATTATTACAGTAGCTTCCTGTCTAGTTGATCTCCCTACTTCTGTCCTTGCCCCACTCTCAGCACAGCAGCCAGAGTGAACCTTCAAAAATAAGTCAGGTCCTGTCACTCCTTTTACAAAACCCTTCAGTTGAGTCCCATCTCCTGTGGAGTAAAATACACAATTCTCATACTAGACAACAGAGCTCTGTTTAATTTGGCCCGTTTTTACCTGCCTGACTTTGTCTCCTACACTCCACTTTCATTACATTAGCTTCCTTGGTGTTCCTCAGGCACACCACATATGTCTCTGCCTCAGGACCTTTGCACTTGCTCTTCCATCTGCTTGGATTGACCTCCCCCACCCCCACCATAGCCACATGGCTTACTTCTGGTTTTTTTTACAGTACGCATGCCTCTCACTGTTGTGGCCTCTCCCGTTGCAGAGCACAGGCTCTGGACACGTAGGCTCAGTGGCCATGGCTCACGGGCCTAGCCGCTCCACGGCACGTGGGATCTTCCCGGACCGGGGCACAAACCCGTGTCCCCTGCATCGGCAGGCGGACTCTCAACCACTGCACCACCAGGGAAGCCCTGGCTTACTTCTTTACCTGAGAGATGAGACCTTCTCTGACTATTCTTTTCAAAATACCAGCCCTACAACGTCACTCACTTGTGTGTTGCAATCATTTTCCCTTCTTACTTTCTCAACAGTACCAAGTAAATTCTGACATACATATTCTAGCTTAGTTGTTTAATTGTCTACCCTCCCTCATTAAAATGTAAGCTCTGTGAAGGCAGGGATATCTGGGGTTTTTTTCCACTGTTGTATGCCCAGTGCCTAGCAAGGGCTATGACACATAAAGAATGCTGAATAATATTTGTTGAAGGGATAAATTGTCCAGGAGTGCCAAGTTAGTTTTATATTACAACCATTTTACTCCATTAAAAGGTCATGCATTGAGTTGTAAGCAGCAATCACCCCGCTCCTTCCTTGGTTTCATTAATATTCTCTGGAGAGAGTATGCTTCCACTTTTCCAAATGTCACTCTGGTCAGCAACTGAGCCACATCTTGGGTTCAGTTGTAATGTAAATAATGGGACTATCATGCATTGCAGGAAAGGAAGCTGCCTCTCCATTTCTGTGTTTTCCCCATTCCCCAACATTAAACCAAAGGAAGGGATCAAGTGGGAACTTGGTATGCTCTACAGGGCTTTTCCCATCCGACAGTCTTTGATCCTGGCTGTGTGTTGAATAAGCAGTGTCCGTCTCACTCATCCCCCCAGCTCCGTATCTCTCTCTCCTAATTCTTCCCCCGGCAGCCACTTCCTGTCATAGCAACCGTTTCAAAATTAAACTCCAGTTCTAAAACAAATGAAGCACAGGCAGGAAGGGGGAAATGAATCAGAAGCCTATGGGAACGGTTTTATTTGAAAGCACGATCAGCATTCTTTGCAAACAAGCTGTGGCCATATGTGGTAGGGTGGGCCTAGAAGGAGTTTTTAACGCAGAAGTGATAAACTGTGATAAAGTCTGAGTTATAAAGAGAAAGCTCACTAATGATTGGTTTGTTAGTAAGAAGGGTTACCTTGAATGGAGTTTCTCTCTACAGAGACAAGATAATTCTATGTCTATTTTTTTTTAATCAAAAGATTGCTAAGGGGTAGTATGTGATGAGTAAAACAATTCTTACCGGCGACTAAGGACAACTGGTTGGAACTTGTTTCTTGGCTAAAACCTAGGTCACCTGAATTCAGACTTATTGGTGTACCAACAAAAGTTATTTTTAGAACCAGATCTATTGCTTCTAGATGCTCATCCTAAAGGAAGAGAGGAAAGAGACGGAAGAGATGTGTGTGTGTGTGTGTGTGTGTGTGTGTGTTCCTTTTATTGATTGATTCATTTAATACATATTTATTGAGTTCTGACCAAAGCCATGCACAGTGCTCAAGCCCTGGATACTTGTGAGCAATAATCCCCAGTATTAGATGGTAAGCAGAAATCATCACAGTTCCTGCCTTCATGGAACTTTACAGTCCAGGGGAAATATAGCTAGTAATCAAATGGTCACACAGACAAATGGAAAGTAACAACTGTAGTTTGTGCTCTCAAGGAGAGCAATAGCATAGATTCTGTGAGAGACAGTGATGGGACGCCTGACCTAGTCTGGGGGTCAGGAAAGGCTTCCCCAAGGTGACGATTGATTTGCAGCTGGGAGATGAGTCTTTTAAAAGAGAGGAAAATGTGGCGCACAGACGATGTTCAGGGCAGAAGGGGCAATCTGTGCAGTGGGCCCTGAGCCAGCAGGGTTGTAGTGCATTCAAGGAACCAAAAGTGCTATGAAGAAGCAATGCATCTGGAGCTTAATGGTGAGAAGTCAAGAGACAGGAAAAAGAGGTAGGAAGGGGCATGACCACCCTGTGCCTTATAGATTACATTAAGGATTTTGGTCTTACTCTTAAGGAGAAGCCATTGGAAAGGGGGTCAGGGCAGTTAATCAAGAGCATGTCCCCAGTGCTCTCTGCGGTACTGGCTTACAGAGAATGTGCTGTAGGAAGTAGAAGTGATAAAAGCTGGTTATGCTGGATCAATCCTTCATTTGACAAATGTTATGAGTGACACTGTGTGGCAAGCACTGTTCTAGGTTCTAGGATACAAAAGATGAACCAGAAACGTACTGATCTCCCTTCAAAAGGCTTAAAGTCTAGGATGCACATGCATTACAAAGACAGTCGTGTGAATAAATAGTAAATTGAAGCTGACATAATGCAACAAAAGAATAGCATAAGATGCTTTGAGATCAAATAGCAGGGGTCCTAGTCTTGGGTGGAAGTGGTAGGGGAACCTCAGGGAACGTTTCCTCTAAATACAGATGTCCATCTGTTGGTATCCTCTGGGGATTGGTTCCAGGACTCCCCACAGACACCAAAATCCATCAGGCTTAGTATCTGCATATACTATGCACATCCTCCCACATACTTTAAATCATCTCTAGATCACTTATAATACCTAATACAATGTAAATGCTATGTAAATTGTTGCTGGTGTGTGGTAACTTCAAGTTTGCTTTTTGGAACTTTCTGGAATTTTTTTTCTGAATATTTCTGATCTATGGTTGGTTGAATCTGAGAATGTGGAACCCGTGAATATGGAGGGCCGATTATATTTAGTGGTAGACTTATTGGAAAGCTACTGGGACTTCCAATTAATCTTTTATTTTCTACCCCCAATCCCTCTTTCATTACGTGACCTTGACTTTCATACTTTCTCCCTCTGAATATAAGTTTCAGTGAGTGGGTAGCTGGGCACCAGTATTTCTGGCAGAAACACAAAAGCCCACTTATTCTGAGCACCATGTCTGTGAGACATACATGGTAGTACATGAAACAATAAACTATCAGATCACTGGGCAGCTCTGATTTTGTTCTGTCTCTACATAATCCACCAGGAGGGTAGTAGTATTGATATTTCTAAATTACATCTTTTGTCTTACTAAACCAATTACTTCTAACATGTCACAGTTCATCACCTCAAACTATTTTTTTTTCCAATCAGTTGAAGATAGAAAATCCATAAGCAGTTTGTCAGTGTGTGATGCTGTTTGCATTTCAGTGCTGTCACCAATTTGGAATTTCATCGTTCTTTGGACTCTTAGCCCAGCCTCTTCACAAATTAATGTGTTTGTGTGAAAACAAGCAGCAATTCCTGTTTATGTATGTAGCCTAGAAACCAGCCAGAGCGTACTTTTCAGAAACTCTGGGTGTGGTTGGTTGTTCCTGAAGATAAGACTCAGTATTGTTTTTCTTCTGAATTGACCTAGTCCTTTACTGAAAACACACTAGCCCTGTGCCTACCATGGAACTACATGTGATAATCCACAAAGAGCTTTTGTAGTACGGGTTTGGATTCTATCTGAATCACTTAACCGTATACATCTGTTTAATATACTTGATAATTCTGATTGAATTCCATCCCAATCACTTGGTATATATCTCGGACAAGTTACTTAAGTTCTTCAAGTTTCCCTTTTTGCTTCAGTAGAGTAGGAATAATTATATCTGCTCTGCCACTGTGGTTTCGTTGTGAAATTAACTGAGAAAATATTTGTAAGTATACTTTGTAAACTCTAGATCAATATTTATATGTAGGATGCCATTATTATACGTGGTAGAATTGCATCATTGACCCCAATTCCTCACCCCTTCCTGTAACTATGCCCTTTGCTATGTGACTTAGCAAGTCCTAAAGAGGGAGGGTGTATTTCCTTGCCTCTTGACTATTGTGCAAATATATTACTTGCTTTGGCCAATAGAATGAGGCAAGAGTGACAGCCGGCAGTTCTGAACTTAGGTCTTAAGAAGCTGGTATGTTTCTGCTTGCTCTTGTGTGCTCTGCCAATTGCTATGAGAAGAACACGTCTCTGGTCACAGACAGAGGATGGGGGACACGCAGAGCAGAGCCACTCCAGTCCAGCTGCCTTAGCTGAGCCCAGCCTAGACCAGCTGACCCCCAGCTGACTTACAGATACGTGGGTAAGTTCAGCCCAGGTCAGCAGAGCACCCAGACAAACCATGTGAAGTAAATAAATGTGTATTGTTAGGTGGCACAGAGGTTTTACTGTAGTTTGTTATGCAGAATTATTGTAGTAATGGATGACTGATATATCATTCATCAACCATACACCTATCCAGCTAATTAAGCATCCATTGGTTCACTAAGACTATGGTATCTTCCAGTACAAAGACAAGAGATTTCAGTTCTGAATGGACATTTCCTTCTCTCCCTATGCTCCTTTATGCTTGTCCTCCCTTGGCCCAATTTTCAAAAGTAAATATGAAATTTTCTGTACAGCACCCCAAGTTATCTGAATAAAAGGCTCAATAGAAATCTAACAAATAATGTTTTAGTGAAAATGTTTAGTTCTAGCTGCTATGAAGGTGACGAATCTATTAGGATCACATACATTCATTATTGCTTAATTTATAGACTAGATTTTTCATATCTATAAGTATATGCAAAAGACAGAAACAGTCTATGAAATTTCACTAAGAGCCTTGGACAATTCTAAGTTAAGAATTGAATATAGCATATACATATTGAATACATACCACAGGTAAGGCATAGTATAATGTCCTGAGAAAATAGAAATGAATAAGACATAGTAGCTCTCTCTTAATGATCTGGTAAGGGAAAAGAAATGCAAACTACTCATGATACTGTATCTCATCAGTTCTGTAACACAAATTTTTTTGTGCTTTTTCACATGTTGAAGTCAAGATGGTGTTCCATAGTTGTTAGTGTTTTTCTTTCTTTGTGGTATATAGAATAATGATGCAGATTATAAGTGATAGCAGCTTAAAGCCAAGAAAATACAGAAGTAAAAGCAGCATATACACCATGTCATAGGATCAAAAAGCAAGGGGATTACTTCTCTCTGACAATATAGGGGAAGATTTCATGGAGAAAGAAGCATTTATATTAAGATGCCAAAAATATGTAGGATTTTAGTAAGACTAAGTGAGACCACTGTGGGTCAATTGGTTCCTAAGTTTTTTATCACCAAGGCATACTTTTATCACCCATCCCCCCCAACCCATGTTGTTTTCAAAAAGATTTTGTCGTTATAAAATTTGCATTTATCAAGAGGTACTTTACTTCTGGATTTGATAGCAAAAGCCATGCATTATTGGTAATCAAAGTTTCTAATCAGAGAAGATAATCAGTATTCCCATACTGAGTGAGCATTTTTTTTTGGCCAAAAGCCAAAACACTTATTATTTTAGTTAGCCTATGAAGTTATTATTTCAGGTAACTCTTTAATTTCTGTTAAGATTTTTGAAATATTGGCAAGAATTAATCCTAGATGGGAGCATCATTCTACATGAAAATACATCGTAAGAAAATATGAGACATGGGCCCTACAGGTTGTGACCCTTAATATGGTTTGCCTAGTGCTTTGGGCAAATGAGGAAATATGAGGGGAGACAAGACAGGAATTATGAGAGGACCAGCTCACGGAGAGTCTTGAATGTCATACTTAGGAATTTAGACTTTCATTGAACCATCACTGAAGAAATCATAAGATTTAATATAGAAGGACTAATAGTAGAATTAGGTTACCAAAAACGAAAAAAAGAAGAACTCATATATATCATAGGCAAAAGAAGCAAAACCTGGGTGACTAAATTTCCACCAGAAGAACACAGACATGCCACAGCTTGTATGCTCATCTACAGTGGAGTAGCTGCCAACAAGCCAAGTTTGGAAGGAATGTGTAAGCTTCATCATTCATTCTGCATTTCTTACATGAGGGTTCCAAGCAAGGTATTAAGTAATAGCAAGAGCTTGAATTCCTGAGTCAGACCTAGATTCATGTTCTGGCTCTACTACATTTTAGTTCTGTGGCCTTATGCATGTTACTAAAGATCTTTGACCTTTGATTTTCTTATTTATCAATGGCGAAAATAATATTATAAACATTAGAAGATATTTGTAAGGATGACAGATTTTTTCTAAGTTGTCTGGTGCATAATTAACAGGAATTAATACTAGTTTCTTTTAGATTGGCTTGGAAATCCAAAAGTCAAGAGATTTGTGGTGGTATAGAACAATAAATTCAGTCTTCTCTCTTCTCATTATCACATAAGATGCCAAACTGGCTGGTAATCAAGACCCTAAGGAGAAAACATATGCTCCAGACACCAGCTTTGTCTTGGCAGTGGTATGTCTTTGACTTGACTAAATAGGAAGTGATGGCTGAATCCGGTGTGGGGATTCCAGGAGGATGGTTTTCCTGGAGGACTTTAATGGGAAGCTCACATTTTGCAAATAATTATAATTGTTGTAAATACATGAGAGTAGAGGTTGGAGGAAGCATCTTGCAGAAGAAAGTCCTAGAATTCCTGGACAGGGTGGAAAATGGGGAGTCAGAAGTCCAGAAGTTCAACATTCTGTTAATGAGATTGTGGTTGCGATCACCACCACTGTTCCACAGGTTTCTTTTTTTCTTTCTTTCTTTAAATTTTATTTTATATTGGAGTATAGTTGATTCACAATGTTGTGTTACTTTTAGATGTACAGCAAAGTGACTCGGTTATACATATATCCATTCTTTTTCAGTTTCTTTTCCTATATAGGTTACTACGGAATATTGATTAGAGTTCCCTGTGCTATACAGTAGGTCCTTGTTGATTATCTATTTTATACGTAGTAGTGTCTACAGGTTTCTTTACTGATTCCTTTTATTTTTAATTTTTAATTTTTTAAAAAAATATTTTGGCCGCACCGTGTGGCATGTGGGATCTTAGTTCCCCTACCAGGGCTTGAACTCACGCCCCCTGCAGTGGAAGTACGGAGTCTTAACCACTGGACTGCCAGGGAAGTCCCTAGTGATTCCTTTTAATCAGCCATATCTGAAATCAGCACTGCAGAAAATATTTGTCCTGTGAATGTGCTTAAATATATGTTGAATAATAATAATTAAACCTGATCTTGGTCATGCAAGTGTTCACAGTGCTTTCATATATATAATTTCATGTTTTTCACAATGACCTTTTGAGGAAAGTAGGGCATTATTATCCCCCTTTTCCAAACGAGGAGTATGAAATGCCAAATGGCACAGGGAACTTTCCTAATGCTCATGCTTGGTAAGTGGAAAGAACCCCTACCTTTTGACTTCAATTTGAGTCTACTATGTCCTTGTCCCTCTATGAAAATTCGTGATTATTTTCCCAGTAGACTATGATAGTCACGATCCATTCCCTTTTGGAAGACTTCCTCCCACCCCATGTTATATTTTCTTACTTAACAGTTTTATAGCAGGCTCTGTTGCTTCTAGGGTCACGAGAGACGAACATTTGCCATTTCTCATCCTGCATCGTTTTTGGAGGTTGTTATGGAAAATTGGCAGCCTATCATTTCCTTCATACAGTTTGACATAAGGCTTTCAGAAGAGAGAGACTTGAATGTCTCATCTGCCTGGACGAGATGAGGGTTGAATTATTGAACACCTGGTCAAGGTCAGAGCTCAATGTTTTTCACACCTTAAGTCTATTCACCTTATAATCTTTACAGACGAGGACCTCAGCTGTAACACAATCAATTCCCTTACTTCTTCTTTCCCAGGGCTATCAAATATAATAAAATCTCCTGTCCTTCACAAGAAACAAACCTCCCTTCCCTGGTTCAGAGCTTTGCACATTCCTTCCATATGACTCAGCATTTAACAGTCATTTTGAGACATAGACCCCCCCTTCCCCCACATCTTTTTTTTTCTTCTCGTTTTAAACAGGAAATCACCTCTCAGAAACCCTTGGATAAAGAAAAACAATTATGAAAACGTATGTAGGATATTTCATGAAAGTTACAATAGCGTTTTGCAAAAATCTCACTGTTCTCATCCTTTTACTAGTAATTTTATTGACATGGTAACAGCACATTATCAGTAATTCAAGGCGACAGTTGGTCAAATCACCTCTCTAATGTTTCAAAAGAACTGTTTTGGTTATCTCTGCTGTGTAACAAACCATCTCCAAATGTAGTGGCTTAAAACAACAACCATTCATTTGCTTAAGATGTTGCAATTTGGTCAGGCAAAAGAAAATGTAATTTGGGTAGTTCTACTCATCTCTTCTGGAGTTTCTCAGGTAGCTGTAGTGGTCTGGAGGTTTGAGAGGTTTGACTGGGATAGGAATGCTCAAGATTGTTTCTGTATTAGGTTGAATAGTGTCTTCTCCAAATTCCCATTTACCCAGAACCTCAGAATATGATTTTTTATAAAAAGGATCTTTGCAGGTGTAATTTGTTAAGATGAGGTCATGCTGAATGAGGGTGGGCTCACATCCAGTTATAAGAAGAGAAGAGGACACGTAGACAGACACGGGGGAAGGCCATGTGACAGTGGAGACCAAGACTAGAGTGATGTAGCTGAAGCCAACAACCACCAAGGATTGCTGGCAACTAGCAGAAGCTGGAAGAGGCAAGGAATAGATTCCCGTTCAGAACCTTCAGAAGGAGTCAACCCTGATGATACAGGTTGATTTTGGACTTACAGCCTCTGGAACTATGAAAGAACAAATTTTCTATTGCCTTAACCCATCCAATTTGTTGTACTTTGTTACCTACAAAAGCTGAAGGAAACTAGGAGAGATTCACTCTCCTGTCTGTTGCCCTAACTAGGATGGCTGGGACAGCTGGAGCCTGACCAGGTCCCCCATCTCTCTGCCTCTCACCCTACATGGGGTTCTCTCTGCCAGAGGATCTGGGCCTCTTTATGTGGAAGCTCAAGGTTCTAAGAGAATGAAAGTGAAAGCTGCCAGACACCTTATAGGTTAGGCCAGAGCTTTCGTTAGTTTACTTCTGCCATATTCTATTGATTAAGGCCAATTCCAGGGCCAGCTCAGATTCAGGGGGAAGGATATAGACTCCACCTGCTGATGGAGGAGTGATTGGCACACAGGGTTGGGAGGGATTGTTGGTGTCAATATTAGAGTCAGTCTACATCAAGGACCGTGGCTACCTGAATGTGAATGGGTGTTTTATTACACTGTAGATGTCTTCATGCAAGTCGTTACATAGGTTCAACAAGGCTTCTTTGGTGATCATCTGAATTTACAAGCCGTGTCCTTGAATGTCAGCCAGCCTCAGCCCCCATGTGGGGCTCTCCCAGCCAGGCGAGCAGAGGTCGGAGGCAGCCTGACGTGAGGTTCCAGGATCTCAGATTCAGCATGGGAGTAAGTGCAGTTGCCCATGGGAAAGATGTCGTGGCATTTCTGTGGCAGAAATGATTGCTTCTGTGAGATCAGTTCTGACCACAGGACATACCACTTTCCCAACTAGAGTTTAAGGACGATGGTGTCTTTCAGTGAAAGACAGTAAATGTTGACACAAGGCAATGCACAGGAACGAGTGAAATGAGGGAAGAAGTAGCTACAATAATAAAAATCAACAGCTGAAACTTAGCGTGAGAGTTTTAGAGGCCACAGGTATTGAACTTGAGTTGCTTTGATTCTAAATCCCTGTTCATCCACTACAACCTGCACAGTATTCTTTCGAAGCACTGAAATGTTGTAGAAGAACTTAAAAGATGGGTAAAAAAGGAAGATATAACTTAATGCTATTAAGAAATCGAATGATATTGTAGGGTAATGCAAAAGATGTCTCTTTTTCAGGCAACTTGTATTTTTTCCCTTAAAAACGTATTATGAATATCTGACACATGCAAAAGAATATATATGTTCTATATGTAAATAATGAAACCTAATAATAAGAGTACAACCTCCTATGAATCCACCACCTAACTTAAGAGCTGGAAGATTGACACTATCATTGCATCTATCTTCTTCCCCTTTCCATCTAGAAGATCTCTATCTGATCTTCTTTAATCACAATTCTGAATTTTGTATTTATCACCCCCTTGCTTATTAGGTAACTAGATCTTCATATTTGAATTAAAAGGGGGAAATCTAGTGGGGCTCCTAGTTAACTCCAAAGCAATTTTCTGGTTAATTGTTAACATAGGAACTCCCTGCTTTTTGTATAGTCTGTAAAGGAGTGACAATGACACCGGTATGATGAGCAGCCTCTGGAAGCAATAGTCATTTCCTGAGAGCTGCTGACTTTGTGATCATGCTTCACGGGTAACCAGATGTAGTTGTTTCCTTCTTCTGGTCTTATACAGGCATTGCGAGCTCAGGGAACTTTCAAAACCCTTTCTTCTCATTCTTCTGCTCTTAAGTTGCATCATTTTATCTGCTTCTCCTTGGGTGTCTGGGTCATCTATACTCAAACTTGAATCTGGGGCTTCTGGAAGGGTAGAGAGACTAAGTGTTTCAGGCCAGAAAATGTGGCAACTGTAGAGCTGTACTAGCAGAAGCGTGTAAAGTGATTTGCATAATGTTTCCCAGGAAAATAGCAGAAGTGTGGAAAGGCTTTTCCAGGGATACACAAAATCTCAAAGGTAAAGCGTCCACTTGGGACATATTTGCTGTAGAATTACTTCAGGGGCATATAGATCATGCAAATGCTGTTACGATCACTTTCAGTGCAGACAAATACATTTTTTTCCACTTGGAGAGTTTTAAATTCCATTTCCCTTTTATCAAAGTAAAATTATATGCACATGTTTTTTTGTTGTTGTTGTGCAGAAGATTTAATTAAAATGTGCGTTATTACCTCCTCTCCCACCCCCAATATGATTTCCTAGAGTCAACCACTTTGAACAGTTTTCATTTCTAGTTCTTCTGGTGGCTACCTGGACATCTATTTTTTTTTTAATTTTTTAATTAATTAATTAACTATTTTGGGGGCTGTGTTGGGTCTTTGTTGCTGCTCGGGGGCTTTCTCTAGCTGTGGCGAGTGGAGACTACTCTTCATTGCGGTGCATGGGCTTCTCATTGCGGTGGCTTCTCTTGTTGCAGAGCATGGGCTGTAGAGCGCAGGCTCAGTAGTTGTGGCACACGGGCTTAGTTGCTCCGCGGCATGTGGGATCTTCCTGGACCAGGGATTGAACCCATGTCCCCGTACTGGCAGGCGGATTCTTATCCACTGCGCCACCAGGAAAATCCCTGGACGTCTTTTAAAAATATGGTAGGTACTTCCTGACTTCTCAAAAACTGTTTATTCATTTATCCTTCTTGAATTTTGATATTATTTTATTTTTTCTAATGGCTGCATTTGCACACTCTCTGACTCATCCTGCTCCCCAAACACACAGGCTTCCTCCTGCCTGGATTTGTTGCATTTGTGGATCCCACTGCCTGGAATTCATTTCCTCCATATATGCACATGTCCCATCTCCTCTAGTCTTTACTTAATCGTCACATCAGTGAGACAGAGCTGGGGTTTAAATCCAGATAGTCTGGCTCCAAAACCCCCACTCTTAATGTACTCTACAACCTCCAGTCAAGACTGATAATATTACATTTTGTGCTGTAATTACATTGACATCTTCCATGAGTGAATGCTTAAAGTCTGAAAACCAATCATCTGTTTTTACCCTGTGTGCTAGGTTTATTGTCCCTTTTCGCAGGTCCAAAGTCATGACTCTTTTGCCAATCAGAGGAGACTGTTCCTAGCCAACTCCTTTCTTTATGCCCGATTTCCCTTATTTCCCTTTCCGATCCTGGAGTCTGGTGATGTTGTGGTCAGTCAGAGCTGATCTTTTCTCCACCAAAGTGTCCAGTGGTTGTCCCGCTCCCATTCTCTGCTGTTATGGATTTATCCTTTTATTGCCATTTGATTGGGATCTTAAGTGTAGTAGAAGGTGTGGCAGAAAGGGGCAGCGTGAATGACAGAAAGCAAATACTAGTGCTCAGTGTTCCAGCTTGACCTGGAAGCCCCAACAAAGGCATTCAAAAGGTACAGACTCCCAGTTAAAAGATAAGTAAGTGCTCGGGACGTAATGTACAACATGATAAATATAATTAACATTGTCATATGTTATATGGAAGTTGTTAAGAGAGCAACTGCATAAAGTGCTTAATTTATGGATCTCTAAAAGAAGCCGCAAGATAACTACTGATACACACCTGGTTCAGAGTTCATTGGATTAGACTGTTGTTCAAATTTACATAAAATAAAGTAAAAAGACTTGGAAACCCAAGGCCAAAAGACTTGGAAAATAAGGCAAAGTTCTATCTTTCCTAATGATATTCTGAAAGGTCGTAAGTGTAGCTTTGATGAAGTTTTGGTGCATGGGGAAATATTTCCCAAAACTGCCTGACTTTTTTTTCCGTCAAGACCAGTTAGGATGGAAAAGATCTTACCTAAGACACAGATGGAACTGTAGGAACAAAAACCAGTGGATTAAAGAAAACCCTGCAGGCAACTGTAGCAAACACATTAAAGTAACTTCCAGTCCACGTGTTTTAGCGAAAATGAATCTCCTCTGTGCCGTCTTTGGAAATTCAAATTTAGTCCTTTTTCGAAGGGAAAAAAAGTTGCATAAATGCTAAGGTTGACTACTTCCTGATAAGCTCTATTCCCAAGCAGACAAGTGTACTGGAATTACTTTAGGAAGGTTGTCAGCTCTTCCTTGTTTTGGTCTAAATGAACTCCTTATATAAAAATGTTCCTGATTTAGACCTTGGCAATTCCCAGTTTACAGATGAATTGAGTTCCCCAAATTGGATTCTAATCCAGTTTTTAGGAAATAAGAATACATTTTTGCAGTGAAACAATGTTATAAATGATGGTTAGAGTCCCAGGTCAGCACACAAAACTCTGTTTAACTCCCAGTGTTCCAAAAAGAGTATTCTAGACCACTGTTTTTCAAATTGAAAGCCAAAACTAACTAGTGGGTCATAAAAGCAATTTAGTGAGTGGTGACAGCCTTTATAAAAATAATGAAATAGAATAGAATGGATGAGAAAAGTACCAGAATGCATTGCATGAGGTAAGGGGAGGTACTATTTCATGGAATTTCTGTTTCAGATATGTGTGTCTATGTATATCCTGGGTAACAATGCAAATGTATTTCTTATTGTATGAGAAACACTGCAGTAGGCCAAGCCTGTTGCCACCAAGTAAAATGTCTCCCTGTAGGACATGTTCAGAATCACAGTTCTGGATGTCAGGATTCCATACCTGCAGAAACCTTGGGTTTCAGGTGATTCGAACCAACTCCTGTTAAGCAGGACATGGTTTATAGCAGTGTGGAAATGTGTGCACACATGTAGGGTGTGTGTGTGTATGCGTTTGTGTGTGTGTAGCTCTTGCGTAAGAAGCTGTGGTGATTGGGGAAGGAGATGAAGAGTAGGAAGAGTGTGTGCAGGTGGCATGGGAAGTTCTGACTGGGATTTTAGGGTGGGAGGTGGGAAACTTTTTGTGTAACTTCTGAGCTAAAAGTGAGTTTTACACTTTTGAAAAATTCTTTAAAAAACAGAAGAAGAAGTGACAGAAACCATAGGTGGCATGAAAAGCCTGAAATATTAACTATCTAGCTATTTACAGAAAAAGTTTGCAGAATCCTTTTTTCTAGGGGAACAAGGAGCAAGTAATTATTAGGACTCAGTGAAAATAAGGACAACTCAAAGTGTACTCTAAGCACAAAACCAGAAGGATGATGATAAACCCTCACCTAATGAAACTGCAAAGGATCAAGGGTAAGCGCTCAGTGAGGAAAGACAGAGTACCCAGGAGGAAAGGACTGACAGCCGACTTCTCATCTACTACAATGGATCCCAGAAGCAAAGTGTTAGAACAAATACTTCGACCTGGAATTTTATGCCAGCTAAATTATCGTCCAAGATTGAAGGTCAAAGAAAGACATTTTCTGACATTAATTCCTCAATAAAATAACTATTAAAATAAGTATTCAGCAAGAACAAAAGAGACACCCCAGGGAAAGCAGGGGATGAATGAAATAATGGGGAATCCAGAAATTGTTAAAATGTGTCTGAAAATTTAACTATTGATTAAAAACTACTTAAAACATTTTTTAAAAACAGGTAAAACTAAGACTAGAAAGCAATTACATGATGAAAGAGGGTGTTCAATGTTGAGGTATATTAAGGTTATTGTGGTTATTGGGAGGATGGTGGAAATTTTGAATAACTTTTGGCTATCTTAGGAAATTTTATGGTTAAATATATGCATTTTCAAAAATTAAAAAGTTGAAGCATAATTTTTAACTTCCAACTTGCTGGAGATGAAGAAAAGAAAGATGCTACAAAAACTGACAATAACAGAAAAAAGGAAATCAAAATGGCTGATAAACATGAAAAGATGCTTTCCCCAATCTGCTACCAGGAAAATGAAAATGAAAGTAACATTGTGACATCATCTCACTCACATCAGAAAGGGAAAAATTTAAAAAGTCTGACAGTGCCACATATAGTGAGAGTGTGAAGTGATAGGAAAGCTCGTGTATTACTGGTAGGAGTGTGAATTGTTACAACTACTTTGAGAGTAATTTGGGAATAACCAGTAAAGTGGAAGATGATTACAGCTCATGATTCACTTCTAAGGAACTCTCAGATTTGGGCCCAGGGACACAAGGACTAGAATGTTCACAGGAACATCACTTGTAAAGATATGAGCCTGGAGATCCATGAATGCAGATGGGTCCCCTGCAGAGGCACAATTTTATCAGTATTATGGCCAGAAAAGAGCAGCCACCTGCTGGAGAAGGGGGAGGTCCTGTCAACACAAAATTCAAGGAAACAGTGACCCAAGATAAATACATTCAGAACCACCATGAGGTTCAAGACAGCTGTCCACCCTGGTGGTTAGAGATTTCTGTCAACTCAGCATGAAGAGATATTTTGTAATTAAATAAGAATTCATGGATGTAAAACATGTTGAAATTATAGACAATGTCTGCATATATAACATTATGTGCAAATATAGAACGTTACCTGTAATGTTCTTTTGGTCTTTTTCAGTAAATGCCTTTAATTCCAAAGCTTCGAGTTAAGAGTTAGAATCTCATTTAGGTGTGGTTACTGTGGGAACTCCTGCACTGAACTGGACCATCTGATTATGATTTTGCTGCTTTGGCTGGGTGTGCCTTACAAGCTAAACACAGTCTGGGTTAAGATGCTGGTCACAAGTGAATGTTAAAGGTGATGCATTTCTCCAGGATACAGGTCTCTATCCAGTGACTCATTCCCATCTGTTCATTCACTCACCCATTCAACCCACAGTTACCAAATATTTACAACATGATAAAGAATACAGAGAAGACTTGAACAAGGTTCCTAATTTGGGGCACTCATAGTCCTGTGAGTGGGAAAGAAAAGAAACACACAAATCATTGCAGTACAAGACAATGACTGCTGGAAAAACAATGACAGCCAGGTGCTCTAGGAGCTGCCGAAGGTCCCCCAGAGTTTGGAATAACTGAATGGGTTCTTGAAGAATGAGCAAAAGGGGGTCCACGTTTTTTGTTGTTATTGTTGTTTGCCATATTTGCATATGAAAAGCTATTCCCAATACTTTCACTTAGGGTTTCTCAACCGTGGCACTGTTACCATTGAGGGTCCAATACTTCTTTGTTGAGGGGGGACTGTTCCATGCATCGTACAGTGGTTAGCAACATCCCTGGCCTCTACCCACTAGATGCCAGTAGCACCTTCCTCTTGTGTTGTAACAACCAAAAATGTCTCCAAACATTGCCAAATGTCTCTGGAGCGTGGGCACAAAATATCCTCCCCACCCCTGTTGCGAACCACTACTTTAACTGACGTTGTTTCTGCTGTTCTTTTTCACTTGTTTTTGCCCTAGCATCTCTGTGCATTGTCCAATTAGAGAAATGATTTTTTTTTAATTCACCTCACACTGTACCTCAGTTTCCCTTTATTTCACTTTCCACTGGACTGGGCTAAACTGAGGTTCTGTTTTGTATTATTCTTAAGACTTTCCCTTTAATTCATCCCTCTGTTCTCTAAGGGTAAGTCCCTTATGGTTTCCTAAGGGGTTCGACCTTGTCCCCTCGATCACAAATTCTGAAGCTTTATCACAGTTACTCTCTGTTTTTTGTTTGTTTTGTTTTTGTTTTTTCTGCTCACCTTTAGGAACATATTTCTCGATTCTTTTCTAACTTTATTTTCTCTTGTTGTATCTACTCTTCCGTTTACCATAGCTGGAAGGGGCTATTTATTCTGCCTGTATTGTTTTAGAAAGCGATTGCTTGTAGCCAAAGTACTGCTATATTATTTACAGTAATAGCCAAGACATGGAAACAAGCTAAGTGTCTATTAATGAATGGATAAAGAAATGTGGCACATATATATATATATATACACACACACACACACACACACACACACACACACACACACACAATGGAAAATTAGCCACAAAAAGGAGTGAAATCCTGCCATTTGTAACAACACAGATGAAACTTGAGGACATTAGACTACGTGAAATAAGTCAGACAGAGAAAGACAAATACTGCATCTCACTTATATGTGGAATCTAAAACAAACAAACAAACTCACAGAAACAGAGAGTAGATTTCTGGTTGCCAGAGGTAGCAGGTGGGAGAAATGGATGAAGGTGATCAAAGGGTACAAACTTCCAGATATAAGATAAATAAGTTCTGGACATCTGATGTATGGTATGATGTCTATAGTTAACAATATTGCACTGTATACTTGAAAGTTACTGAAAGAGTGGATCTTGAAAGTCCTCAACACACACACACACACACACACACTGGTCACTCTGCGAGTGATGAGTATATTAACTAACCTTATTGTGATAATAACTTTGTCATATATATGTGTATCAAATGATCACATTGTACACCTTACCTACACAATGTTATATGTCAGAATAGCTCAGTAAAGCTGGAAAAAGAGTGTTCTAAATTTTTTTAAAGTACAAAGGAAGAAGAATGTAAAAAAACTCATAAAAATTTGAGCAGTTATTATATATGGGTAGTGAGATTATGAAAAATTATTTGCTTTGTTTTACTCTTAAGAGTCTTCTAAATTTCTCCAAAATGTTACTTATAAAAATATATTTAAGAATCAATACATTAGGGCTTCCCTGATGGCACAGTGGTTAAGGATCCGCCTGCCAATGCAGGGGACACAGATTCGAGCCCTGGCCCAGGAAGATCCCACATGCCACTAAGCAAATAAGCCTGTGTGCCACAACTACAGAGCCTGTGCTCTAAAGCCCACGAGCCACAACTACTGAGCCTGTGTGCCACAACTACTGAAGTCCGCAAACCTAGAGCCAGTGCTCCACAACAAGAGAAGCCACCATGATGGGAAGCCCACGCACCGCAACGAAGAGCAGCCTCCACTCGCTGCAACTAGAGAAAGCCCGGACGCGGCAATGAAGACCCAACACAGCCAAAAATAAATAAATAAATTAAAAAAAAAAAAAAAAGAGTCAACGCATGAAAAGAAAAAAACACACAATCAATAAAACCAAGTACTGCTATAAAAACTTCCCCACTAGGGACAAGCCCCTTTCCCTGGCCCAGTATATTTCCCTCTGAACTTCTCTTTTCCCACAACTGCTGGGCCAGAGAAAAAAATGGCCATATTTAATATGCAAATGCCACAGGTCCCCCCTCCAGTGGCAGCTTTCCCAGCAGAAAAGCCCTTTCTGGCCCCATTAAATTGTTTGGCTCCTTTCCTTCTCACAATGTGTAGATTACTTTTGTGCTTCCAAAAATCCTTATGAAAACACTCTCAGTCCTGGATAACAAAAAAGGTCAACACAACTGATCATTTTGGCAGATTCTATAGGCCTGCTTTTAATGTTCAAATACTCCTGACGAAAAGAGCATCCTTCAGTTGAGTAAATACACAAATTATTACTTTAAGAACCTAGGCATCACATCAAGAGCAATCTATTCATTTTTACATCAGCAGTTCTCAACTTTAGCAGACATCAACGTCACCTGGAGGCCTTGCCAAAACCCAGTCTCCACTAGGTCCCACGCACAGCGTTTCTGATTCAGTCCGTTTGGGGTGGGAGCAGGGAATTTGCATTTGTAGCAAGTTCCCAGGTGTTGCTTCTGCTGGTGTGGCTGGTTTGGGGACCACACTTTGAAAATCACTGTTTCAGATTTTGCTGGCTGTCAGCCACTTTGTGGTTTAGATGTCCTTTTAAAAAATGACCTCTTTTATTTCATCTCCTTGGAATTTAAATGCTGGTTTTAGGGTTAAGAACTGGTAGATCCTGCTGTTTGCAACCCATGTTCTGTCCTGTGAAAAGATATAATACTGTCCATATGAAATCCATCCATCACTTGCCTCCTTCTCCCTGGACCTTGAGAGTTGAACTCATAGGATTTTGATGTCAGGTTGTTGAGATACAGAGTTACCAACAAAAACCTCAAAGATTGCCACTGTATCTTTTTTAGCATCAAAGATTGCCACTGTATCTTTTTAGCATCAAAGATTGCTACTGTATCTTTTGAAGCAAAGATTGCTACTGTACCTTTTTTAGTGTAGAAGATTGCTACTTTATCTGTTTTCTGATCTGCAGTAGAGAATTTGGGCTTCTCCTTTGGACATGTGCCAAAGGTAATTTTTAAATTAAACATAGAAATTATTATGCACACGCATGCATACACACACACACACACACACACACACACACACACACACACAAACACTGACAATGGAAAAGAAAAACACTGCTCAGGGCTGGAATAGGGGTCCAGGGCATTAAATTGTAATTAACTGATTCTCTTGTCTGGTTTTATTTCTGACTTATTTAGGACTTTGCTCCATCAAATGGATGTTCTTATTCTAAGGTTTGCCTTATTTTAAAGTCAGTTTTTTCCTTTTCCTTTTTTTAGAACGGTGAATTAGAGTCATCTTGTCAGTGGCAGGAATAGCCACTGAACGATTCCTTTAATGGGGAAACACAAAAGAGATACCAATATTTTCTTCAATTAGTTATTATTGAAATCTTTTTCTGATGTTTAACTCTCCTTCTAAAAGACTATATTAGGATTCAAATGGAATTAACCTGATATTCTGTTATGAAAATATCTAGACTAACAATACTTAGAGAAACCTGGAAGGAAGAAAATCCTGATATCTGCTTAAAACACTGGACTCTTGGATAAGTTCTCCTGAGGGCAGCAGAAGAGAAAGCATAAGTGACCTTTCAACCAGCCTTCTAAATCTCTTTGAGGAAATTTCTGTAGAGCCCTCTGGACAAAGATGGACCACTTACCAAAACTCCCTCTTCTCAATCTGTTTCCTGTGCTTCCAGCTCCACAAAGGAGTGCCTGCTAAGTGTTCTTCTATCCATCCCTTCTATCTTTGTTCTTCTTTCCCAAACTCTTCTCCTTTCTTATTTTCTTACCCACAGCCCTCTCTTCTGTTCTTAGCCCTCCAGAAAGCCCCTGGAGATAAGCTAACAATAATGCGTATCTTCCCAAAGGAGAGATATACAGTAAGGAAAGGAGAAAGTTTGGGTGTGTGGGGAGGTGGATGGGGAGTGGGGGATAGAACTTAAGAAGGGAAGGAGCATAATAACCCCAAAGTGGAAATAACCCAAATGTCCACCACCAGATGGATGGATAAACAAATACTGGAATACATAAACACACAGTGGACTATTACTCACCCATAAAAAGAATGAAGTACTGATACATACCTCCACATGGATGAACTCAAAAACCTTTGCTAAGTGAAAGAAGCCAGACACAAAAGTCACATATTTTATTATGCCACTTACATGAAAAATCCAGAATAAATACATCCATCGAGACAGAATAAAGCTTGGTGGTTGCCAGAGACTGGAGGGAGAGGAGATAGGAGAGTGACAGTTTCCTGGGTGTGGGGATTTACTTTGAAGGGTTGGAAACGTTTTGGAACTAGATAGAGGTTATGGGTGTACAGCATTGAAAATGTTCTAAACGTCACTGTATTGTTAACTTTAAAATGGTAAATTTTGTTACATGAATTTCACCTCCATAAATTAAATTTTTTTAAAAAGAACATTATTCATCAACATTTCAAACTCTACTTCTCTTAGATTTTATAGCCTTCACATCTCCCTTTCTCCTTAATTGTATTCCAAAGAAAGTTCTACCTTTAATTTAGATACTAAAGCAAGGAGAGGTCCTGGATTGACCTCTAAATCTAAGTATCAATCTTCAATAAAATAGCCCTAATAACAATGGGAATAATAAAGTCACCCTGTGAGTCAGTGATAGAACTGGGAATGGATCCCAAGGAGCATTACCTTTTAGTCTCTTCTGAATTCTGTTGGTATCTCTCCATGTCCCTGAAACTCCTGACATAATTGAAGATGACTTGTCAATGATGTCATTCCCCCAACCAGAAGAGACAGCGCAAAGGAGGCTTGAACGTAGGCTACACATTGCCATGTCCTCTGGAGGCTGCTGCTTTCAGATTCAATTTTGCCCTTGGCAAAATTGTGAAGCAACATAAAATTTGTCTGGCCTGCTCTTAACTCACGCCTTTCTATATGCTATGAGCCTCTCTGGGGCCCTCCTCTTTATCCTTTAGACATCTAGAGAGAACTTTCTACTCATTCATCCCTCCATTTCTTATTCTTCCATCTGCACCAGTATTTAGAAAAGGGGTTGACATCATTTCATCCCTGTGAGTAAATTTTATATCTAAAGTTGCTGGAGATATCACTGGACATTTTTGCAGGGTTGCTGGTGTCCCCACGATCTTTTGTCAGTTGTTAGGTCCAACTGCATGGTGTGCTTCAGGAAGAAGAACACAGGGGTAATTCACTACTGCAGATCACTGTCAAGTTTGTTTGAAGTCTAGGTACCACAGAGGAGAAGTAGTGAAATATAGTCAGGGCAGCCTAGCAAGTAAACTGACTTTCAAAAGACTGTAGACAATTCTAAGTATGTAAAAGTGATTAGGATTCTAACTTGAGCTTTGCCCAGAGGCAAACTGCTGGGTTCCTACAGCTAAAAGAATCAAAGAGAACAGTTGACTCAGTGGTCCAATTTGGACTAGATCCATTTTAACTCAAAAGTAGTTTACCCTCAGAGAGTTTATGAGTCATTTCTGTATTCTCCTCCCCACACCACAGGGTATCCACCTGTAATAACATGAACCCACATTATCCCTGTTTAACCAGATCACAAAGATGGAGCAACAGTTGATGGGCAGCTAAACTATAATCAGAAAAATAATACATCTGTGCTTGCAAATAATTCGTTGTTAGCCCCTCACTTTGTTAGCACAACCTCTTTTTGCAGCTTCATTCATTTTTATCTAGTTTCAAGAAAGCATACCTCATTTTTTGATTGTTCGTTATCACCATGTTTCTAAGGGAGCCCCAACTTTCTAGGAACACAAGGTGCTGTTAGTGTTAGATGATCCAGTTAGTGAGTGTTGTGGACTGCTGGTCAACCACGATGTCCGTGGGGGCTTGTCAGCTGTCGGGTATCTCTTGGGGACTTCAGCTTGCTCTGAGCACTGCCCATTGCCGTCTGTCAGATCACAACCAGGCGCCAAAGAACTGGAAGTTTGAGCAAAACTATTTAGACCTACATGTTACTCCTAATTTTCCTGAGTTTTTAAATGAAGACTAATAAAATCTTAAAAAATCTTTTACAAAGTAGTGCAAAAAAAACCTTTTCAGAATATTTATTCTTTCAACAAGACTTATAACATTCTTCTATACCTTTTCGTAACATTTTGGTTTTCTGGGCTTTCATAAAATATTTGGCATTAATTTTTTAAAATCCTCTTTGGGGGTGGGGACTATATTCCCCCCCGCCCCCGCTTATATTCAATATTTATTTTTCCATTTGGAGTTCAGTTCTTTTGGGGGAAATTCCTTGATCTGTGTTTGGGAAAATTACTCTTGGGGCTGATGCCAAAACTCTGGGTGACTTTGAAATCCAGACAACACCAAACTAAACACAGTCATAGCCTTTCTGCTGCTGTTTGCACAAGTTTCAGCTACATTCAGTGCCTTTGGACAGGCCCAGGGAATCTTTGGAAATTAGATTGATCCCAATGAGTAAATTAACTCAATACTGTACAGATAAAATCAACATGCTTTTGATTATACTAGCATGGACATTTGTAAAAACTCTTTAAAATTTTCAAAATAGCATGGGCTAAAGAGGTGAAGTAAGTTATTATTTTAAAATCTTTTATCAACACCATTTCAGGAGATGTTAGGGGTCACACTGAGTGATAACAGTTTTGGATAGATAACTTTTGTAAATTTTTTTTTTTGTTAGGCTGATTGCCTGATACAGCCAAGGGGTACCATAGGGATGGGGCTCAAAATGACTTACTTTGGAAAAGTTCAGCTCCTCTTCCAGTTCCTAAGATGTTATTTAGAAAACTGGTTGAGAAGATTTACCCATGACATTGGTAAATGGAAAAAACATTGAATGGACCACCCTTTCTTCACCTGCTAAACCAGACCCTCTATTTACCTAATATTTGTCCCTACCTGCCTGCACTCTGTAATGTAGATGGTGCTGTTATTCTCCCCTAACACTCAAATCTTTAGCATAGTTAAATCCTGAGAAGGTAAAATAACTCCTGGATTCAGTGGGAGGCAATGACACAGTCAGGTTTTCAGGGCATGTCTGTGTGTCTACAGTTTTCTCCACATTTCTGAGCTGTGGTCACCAGTGATTTTGTATTTAGTTATATGTCTGGTATATTAGTTATCTATTGCTGCATATCGAATGGTCCCCTACATTTAGCAGCTTAGAATAATAGCACACATTTATTATTTCACACAGTTTTTGTGGATTAGAAGCAGCTTAGCTGGTGGTTTTGGCTCAGGATCTCTCATGAGGTTGCAGTCAAGATATTGACCAGGGCTGCCGTTATCTGAAGGCTTGACTGAGATGGAGAATCAGAACATGGCAGAGTCAGAAAAGTTAACAATTACCTGATCCAGTTCCCTCCTTTTGTAACAAGGAACTATTGTTCTTCACAAGACCAATCTAAGACAGTTCTTAGGCAAGTTCCCTATGTTAACCCATGCCTCAAAGTGAGATCATGGGATCAAAGTAAGGGCCTTTGGAAATTTCTTTTAGTGACTTGGTTACTAAGATTCAGAAGGTCGAGAGTATAAGAGTCATCTTTACACTGCTTCCCTCCTTATTTTAGGGCTTTGCTATCTGCAGTATTGCACATCCCCCTGTACACCTAGGCCCCTGTGGTTGTATAAATGAATGAACAGAGTATCTGTTTTGAATAAGGAGATGGGAAAATTGCTTAGAGTCTTTGATGCCAGGAGTGCAGAGATGGTGAATGACTAGAGGGAGGTTGGGGACACTTTATTTCTCAGGTCAGCCCAGTGTATGTTCCTTCCTCTAATTTGGTGAGGTGTGGGTCATGTCAGGCATTGGAGGGGTAAATGGACCAAACCTCTCCTACTCAAATCCACCCTTCCTCAGGCCCTCGCTGTCAGATTTCCAAACCAGCTGTCTTCTCTCAAAAGGACCCATGGAATGCCCTGTTCCTTACTCCCATGGCTGATCCTGTGAGCATAACTTCCAGCAAGGTCAACCAAATGGAAACAGAAGTCATTGCTTTAGGCTTGAATCATTAGTGTAGTGGAAAACTAAAAGATAAACAATTATATTTCTTGAGAAGATGGAGCAAGAGCAAAGAATCCAAACTAAAAGTTCCTTTGAGGCTTTCTTTTTTAGAAAGGTGTTTATTTTAGAACTGCCTTTCCCCTCAGTCTCCATTCTGTAATTATACATATTAACACAGCACCAAACGCCAACATAACTCACCTCATAGAAAAACAACAGCTCTTCTCATCACAGTTCTAATCTACTGAATAATGAAGAACGTAGATAACTCACGTTCTAAGTTAATCCCAGAGAAGTTTAAGGCAGTGTTGTTCTAGGCAAGGAGAGAGAAAATTGCTAGTATGGATGATGTATACCTGAAATTAATTAACCTGGTCTCCCCTTCAATATCTAAGCTCTACAAATATTTTCTACCATATTTTGTTAGTGTTTTCCCATCCATTTGGACATGAGCCAGAGGTAACCCCTCTCATAAAGAACATTGAAAATATGACTTGAAATAATGCAGACTTGCATCATTTATAGCTGTTTGGCAAAGTGGTTTGAAAAATGTGAGCGCTTGAATATTTCAAACTGTTGGCAATAATAGGATCTTCTGTTTCCAGGAACACTGTCTGGTTTCCTATCTTGTTCTGCTTAGATTATACCGGATACTAGCAATATTTCTAAGAGTGTTTCCTAAAGTGGGGTCTGAGATGGTCATGTGTGCGTGTGAGAGAAAGAGAGAGACAGAGAGACAGCAAGAGAGACAGGGAGTGAACGTTGATTGTAGCCCCTGAGGGAACTCTTAGAGGCAATTGGCACTACTGCCAGAGCACCAAAGACTGGAGTGGCAGAATTAGGTGAGTGTTGGCTGAAAAGTCAGAAAAGCTCTTAGGAACACAAAGCAGCTGTTGAACAGAGGTTAAGGAATATTGTCTAACAATAAAGGGAAGGAAACATTCTTACTAAAAACAATAGGGGTCCCAGACAATCTGCTTGGTGGTCAAGAGTTCATGCAGAAAGAAGTTGGAGAATGTCACTTCTCAGAAGACAGGCCGTTGGCTCAGTGTGGAAGGTGACCGGCAGGTGCTTCCCAAGGCTGTGGCCCTGCACTGTGACACCCCGATCATACACCCCCACCCCGGCCAATTTCAGGAGAATGTCTAAGGAGTCCTTCATAGCAACGGGTGCAAACACCTTGTAGGTTTCCTCTAATCCAGCTGGACCAAAAGGAAGCCCTGAGAAACATAGATAAGCTGATTAAGTGTGATCACATTCCTGATAGGAATTTGCACTGAGGAATAAAAGCACAAAAGCTAAACGAAGTGAAAAGATCCAGGCGTGTGTTTCGGAACCAAGAGAGGGAGTGTATCAATGTAAGTTGTTGCTCGCCACCAACATACTAGTAAAAGATGAAGATGACAGTACTTACCTCATCCAGAAAAAGAAAAAAAAAAGACTCTGTACAAGATGATATTCCCTTTTGTATTATTATGGAACTGATTTGTGAATATCATTTTTATCTTTCCATAGGGTTTTTAAGGACTTTATAAAAGTAAACATGTCACAAAAAGATGTGTTTCCAAATATTTGATTTATAAGCCATCTCTTGTACCAGAGGCCCTGATCCCCATGACTTTTCTCACCATGGACAATGAGACTTGAAGAATATGAACAGTTATCTCTGTGCCAAAGTGCCAGTTCTTCGTGGACCGAATGCATCACACAAGAGAGGATGGTGCCAAAACCAAAGGTGGACTCCAACAGGCATTCTGAGCTGCCCTGTAGCTGAGGAGCCGATTCCCGATGACAGCTAAGCAGGTTTATAGTCTGCAGATGGATCTTGAGGGGTGAGGAAGGAAGCCTCAAAGCTCCTGAGAAGCTGGAAGGCAAAGAGAAACTGCCTCCTGAGCCTCCCAGGGGAGACGTGGAATGGGGAGGGGACCTCAGAGCAGCCATCACAGGCCTCCTGGGGCAACACAAGGCACTGGGCCAAGACTCAGGTGAGCTGTGGGTGGAGTTCACCTGCATGCCCATGTGGATATGTGCAAGCTCACCATTTACAGTATGTCAACAACAGAGAGTGAATATTTCTAGGCGGTGTGAGTGAAGATACAGTCGTCTCTCCGTATCTTGGGGGTTAGGTTCCAGGACCCCGCAGGAACCAAAATCCAAGGATGATCAAGTCCCTTGTATATCACGAGGTAATATTTGCATATAAACTACACACATCCTCCCATATACTTTAAATCATCCCTAGGTTACTTATGCTGCCTAATACAGTGTAAATCCATGTAAATAGTTACTGGGCGTGGAAAATAAAAATGTTTTGCTTTTTGGAATTTTCTGGAATTAAAAAAAACTGCATTTCTGCTCCGCAGTTGGTTTAATCTGCAGATTAGGAACCTGTGGATACAAAGGCCAACTGTAATTACAGCCAGCCAGGCCATTCAACATGTAGGCAGGTTATTTCTACCCAATACCTCTACCCCTGGTACCAGCTGCCCCAAACTCTGACTGCTTTTCATTCCTCTAAACACTTTGAGTCTCTAAAAGCTTGAACACGTATTTATCTTTCTGTCCCATAATGGTTCTCATGATGGTAGCAGTGGGCCAGAGCTGTCAACTTGCAAGAATAACAATTTTTTGGATCCAGGGCTGGTATCGTTTTGGAAGAGGACAGTGAGGATGCATTCTACATTTCTAACAATTGCTTTAAAATGAAGTTTTTAAAAGTGGAGAATTGTTTGTATTTAAGAGATAGCCTCGGGGCAGTAGAAGGAGCCTGGTTTTGCTGAGACTGGCAAGAAGGTGCAGCAGGGATGATTCATGGGCCCGGGGATGAAAATCCTGCCGACCTCCTGTGTCTGGTGAGCTCATGGTGACAAGGCTTCTAGCTCAGGAGTGGGATTTGCTTAAGCTCTTAGGAAAAGGTGAGGGAAAATCCCACGGGGCTGGACTGGGTGGAGATGCAAATTGAGTTCTCTTACAGTGAACTGACTTAGCCCCGGGTCATAAGCAGCCCACACTTTGATTTTTTTGTTTTGTTTTGTTTTGTTTTTTTGCGGTATGTGGGCCTCTCACTGTTGCGGCCTCTCCAGTTGCGGAGCACAGGCTCCGGACGTGCAGGCTCAGCGGCCATGGCTCACTGGCCCAGCTGCTCCGCGGCATGTGGGATCTTCCCAGACCGGGGCACGAACCCGTGTCCCCTGCATCGGCAGGCGGACTCTCAACCACTGCACCACCAGGGAAGCCCCACACTTTGATTTTAATAAGCTTGAGGGTTGGTATGTCTTAGTAGTGAGCAGAATTTAAGGAAAATGAAACCAACTCATAAGTTTTAGTTCATTTGCTGTATAGCAGAAAGCACCCCTATTAGTGATGGGAATAGTGGTAGGTAATGTCTTAGAACCAACTGACAAGTTAAAAAAAGGAATTGGGAATCAGACTAGTTCTTCAGCCTACATTTTAGCTGATAGCATTTTGGTCTCTCTCTTTACAGAACAATGTGCGGGCTCTTCTCTGATCAAGAAAGAAGGTGACTGGATTTTCAAGGCAGTGCCATCTCCAAGCAATGGAGTACAGCCCTCCTTTATGAGATGGACTAGTTCATCTTTAAAGCCATTGAGAATATTATAATTAATACACCTGCAAAGATTTTTGGATCTTCACTATGAGAGAATGTCTTGGGGGAACTCAGCAGCCATTTTTTAGTAAAAATAAATATTCATGTGTGTCCAAGAAATGCCCCCATGTCTACCATATTTAACCATACACAGCAGAAATGATAAATGTCCTGAGTCCTCACAGTTACTTGCGTAACAGGTAAATGTGAGAATTGACTTGTGGCATTGAAGGAGAATCCAAAGCACAGAACCATCGAGGGCTTTGGTGAATGCAACGTAACCAATATCTGTGGAATGCCAGTGACAGGGCCGATCACCATAGAACTATCTAGAATGGGCATTGCCGAACCATTCCAGAGTGTTTATCTTCAGGCACCTTGAGGCCCACACTGAGGAATCCTGAGCTTCTGGTAGGATCAGCGCCCCTTCAGGCATCCTTGGAGTCACAGTATGTAATATTCCTAATAGTGCTTTGACAGGGTGGGTGACAGGGAAGTCATGAGTATGAAGCCACAGTACTTGGTAAAACTTAAGAAATAATAAAATGAATGGGAAATTCAAGCCCTGGAAATGCTTTCTCAGACACGAATTTACTAAATGTACTTGGCTTTTGTTTTTTTCACCTGTGAAATGAGAATATAATTCTGCTCTGACTTTCAAAGATGCCATAAGGGCTGACAAACTAATGCAAATGATGTTTGTAAATATAAAACTTTGATATAAATAAGAAATAATGTGCTTTACCCTGCATAGCCTGTGAACAAAATTAACGTGAATGCAGAAAGCTATTTTATTTAAGTGGTTAAAAATGAGTAGCATTTCCTTTATGTTTCGGTTTTAATTTAAACTTGGGGCTTTAAAAGAGCAAACCCCTGACTGAGCATAGACAAGGATGATGATTTGGAGAGAAAAATATGATTTTGAAACATGCTCAGTGCCAGAAGCTTGAAGGCACACATCAGGTTTCAGAGAAGATTGTGTGGTTTCCAAAGAGTGAAAATGCAGAGATTTCCTTTGTTACTGGTCCATGGTATGAGACAAAAATAAAACTTAGGTGATTATTTCTCTCAGATCTCAAAGATGTTGCAAGGGACCTTGCCAATAGAAAGACACTGATGGAAAAATTCCTCTGCTCCCATTTAAAAATGTCGTCCCACTATAGTGAAAATCTATAATGGTGCTTATCCTTCAATGTAGTTTTGCTTCTAAGCTTGGCAAAGGACATCTTCAAATTTACCTCTCCTCTGTTTAAGTATCCCAATCCCAATGCCTAATGGGCTCATAGCATCCCCGCACTGTGTGTTTACATAGACTGAACTTCAATAACTGAAAATGCAAATCAAATTGTAGAACATGAGTCACTGCCCTGGCTGGGTGGGCTTGATGGGGAGAAGCTGTTTTCTATCAGCACACTGGGGGCCAAGCTGGGGGAGCTGAGGTCTGGTTCTGGTCATGATTTGGCTCAAGGGATTTGCACTCCTGTTCTGCTTCAGGTCCCAACGTGCTCACTGACTCATGAACTGGGCACCAATAAGCACATGGGTATTAAGATTAACAAAAGAAACTGAATTGAATAAAACAGACAACAAAGTGGGTGGGGATGCTCCAGGGGACACTGCAGAGTCAGAGATGTGAGTGGTCTGCAGGTCAGATTGCACCAGGCTGGTGCATTTGTTTCTAAATAAGAATGGTGAGAGGGACGGAGTTTGCGGGGAGATGCCAGACCAGGTCCATCATCTTGAGGGCAATCACATTGCAGTGTTTTGGTCACAAGGAGGAACAAATACTGTACAGGTGGGTGAGCATACCGAGAATTGTGCACCCCAGCTGCATCCCAGCATTTCTATATAGGGGAAAATACGGGTGGTTGTTCATTAAAGAACAGCAGGACAACAACCCTACTGTGAGGGGCAACAAGAAACATTGGGTCATATTGGGCCTATTCAGTGAGAGGAGGAAAGGGGTCTGACAATTGCTCTCAGTGGTAGACAGTGGTCTTAGCCCCAGCTTTAGAGCTCAAGTGTGTAGGTACGGGGTTTTTCCAAACTTTAAAAAAATTGAGGCATAATTTATATACAGTGTCTTAGTCCATTTGGGCTGCCACAACAAATACCACAGACTTGGTAGCTTATAAACGACAGAAATTTATGGTTTACAGTTCTGGATGCTGGGAAGTCCAAAATCAAGGTGCCATCATGGTCATGTTCTGGCGAAACCCTCTTCCTGGTTCATAGCCATCACCTTCTCCCTGTGTCCTTACAGTGTGGAAGGGGTGAGGCAACTCTGTGGGGTCTCTTTTATAAGGGCACCAATCCCATTCATGAGGGCTCCACCCTAAGGACCCAACCACCTCCCAAATGCCCCACCTCCTAATACCATCACCTTTGTGGGTTAGGATTTCAGCATAAGAATTTGAGGGGGACACAAATGTTCAGCCCATAGCAAACAGCAGAGTTACATGCAGTAAAATTGTTGCATTTTTGCATATGCACATCCCCCTGTAAACAAGCACCATTTCTTTTACCCCAGGACCCCTGGCCAATAAGGCCACTGAGAGACAGCCTCTTCCTGATTTCTATCATCATAGATTAATTTTGCCCGTTCTTGAGCTACATATAAATGGAATCTTAACAGTATAGACTCACTGTGTCTGCCATTTTCACTCAACGTTAGTTATTTGAGATTCATCTTCGTTGGAGGCATTGGTAGGTAGCAATTTGAAGAACATGCTTTTCCCTTCCTTCTGTACTTATTTCACTTCTACTGGGATTGCTGTTAAGTGAGAAGAGGACAGGTGTCATAATATGTAAATTCTTTAAACTAAGAAAGAAGTTCTGTATAAAAATATCTTGTACCCAGCATGGTACAAGAGACATCGCAATCCCATGCCATGGCATAGCAGCTAAGCAAACACTCTTGACTTTGCCTAGTTTTTACTGTGTGTGCTTCTCTGCTTCCCACTGCGGTATAAGCATTTCCTCTAGCCTTGCGAAGGTGGCCTTTTTTTCCCAAAGAGCCACAGAACTGCTATTGGCTAAATCACAAGGTGGTTAAGGCTGTGATTGAAATTTCGGAGACAGTGTTCAATGTCACCTTTGATGATCTAAAATTGCACACAGGTAGACTGGAGATCCTCCATAATAGCACACAGAGGCTCATTTTGGGATTATGGGCTCGCAGGGTCTTGCTGCAGTCGGCTGATGTTATTAAACTTTAAGGACCCCTCTGAGAAGGATGTTTGGCTCCGAAAACAGTGTTCTCCGGGAGATTGTGACCTGGTGACCTCACACAATTGAATTTTTCATTTTATAGAGAATCTGAAGCTCCTTGCCATTAAGCTGACCAAGAATAGCAGTGCAGTTTTTTCTTTTCTGCTTTAGCACATTCCTGGGGATTGGGGGCTGTGCTTTCTGAGCATAACTGGGACAAGAGCTTATGGAGATGTAGTGAGATGAGGGATGCACAGAGCGATGTTCACAGATGCTGCAGTGAGAAATGCTGGGTCCCTTAGCAGGTTGCACTAAGGGTCCCCTGACATTTGGTTACAGTAAAATAAACAGATCTCCTTTTGTGTAGACCTTCCCCTGCAGACCAAAGAGCTAATTAACCCTCAGCTGAGGTGAGCTGTGTGCTCCCTTTGGAGTGACCACTCAAGCCTGTGGCTTCAGTGTCTCTGGGAAGTGAGAGGAGGTAGGGGTCAAAGTAGCCCCTTCTTCTGATCAACATTTCGAGGCCTCATGAAATAAATGCCCCAAATGAGAGAGAAACCGTCATCTATGGGGGCACCTGATTATGAAAATGTGGGGATTTTCCTCAAGTTTGGATAAACCAACAAACAAAAACATTTAGAAAGAAGAAAGGAGAAAAAGTTAACTTGCAAAAAGGTAAAGGGAATCAGACATCAAAAAGGCTGACCCTCCAAATAAAGACCCCAATAAATGGGGAAAACCACAGGTTATAAATTGGTCAAACATATTCTTGTGTTCATGGTGGAAAGCAGTAACTTTCTCACACGATCATCATATCCACTGATCAATACATTGGTATTATGAAAGTCAGGCTCTAAGCTATATTTTGCTTAGGGAGTTCAGGTTTGTAGGAGTGCCCCTATCATTTCTGGTTTGTGTCAAGGTACAAATCCTCTTTTCTTCTTGTTTCCTGATTGTGGTATGTTGTATCCTTAATCATAATGGAAGCAGAGCAAACTATCAGTTTTGCTTCAGGAGTCCATGCTTTGTTCAACTTCCTGCCCCTAAGGTATGGATTAGACCACATAAGATGCTCAGTGATTTTCTGTTTCACTGTCATTAATATGATGTTTTATTTTAGTGGATGAGTTTTGTTTTCTTTTTTTTAGCTGTGCCTTGCGGCTTGTAGGATCTTAGTTTCCCAACGAGGGATTGAACCTGGGCCACGGCAGTGAGAGCACGGAGTCCTAACCACTGGACCGCCAGGTAATTCCTAGGGATGTCTTATTTTCATAGGCGTAACTAATGTTTAATACACAAAGACCCTCTTGTTGTACATTCAAAAGAACAAGAGCAACATGATATTAAGGCTTAAGAGTTACTTCTATCTGGAGGCCTTGTAAAGCCCCTAGGGGTATAAATTTTATGTCTCAGAAGTATTTTAATTTCCTTGTCAGTTTGTCCACTGAGATCAGGACCCAAGAAGCCTCAGATTCATTTCTACTGGGCTTTATCTGCAGTACCGTTAAGTTTTGGATGTAAGGATTAGCCCAGGCTCTCCAGAGAAACAGAACCAATAGGAGATTGATAGATAGACATACAAATGATAAATAGATTGATGATAGATAAGATGATTGATAGATGATAGGTAGGTAAGATGATTGATAGATGATGCACACAGATTTATTATGAGGAATCAGCTCATGTCATTATGGAGGCTGGGAAGCCCCACAGTCTGCTGTCTGCAGTCTGAGGACCTAGGATAGCTGATGGTGTCTGAGTCTGAAGGTCTGCAAACCAGGAGCACTGATGGTGTAACTCCCAGTCTGAGGGCAGGAGAAGACTGATCCCAACGCAAACAGTCAGGCAGAGAGGGAGAAGTTTCACTTTCTCCATGGTTTTGCTTCATTCAGGCCCTCAACGGACTGGATGAGGCCCACCCACACTGGGGAGAGAGATCTGTTTTACTCAATCTAATCTCATCTGGAAACAGACACACCCAGAAATGATGTTTACCAACATCTGGGCATCCTGTGACTCAGACACACTGACATATAAAATTAGCCATCACTGTGTGTCAAGGTCTCCTCTTTCCCTGACATCCCCTTGTTTGTCAGTGTTTCACAGGACAGCTTGCAGACCAGGTTCGTGGGAGGACAGTGGCAGCCTTGTTCTGTATTGAAGGCATAGTTCTTGGGTTTATGCTACTTAATTAGATGAGAATTCTGATATGATCATAGTATAGAATTTTCTTTTCCCCAGAAGATATTTATTTATTTATTCTCAGATAAATATATTTAGGATATTGAGAGCTCAGATTGGCGTGATTGACGCAAGTAGACAATACCCAAAACAAACCTGGGCTAAGGAAAATGGTTATCATAAGCAGTTTCGTGGTCCAATTTTTTCCCTCTGTGAAACAGGTAAGAGAATGCACCAAGATATCACACATGGTCATTTACATACAGTATCATTTTAGATCATAATATAGACTGGATTTGATTTATCCAATTGTACCCTGGTTGGAAAAAGAACGCATTCTTAGTGAACCTGGGCAAATAATAACCATTGATACAGGGAGTAAAGAAACTTAGTAAAGGTACTTTGAAAAATATTTAACCATTGTTGCCATTGTTTTATCTTTTTTTAAAAAAAGAATCATTCTTGTTTTCCCTCATGATTTATTAATTTGTAACCTATATTAAGACCTTTCATAGGATTCCCCTCACTCCCAATCCTCAGGGTCCAGTTGGAACAAGATTTCATTTAAAGAGGGTTTCATAACTAGTTTGAACAAGTGTAACCTGTCAGACTGAGGGTCAGGGCTGGATTAAGAAGAAAAGAGTTTCCCCCACAAGAGCATTTAAAATAGAACACTGGCCACAGTTAAGTCAGTTCATCCCATTCATTAAGTTCTAAGGAATTAATTTGTGTTTTGTTGATCTCAAAGTAAACAGTTTATCTCCATGAAGTCATTTGCTTTTGGAGGGGAAAGTTCTGGGTGTCCTGATAACGGACTCTTGACAGTCTCACAGAGTGTGGTCTTCACACTCTATGTCTTTTAATGGAGCTGTGAGTCTAGTCCTTGTAGTTTCAACTGTCCTGAGTATCTGGCTCAGTCCTTTGCTGAAGCTCTTTTGATATAGTATTTTTTTCAGAAGATTCTATTTCTGATCTGTTCTTGTAGCAGAGACTTTTAGGCGAGTGTAAGGGAAAAGCAGAAAATGCTTGTGGATAATAAGACTCAAAAGTTCTGTTTAATTCATTATAATAAGCAACAATATCAGGATGCAGAAAAGTAGAATCCTCTATTGAGGTACAATAAGCAATTGATTTATAAGGATTTAGTTAATACTTATCATGAGGGTAAGAACACATTGTAAACAGTGAGGGCATTGTCAAATCTCCAGAGTATTTAATTTATCTTACTAAGTGTATTCTGATTATCATCAATTGACAAGAGTATTTATTTAGAAAATCAGAGGTCTTTTGAAAAATTAATCTATTTTTTGAAAGTCATAGTGCCCATCTTTGTGCATGAACGTAAGTATGTTTCTGATGTAAAATTTCATAATTGCCAGAACATTTATGTCATTAAAATTTTATTTATATGTAAAGCTAAACAGAGAAGTTTAGCTTTCTGACTTGCTGATTTTTCATATGGTGGACATAATAGTGTTGAGTATAGTAAAATCAGATTATTTCTATGATCTCTTATTTTAAAAGCTGAGAGATCAAATTTTTGTGATACCCAGTGGAAATCTGGGAAACTCCAAAGGTGACGTAGGTATAATAGATATCTTTACAGCTTTGGAGTTCTGATTTTGGGTCCTGAATTTGGGAAAGGCAGTACCAAAAAGAGTTATCAGAGGAGCCATGGTAAGAGCCTCAGTCACAATGAGTGAAGACAAGAAACGGTTTCAGGTAATATTTAAAGGAAACACGGCAACACATAAAAATGATTATTAGGAATTCTATTTCAAAACTAAAGACATTTTGTTAATATTGATACAAAAGTGAGACAAAAACAACAAGTTACACAGCATTTTAGTAAGAAAGAGAACCACTGATGTCTGGGCACAGAACATCTTTTAACTCTTCTCTTTTGTCTTTGTTTTTGTTAGTAGCTTTCTATGTAGACAAGGATCAATTTACCATTTTAACAGAAGGGGACCCAAATTCTATTTTACTTTTTTGATTACCGTTTATGTAGCAGTTTGCAGTAAATGATACACAAGCCTCTTTCCACCTTATGAAAAAATCGATTATCACTGAGTCAAATTTGCAAACATTTTAAACATATTTCTTTGCTCATTTCAGATTCACTACATGCAGTTATTATAAGCCCAGGCTCTTGATCTTGCTTTTTCCTCTGTTCTATATTCATGGTGTATCCTGAAATTGTCTTCTATTTCCTTCTTCATATCCTGGCACAACCAGAAAATTTTAATTAAAGCAAAACAAAATACATCCATCATTTACACATGCACCTCTCTACAATCAAATACATCTTTAAGAAATTCTTAAAATAGTAAATTTTTACATCCATCATAACCAGCTAACTTATAGCAAGAGTATAGTAAAACTAGAGTTTTCAGGTGTATAAGATATGTACTAATAGCTTGATTTACTATTAGTTCACATTAGGAATGTAAAATGATGTAGCCATGTGGAAAACAATTTGATTGTTCCTGATAAAAAGTTAAACATAGAATTACCATAGGACCCAGCAATTCTGTTTCTGGGTATATACTCAAAAGAACTGAAAACAGGTATCAAATAAACACTTGTACATGAATGTTTATAGCAGCACTATTCACAATAGTCAAAAGGTGGAAACAACCCAAATATCCATCATGAATGAATGGATAAACAAAATGTGGTGTATATAAACACAATGAAGTATTATTCAGCTGTTAAAATGAATGAAGTACTGATGTATGCTCCAGCATGGATGAACCACGAAAACATTATGCTAAGTGAAAGAAGTCAGACACACAAGGTCACATATTGTATGATTCCATTTGTTTGAAATAGCTGGAACAAGTAAATCCATAGGTACAGAAAGCAGCTTGGTAGTTGCCAAGGGCTGGGGACAGGGAGGAATAGGGAGTAACTACTTAGTGGTTTGAGGTCTTCTTTTGGGGTGATGAAAACCCCCTCTGGTTTTGGAACTAGGTAGAGGCTATGGTTGTACAACATTGTCAATGTACTAAATGCCACTGACTTAGACACTGCAAAATGGTTAATTTTATGTTAGATGAATTTCACTTCAATTTAAACATGAGGGATTTCATATATTTATATGATTTCATATATATATGATATATAGAATTATAAACACTTAACAAGAGTAAACCCTTTTAAAGGACATTAATTATTATACTTTATTTAGTTGGACAAATAGTTTTACTTTTTTATAATAATAAAAACTTCCTTGACTCATGAAACTTTAAAGCATTCAGATTAATTAGGCTTTCCATGATAAAATAAACCCAAGTTTTGTATAAACTAGAATATTATTTTCTGTATTGTGTTAAAATCAAGAAGAAATATGATTAATTGCTTTGAATTAGAATTTTCACCTTGAACAAGAATCTTAAGCTTTACAAAAGCTTTATACTTTATGAATATCTATAGTTTAAACCTAATATTGAAAATTCTTTAAATTGTGTTTGAAGTACCTTAGCATTCTTTTACTTTTTATCTTATTAACCTATAATCAAGGCTATTAATTTATCTGAGAGTTGAACCTTTTTATACCTCTGAGGTATAGATGCAGCAAGCTTCTGAAGTTTTTTCTTAAAGAGCCATCACTTTGAAAACATTAAAATTTGATTTTCCTCCCTTCTGGAATGTATTTATTCCAGATTTTCCTCCTTTTCCATTTATTTTAACCTTCAAAGTTATTATTCTGAATTTATATGAGTGCTTCTATATGCCAATGAAGAAAAGTACTCCCATAAGTACAAGTAACTTTGTAATGTTATGTGTTAACTTTTCCCTCCTTTGTCTGACTAGTTATCCATCAAGTGCACAATCATTTCAATAGATGAAAGATATTTATAACCAATTAATCTCTAAAAATTTTGGGGGGGAGGGCAGAAAAAGGAAATGAAAAGTAGGAGAAGAGAAGAAGGGAGTGACCACAAATACAGAAGGTGATAAACAAAATATTTCATTACCTTCGTTTTATAAGGAAAGAAAAAGAAAAAAAAAGGTATTTTTCACACACAAAAAGAGCTAGCAGCTTCAGTTTTACAACCTCAGCTAGAGATAAAAAATAAACAGAACACAAAAGCTCACTCATGGGTCCAGCCACTGTAGATCTCAAAGGTTGTTTGCCTTTCCAGAAGGTACAGAAAATTTTCTTGAGTGATGTGATCTCATTGATGGGGAGGTAATTTTGGCTGATGACTAGCCATAAACCCTGTTCACCCAGAGAATCTGGGAGGCAGAGGTGAATAGGTTTGGGTTCTCTTTGGGCCTCAGTCTTCAATTGGGGCCCAAGAAAAGTGGCACATTGTAAGTTAAGGACATCCTCTTCCAGGGCCTGATGGCACCGCTTTCGATGTCCAATCACATCGCCAGCCTAGGATATTTCTAAAACACGTCTCTCCTCATTTTATAGAATGTTTGTATTAACATTTCAACAGTCAAAGATATCAGAATCCCCACGTCAAACAAATAAACAAAGATGACACATAAACCAGAGTCTCTGTTATTTACCGCCTGACAGAAATCGCCAGAAACCTAGATTCTCAACTTTTCAGTCATTAACAGGGAATAAATTATTGCCCGAGCTCAAACCACACCTGGAACCAGACTTGATCCAAAAACACAAATAGAAACAGCCAGAAAAGCACAGAGTTAGGAAGAAGAAGAAAAAAAAGCAGTGAGCTCTCTTGCTGCAGGAGATTTATTCTGTAAACGAAACAAGGCACGTATCTGTTCACACTGCACATGAGATAAGTGTGTTCTGAGGTGAAGCCGTTCGGTCAGCTCCAGCAGGTGAAGGCCCTTCCTCACATAAATCTCCTCCATGGAGCCTCCAGAACTGCAAAAAAGAATTAGGTACAACGGCACATGGAAAATAAAAACATATTTTTCTTCACTCTCAAAGTGCTAGATGTCAGACTTCAAAAGGACTGATGTGCCCAGTAAAAACCACAACAGGTGGGGATTTCGCTGTGGTGCAGTAGCTGAGACTCTGCGCTCCCGATGCTGGGGACACAGGTTCAATCCCTAGTCAGGGCAAGAGATACCTCATGCTGCAACTAAGGAGCCTGCATACTGCCACTGAGACCCAGCGCAACCAAATAAATAAATAAAATAAATACTTAAAAACAAAAAAGAAAAATAACCCACAACAGGTGTTTAGTGGGAAAATACCACAAAGCTTAACAAAATGATCAAATTAGATGATTGGTTTATGTTAATATGATATTTGTATTTATTATATTTTTTATATTAGTTGTAATTTGTTCATGAGGGGAAAAGAATAATTTTTTACATGATCATCACAGTCACAAAGTTTATGTTATATCTGTAAACACCACTATTATAAAAGTCAAAGCATCCCCCCTCCTTTTTTTAAGGTCTGTGGGATGTGTTCAAATTTTTATTATCTTGGGGGCCATAACTAGGCAAAGTGGCTTTGTTATTCTTGGTTTATTTCAAAGGGCAAAGATTTTCTTTTTCTCTATGTTCCGTCATGTGCTTAACTGCAACGGGAGCAGGAAAAAGTGTCAGTTTTGTGGACATGACAGTATGCAGTGTTTCCTGGAGACTTTGGGGTCTCCTATCACACCTGTTATGGGGTGACATGTGTCTCCCCCCAGATTCATAAGTTGAAACTCTAACCCCTGGCACCTTAGAATGTGACTGTGTTTAGAGATAGGACCTTTAAAGAGGTGATTCATTTAAAATGAGGGGTTAGGTTGGGCCCTAATCCAATCTGACTGGTGGAAATTTGGAAACACAGAGATGCCAGGGAGGCACACACAGAGGATGGACCGCGTCAGGACACAGTGAGAAGGCGGCCGTCTGCAAGCCAAGGAGAGGCCACAGGAGAAACCAACCCTGCCGGCACCTTGATCTCAGACCTCCAGCCTCCACAATTGTGACAAAATACATTTCTGTTGTTTGAATCTCCCAGCCTGTTGCACTTTGTTATGGCAGCTCGAGCAAATTAATATAACACTGCAAGTTCCCCCAAACTAGCAAGTCCTGAAAATGAGGCAGTGTGGCAGCCGGCTGTTGTGACGTACAGGTAAGACCTTTTGGGCAGTGCTTCTCATTCCTGGCTGTATGTTAGAAATACCAGGGAGTTTTAAAAATAACAGTTCTCAGACCTCACCTCCAGAGAATCTGATTTAGTTCATCTGGGGCAGGTCTGGATCCTGGTGTGTGTTTTTTTAAGCTCCCCAGGCGATTCCAATAAGCAGCTATGGCTAAGAACCCACATCTACAGCCCCAAGTTTTGCAGAGGCTGCTTTCATCTACCTAAAGCTCGTCTACCCACGCTTCTGAGTTATGATGTATGCTTTTTAAGCTGCATCAACATATTTTCCAAATTCTGCTGGAGAAACAGGAAACCAAGCTTGTATTCTAATTTGTAAATTTAAAGTAGGTGCCCCTAAGGGAAGTACACAGAGTCTAGTCCTAGAAACTGGGAAAAATATCAGTAGTTTGTCTACACATATTTGAACTAGGAAGAAAGTATTAAAAAATCCACCATCCATCATTTCTTGATCTTTGAAATGGATTTATACCCTCCTGTAGGACCTTGATATTTGACCCCTGAGATCAACATATATTGATTACCCACTCTGTACCGTGCTGGTATTCAGCCTGACGTCTCCCTCCTGGAAGAGGATATGGAGAGAATGGGCCTCAGGAAAGCTCGAGAACAGTTTCTTAGGGTGTGTACAATGAGAAGAATGTCCCTTGAAAAAATAAATCTGCATGTAGCTAACTCTGGGAAATATTGCATACTGTATCCTCTCCTAGTGATTCATAATGCACACTAACATTTTAGGGATCTAAAAAAAAAGTTCTACATTAATTCAATCAGCAGTTTCTAGACTTTGGTGATCAGGAATTCCCCTCCCTTTTCTTTTTTTCCCCCTTTGGGTAACAGCCATTATCATCCTGCAGAACTAGTGGTTCTTGGAATACACTTCAGGCAAAGTTATATTACTGGATTTTTATCTCCAATTTTTGTGAGGGTGCAGGGAATATGTTCCTGAATTTTGGGGAAATAAATGCTTCATGCTAAAGCATTTTTGAAGTTTCTAAACTTGATTTAGGGAGTTTGGCCTGGGCTCAGGAAGGAGGTGCTTCCCCTGGCACTTGTCATGGTGCATGTTCCATGGTGCTGTGATGCTTATGCACATCTTTACCACCATATGAGATGTTAAGAGTGTGATGTGTGCCTGGCCATGTGGTAGCTAATGTTTGTTGAATGAATGAATAAATAAGTCATGTTTCTGTTATGATTAGGTACTTGTAGCGGTGCCACACCTCACTCCACCCTCCTGAATTTCTATGTCCTGAAAATTAATATATCTCATTTGTTCTAACAGATTATTACATAGCAAGAGGTCTGGTTGAGGAGGTCTCTTTGAGCCCCATTTAGTCTTCAACTGGGGCCCAAGAAAACTGATTCATTACAAGTTAGGTACATCCTTGCCCAGGGCCTGATGGCACTGCTTTCTATGTCCAATCTTGTCACCAGCCTAGGACATTTCTAAAACATGTCTCTCCTCATTTTATACAATGTTTGTACAAACATTTCAACAGCAGAACATTTTCAATGTATTACTGAAATTACTTTTATCTTCCACATTGTTTCAGTGACAGATGGTTTGCAAGATTATAAATTTCATGCAACAGTAATGTCAAGATGACAGCAATCTTATGCAAAATTCATAAGCATTTTCTGGAAGAAGTTAGCCAGTAGAGACAAGGACTTAGAGTGTTGTCATTATTGCAGGTGATTATTATTAAACCATCATCTCTATACATTTGACAGTGGCCCCCAATAATTAATTGCTGTGTGTTAACTAGTCATTTATTCAGAGTCAGGCCCTACACTAGAGGATAAAACAATAGACAAAACAATTTGTGTCCTTGAAGAGTTTCCAATCTAGTTAATCATGACTAATTATGAGTAGAAGTAATAAATGTGTGCAGAAGCAACTTGCTACTAAGTGATTGAGGCTAAATGATACATTTGTGCTTAAAGTCTGTAGACCAAAGAACTGTGGAGTAGATGGCTTTTAAAGGATGAATGGAGGAACTGTGGTATTTACAGGTAAGAGAAATAAACCTCTCAGAGGAATAGGGATCAAATTTATAAAGATATAATAGATTTATTAAGTGAATTATTTATAATAGCACTTATACATCAAATAAGGAAAATATATTACTTTCAAAGATTTTCTCATGTGTTTAATTTTGAAGTGGGAACGTAAGTGATAGGTGATGAGGTCTTATGAGTGTGACATCTGGTGTTGTCATATCTGATGTCTGACGAGGAATGACAATTGTCTTGCTGGAAGGATTAAACTCATTTAAGATCATGGTTTCTGTCCTATTGGCTGAGAGGAGGGGGAAATTTACTGACTTTTTAAAAAAATTTTTTTGCGGTATGCGGGCCTCTCACTGTTGTGGCCTCTTCCATTGCGGAGCACAGGCTCCGGACGCGCAGGCTCAGGGGCCATGGCTCACGGGCCCAGTTGCTCCGCGGCATGTAGGATCTTCCCGGACCGGGGCACGAACCCGTGTCCCCTGCATCGGCAGGCGGACTCCCAACCACTGCGCCACCAGGGAAGCCCTACTGACTCTTATTTAGACAGTGATGTGCAGCCCAAACCTACATTTCTTACTAACACTTACATCAGAGGCAATTTCTTTTTCCAGGCCCAGGATTTAATGCACCAGAACTAGGAAACAGCCTATAATGAGGAAATTGAATCCGAGAACCCCCTAACCTTTTCAAGACGTTGATCACTTTCTAAATTCAATCTGTACGTGGTGAAATTCTCATAGGAGAAAGCGGCACTCCTCTGCCCGGTGGCGGTTTGAGTTGTTTATAGTTGATAACGTTCAGGTGGAAATTTGATGTTTGAGTGAAGAAAAATAGTGGCAAACCATGAAGTGGACCTAGCATGGGGAAGGGGGAAGAAGAATTGGAAGAGAAGAATAAAAAGTTTTCCTAGTTGCATTTTTATGTCCTTGCAATTCTGTTCCATGCAGAAACCCAAAGGGCAAATTCAGGAAGAGTTGTGAGCTTTGAATATATTGGCTTTCTGAAATAGTTTTATATATTGTGAGATGCTAAAACAAATTCTATGCAATCCCCAGGAAAGAATGTTGGATTCAGAAAAAGAAAAGAATTATAGGGTGCTTTTGATAGTTGTTGTAGGGAGGAGATTGGAGAGAGCAGGTTACTGATATTCAGAGGGTCTTTTTCTTTGAGGATGATCTCAAGAGTCACAGATGACAGGACATAATGGTATCTAAAGACTTATATTACTGTCCAGACTACTAAATCCTTTGTCGAGGTCAAGGTTAATTCGGGACTAGGGACTACCCTAATCCCTTTCCCTGAGCTCTCTCTTTGAACATCCTCAGTGCTGGCAAATCTTTATCCTTTGAAGGACTATACTGAGGATTAAAAGGATACTATTCCTAAAGCCCTTGGTGCAATTTCTAGCCCTGAATAAGTGGGAGACATGGCGACTTTTTATTTTGACAATTATTAATATTAGATTTGATTTTTGCAAGCAGTCAAAAGTAATTTAGAAGGGGAGTCTGATGTATAAGGAAAGGGGTCAAGCCAAGACCTGGCAACTGGAGTCCAAAATGCAGGCAAAAATGGTGAGGTTGTTTCATGTGGTTCATAAGCTGAAAGTGAAAGACTGTATTTCATGAAAAATTACTGGAAAAGAGAAAGCTTCGAAAATATCCTGAGAGTAAATCTGTACATGCCCAAGGTGACAGTGTATGTGCACATTCTGGTGTGCTCTCTGCAGGGCACTGTGGGCTGTTGAAAGGGGAATAAAAAATAAAGCCAGAGGAGAGTTGAGAGTGAGGGATGGGGTACAACCCAGAGAAAGCAAGAAATAGCATCCCAGCAGGAGGCCCCAGTGCTGAGGCTACTGTTGCCACAGGTACAGTCCCCCTGCTGCTGGCTGCTGCCTTGGGGACTAAGCAGGAACCCAACCCTTTTCTTTATGGATGAGCCAGAGGAACAGCCTCTAGCGGTAGCTTGTCTTTTGATTTTGGAGCGCAAGGAGTTTGGGTGGTCGGACATACGACCACCCAAAAATGCAAATCCATGGGTTTGGATTCTGGCTCCATCATGTATTAGCAATAGGGCAAGTTATTTAATCATTCTTAATCCACTTATCATTTTTTTAAAAATTGGGGCATTTGACATGTTCTTCAAAGAACTTTCTTCGAAGGGTTTTGATTTTTTATTGTGAAAACTTTCAAAGATTTCACAATTAAACAGAATACTGTACATGATAACCTGCCATGTATTCATAATCCTAATTCAACACCTATTACTTTAAGTCAATCTTGGTTTTTTTTTCTACTTTTACCCAACACCCCCCATTCTATATTGTTGTAAAGTAAATCACAGGCATCCTGTCTTTTAATCCATAAATATTTCAGTATGAATCCATAAAAGTTAAAGCCTCCTTTTAAAACTATAGCAATTCTATAATGACACCTAAAAATATGATCATTAATTTCATAATAGCAAATATCAGCTACCTAGTCAGTGTTCAAATTTCTCCATTAGTCTCACAGTGTTTTTAAGAGTTGGTTCACATTCAGAGTAAAATATGGTTCATACTTTGCAATTAGTTGATTTGTTTCTTAAGACTCTTTTAAGCAAAGATTCTCTCTCCCTCTTATTTTATCCCCTTGCTATTTCTATTTTTTAAATTGAGGTAAATTCCCTTGCAATTTGTTTGTCATTTGTCTTGTAGAGTTTTCACACAGTCAAGGTGTTTTAAAATGTAGGTTTTATGGGAATTCCCTGGCGGTCCAGTGGTTAGGATCAGCACTTTCACTGCCGTGGGCCTGGGTTCAATCCCTGGTCAGGGAACTAAGATCCTGCAAGCCGTGCATTGTGACCAAAAAAAAAAGTAAAAATTAAAAAAAAAAAATGTAAGTTTATTATTGTTCAGGTATGGTGAGGCCAACAGATCAGGAGACAATTGCCACTGAAAAGAGAGTTTGTTACTCACAGTTCCCAAGAGGAAGGGGCACACTGGGCCATGCCAGGCCATGCAAGGCCACATGAGGAAGCATTGGAGTCATCAGGGGACAGTAGTGGGAGGGAAGTGTGGGCAAGAGCTTTTATTGTGGTTTCCATGGAAAGGAAGGTACCAGTTGTCTGGATTGGTTAGTTTGTATATGAAAGATGTGCTCCAAGGTGAATTCTTTGCTATTACTAGTAATTGGTTAGCCGTGGGAGGGCAGTCTCCCATGGTTTGTAACGCCTCAGTTGTCAAAACATTAGAATAAAAAGACATGCTTATTATATAAGATTTGTCTATTGCATCCCCATGATGTCACTTTATATCTTTCTCTGTCCCCTATATTTGCTATAAACTGGTAATGAAATCGGGAGGCTTGATTGGATTCAAGTTTAATTTTTTTATGACTTCCATCACAAAGAACATAATATCCAATTATCTCTCTTTTTGTTATGCCAGAAACCATTCAAGAGCAATCGCTAAATTATTTAATTAGGAATTACAAAAGAGGGATATCCTAATCTCTGAAATATACAAACAGCTCATGCTGCTCAATAACAAAAACAAACAAACAAACAACCCAATCAAAAAACGGGCAGAAGATGTAAATAGACAGTTCTCCAAAGAAGGCATACAGATGGCAAAGAGGCACATGAAAAGATGCTCAACATCTCTAAGTATTAGAGAAATGTAAATCAAAACTACAATGAGATATCACCTCACACTGATCAGAACATCCATCATCAAAAAATCTACAAACAATACATGCTGGAGAAGGTATGGAGAAAAGGGAACCCTTCTACACTGTTGGTGAGAATGTAAATTGGTACAGCCACCATGGAGAACAGTAAGGAGGTTCCTTAAAAAACTAAAAATAGAGCTACCATATGATCTAGCAATCCCATTCCTGGACATGTACCCAGAGAAAACCATAATTTGAAAAGATACATGCACCCCGAAGTTCATTGCAGTACTATTTACATTAGACAGGACATGGAAGCAACCTAAATGTTCAACGACAGAGGAATGGATAAAGAAGATGTGGGACAAATATACAATGGAATATTATTCAGCCATTAAAAAGAATGAAATAGGGCTTCCCTGGTGGCGCAGTGGTTGAGAGTCCACCTGCCGATGCAGGGGACACGGGTTCGTGTCCCGGTCCGGGGGGATCCCACGTGCCGTGGAGCGGCTGCGCCCGTGGGCCATGGCCGCTGGGCCTGTGCATCCGGAGCCTGTTGCTCTGCAACAGGAGAGGCCACAACAGTGAGAGGCCCGCGTACCGCAAAAAAAAAAAAAAAAAAAGAAATAATGCCACTTGCAGCAGCACAGATGAACCTAGAGATGGTCATACTGAGTGAAGTAAGTCAGACAAAGACAAATATCATGTAATATCGCTTATATGTGGAATCTAAAAAAAATGGTACAAATAAACTTAATTACAAAACAGAAGTAGAGTCACAGATGTACAAAACAATCCTATGATTACCAGGGGGGAAAAGTGGGGAGGGATAAATTGGGAGACTAGGATTGGCATATACACACTACTGTATATAAAATAGATACCTAATAAGGACCTACTGTGTAGCACAGGGAACTCTACTCAGTACTCTGTAATGACCTATATGGGAAAAGAATCTAAAAAAGAGTAGATACATGTAGATGTAACTGATTCACTTTGCTCTACAGCAGAAACTAACACAACATTGTAAATCACCTATACCCCAATAAACATTTAAAAAATAAATAAATAAAAATAAAACGTCAGTGTTCCAAAGTGAAAAAGAAAAAAAAAAGAGGGGTATTCTAATTCTACCATTCCTTCTTTATTTATTAGTGTGATAATTTTTTGTAAAGAGAAATGTCTCCTCATCAACTATTTGGTAACCCAGAGATAGATTGTATAGGAAAGGTAGATTAAATGCTTGATTCATTCCCTTTATTGACCTGTTTTCAAAAATAATATGTTGGTATCAGCATCCTCTGAAAGTGACCAGTGAGTTTGTTTCATAGATTTAGACGTATTTAATTGGTTTCAATCCATTGTATTCTTATTGATGCTGAAGTCGCATTCTGGGCCACTGGGAACTCCTTAGAGTTGGCCCCTCACTCATTCTGACCACCAGTGGTTTACCTGTCTTTTGGGATGAGAAGTGTTTCAGGCTTATATTGTTCATTTCCTGTCCCAGACATGGAATCAACCATATCGCCCAGAAGCCCTGTTCCTTTTAATAGGAGGCTGTATTTAGAGACGATAATCTCATTGCTTTTTGGTACTCATTGCTTCTGAGCTGGTCATTGTTTCTAGGTCTTATCAATGGATAGGGCAAGGGAATATGTGTATAAATAATTGATCGACATGTTTATTAATTCTCTTTTAAGTATTGGCTTTCCCTCTCATTACTTAGGTATGCTCTCTTTTCAGTTTGGTTGTTGAGTCCATACTGATAGTTCCAACTCAAATTTACGTACTCAGGTTTGTTTGTTTGTTTTGCTAACTTTTTCAATAATACATCTGCATCACTTTTTCTGTTGCTGGAATCCTGGTTCCCAACTGAAACCAGCATGTTATTTATTCAGTTGCTTTATCTTAAAATATGTAGACAATAACAATCGCCAACACTACCACCAACAATGTGATAACTGAAAGCAGATTAATTTTTCAATAGGTCTTTTTGTCCTTAGGTTATATCTCACTAAAGGATGTTCATTTAAATTCTGTGTTTTGGAGTCATTGAAATAATCCCTCTCAGTGTGGTTATGCTGCCAGTTCAATTCTGCACTAGCCCATTCATTTGCTTCATTTTGCTTTAGACTTTTAAGGATTATACATTTTTAACTTTAAATTTTCTTTGTAGTCAAAGTATATTCAGAGAGGCCTAGCTTTTATCCCTGTCTTCCCTACCTTGTTCCCCTTGCTTCCATTGCTTTATTTTTTGGTTTACATTTTCTTCTTTTTTTTTTTCTCATAAACAAGTTTTTAAAATATAAGCAAGTATCCATTCCCCCCGCCCCCAAAATAAAGGTAGCATACCATTCATGCTTTTTTCCACCTTGCTTTTTTCACCTAATACATGCTACACATCACTAAACAGGACTATATTAAATATTAAATAAAATACATTCTACAGACTCTTATCCACAATTCCCAGATTCTCAAAGCTCTGAAAACCCAGAATTTTATTATAAGCTTGCAGCAAACTCATTTGGAAAAAATCAGATCTGAACCCACATAAAGTTATTTATTGTCTTTATATTTTATACTTATGTGCATTTATACATGATACATTTCTGATGCTGGAATATTTAATATTATGGGTTTAGCTTCATATAGCTTGATGAAGGTGCTATATGCACTGTATTAGCTTCCTGGAACCTAAAAATTTTGAATTCTGAAACATTTAGGCTCCAAGGATTTCAGATAATGCATTCTGAACCTTTAATATATAAATCACTGAGTTACTTTTAGTCCCTTTTCTTCTCCCAACAGCTGTTTTTGAATTTTTTAAAAAAGAATGGGACTATAGGGCTCAGCCTCCCATTTCAGCATAGCCAGGTAAATAATAATGATCCTCTTAGTACAAATTGAATGGGAACCAGAAACCCATGGGTTTTCCTTGCATACGCCAAGCCTGGGGTTCTAAGACTTCCTTCTAGGTAAAGTAACTTCAGGGGCAAAGATTTCTAGTGAGAGGCTTAGAAGACTTAGATTAGTATTTTGAAAATTTAAGTATAATTAAGAAGCAGATACATTTTAAAGAAAATCCTGGCTAGAGTGTTTTCATAGAATTCCCCTACTTTGTTGACCCCTTCTGTGTTAGAGTATCATAGAATTTGGGGTTGGAAAGAATACAGTAGTCCCCCTTATTCTCAGGAGATACTTCCCAAGACCCCCAGAGGATGCCTGAAACTGTGGATAGTATGAAACTCTATATATACTATGTTTTTTCCTATACATACATACCTATTATAAAGTTTAATTTGTAAATTAGGCACAATAAGAGATTAACAACAATAACAAATAAAATAAAGCAATTATAAAAATATATTGCAATAAAAATTATTACAATAATTTGAATGTGAATGTAGTCTCTCCCTCAGAATATTTTATTGTACAGATTTAATGCCTTTTCCACCTTAACTAAGCACTTACCATGCACTGTGGCCATAACTTTTGCAGTCTTAGATGTGACAGCAAAACTAGTGCATGTTTCTTTTTCCTTCTTCACAATTTTACAGATAGAGGATTCCTTCTTACTGTAGATGTTAGCCACCTCAGCATATAATTTTTTTTCTTTCCTTATGAAGTGGAGAACTTTTACCTTTTCACTTAAAGGAAGCACTTTTTGGCTTCTCTTTAGCATATCCGAATTGCCAGCATCACTACTCTTGTGCTTTGGGGACATTATTAAGTAAAATGAGGGTTACTTGAACACAAGCCCTGCAATACTGAGACAGTCGATCTGCTACTCAGGGCGGCTACTAATGACTAACGGGTAGAATACACTGGACAAAGAGATGATTCCCATCCTGGGTAGGATGGAGTGGGACAACCAGAACTCTCATCAGCTACTCAGAATGGCATGCAATTTAAAAGTTACAAATTTTTTATTTCTGGAATTTTCCATGTAACGTTTTCGGACCGTGGTTGACTGCAGGTAACTGAAACCAGGAAAAGTAAAACTGTGGATAAGTGGGGCCTACTGTATTGGTTGTTGCTGGGAAGCGTCTTCCAGAAAAACTGGACCAAGCACAACTCAACAAGACGTCTTTCCTAACTTTGCCCATTGCTTTTATGAGGGACCACTGCATTTAGGGTGCTTGAGGTGGGCAGGTATGAACAATAATTATAATACTGCCCTGCTTTATTGTCAAATGGTATTCAGAACTACTACATCATAAACTTTATCTGTGAGGTAACTTAGGCTCAACTTTTTCACAAGTAAGAAAGCTGAGGCCTCTCACTGTGGTAGACTGTATAATGTTCACAGTACTTGCTGCCTCTCCTTGTGAGAGGATTATATGTCCCTGTCCCACTGATAGAGTCACTGGACTTGCTCTGGCCAGCGGACTGTGAATGGAAATGACGTGGGCCACTTCTGGGAGAAAGCTTTAGAAGCCAGCATGTTATTTTCTGTGTGCTCTTTTCCCTCTATCACAAAGCCATGACCACCCTATGATGGATATGTGGTGTGAGTGGGAAATAAACTTGAGTTGTTATAAACCATTGAAGTTTTGGGCTTGTTTGTTACCACAGCATAACCTAACTTATACTGACTGATACTCTTGCCTTTGGTCATGCAGCCAATGATGAAATGTGACGGGGACCCCAGCATCTGGATGAAATTCTCAAGTTTTTACTAGAGACAACAGTTATCCTTTTGATTTTCTAAAGCTTGATTTCCGTACGTATTCTAATTTCTGAAATAGATTGACATACCTAATTAATATTAATTAAATTCTTTGAGCTCCTAGGTATATGGCAAATATTAAGTACTAAAGTACCAGCATCTATAGATATAACAACTATTAAGTATTATACATATGCTTACCATCAGACAGGGAACAAAAACAAGGTGACTGAGAAATTAGTAATCTAGAAAGTAGAAGAAAGATGAAAAGGGAACAAGAGGCCTATCATGATGGATGAATTTGTCTGGTATTTTAATTTTCCTTGCTCTGAACTGACAGAGAGGACTTTTGAAAGAAAGGTGCTTTCATCAATCTTTCTCATTTTTTTTTTCACCAGAATAAGGAGATAGGAAGGTTTCATTTTATGAAAAAAAAAACCTCTCCTAGGATGGAATTTTTCAAGTTTAATTTTGACATTGCATCCCTTTGGTCTTATATGCTTATATGAATATGCTGAGTTTGGGGGTTGGGAGACCCCCTCTCTCTCTCTTTTCTCCCCATCCCCCTCTTTTTTCTCCCTCTTCTTTTTCTTTCATTTTATTAAAAGAAAACCCCTAAGGTCAATCTATCATACTAATACTCGAGTCCATAAAAAGGTGTGTATTATAAAGGCCCTTGTAGCTCAGGTAGTGACAAGACTTGGGTAGATTACTGAATTCTATGTCCTCATGGACGAAACAACCCTAAGGCTCCAGCATATTTATTCTTATATCTGTGGATTTTTGAGAAAATCAAGAGTGGGAGATGACGTGATAATAAGGAAGCTGAGAGAATGCGTCTCTTCCAGGAATTCTGTATAGTGCTCCCTCTTATCACAGAGACCTGAGTCAGTGTGTCACGTGCCAGGAACATCTTGCTTCTACTGCCTGTTGAAAGAAGATTTTGTCTCAGTTAAAAAAAAAATGCCATGTATATATACCAGGATTCCATAAACATTTATTGAGTACCTACTGTGTGCCAGACTTTCTAATACTCATTCTCAAAGTAAGCAATTTGGAATAACTTCAGGATGGGCACACAATTCTGAATTGCTTGGACCAACTCATAATTATAGAACAATGGAAGAGATTAGAATAAACCCTTGAAATGCACCAATTTGGCTTGGCTTATAAAATCTCAATTTAAAGTATGAACTGAGAAGGCAAGAAGGATACAAAGGTAAGCACCCAGATGGAAAAGACTCAAACTGGGCACTGGGATGGTGGTGTCTGGACTTTTGGGCAGCTGAGTGGCCAGGATCAGTTGTGCAAATCCACCAGCTGAGATTCTCATGAACTTGCTGGCTCACCTTGGGACTTTTGATTACCAAGTAAAACATGCGTTTCTTTTGAAGGATGATTACAGTACAGTGACTGTGATGAGCCACACTCTAATAGACTTGGAAGTTACAAATAATGCACACAATTTTTTTAAGAACATGGAACACATATATTTATATCCACAACCAGCATTCTATTTCACTCTCTAGTTCTGACATAAGTGAAGGAAAAAATATCCCTTATCCTGTCCTGGGGTCAGTATGAACTCAATTCTTTTTTTTTTTTTTTTTTTTTTTTTGCAGTATGCGGGCCTCTCACTGTTGTGGCCTCTCCCGTTGCGGAGCACAGGCTCCGGACGCACAGGCTCAGTGGCCATGGCTCACGGGCCCAGCTGCTCCGCGGCATGTGGGATCTTCCCAGACCGGGGCACGAACCCATGTCCCTTGCATCAGCAGGCAGACTCTCAACCACTGCGCCACCAGGGAAGCCCCTGAACTCAATTCTTTAGTCACCTATAATTTGAGGACAGCAAAGTGTTCTTTCCTTTTCATCAGCTTTTTGTCTCTCATAGGTGTTTGAATAGGTATGAGAAAAATAAGTTCTGGCAAGCAATAACTTGCAACTGCAGCTGTTTGGGGAAAAAAGAAAACAAGGTACGTTCAATCCACCACAAAAAGAAGCCTGTTGGCTATTGTCAGAGAAGCAGGATCAAAGACAAAAGTCGAGTTCTTCACCCAGCCTTAACTTACTGTTTTATTACTTCCCCACAGCAGTCTGGAAGGCATAGAGAACCCTTGCCTTACGTAGAAATACTTCTCTGGACTTCCCTGGTGGCGCAGTGGTTGAGAATCTGCCTGCCAATGCAGGGGACACGGGTTCGAGCCCTGGTCTGAGAAGATCCCACATGCTGCGGAGCAACTAGGCCCGTGAGCCACAACTACTGAGCCTGCGCGTCTGGAGCCTGTGCTCCACAACAAGAGAGGCCGCGATAGTGAGAGGCCCGCACACTGGGATGAAGAGTGGCCCCCACTTGCCGCAACTAGAGAAAGCCCTCGCACAGAAACGAAGACTCAACACGGCCAAAAATAAAATAAATTATTTAAAAAAAAAAAAAAAGAAAAGAAATACTTCTCTGATTAAACACTAATTGGCCAGAGTCAATGGGGCTCTCTGGGCTGTTTCTGACTGTTTTGCTCACAAGGCACCAAGTCAGGAAGGCATTTTTATGGGCAAGAGCCAAATCAGGTGGGTTTCACACATTGCTATTGTAAGATTTGGGAAAGAGACTAGGAAAGGAAAGATAAAAAGATAATTAATGAAGCATATCAAAGTAAAGCCTCAGACTTACCGGCGCAGTGGTTGAGAATCCACCTGCCAAGGCAGGGATGTGGGTTCAAGCCCTGGTCCGGGAAGATCCCACATGCCATGGAGCAACTAAGCCCTTGCACCACAACTACTGAGCCTGTGCTCTAGAGCCTGTGAGCCACAACTGCTGAAGCCCGCGTACCTAGAGCCCGTGCTCTGCAACAAGAGAAGCCCCCGCTCACCACAACTAGAGAAAGCCCGTGTGCAGCAACGAAGACCCAGCGCAGCCAAAAAATAAATAAATAAATTTATTTAAAAAGAAAAAGAAAGAATCTGCCTGCCAGTGCAGGGCACACAGGTTCGATCCCTGGTCCGGGGAGATCCCACATGCTGTGGAGCAACTAAGCCCGTACGCCACAACTACTGAGCCTGAGCTCTAGAGCCCACGAGCCACAACTGCTGAGCCCATGCTCTGCAACAAGAGAAACCACCGCAATGAGAAGCCCACGCACCACAATGAAGAGTAGCCCCCGCTCACCGCAACTATAGAGAAAGCCCGCGGGCAGCAATGAAGACCCAACGCAGCCAAAAAAAAAAAAAAAAAAAAATTGACCAGTTACAAAAATGGTTTAAACATTTCTTGATTGTAAAGGGAGAAAGTTATGTTGGTCTAGAGCAGGAATTAGCAAAATATGGCCCATATACCAAATATGCTTCTGACTCATTTTGTAAATAAAGTTTTATTGAAATACAACTACACTTGCTTATTTACATAATCTCTGTAGCTTTTTTCATGCTACAACCTTAGAGTTGGTATGACAGAGATCATAGGGTCTGCATAGCTTAAAATATTATTATCTGGCCCTTTATAGAAACTGTCTCCCAGCCTCTAGTCTAGAGGTAAACATTGGGCTGGACAAAATTAGCCTTGGTGGAAGTTTGTAACATGGATATGTATAGGGGGAAAATTCTTTTTCTATTAAAAATTCACAAGAAAAGCGATCTTAATTTTGTAACAGTTAGAAGAACTTTTAAAATTTAAAAATGTATATATTTTTGGCAGTGAAAGTTGTGAATCTTCTCTATATTTGGGTCAGGTTATTAGTGATGCCTGCAGAAGAGAGGAAAGATCAGGTTTAAAAATAAGGCTCTAATGTTAATGGCATCAGATATTAGCCTCTTTATTTAAACTGCAGTTAAGATAGAAAAAGCTTACTCGTATCCCGCAGGGCTGGGGCTGTTTAAAATGCAGGACTGGTTATGTCTGAGGGTTCCTTCCCAGCCACCCTTCTAAGCTGCTCCTTCCCAAACGACATGTTCTGTGTGCCTTTTTAGTGAACACCTGAGCTCAGCTCCTCCCATCTACCTCTCCAGAGTTGTCAGCCAACACTGCCCTACGACCCCGTGTGTGTGCACATCTGTGCACATATACCTGGATGTGGGTGAACACGCATGTGTACACACCCACACGCACACACACAGAGTGCTCTGGCTGTATTAACCTCATAGCTCTCTACATACTTGGTGAATTTCCGTGCCTCCTGTGTCTTTGCTTTAGTGATTTCCATGCCTCTTGTGCCTGTTGAAACCACTCATTTGCCTGAAAAATCCAGCTGTGAAGAACATGCTTGGGAAATGTGCTCTTCTGTTTCAGTCTCCTGTTTCTGAGCTTTCATTACCAAGCCTTTTGGTGAATGAGAAGAAATTCACAGGGTCCAGTTAGTGGTCACTGCCCTTGGTCTTTTGAGCTACACTTTTATTCCTTAGAGGAAAAAATCCTAAATTCACTGCAGGGCTAGAGTCCAGAAACCACAGGGAAGTTTTCGACTCCTTTTCAGGCAAGAACTAAAGTTTTTAACTTCAACCACAGCTTCCCTATAAGTTCTGTTGGGGCAAAGCTAGTGTTCTATTCTTTGAGTGGCCACGAAGGCCCTCAAGGGAGTGGCTGGTATATGAAGGCACGCAGTACGTTTATTGTAAGAAAGAATGAACGAACGTGGCCGAGTGGTTATGAAGGAATGCTTGGTAGGAAGGTGAACTAGCGTAGTCAGATCGCTATCCGATGTTCTAGTGGCATATTAGCCTCTGCCATGTCTGGCAATTTCTCTTAGATGATTTGTTTGCAGTGGCTGCATTCCCATTGTCCAGAGCAGGGCTGCCATGTTGCGCAACTCCGGTGCATTCAGTGCACAGGCTGACCTGCCATATGCAGCCGGTCCAAGGTAACGCCAAGAGCATGGATTTCGAGGTACACATTTCCAGGTCCAGATTTGATTCCCAACTTTCAGCATTTACTAGTTTATTGACACTGCTCAAATTCCTGAAAGTTCTTCAAACCTCTGTTTCTTCATCTTTAAAACAGGGCAAATTATATATCATAGTGTTATCATGAGGATTAAATGAGGTAAAGTATGACACTTAAGAAAATGATAAATGCTTAATGAACATGCTTTTCGTGATGTGTGGCTGAGGTTGGTTGTGAATCTTCACTGGGGATTTATGTCACTGTAAACCATTTTAGTATAGAGTGGGCTTTGATGTTGTTTTACATACATGTGATTGTATTAGTTTCCCAGCGCTATTGTAAGAAATTATCACAAACTGAGCAGCTCTAACAACAGAAATTTATTATCTCAGTTCTGGAAGCTAGAAATCCAAGATCAAGGTGTCGGCAGTGCTGTGCTCCCCCTGAAGACTCTAGGGGAAGATCCTTCCTTGCCTCTTTTGGCTTCTGATAGTTTCTCATAATCCTTGGTGTGTGTTCTTTGGCTGCATCACTCCAATCTGCCTCTGTTGTCACCCTTTCCCTTCTCTGTGTGCTGTGCCTAAATTTCCCTCCTCTTATGATACCAGTCATTGGACTAAGGCCCACCCTAATCCAGTGAGACCTTATCTTAACTTGACTGCATCTGCAAAAACCTTATTTCCAGATAAGGTCACATTCACAGATCCCAGGGATTAGGACCTGAACATACCTTTTGGGGGGACACAATCTAACCCTCAACAGTGAGCATGAACATAATCTTGGTTGGTGGCAAGAAGAGGAAGGTTCTCTCCAGGAACCTCCTGTATGACCTTGGACAAGTCACTTAACATCTTTTGTCCTTTTTTCTCATTTGTACCGTCTATGAATTGAGGTTGGATAACATACTCAGATCCCTCACCTTTAGCATTTTATGGTTTCATGAAGTATCTCAAATTCCAGATTTGCTGAACCTGAATTCATGAGATTTTTCTGTAATGAGGTCCTGAGACAACTAAAGGAAGGACGGCGTCAGCCCTCACAGGTGAGCTTCTGCGGCATCAGTCAGGGTGGGTTCGCCCACTGTGCTCACCTCCTCTGTGTCCTGGGAGCAGCCTTCCCACAGAAATTTGTTATTTATTCCCTTCTTTTATTGCTAAACCACTGTTATTAAATTTTATTTCTATTTTTATAAAACCTGCCCTCCATTTTAGCAGGGTCTGCTATAGCGTCCAACTTCATTTCAATCACAACTGTTGGCAATCTTTGAACACTGTTAAAAGCCAGTGTAAGACTCACAGAATTGGAGGTGGGGGGGGCAGGTGGGTAGGAAAGCCCACATAGGGGACTTCAAATGTGTTTATATTCATCTCAAGTCTTTAGAGGCCTGACTCTTCCAGTGGGACCATCGAGGTCCATGTGGCTCATTGGCTAAAAGTAGACATAGAGATTCACATCTCACATGAACCTGAAGTAAGGAAAAAAGAATCCTTTAGTCTAACAAATACTCCATAAAGAAGACTATTTGTTTTGTTCTTATGAAGCAACAACACATTTTATAGCCTGAAGGAACACTTGGGGTGCACCTAGAAATTTATTGTCAAATAACTTTTAAACCCCAATACTATTGGAGTCTTAGAAGTTGCAGCTTTTATTATGAATGATAGCATTACCTAGGAAATAACCACCTGAACCACATTCTTTGTAAGTATTATGTTGACTACACCAGAACATTATAGATTTCTCTGTATACATGCATTAAACAACAGATTATGCAGATTTTGGAAAATAAGCAAATATTTGCTGCATAAATATTTCTAATATCTACACTCTATATTAGATACCCTAGAAGCTATATTTTGCCTTTCTATGAAGTTTTGCAAGTGTGGCTTAAGAATAATAATAATGATGATAATAGTCAAAACAGCAATGCAGAATTTTAATTGAGAATATTAAAGTGCTCTAGAACCCAATAATAAATATAAATCACATACAACAATACGGTTAATCTCTTGATTTATTAGGAAAGTGTCTACAAAGGTAAAATTCAGCTCGGTTCCTATTAATATAACACTGATTATGAATTAGTGGCATCTGAATTAATGAGGTTTTATTGTGAGTGAAACTTTCCTTTTTAAAAATTTTGTTTTGATTACATAAAATTCTTTTGTAGTTGCATCTGTAATGTCTCCGATAACTGAAAGTGCCACTCAGAGGAACCAAAGCTATCGCTGCGAGGGTCTCACTATCAGGGACATCATTTTTAAGACATGTGTTATATATATTATATCATATTGTATTGGACTCTTACATTATTTGGGATCACTGCTGGCTATTTTAGTCCTGAGCCTGTGATCTGTTCCACAGCAGTCTGCTCTCTCACGATGGCTGGGAGGCAGAGTGGTGAAGAACCTGAACCCTGGAGTCAGACAGACCTGAGTTCAAATGACATTTCCACAACTTTCTAGCATGCGACCTTGGCCTTCTTAACTTGTCGAAGCCTCAGGTCCCTCATCTGCAGAATGGGTCCTTCTTTGTAGGCGAGTTAACAGGATTGAATGCGGTAGAGCAGGGACAGTGCTGTTCAATGTCAGCCCGTGGTAGGAATTGGCTCCCAGTAGTGGTCTCTACCCCCGCAGCGCCTAACATTCATAACCAGCTTATAGGCATTGCTCATGAACAAAACTGAAATCACCACTGAATGCACTGCAGGGTTCATGGAGGTAAGACGGAAATGAGCCTCACTTTCTTACTGTAGGAGAGCTGGTTTGGATTAGAGGATCTCAAAGAGCCTTTTTAAGCTTAATGCTACAGAGCCTGTGTGGTATGATAAGAAATAAATATGTGGGTTTTGTCCCAGATTCCTGGCACAGAGCTCCTAAAACTCTTAGAATTTCCTGAGTTTAGGAGTGATAGGAGCATCTTTTTTTATTCGTAATGGATTCGTTTCAACCATTCAACCTGAGTTTTTGCAAATGAGGTGACTTTGGGCGAGGCCCTAGATAGCTTCTGGATGCGGGGGGCTGGCCAGAAAGAGAGAATCTTGGTTAAAAGGTTGGAACTTTCATCCCCACCCCTTGACCTCTGAGAAGGGGAGAGGGGCTTGAGTTTGTGTCCAATCACCAATGGCCAGTGATTTAATCAATCATGCCTGTGTAATGAGACCTTCAAAAGAACTCAAAATGAGGGAGTTCTGGGATCTTCCAAGTTGGTGAACACACCAGTGTGCCAGGAGGGTGGCGCACCCCAGCTCCATGGGGACAGAGGCTCCTGTGCTCCGCATCCCTCCAGACCTCGTCCTGTGTCCCTCTTCATCTGGCTGTTCATTTGTATCCTTTATAATAAACTGTAACAGTAGCATTTTCCTGAGTTCTATGAGTCATTCTAGCAAATGATCAAAACTGAAAGCGGGGGCATGGGAACCCAGAATTTGTAGCCAAGCAGAAGGAGCGTGAGCAGCCTGGGCATCGCCTGCTTTTGAAGTGAAGGGGGTCTTCTGGGACTGAACCCTACACCTGTGGGATCTGAGCTAACTCTGGGTAGTGTCAGAATGGAATTGAATTGTTGGACACCCAGTTGGTGCCAGAGAATCAGAGAATCTGAGAGTCTATAAGGACCGTTTCTGATAAGTTTTGCAACCTGATCCCCCTGCCCCCAACCAGCACTGTGTCTCTGGTTTCTGAACCATTAACTAGAAGTGCGGACAGAGTTTCTCACGCTTCTAGGCTGTGACAGGGAGAGGTGTGTGTGCAGTGACACTGATAAGGAGAGCCATCTCTCTCGTCTGGACTGATGTTTTCAGATGGGCATCTCGGGGTGAGAAATCAATTGGCGTAAATGCGCAACTACAGGACCGAGAGTCAAGAAAATAAGGAAGTTAGTTACCATGGCCAAGGTCATCCTTGAACCGCAAAAGGGGAAGCTGCGTGTAACAACTCTCATAGGTACCATACCTAGTATAACAGTCTTGCAGATACATTCATAATACTGCCCGATCCAGACTGAAAATATGTCCCCTACTCCCCAGAATTTTCTCATTCACTACCAATCCCTTCTGGAAGTGGGCAGGGTACAGCAAACATAAATAAACACATAGATAAATATATCTCATCTTCATTATTTTGTAATATATCGCTAGAATGAATCTCATTCCAAGAAGCTTCCATGCCCTCAGGAATCATGTCTGCTCCTGTGGTTCACGTTTTCAATTTTGAAATGCTTTCCCGCAAACCATTTTCTTTCAGGTTCTGGGGCCTATGAAGCTAAATTAATTCACTCTCCTCTTTTCTGTAGTGTCAACTCAGAGGCTAAGTTGGATGCTAGAGGACATGTGTTATAACGCTCCATGAGAACTAAAAAATGTTTTCCAGCTTGTAAATTGCTTTTTGTTTATTTAATTTTGTCTTTCACGGACTATATATTCAGCATATGCCTCTGGGGTCTTTTATGCATTAATAATTCAGAAACCACTGACCTATAATCATATTAAAACTCTCATTTTATCTCCAGTTTACCCATAATAGAATCCTGTTACATGAGTTGGGCAGAAGCCTTGTGAAGATAATCTCGTCTCTAAAATGCTATGGCTTTAAGGAGTAAGTAGAGATTGTAAATTCAAATTGTGAGCCATTTTATTACTGTACATTCTGTCATTATGGTACGATTACAAAGGATTTCAGATTTTATTAGTTAATTTATTTAGCCATCTCCTGATCAGTTTAGTTCTTTTTTTTTTGGTCAGGGTTGCTGACCCTTCCAACAGGTGAAAATGAAAGCAGTTCATAGTGAAAGAAACCCCTTCCAGTTTCTTCGCAGGTGTTGAATGAGACCTGGGCGTCTCACGTCTCAGTGATTCAAAATCAAAAGGCCATTTCCACAATCACCTGGGGGCTGGAATATACCACTTAAGCCTCTTGTCCATGTAAAAAGGTAGTTTAAACCCGGGACATTTGAAGGCTCGGCTGAAATTTGTTTCTCCAGCTAAGCTTTGCCCTTATTAATCATGGAGGTTAGTCCCTTGGCCTGTTTCTGAGTAGAAAACCAAAGTGTTTTAAAACAACAATTATGCTGAATGTCTGCCAGGTTTTGATTATCCAGATAAGTCGTAATGTCAAGTTAATGACAGTTTGATCTAAATTTCATTATTTAGTTTTATTGAGAGCTATATTATGAGAAAAAAGGGAAACAAGTCAAAAGCTGCATCTATACACAGCCATTCAGTCAATGTTCTGTGTGCACAATTGTCTGGAATACCGTGTGGTTAAGCCAACTGGATCATTACAACAGCAAACAGAATTGACCATGTAGCAGAATATTTATTTTGGCCACGTTAGTACAAATGAGGTGATGTTTTAGGGCAATGTAACCAGTTTACTGAATGGGATGATCTTAGTGGATGCAAATAGGACATGGCATTAGTTATTTTTCCCCTCACGGCTTTGTCAGCTCCGTTTCCTGATCTATGACAGCAACACGGACAAGTCTCATGGCTTTTGGGTGGCTTTCAGTGATAAGAATCATCTCACTTGGGTAGCTGTGACTCATTTTTCAAGAGTTAAAATGTCTGCTCTAGTCTAAATCAAAACTTCATTCTCCCATTCAATCCAAAGCTTCTTCCTTCCCCACCTCTGGCCTCACCTCTGCTCAAGAGACAGAGTCAGGAAGGGCTGGTTCTTTCCCTTCTTTCCCCTTTCCTTGCCTTTCCACCATCTTCTTGAAGACCCCCTCCCCAGCCTCTGTGAGGGGTCTCTCAATGGCCACCCACTTCCAGCCTGGAGTGGGAGGAAGCTCTCCCTCTGCCACTTAGTAACTTTCTCCAATTATTCTTTCCTATTTCTAGTCTTTCTTACTTAAGCTGCAGATGGACGACAGGGATTTTGCTCTGATTTTTCTCAGCATTGGGCTGTCCTCACAATATATTTCAACACGGAAAGTCCCATTAAACATCTGTTCACAGATACATAGACCATAGCACAGGTATATTCCAGGGCAGAAACTTGACTGCATGTGATCAGAGAGTTCTTCAAAGCCTAATATAATTCTTGGGAGTTCTTTAGTTTACTAGGAAAGAAAGAAATGACTATAGAAGTAAGTGCTGAGAAGAATAGCCAGTGTTGAGCTTTGATGCTGTTACTTTGCACGTATGGCCCAGAGGATCTGAGGAGTTCTTAGACGATCTGCCTTGTGCACAGAAGGTGATGTTGGTGTCAACATTGGCTTGAGTGGTTCCCATTCCTCAGAGACAGAATCAGGGCCAGCTGTCTCCTCTAGGTTCCACCTCTTGTGTAGTGGGTGGTCCGAATAATGTGAAGGGGAGTCCCGAACTTTGTGCTGTCTTCAATTTGTTTCTATTTTCATTTGACTACTCTGTTGGGAACATTAAATCAATGTGCATGATTTTTGAAGAATGTGATCTAGAAAATTCAATTATTGAGTGTCTGGAAGGGTTTCAGAGATTAAAGTGCTGTGTAAAGATGTGTAAGCAGTTATTATTAAAATTAAATAAATGTTTGCTCCATACAATTAAATTACATTGTCACATGGTTTGTATAACCCCTCAGGACACATTTTGTTTTGACTTTTTCTAATTCCCCCAGGTGGGACTAGAAACTGCTTTCCTCTGTTGCTCCCATAGCTTTTTCTTCATACTTCTATTTTAGCTAGATTCAATTCAATTTGATTTGCTTTAGTTTCAGGTAACATTTATTAAGTGTAAACTATGTGCTAGTTACTGTTTTAGGCCCCGAGGAAAAAAAAATTGAGCTGTACCTTCCAGCAAACATCTAGAGCATGTGTGTGTTGTGTGTGCATTTGTGTGTGTTAACATAAATGCAGTTAGGTCCATGGGAAGAACAAAATTCAAAGGAGGCAGAGGGAAGGGAATACCTATCCATGGTCCAGGTGCTGAAAAGTTCAAAGATGAATGATTTTGGCTGCATTGAATTAACTATGAATGCTTTCAGCAAATCTGTGCCCCTTGCCTTTTGGAAGGATTCAAATCTTTCTGGATGGGTGGTTGGTGAAAATACTCCTCTTACAGCCCCCATGGAAGAGGCACCACAGAGAACTATGGTAGCAAAATTTTCCTCTCACTAGTTTTGCCCTTGAAATTGGTGAGCACAGTTCTGCAAATTAGGAATTATTTCTGAGGTTTCCACATTGTTCAGTTTTCCAGCAAGTGTGCCAACCATGATAGCAACCTTCTTCCTGGAGTCAAGCAGTTTTCTTCACTTGCTCATAACTCTGACGTGTTTATTGAGGGTTGATGTAGAATATTAAGCAGTTGGTATTCAGGAAAAAAATTGGTAAGGAACAACATTCATGGTTATAAAGTCATTGCAAGTGGAAGAATTGGAAAGTCAAGATTTTGGCCTTCCCTTTTGAGTATCAGCAGAGATTTTAAAAAGGAAAGATATTAAATAAACTAGACAAAGCCAAACAAATTACATATTAAAGTTAAAATACACAAAGACATCATAATATTCACAAACCATTTGCCTTTCTTAAAAAGCAGGGTAGGTGTCGCCCACATTGTAGATATTTATTATTGAAAGTTTGGATTCTGGAAAGGATGAGAAAAGCATCTTCCAGTTTACTTCTTATCTATAAACATGTTTCACGGCCTATTAAAAGCTCCTCAGAAGCAAAAACATTTTTTAAACCATTTTTGTGAGGCAGTGTTTGATAGAATATGAGGTTAACTGAGTGTAAAAGACCAATAAAATGAATAAATGGTGAAAGATGGGGTAAAAGAAAGCAAAGGGAAGGATTACAAAACAAGTGGAGTAATTTCCATTTTTTACATGCTTTGGAACAAATCATGGAGGATGTGAATTTTCATTCCTTGAGAATTTGACAGAATCTATTAGTAGAATGATTTGGTTCTGGAACTTTTGGGGGGAAGTAGTTCTTTAATAGTTTTTTCAGTTTATATTATTGTTATTGCTCTAGTACATTATATTATCTCTGGTTTCAGTTTTGGAAATTTACATTTTTTCAGCAAATGGCCAGATTTTGAAATTTCTTAGCATAGAGTTGAACATGGTATGAGAATTTCATATGCATGTCTATGCTAATCTATTTAAATTTCCTTCCATGTTAGTTGTTGCTTACTGTATCATTTCTAAATATTTCTATTTGTTTCTTCATTTAATTTGTAAAACATGGCCTATTATGCTTATTTTTCCTCAAATATAAAGCTCTTGAATTTGTTGACCAGTCCCTAATGTTATTATTTTGGGATTTCTACCTCTTTTATTTTCTTCCTTTGCTTCATTTTAGTTATCATATGATCTTTCTCTAGCTTCCAAATTCAAATGGTTATATTTTCTCTTTTCAACCTTTCCTGAATAACAGTGAAGGTTTTTTAAACTTTTTAATTTGTTTTTGGGTACAATTTTGGCTAAATACCTTAAGTTTTAATATGTATGGTTCTAATTTCTGTTTCTTCTAAACAGTTTGTATTTTTATGGTAACATAATAGGAAGTGTATTTATTGTCAAATAATGAAGGGTTTTTTGTTTAAACTTTTATTACTTTTTTCAATTGTCGTTGTAAGAGATTAGGACCTACACAATTTTTGCTATCTGGAATTTATTGAAATTATCTTCTTTCTTACTACATATCTAACTGTGTGTGCATGTAAACATACATACACGTACATGTATATATATGTGTGCATGTGTGCATGTGTGTGTCCCATGAATGCTTGTGAACTTACATTTTTAAATAAATTCAGTTTTTAGGTCAACCTTAAGTAAATATATGGGTCAAATAAATAGACTTCTTTTTTAACTCTACAGTATCTTCTTCCTTCTCAGTGTACAAACACATTTAGGTCTCTCCCAGCCTTGGAGACTTCTCTCAATGACGCTATTCCTTCGAAGTTGTCCTGGCTTGCCCCTTACCGGCACTGGTAAGTATTTGGAAGTGGCAGCTACACTTACTAACTTCAGTACTTCACTGCTCAGCCTCTCTTTACTTTATTAAAATTCAAACCTGTATAAGCAAGAAGGATTTACTGTATAGCACAGGGAAGTATATTCAATATCTTGTAATAAACTATAATGGAAAAGAATCGAAAAAACAAAGACTATAGATATATATATATATGTGTGTGTAACTGAATCACTTTGCTATACACCTGAAACTAACACAATATTGTAAATTAACTATAATTTTTTAAAAAAGAGAAAGAAAAAAATCAAAATTTTAAACATTCATGGAGGATCCACTGTGAGGTAGGTGTAGAGGTGTGATCCGTGAGATCCATGACCTCAAAGAGCTTGAGTTGGGTCTGAGTTCCAAAGTTTGCATCAGGGTTCTTTTTTTTTTTTTTTTTTTTTTTTTTATGCGTTACGCGGGCCTCTCACTGTTGTGGCCTCTCCCGTTGCGGAGGACAGGCTCCGGACGCGCAGGCTCAGCGGCCATGGCTCACGGGCCCAGCCGCTCCGCGGCATGTGGGATCTTCCCAGACCGGGGCACGAACCCGTGTCCCCTGCATCGGCAGGCGGACTCTCAACCACTGCGCCACCAGGGAAGCCCGCATCAGGGTTCTTTGATTTGGCTTGGTAGAAGCTAGTTTCATCCCATGACTAGTTAGGAAGGGTGTAAAACAAAGACAGAGGAATGGCTTCTCTGAGTAGAGGCTTTATTACATCCTTCCCTTCTTTCACCTTTGCCAGGAGAATAAGAGTGAGGAGGAGAAGGCTGACAGCTTTGAGCGTCTCTGGCCTCGAGAGTAGAAGAGTGTAGAGCAGGACCAGTCTCCACGAAGGTGGGAGAGAAAGCCATCTATGAAGCTGCCGAACACTTTTGTGTCTTCAGCTGGGTGTAGTTGGGACCCAGGGAAGAGAGCCAGAAGTTTGGCTGATAATATGTCAGGTCTTCCACCCAGGGTGGGGTTCCTGTTTCTTCTCCATCTACTTATGGGGACACACCACCCTTTTTGATGCACTCAGGATCTCCTGCCTTATCTGTGTTAGAGATAATATTTTGAGGGCACCATCTTGGCCCATCTCAGCCCCAGCTGACACTTTGCAACCACGTGAGAGATCCTGGGCCAGAACCACCTAACTTAGCCGCTCCTGGATTCCTGACCCCCCAGAAACTAGGAGCAATAGTAGATAGTTTTTTAAGCTGCTAAATTTGGGTATAATTTGTTACAGCAGTCCATACTATAACTGTGCATTAGAGCTTCGCAAAGAGGTACAATGAAGGCTGAAGAAAGGAGCGGTCATGTCCCCGTGGGAGAACAGTGAAAGCCTCCGATGGAGGTGTGTGGCATTTGAGATGGGTCTTGCAGAGAACTGGGCGTGTATGTGCATATGGAGAAGAGAAATAACATTTCAGGAGAAAGAACAAGGAGATGGAAAAGTGAAAGTCATGTTCAGGAAAGAGGGCAGTGTCAGTGATCTGCCTCTGTGATGCACGTCAGAAACTGGTGGGAGATGAATCAGGAAAGGTGGGCTAGCACTACAAAGAAAACACCTGTGTGCTTCCTCTTTCTCACCCAAACCCCTAAAGACAGCCATTCTTCACAGTTTGGTCCTTGGACCTCTTCTCTTTCTTTATGGAGTTCCTTGGTGATCTCATTCACACCAATTTCTACCTGGGATGCTTTAAATTCTAATCCAGACCAACCCTTAGTGATTGTCTCACACCTCCAATTGCCTGCTGATCCTTTCCACCTGGATACGTTACCGGCCTCTCAAATGTTTTTGACTCCTAAATCCATCTTCCTCTCCAGCCATCCTCCTTAACTGACTGCCTTACATCTAAGGGATGACACTGCTACTGTTGACACCATCCAGGTTGTTTTCCCTGGACCACTCATCTGGGCAGAACTGTGAGAATCCAAGAGGGAAACTTTCTAGTGGGATGTCTCTAGGGACACAATTTAGTGCCACTGATTGGAAGCCTGTGAGACAATTCAGAGGAAGCATCATCCACATTGCTACCCCTCTCCCCATATACACGTCATATGCTTCCTTGTTACCCTCTGTAGATGACTGTTTTAGATCACATCCAAAGCAGCCATTTTTCTTTAATTCTAACCCTGAATGCAGCTGTTCTAGGTGTAGTGTATCCATCCTGGGCAGTGTAGATGAGGTTACTGAGAAGTTTAGTCCTTAGGCTAAAAACCTTGTCATCCCATTGGTATCTTTCTGCAATTAGTCATCAAGTCTCATCCATTTTACCTCCCCTTGTCTCTCATTTTCAGCCAAACCCCCTACCCTAAGTGGTCCTGAGGTGCTGAGAGATTCTCAACCTGGCTGCAAATTAGAATCCCTTGAGGACTTTCAAAAACTCCCTTGGGCCTCACTCAAGGCCAATTATATCAGAATATCTGGGGTGGAGCCTAGACAGCTTATTGTCTAAAAGTTTATCCCGAGATTCTACTGTGTGGTCAGGTGGAACCCCACTGGTGGACAAGGAGGGATAATGCTAACCTGGTCTTTAGTTATACTGACCTGGGGAAATCATTCACACCTTCTGAGAATCAATTTGCAATTCTATAAAATGCGATAAAAGGTTCCTAGCAAGATTATTGAAGAAGCAAATGAAACAGTGGGGTGAAAAGGCATGATAGCTGTAAAGAAGTAGGTACTGTTGTTAAGATGATCACATTCTCACGGCTCCCAGTCTAATTCAGGTCCTAATCACCTTCAGCGGCCCTGGGTAAGGGCTCTCTAGCTGAGCTTCTTGCCTCCATTATCTCTGCCCTTCAATTCATCATCCTCTACATTGGGGCCAGATCAGCTTTACCGTGTCACAGTCTTTCTCAAAAACCATCCTGCTTTTCATTTCCTACCAAACCAAGTCTACTACTCTAGACATCCTCAAATCAAAACCCGAAGTGCTTTCCTAACCTTCTCTTCCGTTTCCTAAATGCAGCCTATCTGCATCCAACCACCAGCCAGCCAGCCAGCTAGCAAACGCTGGAGATACTATTGTATGACGGCATCGATCTGTGGGGAAATGCAAATATGAACCAGAGATCGGTGAACCGAGAAGCTAACCGAGAATAATTTCATAGAATAATTAGTTTTAGTTAAATATGATCTCCAAAGACATCTTTGATTTTCCCACCTCTCTGCCTCTGCATTCTCCAATGCAACAGCGTACACAATGCAAATTGGGTCTTAAGTGGTTCTTGAACAAACTTTAAGAGATAAGCGAACATAATGTCATTACTAAATGATAGAATAAATGGTGTCTATTTCCCATGTTTTTTGAGAATGACGGTAGTTGGCTGGGCTGGCTTCAGGGACGTGTGACCTGCGTAGTCACACGGGGCCCCACACTCTGAAGGGTCCTATGCTTGGCTTAATGCTCTGCTGTCACCATCTTGAAATTTTTAATAACTTTGGGGCAGGGGACCCACATTTTCATTTTTTTTTTAATTGGAGTATAGTTGCTTTACAATGTTGTGTTAGTCTCTGCTGTACAGCAAAGTGAATCAGCTATACGTATACATATATCTACAAATTATATAGGACGTACTGATAGTGAGTGACAATGTTTGATTATTCATTTATGTTATTTTTGTTTTAAAAAGAATTTAAGGCAGCATAAATGATGACTAAAATGGAGGAAGATAAGTAGCTTTTTACTGAGGCAAAGGAAAAATAAAATTAGGAAGTTAAGACGGAGCTGGACTGAGTTTATTACATTAAAGTCAAGATGGACTTCTAGCAGTCCAATTTGCCTGCTAGAAGTTGCACGTGAGTGGGGTTTGAAGACTTTCTAGCAGCCACTGTGAGGAGGGGAGGATGATAGGCTGTATCCATGGTCAGTGGCTCAGGAAGAAACACAAATATCCCTGATAGGAGACCACAGGGAAATCTGTCTCATGGGTCTTCCTAACTGGGACACGGTACAAAAGTCTTTACACTACTGGCAACATCCATACCAAGAACCCAGCAACACCTATCACAGGGCCAGTTCTTTTAATGTACCTCACACAGTATCAGCACACAATTCAAGGTATATCAAGTGAGAGGAGCTCAGTACTGAATAAGGCTGAGTGGGTGAATGGATGAATAATAGGGGACAATATGAATCAAATAGGTGTCTAGCTCTGCTGGTCTGACTTAATTCAGGGATAGATTTTGGGGTATTTTGAAGAACAGATAGGCTCTCCATATTATTTAGAGAAATTGCCAAAAGAAATGCTATTTCTCTCTTGTGTATCAAAGGACACTATCAGTGGAGTGGAAGGGCATCCCACAGAATGGGAGAAAATATTTGCAAATCACATACTTAATAAGGGATTAAAATCTAGAATATATAAAAATGCCTAAAACTCAAACAGAAACCAAACAACCTAATTTAAAAATGGGCAAAAGACTTGAATAGACATTTCTCCGAAGAAGATCTACAAATGGTCAGTAAGCACAGGACAGGATGCTTAACGTCACTAATTATTAGGGAAATGCAGATCAAAACCACAATGAGGCATCACTTCACACCCATTAGACTGGCAATAAAAACAAACAAACAACCAGAAACAAATGTTGGCAACGATACGGAGAAATTGAAGCCCTTGCGTACCGTTGGTTCAAATGGAAAATGGTGCAGCTGCTGTGGAAAACTGTATGGCAGTTCCTAAAACAAAACAAAACAAAACAAAAGAACTACCATATGATCCAGCAATCAGCAATTCCATTTCTGGGTATGTACTCAGCAGAATTGAAAACTAGGACTCAGATATTTGTACACTTATGTTCATAACAGCACTATTCACAATAGCCAAAAGGTACAAGCAACTCAAATGTCTATTTGATGAATGGATAAATTAAATGTGGTCTATACATGGTATAGATGGTATATTATTTGGCCTTAAAAAGGAAGCAAATTCTGATATAGGCTACAACATGGATGAACCTTGAGGACATTATGTGAAGTGAAATAAGCCAGTTACAAAGGGATAATACTGTATGATTCCATTTACATGAAGTACCCGAAGTCAAATTCATAGAAACAGAACATAGGATGGTGGTTGCCAGGTGCTGGGAGGTGGAAGAATGGGAAATTATTGTTTAACGAGTGCAGAGTCTCAGTGTGGGATGATGAAAAATTTCTGGAGGTGGGTGCTGGTCATGGGTGCACAACAAAGTGAATGTACTTAATGCCACAGAACTGTACACTTGAAATGGTTAAAATGGGAAATTTTATGTTATGTATAGCTTACCTCAATAAGAAAAAAAATGCCATTTCTCTCTGTTGGGCCTTTGAAACTCTGCATGGCAGTCAATGTAAAGTTATTAGTTCCAATAATACGATATAAGAACTGTGGGAAATCAAAGCATATGTGTAGAAGTGGCATATTGGTATGATTTTGGCTATCAGTAGCAGAAAACAACACAAAACGGGTTGAGCAGTAAGTGGATTTATGACCTCAGAAAATGAGAAATATGAAGTGAAGTCATCACCTGGCCCTTTACCCTCCTTCTACCTCTAGAGTATTCTCCTCAAGGGACCTCCCCTCATTGTTACAAGATGGTTGCCCCCATCCTGACATCATATACAGATCAGTAACATCCAGCAGGAGAGAATGAACTGCTTCTTCTTGGTGCAACTTCTGCATAGCAAGAACCCTTTTCTACAAGCCTTCCAGCCGACTTCTGTGTCTCATTGTCCAGAATTTCATCACACGCTCATCCTCAAACCACCAGAGAGAGAAATGGCACCACCATGAGTGACCACAGGACTAGGCAGGATGGTCAAAGCCCCATGCGGTGGGGTGGACGCTGGAACAAAAGAAGGGGGATGTGTCCCGTGGAAGAAGAGCACAACAGACCTCCAACAGGTCACAGTCGAGCCTTGAGAAGCAGGATCCTGGGCAACTTACCTAAACATCTCTGAACCTCAATTTCCATCACTGTGAACTGAGGATAACAACGTCTGCCTCAACTGGGGGGCTGGGAGGATTAACTAAGATAGTGTTTGCAAAGCACCTAGTATAGTGATTATACACACTATTGTATTGATCATTATTTCATTACTGATACACGCATTAAATGCTTCAGAAATGGTAGCTGTCATGACTATTCTCCTTCTCCCAGGAGTATGAATGCACAATTGCTGGGTTATCTTCTTCTTTTTTTTTTTAGCTGTACTGCGAGGAGACTTGCAGGATCTTAGTTCCCTGACCAGGGAATGAACCTGGGCCTCCGGCAGTGGAAGCATGGAGTCCTAGCCACTGGACCCACCAGGGAATTCCCTGGGCTGTCTTCTTGGGAATACCCTGGGCTATCTTCTTTAGCTTACCTAATGCAGGTAAATACTCAGGAAATAAATGACACTTGGATATTCCACCATGGGCTGTGGAGTCCTAGGGTGTATTAGTTTATTAGGGCTGCCAAAACAAAGTGCCACAAACTGGGGGACTTAAACAACAGAAATGTATTGTCTCACAGTTCTGGAGGCTAGAAATCTGAGATCAAGGTGTGTCCCTGTGTCTTCACATCATCTTCTGTACATGTCTGTGTCTAAATTTCCCATTCTTTTTTTTTTTTTTTCAATATGCGGGCCTCTCACTGTTGTGGCCTCTCCCGTTGCGGAGCACAGGCTCCGGATGCGCAGGCTCAGCGGCCATGGCTCACGGGCCCAGCTGCTCCGCGGCATGTGGGATCTTCCCGGACCGGGGCACGAACCCGTGTCCCCTGCATCGGCAGGCGGACTCTCAACCACTGCGCCACCAGGGAAGCCCTAGGGACCACTTTAATAAGAAAGTGTAATTTCCACTCATTGTAACTTGATTACCTCTGCAAAGACCCTACTCCAAACACTGTCACATTCTGAGGTACTGGAAGTTAAGACTTCAACGTACAAATTTTGAGGGGACACATTTCATCCCATAATATACAGTAAGAGTTGCTATGGAGATCTATTTTCCTGAAAAGCCCAGGGTGAGAATTCTCAGGTCAGGTAGGAACTCTTCACCCCACCTGTAAGGTCGGATCTTAACAAACGGCGCCGCGAAACAGAGGAAAGTTTCAAGTGAGCTTCATCAGGGAGCGCTCCTGGGCGAGGTTCACTGGTCCGAGATAAAGGGGCCAGAGCAGTCGCACCCGGGTGAGGGTTGGGCAAGATTTTATAGGGGAAGAAGGGAAAGGGGTGTGGTGAATCTGGGAGGGCGCAGGGTATTCCTTATTTGGTGGTCTTTTCGGGTATCCTGGGGGACCGTTAGTCCCGCCCCTCGAAAGGCGGGAAGGCTGGGCTGGGTTCAAAGTCCCCAGGTCAGTTCCTGGAACTGGGTGGTCCGGAATGTCTCCAGGGCAGTTTATGGAACTGGGTGGTCCGGAGAATTTCTGTCTGATGCAACCTGTGAATCTGATTGTGTTCCCCTGCCTCGGGCCAGTTGGCCTTACACCACCCACACCCATCCCCCTCCCAAACTCTTTATTTTAAATGGATTTGGAAATAACCCTAAATCCCACTCTGGCTAAGCTGGAGTAATGGGGTTGTAACAGATTTGTTAAGTAAAAACGTAGAGAAAATCCCCTGACAGGGGTTGTAGGGAGCAGGAATCTGGAATGGACAAAAGAAACTCATGTTTGGTCGTTTTGAACATTTATTAAGCCCTGACTGTGTGCAGGGCATGGGCTCTCTATTCTGCATGGTGCTGTGGGGCGTGCTGTATGCCAGGGTGGAAAAGGTAAGTAAGCAACAGTTCCGGTCTCTGGGGACCTACTGATGATGTAGATATGTGAGAAGCTATCAATGAAGTAAGGCAGAAGACAGGAAGTGCTAAATAAAAGAATAACCAATGGGTCCTAAGAGTGCATGTGGCTGAACACAAGTTCATGTGCTGGATGCAGAGTGAGGCCAAATAAACCGAAACATCTGACTCTGGAGCAGAGAAAGGTTTACTGCAGGGCCGGGCAAGGAGAACGGGTGGCTTGTGTCAAAAACCCTGAACTCCCCGATGGTACTGGTGGGAGAAGTTTTTATAGGCAAAATTTGGGGTGAGGGCTGCAGGGTGTGTGACTTTGCTCTGACTGGTTGGTGGGGAGGGAACAGGGTGGTGTTTCAGGAATCCTGTGCTCAGCCTGGAAATTACCATCCTCCACCTGGGTGGAGGGCCTAGTTCCTGCCGTAGAGATCAGAGATATTGTTATGTATATTCCTTGAGGAGGCACCAGGACCCTGTCCCATCGATGCACTATTGTTTCTTGATTGTTCCTCCTTTGTTTTTGCATTCCTTCCCCTCTCTGATTAGCAACTGTTTGAATCTGCTCTTTGGAACTCTGGAAGGTGTAGGAGGGTGAATGAAGCCTATTTACTACTAACAGGAAATGGGGGACAAAGAAAGGATTTGTACCTGGAGGGCTTCACAGGGTTTCATGCACAGATGGTAAAAATGAATCTGGTTGGAGAAATTTGAGTGAGTTTTGAAGGGACAGAGGGTCAGGGTGAGAGGCAGTGATGTAAACACCCTTGGAAACTTTGAAAGCACTGAATCTTTGGGGATTACAATGATAAACATAGGTCATGTAACTGCACAAAGAAATGGTGAGGGTAAGGATAAGAAAGAGCGGATCTGCTTGAAATCTTGGGGGACACTTGGGGCCCTGCAGGATTGTGAGCCACAGTGAGGCTTAGAAGCCACTTGCTAACCCTGAGCTACAACAGGAGAAGCTTGGAAGAGACAGATGCCTTTAAGCCAAATCAAAGGGATTGTCTTGATCCTGGTTGATGGGAGGAGTCTTGGTGCAGAGATTCACGGGAGGTGCTTTGGGTTCTACAGACCTGGGTCAAGTTTACATTCACCATTTACTGGTCATGTTAAGTTGGGCAAAGTGCTTAAATTGTCTAGGCCTCAGTGTCCTCATCTGTAAAGTGGAGACATTCACACTGCTGCTAACGTTCTTTTAAGGATGAGTGGAAAATGGTCAGCGACACCAGCTGCACACAGGCTCAATAACCGTTCACTGACAAAAAAGGGATTATAGGTATTTACTGATTTTGGACTCGATTGATATCCTGTAGTTCCCTCGCCCTGTGGCTGAATAATCTGTGCTCTTTAAAACAGACGAATATGTGACCTTGTCAAACTGCTGTGGACACTGTGAAGCGGGGGAGGTGTCAGAAGAGAGTGAAGGAGAAGGTTTAGGATCTGGTAGGGGGTCCTTTACTCCAGGAACCCCGCCAGCACACTCCACCCACTGGGAAGAGAGGGAAGTAACAGCAGAGGAAATACATTAAAGCCGGAAGAGGTAGGAAGTATGTGAAGAACGTCCTATTTGGCATCGTCCTTCACCGACCTCTGAGGGGGATGTCAAGGGTGCCACCTCTCCTGACCACTAGGGGGTGCTCTGACTTGGCCCTCTGGATCCAGAAGCACAGAAACAGATGTTTGGTTCCTTTGAGTTTGAATGATTAGGGCAGGAGGTGGCTGAGAACAGAGACAGTGGGAAGAAGAGGGTGGGTGAAGCCAGGTCTGGACCTGGAGCAGGTATGGGGTGCCAGGTCAACTTGGGTAAGATGAAGAGGCTAGGGACGGAGTCCAGAAGAATGGATCCTGGAGAGTCTGGAGTCAGCTTCGGGGACCCATAGGACAAGGCCTTGGATCCAGACCTGGGTCTCGACAAATGGTGATAGAACATCCTCATTCTTTTTCCCTTTTTTCTCAAAGCTGCACTTTTGCCCTAACTGGCCGCCGGAGCAGCAGGTGTAGTGGCCAAGCGAGGGGAGGAGCCCAATGGATGCCAGGAACCTGACAGCTGATGGAAAGGAAAGGCAGGGGAGGCAGCAGGAATGGCACGGGTGATAGAAGGTGGACGTGCTGTGGAGGGAGAGAGGATAGGACAGAAGATGGAGGTGACACACAAGCGTGTAAGAAAGGAGCTACGCTTTCCAATCCTCTCCTGGCTGATCAGCTGTGGCCACTCCAACCCATTAGTCAGTGAAAACAGTGTCTCATATTGATTGTACAAGGAAGAGAATTCAGTTTATAATGATTTCCTTCCGCCAAGCTTATAGCAAAGACACTAGCAACTTACTGGTGGGAGCGAGGGTCTCACTCAACCCCAAACTGTACAAATGTGATGAGAAAGCAGCAGATACCTGCTGCTGAGGAGGGTGTCCTGAGGACCATGGCATCACACTGTAAGCTGATACTCAGCCAGGACGCACCAAAATGGCCACCTTGTTTATGGTCATCATCCAAATTGATTGGTGGATGCCTGTGCCTATAGCTGTTGACTATCATCCCTGCTTGTGGCCACATAATTCTAACCAACAGTTTTGGAATGTGTATTGTACATATTAAAGATGAGGTTAAGAAAAAAGATGGCTTTGTTCAACCCATCGCCACTTTTAGAAAAGCAATCTGGGTATGGTTCTTATGAAATCCTTTGGAGTTTCCAGAATACTTCAGTTATTTTGTTCCAGATGAGGCTGCATTGTCCATAGATAGTACCTGGCTCTAAATAGGTAAGAGATTAGACACTGTTTCAAATACAGTAGCTCTCTCACTTAGAGAACACCTTACTGGAATAATTAGTCTGTTGAGATTGGTTTACGTAGGACCCCCAAATAAAAACCAGTCTTGCAATGTGCACCATCTTTAGCAATTGCTAACAGTAAACTATCTTAGACTATATGTACTTGAAGACCGTTTTTTACACTTTTAAAAAGACTATGTGTGCTTTAAGGTGGCAAAAAAATCACATAAGGGAAAAAGTAAATTTGCAAATTGAGAAAGAAAAATTCACTCTTTCTCCTGGTTGTTTCTCCTTTACTTTCACATATAATACTTCACTTCTGACACTTCTGGTCACCAAATGTGTGGGTTTTTTCCCCAAGGTAAGTAATTCTCTGTGACACCATAAGGCAGCTGGGCGGCTTTATGATTTAACTCAGATCTGACACTGGAGAACTGGAGTTACCTGGAGATAACGTCAGATCCCAAAGGTGAGGGATTCAGTCCTACAGGACTGCACACCCCCCAACTTCAGACGCCAGTCAGAAGTCCAGATCGTCCCCTGTGCTTCTGATCAGTCAGCTCTAAATCAGAGATTCCTGCCGTAGGTTTGATTAATTTGCTAGAGCAGCTCACAGAACTCAGGGACACCGTTTACTTACAGTTTACCAGTTTATTATAAAAGGATACAATAAAGGATACAGCTGAACATCCAGATGGAAGACATGCATAGGGCGAGGTATGTGGGAAGGGGCAAGGAGCGTCCATGCCCTCTGCAGGCCACCCCTCTCCAGCACCCCAACGTGCTCACCAACTGGAAGCTCTCTGAACCCTGTACTTTTGGGATTTTTATGGAGGATTCATCACAGAGACATGATCGATCCGTAATTGCACTTCTAGCCTCTCTCCCCTCTTTGGGGGAATATGGAGTGGGGCTGAAAATTCCAAGCTTCTGATCTTGGTCTTTCTGGTGACCAGCCCCCATCCAGGAGCCCACCCAGGGTGACCTCATTAGAACAAAAGACATTTCTATCACCTTGATGTCAGGAACCAGCATCAAAGACCAAATATTAGAATAAAAGATGCTTCTAGTGTACTTATCACTGAGAAAATGACAAGGGTTTTAGGAGCTCTGGGCCAGGAACTGGGGGCGTGGACCAATATATATTTTTTCCTATTATTTCATACAAATCTATTTGGTTTAAACACCTATTAGGAAGGATGATAATGTGTTTGGTTAAATATGCCTCTGGGTTATTTACAGCACACGAAAGCTGTCTAAATGCAGCTCCTACTTCAATGTTTTTAAACAGCTTTATTTAGGTATAATTTATGTACCATAAAATCCACTTATTTTAAGTGTATGACTATCACCATAGTTCAGTTTCAAGATGCAATTTTAATATGTAAAACTCAAACATGTTAAACAGAAAACTCATGCTCATTATTGGGCTGGATTAAGATCTTTAGGGGTCTTAAGCACCCGGCAGGGTTTGTGTGTTTCCCTATCCTCATTCTCCTCTGACTCTGCCTCTCTCCTGTATTTCTTCCTCCTCTCCAGCCCTCTTAGCATCTTAGGTGCTCAGGGAACAAGTTGAAATATAATCTCTGCCCTCGAAGATCACGAACACAGTCACGAAAAGTGATAACAAAAGATTATCACATTGTTTTGTGGAAGTGTCATCCTGATAGAAGGGCAGTCCTGGGAATCATGGGGTCACATTTATCTCAGCCCCACCCCGTGTTCTAGGAGATTTAAGGGTTCAGCTCGATAAACATTTATGGGATACCTATGCTTGATGCTGTGGGTACAAAGATGAATAAGAACTCATCCCCGCCTGGATTTAAGCAGCTTTCATTCAACCTCAAGTGACTATGCATCAATAAATGTTACTGAAAAAAAAAAAAAAAAAAAAAAAATAAATGTTACTGGTCTGACTAACCTTGTAACCCAGTCTCAGTCCCTTGACTCAGCCCAGGGGAGTGGAGTGGGGATATTAGCGCCCTCCCCCTCACACACATCCTGTCTGATGGCAGGAATTCTCTCCCTCTTCAGCTCTCCCCTCAAAAGGCACCTTCTCAGGGGGCCCTCCCTGGCCACCAAACTAAAATTTCAGCTTCCATCCAATACAAAGTCTTCACAACACCCCTCCCTGCTTGATTTTCCCCTCTTTCCTTCCCTTTCCCTCCCCAGCACACAGTTTCTTTCACTTATTTATTATCTTGTGTATTCCCGGCTTCCTCCATTAGGATGTAAAGTTCTGTGAGGGTAGGGATGTGGGTCTGTTTCCTTCTCTGTCCTAACTCTAGGGCCACGGTCCAGGTACAGAGTCCACACTCAAGGAATATTTGTTGAAGGAACTAAGGACTATCTGATCCTATCTTACTCCCCAGTGCTGGGGGCCCCATCCTGATAAGCCTGGTTCTTCAAGACCTGGGGTGCTGCCTTGATCTCGTCTCCCTCCCTCCCACACATGGGCACAGTGCCTCAGTCTGGAGCGTGATGCCTTCCTGAAGTTTTGACCATGCTGCCTGCCAGCGTGCACTTCTCAACACTGCCTGCTCCTAACTGCCTTGATCCTGGAAGTGTCTCACTGAAGAGTCCTTTTCGACATGTAGTTGCCTGTGCCTCTCCTGACTCAAACCGTGGCTGCCTGCCCCGGCGCTGGCCCCCAACTCATCTTAAGAGCTGCCTATCCCGGTCTGCCCCACTAAATTAACCTTCTCTGTGTGACAGCTTTACAAGACTGGACAGAAGGCAGAACACCCGTGATGTGGTTGTGAATTAAAATACCAGTCAGGGGGAATGAAGGACTAAGGGTGTTAGAGTTTACCCAACACCATGCTAAATGCTTGAATCCTCCCAAAGAATTGTTTGGAAAGCAGCTGAAAAAGATTTTAAACATTTGTAATAATTAGCGATCCCTGAAAGTAGCTTCCTCAACGTAGTCTTTAAAGTCACTCTTGTATAATAATATTTCTAGGCTAAACTTTTCTAGTAAAATCTTGGTGTGTTGTAACTCATCGTCCTATTCAAAGCTCCTGGTCAATATCAGAGTTTTCAATACTCTTACTAGCTTCTCATTAAAACAACAACAACAACAAGGAAAAGAATTTTTTTTGGCTCCTGAAGTTGAGCCTGAAAATAAGACTCTTGAAGTTTTCTACTCCAAGAATATATGTCTGCTTTTAAAGCAGACATATCGCTTTCCTTCCTGCCAGGTGTACAATAGAGGATATAACTTCAGGGAGCAAAAGGACATGGGTCAGCCAGGTGAACATTTTATTTGGGATCCTAGAAAAGCCTGATACCCATCAAGCCTTATGTTTCTTGGTGACCATTTGGGAACACTATTAACAGGTTTTTATCTGAGGGACAAGAAGGGTCCCTTGAGTACACTTTGAATTTTAGTAGGTCACATAGCGTGGTTCATAGGGTTTCCATCTCGTAATCTTGGCAGAAGCGTTTACATGAGCTGTTGGGAGAGGTTAGAATGGGAGTTCTTTTCTTGTGGACAAGACTGTAGGGACATAAAGACTGCTCCATTCCGGCAGCCCAGAAAGGCTGCCCGCTCTGCTGGATGACTAGGGACCACTCAGTTGAACCCTGGTGCTGGAGATCCAGGAAAGTTGGCAGGCTTCACTTTACTAGAGTCATAGAACAGACTTTTGGGTTTCCGTTCTGCAAAGAAATCCTTTAAAAAGGCAACAGAGAGCATGGACACCATCCTCTACCAGCGACCTCCCTCCTCCATTCTGCTATTCTGCAGTTAACACAAGAGCTACGCCTAGATTTTCTCGGAGGAACTAGACATTCTAAGCACGTCCCTAAGGTAGGAGTTCGGTTTCAGGGTGGAGAATAGGGTGGGCCCCGAGGTCCCGGGGATTCGCACTGACATGTAACCCTCAGGACGGGCCCCTCCCTGTTCCTGCTCCCTGCACCCCATCCTAGGGAACCAGGTGGTGGAGTGTCATTCAGCCTTCTTTGGACGCATCCTCCCCTCCACCAAAGCAGGACCCCGCCCTGCCTGGACCACATGAACTCTTAGGGGCAGCCAGAAAGTACCAGCGGTGACGCGGACCCAGGGCAGTTTCTGGAAACGTGACGATCTCGACTCCCCCGTCGCTCGGTCCCCAGGTCCCGAGCTGCAGACTGGTCCCCGCCGGCCTCTGCCCCTACCTCAGACCCGCCCTCCTGCCGGCCGAGCTCGGCCTCCTTTCACACCTGATTCCAGCTCGGGTCCCACTCGCGCGCCGTGGAGGGGACAACGTCGAGGTCCCGGCCGAGGTCGGGCACTTGGAGGCAAGGCCGAGGGAGCGCGCGGGGGAGGGTGGGCGGCTCCTCAGCCCGTGAGTGGTTTGCGATTTGCGACTGACAGACTGAAGTCCTGGACCAGCGGGGAGGTGGGAGGGAAGGGGCGTGGGAGGTGGAGCCGCCGGGGAGGGGCGGTGCCGCGGGGAGCGGAGCCCGGCCTCTCGCCCCCACCCCTTTTGGTGCCCGAGTCTGGGCGGTGACACAAAAAGCTCCCGCTCCTAGCCGAGCGCCGGGCGGCGGTATTCGACTGCGAGCGCGGAGGGCGGCCGGGCAGGTGGGGCGCCTCCTGAGGGTCCGAGCAGGGAGCTGGGGCTGCAGGCGCCAGCGCTCCCCGCGCCCGCCCCGCAGCCCTCGGCGCGCGTCTGGCCAAGCGGGTGACGGGCGCGCCGGGACCCCCCGGCGATGCTGCTGCTGCCGCTGCCGCCGCCGCCGTCGCCGCTTCTGTAGGGAGCGCCGGAGCCCGGGGCGGAGAGAGGTCGGTGAGTTTCGGTTTCTCGGCTCTGTCCCTCCTGGGTCGCAGGCGGCAAGAGGAGCGCGAAAGGATGTCTGCGCCCCCGCGGCGGCCGCGCCCGGAACTAGGGAAGCTGGAAAGGGGAGGTGCCGCCTGGCGGGTAGAGGGGACACCTTTTGGACTGTGGAGAGCGGGGTGGCGGGGCCGCAGGGGTCGCGGGGAGCGGGGCCCGGAGCGCGGCGAGGCAGCCCCGGGGCGCGGCGAGGCAGCCCGGGAGCGCGCGGGAGGGGGCCCCTGGAGTTGCGTCTCTCCCGAACGCCGGCAGAGCTGCGCCGGCGGCTGGGTCTCGGGAGCGGCGCTGTCGGCGGCTCCGCCGAGTCCTCGGATGCCCTCTGGAGCGCCTGTCCGAGGGAGCCGGTCTCGTGCCCGCGCCGCGCGCGCCCCCCCGGGATGGGCTCCTGGCAGGGCCTCTGTCGAGCGCTTCCGTCCCCCCGGAAGTTGTTTCTGCGGTCCCCAGGCCCCTCCGGGGAGGAGAGGGCTTCGTGGAGGGATAGATGTTGGGGGTCTTTTGTGCGCACCCACGCGTCCGGGGCGCTCGCTCCTGGGAGGGCAGCGGCAGCACGAAGCAGGTTGGACTCGTGGGACGCTGCTCCGGAGGCGACGGTCCCCAATCCCGCCTAGGCTGGGGGCGGCGCCGCAAGGTTTTGGAGAGAGTAGAGAAATCGGCAAAACGGAGTGACCGGGCTTGATGAGGTAGCGGACAGGGGCGACGGACAGAAGGATGCTCGCGAACGCAGCGCTGGTGTGTCTCTTTGGGCGCGTGACTGGGCGCCCCGCGTTCCCACATAACCGGGTTTACCTAGTATATTTTGCTTGTGCTCCACGGTGCTATGCTATGCCTTCTCGTTTTTCTTTCTTTCTGAGGGATTACCGTTGCCAGTGGAGGCTCTACAACCAGAGGATAACTTAGGGGCGTGGGAGACTGCAGAGGAGTCCGGGGAGGTCGTTGTTTGTCCCGCGGAGACGATTAGGAAGCGTTACGCCCCTCGGCGGCCCGCCAGCCCGCCACACCTCCGCCGCCTTCCTCCACCTCCCCCCAGTGCACCCACGCCACCACCGCTGCTCTGCCCGGGAGGTTGTTTGGGTTTCTCCGCTGCGCCTATCTAACCCTTACTGCATGTATTTCACTGCAGGCTGAACAAAGCTCAGGCTCAGTTGTGCTTCCTGCTTGTCAGCCTCTTGCCTCCCAAACGCGTACCATTTCCACTTGATGTCATCACGCAGAAGGGGGTGAAAGGGACTCGGTGACAGATTCAGGTAACCACCGCTAATCTGGGTAGCCTCCTGGGTGTCTCTGGGTCATTTAGGTCAACGGGCGTTTGCAGGGGGCGCTATTTGGGTGGTTTCTGCCTCACACCATCCATTCCTATCTGTGCGGAGCCGAAGGGTCTGCTGAAACTCCTGATTCAAAGAAAGAAATTGCAATAGACTTGAAACCTTCCTTTTGAAGAAGTCATTGAGGGCAGGCTGCGTCTGGGGTTGTATAAATTCCACCTGGTTCCCTTTGAGGGGAATTTTGATATAATCCACACATAGGCAGTTGTATCTGAATGTGGGGTTTGGATATGTGTCTGCTTTCTTATCTGTATTAATACATTTTGGCTTCAGTCTGTAGGTGGGATATCATTTGTTGAAAAGGTATTGGTCAAATGTCCTAATTGTTCACCTTCTTATGAAACACTGTCTTCTCCCCGCCCCACCCTTTATTGTAATAGTGTTCGCAATATCAAGAGGGACGTGCAGAAGTAAGTTACTGGGAGGTGGGAGGGAGGACAGTTGGGGGAGCAGAAAATGGAGCTTCAGTTAAGCTTCCATTTATATAGCCATGAACCATTAGGCCCTCGGTCTGCATTTTATCTTTAGGTGTTGGTTCTTTTCCAAAAACTCTGGCCTATTATTCTTTTCATTCCAAGGATAGTTCTGTTTTGATGGCAACCTAACCAGGTTTGGGGTTATCTTGATAAAGCTCAGTGAAAGCCTACCCTTCAGATGGATCAGGACACCTGGTGTTGGTGTTGTCTCCTAGAGCGCAGAGTCATGGTGTCCTGCATGAGAAGCAGGGAAGAAGGATGTGTATGGACATAGACTCAAGTTTTATTTTGCAGGAAGAAGGGATGGCTGAGGACCAGAGGCCAGTGTGCTGTCTCTTGCACTATAGGAACAGCATGGTATCCGGGGCGGATTCTCCCTTCACCAATTTTTCCCCCGAATCCCTTAAAAAATAAAATTTAAAAACTTGAAAGATTTGTCATTCCCCTCTAGGGTAGTTTTGTTTGGAAACGTGACTTTTAACAAAACGTCAGTGATGCTGGCATTTATTCTTCGACTCAGCATTCAAGTATCACTAGGAAAAGTAGATGAGTTATCAACCTGTCCCAGCTGAAACAAAAACCAGTGCTTTGGAAAGATCAGCCTTGTAGTGGGGCTAAGGTAGAGGTATTTTGACAAGTGGTTTTTATGTCAGCAGTAATGCAGGGTGTGTGCTGTGTTCCTGCAAGAGGGGAAGCTACGTGATGGGATAACAGGGAGTGTAATAATGCAATAGAAACAAAGGGTGTGTGTGTGTGTGTGTGTGTGCGCTTTAAATAGAAAAAGTAAATAGCTCACCCACAAAATTCCACATGGGAAAACAGCTGCCTGAACATGTAAATGCATGTCCAAGAACAAAGATAGCCGTAGCGCAGGGTTAGCTTTCAATGTGGTTTTCAATTGTGTCTAGTAATAAATCCTAATCAAGTGTTGTACTGATGTTTAATTTGTTCTTTTAGGTGGATGCTCCCCACTCGCAGATGTCGGCAGTAGTGTGTTTTAGTTTTAGGTTGGAGGAGCCCTAGAGGTGATGAGACCGACCTTTTCCGCCAGAGCTGAGTCCTTTCTACATGTTCATTGAATTCATTTGGCAGGTGTTTATGGAGCACCTGATAGGCACTGGGCTCTCTGATAGCTGCCAAGGGGCAGTCTGGGGCGGAGTGTGGAGACACAAAGGCGAACCACCTTCCAGAGCTTCTGGGGGGATGGAGAATTGAAGACCTGACTAATTAGGTGCAGTGGGCGCTAGAGAGAGGGGAGCAAAGAGGGGGTACTGGACTTCTGAGGAGGCAGCCTATGATCATCCCGCCTCCACTTGAACGCCTCTTTCATTAGGGTGCTCACTGCTTCACCAGTGTCTGCACCTGTTGTGAGAAGGCGACCTTCTCTTCATAGTCTTTAAACTCCGCAGCTGAATTCCACATGAATGGGTAGATTTCGCCATTGTCGAGAGGTTATTCTGTTTTCATTCTTTATTCTCTCAGAGTTGTTTAGGTCTATCCTGTTGGCACCCTCTACATTTCAAGGCATTATTCAGGCCCTGCTGCCCTTGAATTTTGAAATAAATTCTGAATTAGAAAACAGATGGGAGGGGGACGTTTGCAGATCTCTCTCTTTTTTAAGCAGTGATGTATCAGCAAGATAGGTTAGGTTATTCTGCCATAACAAATAACCTCCGGGTCTCAGTGGCCCGGTTTCTTTCTTTCCCACACTGTGTGTCCAGCACAGGCAGCAGGTGGGCCCTGCTCATCTTAGTCAGGCAACGACCCAAATTGGTGGGGGTGTGATCTTGACGTGTGGTCAAGGTCACAAGATCACTGCAGATCAAGGTCACAAGATCACTGCAGCATGGGAGAGGAAGCTCCAGAGGATCTTGCTCCAAAATGACATGATCTGACCCTGAAGTGACTTATGTTGCTTCACCAGACTAGTCCTATGACCCCGTTTAACGACAATCTGATATTTCTTGTACTGAAAAAGGGAAAACCGGATATAGGTGAGTAGCACTAATGACCTTCCACAAGTGATGTGGCCTAGTGTGTTCCTATGGGGTCTAGCTTAGCATATTGAGTGTTATACGAGTATGGATTGAATGAACAAATGATACATCGCTTAAAGAATCTGGTCGTACTCCAACCGGTTCTTTACTAGTATGTTGCTATTATATTTGCTAATATGACCGCACACCGGTCATCAAATAAAAAATGATAATTATTTTCTCTTTTTGCCTGTTTTGAGTAGTTCTTTGTTCTGACGTGATAGGCCAGGAGATGTTTCCAAGGCTGGTTCTAGGAGGTTCTGTGCTTAGCATTATATAATAGAGAGGGGTTGCTTACACACTTCCTCTCCGTTGTTGTCTGCCTCTTGTCTAAGACTTCCTGAGTTTGTTTGAGCAGCCGAGGGTAGAAAAAGAGCAACGGTGGGCCTAGCGTCACCCAGGATGTGGCCTCCCTCATCCAATATGGCAGATAAGACCTAGAGGGGGCAGGGGATGTGTGGGGTAGTCTGGATCATCCTCTTATTGCTTTGATATTAGAAAAAGGAATTTGGACAAGAGGTATTTTCTGGTCATAGGGCGAATAGAACACCTGAGAGTTCTGGGGCATTCAAATTTTCATCAGCAACCATGGCGGCTATGAGGGTGTTAAGTTTTAAAGCCTCCCTTTCTGCACCCTCCCTAAAAATAGTTGGGTTCTGTGGCATAGTCGTTGTGAGGGGCTGTGGGTTAAGCGGCTGGTGGCTCGTTGAGAGATTTTGCCGTGCAGACTGCTGGTCACACAAATAATCTTAGTTGTGATAAATGCGTGCATGGATTAGAGCGTCTAGGATTTGATATATACCTTTAGCATAAGTATGGAATTGAACAAGAGTATGGCTTCTGGGTCAGTTATCACCTTGTTGAAGTCGTTTTTACAGACAGCTCTCCGTAGGCAGGTGATATGGTAAACTGACTGCTAGCTCCTGAGTCAGTGACCAGAGGACCTCAGTGTTGGCCTAAGAGTCCAGAGGCTGCCCCCTAGTCCAGCTTTCCTTGAGTGACAAAGTATTGCACCCGTAGGAGTTCTGAGGTGGAGATGAGCAGCTGAGAAACCGGCAGAGAGATCAGATGCAGCCCATCCAAGACCTCCAGGTACTAATTCAGGGCAAGACGCAGACTGAGAGAGGGAGAAAATTAAGCCCGGAGGGACTGGTCTTGAAATACCTTTGGGAAGCTCCAAAATACATGCCTAGATTTTGTTGGGCCTCTGAGTTCCTACCGTTTTACTTTCATAGTGAAGTTGGCCATCTAGGTAGAAGACCCCTGTGGAGGGAACGTGGTTCCTGGCACTGCCGGGCGCAATGACGTGGTTGCAGTGTCGCGGAAGCCGGAAGGAAGGAACATGTTGGTTTTCCTGATCCTTCCCTCAGGGCTTTGGGAGCTACGCTGTATGTTCCAGGATAAAACAAGTACTTGTTTTATGGTTAAGGATTTTCTATTTCCAGTTGACTTACTGTCATTGTGAGAGTTCAGGAGGGAGGCCTCAAGTAGTGTATATGTGATTTGCATTTCCTTTGGGTAGCTCTTGAGGCCTGGGATTTCCTGCCGGTCTGCGCAGGCCTTGGAGCACATTCCTTGTGGAGTTGTGTGTGTGTGTGTGTGTGTGTGTGTGTGTGTGTGTGTGTGTGTCGGGGGGGCGGGTGGGTGTGGTACCTGTGAGCTGCTGGGAGTCAAGGGAATGAGTAGGAAAGGATGCCTTATTCACCACTTGATTTATTAATTCCTGCATGGATGAAACTCATTGCAACATCCTTCATGGTAAAGGTTATTATTGGAACATCACATAGGCTTCCTGGGGGAGCAGAGTTCCCCAGGGAAGGGATTGGTCAAATGCAGATGTGCTGCTGGTGGAGAAGTCGTGAGGAAATGGAGTCTCCGAACGCAGTATTCTGTGCTTCTGTTTTCTCTTTCTGCTCCCCCATCCCCATCTTACTCCTACCTGTCAAGGAAATGTAACTTTTCTGCCTCACTTTCCATTAATAAGTCCAGATAATCACATGTAATGTGCTCCTCACTGAGGTTCTACAAGAACTGATGAGATTTTGGTAAAAGCTTTGAGAGATACTGTGGAAATAGATACTGTGGAAATAGGGGCCATTATTATTCACGTTGGTGTTCCACTTATTAACAGATTGACTGATCATCTTTATTTTTTTTAATTTTTTATTTCTTTTAACATCTTTATTGGGGTATAATTGCTTTACAATGGTGCGTTAGTTTCTGCTGTATAACAAAGTGAATCAGCTATATGTATACATATATCCCCATGTCCCCTCCCTCCCACCTTCCCTATCCCACCCCTCTAGGTGGTCACAAAGCACCGAGCTGATCTCCCTGTGCTATGCAGCTGCTTCCCACTAGCTATCTATTTTACATTTGGTAGTGTATATATGTCCATGCCGCTCTCTCACTTCATCCCAGCTTACCCTTCCCCCTCGCCGTGTCCTCAAGTCCATCCTCTATGTCTGCGTCTTTATTCCTGTCCTGCCCCTAGGTTGTTCAGAACCATTTTTTTTGATTCCATATATATGTGTTAGTATGCGGTATTTGTTTTTCTGACTTACTTCACTCTGTATGATAGACTCCAGGTCCATCCACTTCACTACAAATAACTCAGTTTCGTTCCTTTTCGTGGCTGAGTAATATTCCATTGTATATACATGCCACATCTTCTTTCTCCATTCATCTGTCGATGGACACTTCGGTTGTTTCCGTGTCCTGGCTATTGTAAATAGTGAACTGAGCATCTTTAGTGACAGTTCCCACATCTTCCTTGATTTCCATCCCCACTGCCACATCTTAGCTGAGAACCTTATTTCTCTCATTCCTGGCTTCCCCAGCCCCAGCTTCCTGTGCAACTTTGACTTTTGCTCTGCATGACTTTAAAACACAACATTAGCTGGGATGGTTATAGCCCACTAGCCCCCAAAATGCTTGCATGGCCTGGGATGGTTAGCCCACTAGCCCCCAAAATGCTTGCATGGCCTGGGATGGTTAGCCCACTAGCCCCCAAAATGCTTGCATGGCCCTATTTCTTTTTTTTTTTTTTTGCGGTACGCGGGCCTCTCACCGCTGTGGCCTCTCCCATTGCAGAGCACAGGCTCCGGACGCGCAGGCTCAGCGGCCATGGCTCACGGGCCCAGCCGCTCCGTGGCACGTGGGATCTTCCCGGACCGGGGCACAAACCCGTGTCCCCTGCATCGGCAGGCGGACTCTCAACCACTGCGCCACCAGGGAAGCCCCCCTATTTCTTAATCCTGGAATATTCTGTGGCCTACAGTCTCCTGTGCCTCATGTTACCCCATCATTAAAGGTGTGACTCAGCTCTTCACTCTCCAAAAAAACTTAACTCCATCATTTTAGTTCATAGCAATCCTCGACGCCTCCACAGTTCTCTGTCAAAATTACCTTTCTCATTTCACTCAACATTCATTCTACAAAGGGCACTTATCATAGATTGTCCTGTATTATCACCTAAGATTGAAGTGTCTTTTTCTTTCTGTTTAATTGCAAAGAATAGAAACCCACTAAAGCTAGTTCATGTAACAGGAGGTGTGTTGACAAGATGTCCCAGGATTTCTTTTGTCATCTAGCCACATATCACAAGTCATTGCTCAGCTGGGGGAGAGGGTAAGGCGTACAGTTCTTTCCAAGGGGCCTGCAGGCTGGTAGATGTAGAGATGAAAACAGCAGGATCTCGGTTCTCTTGCAAGTTCCTTGAAGATGAAGACTGGATGAGGTTTGACCTTATTTTGTATTCCCTACCACGTTTGTACAAATTAAGGGCTCCGTACATACTCGATCATTGATAACACAGAAATGATTTTGACTTACTGTGGTAAGGGAATTATATATGCTTTGGGCCTGTAGAATTGAAGTTAAGAAGAGAGAAAATTATTTTTAAGAGCTTCCCCTACTTGCATTAATAATGAGTAAATGTTGAATCAGATTAGAGTTGCCAGGCTGCAGTGTGCATACCAGTGGTTGGGAGGTGAACATTCTCATAGAGGGTCATCATTCTAACAAAATGAATTGTCACTGGTGGCCTGTTTTTCAACTTGAAGTGGGCCGATTCTTCCAAAACAATAACAAAGCAAACAAAAAAACCCTCTTGGGGACATACGGTAAGCAGCATCAGAACTCTGCACTCCACCAAGCCAGCCAACAAACTCAGGGAGCAGATGGTGCTGTTTGGGTTTGACATGAGTGGGTGACAGTTTCCCACAAATGACTACCACCCCTCCCTTCCTAATTAACTTCTGGCCATAAATGCCTTTGGGAGGGACGTCTGGTTTACCTCACTTCTTTCGATTTTGGAATAATTCACATGATAGAAAGTCTTCTTTAGCCCTCGGAATGCTCGATCATTATGGGTAGTGTTATTATGAAAGAGAAAATGTGTTCAACTGCTTGGAGAAAATGGCCAGGAATATATTAACATTAAAATAATGTTCTCAGTTTGATGGGTAATGAATGGAGCTGAGATATAAATGTCTCAAAAACAAAGTATTTGGTGTGATGTTCTTTTGCAGTTGTGTCGCTCTGTAGGTTTGCAGATTGCTTCCTTTCAGGTTAAATGAAACTGAAAGTGGTTGGAGAGCAGGAGGGTAGATCTCTTACCATGCAGGTAGAGTGCCAGCCATCCTTAACTGGGGTAAGTACCTGTCCATGTATTCCTGCCCCATCATGCTAACCCTTCAGAAGCTTCAGGTAGGAGTTCATCTATTCACCTATGGTGGTGGGTAAAATAGCCTTTGAAACACTGAGCATCAATAACTTAAACCTCATATTAGGTATGCAATTGTATTCATTACATTTATTCAAATATTGAGTGCCTACTGTTTGCCAGGCACAATTCTGCCCAATTCTAACTACAGTCCCTACCTTGCCTTAGCTTAATGTACGAGCTTAACTCATAATTGATTTGGCTTCTGCCTTTTTTTCTTGCAATGGCAACACTAAAAGTGGAGAGAATCAAAGAAATGTTATCTGATACTCTCCTCTCTCAGTTCTTGATGCCTTACGATATATGCTCACCTTACTTGAACCTAATTCAATTGAATGGTTGAAAGCATGGAACTTTTGAAGCAAGATGGGTTGGGTTCAGACATGAGCTCTGTCTTAATGACCTTGAGTAAATAAGGTCTGACTGAGCCTTGGTTTCTTCCTCTGGAAAATGGAGGTCAGTCAACCTCACTGAGTTATTGTGAGTGTGAGATCATTTCTATAAGGTGCTTAGTGTGTTGTCCTCACATCACAAGCCCTGCGTAATGGCAGCTACTATTATCGTCCATTTTATGTAGTATTTACCATCCACCAGTCTTGGTGCTGGATTCTGGAAATCTTGGGATGAATAGTTATGGTCTAAACTGAAGGAGCTCTTAAACTAGCCAAGGAAATACCCACATCCAAATAACTCCAGCCTTCGGCATTTATGTGAAGATTTCTTCTGTATGTTGTGTCATTGGAAGGTCTTTGTAAAGCTTAAATGGTGTGGCATTTTAAAAGGATAGGCCTTCTCAGGAGGAAGCTGGAGGAAGCTGTGAGGTTCTAGGACAGCCCATGGGCATCCCAGGCCTTCCTTAAAGGGCACCAGGCGCCTTTCTCCTAGGGCCTCATTTCCCTCAGGCAAGTGAAGTAATGTACCTCCCTTTGCTGAGGTCTGGTTTCTTGGGGGTAGGGTGACCCACTGACTCAGCTTGTCCAGGCCTAAGAGGGTACCTGAGTTGAGGGACTTGCCATTTTAAAACCAGAACAGTCCCAGGAAACCTGGGACCAGTTGGTCACCCTACTTAGGGGTCCTGTCCTTGTTCTATGATTGTTGTTCTCATCCTGAAGCAGGCTTTGTAGACATGTCACATTGTTAGAGACACAGCCATCGTAAGACAGGAGGCAGGAGAGAATGGGGCAGGCTAAGACTGGAGAAGGCTGTGTAGCTGTCAATCTATATTTGAATCTGCTTTTTGGTTGGAATCTTTATTAGTATTAGTATTATTTTAAAGAAGAGAGCTCTTTAATAAAGGCACAAAAACTGGACTGTACAATGCAAAATATAAAGTTAATGGAGTCTTTAAAAAGTTTCCCCTAGACAGTGGTATTTGCTATGCCTGGTAGGGCTGTTGAATGGAACTTGGTACATAGTAGACGTTCAGTAAATATTTGTTGAAGGAAGGCTGGAATCAATTTATTCTTCAGAAATAGCTTTGAGAGCTGGGTTCCAGTTCAGGCTGGATTTGAGCCTGGGCCTTTGATACCTAATTTGAAAGTGTGTAAACCCAGATCTGCTCTTGTTGCGAGCAGATTCCTTGTTGTGCTGATATCCGAAGTGTATTTATGTAGGAGCTTAGGCCCTTCTCGACTTGTGTTTTTTTCTTCTCGGTGAAACCACACGACACCAGCAGATGGGTTGCCTTGTCTTTTGGTTGCAGCTAGGATGTTTCTGGAACGTGCCCGTGTTGTAAACGTGACGGTAGCGTGGGCTGTGATGGGGGCGCTTGTGTACACAGTGCTCAGTGCTTTCCTCCCAAAGGTGTGGGAGGGATTTCCTGATGAGTCTGTTAATTCCAAGTGGGGGCTGGGAAGGGGACCAGGCCTGGCTCCATACTGCTGGGTGGAGATGTCCAGAGCCGGGCTCCCAGTTGCCAGCGTTTCCTCCTCCTGAACCTTCGTTATTAACACGGATGGCAACCTATAAGGCTCTTAGATAAGCCACAGATTTTTCTAGTCTTTAGCTGAGCCTTCAAATGGTAATCTTTTGTCTTCTGTTTCTTCCTGAGAAGCGTTAACTGTTTATCCAGGGATGGTAGGACCTGCAGCAAGTTGCCAGAAACAGTAATTAGTTTGCTGGTTGCCAGTTCTCTAAATCTCGTGCACAGAGCACCTGAGGGCAACTGCCAGACATTTACATCACCCTTCGCATCAGATTCCCATGTCGTCATTATGTACGCTGAGAAATCATATTCTTTTATGTTCCTGACAAGCCAGATTTCTTCATGGGTTCTTACTTCACCTAAGAAGGTAAATAGCTTATCTACGGAAGGGGAATCTTTCGGGTAAACAGAATTGATTTACTAAATTGCCTTTATTTCTATACACAAAATACTGAATATTAGTTCAAAGAGAGTGTTTCTTTGCAGAGTCCATAGTTTACTTTTTTTTTTCCCCCAACAGTGGAGTCAGAGCTATCAAAAATTTATTGTTCATACGCCTTGAGTTTATCTCAAAATAATAAAGTTTTTGAGAATTGCGTCTCAGGGCGGTCATACTTCCCTACAAGGAGTTCATTGACGTACAAGGAAAAATGTCTTTACTAAGAAGTTAAAAAGAACACGACAGACTTCACTCCAGACTTATTATTATACCTTACTTGTTGAAATCTGTCCATGCAGATGCCGAACCCTCTCTTTAATGTGCTCCTTAAAATAACATTCTCTTGGGATCAAGTCCAGTCTGCAATGGAAATTGAAGGAGACACTGTCCAGACAATTTAGAATTCCTTGTAAATTAGGAGGGCAGTGATAATCAATTTGGAAGCCTAAGCGTGATTCAGCCTAGTTCTTCTGGTTGGCTTGACTTTTGTTTTATTCCTTGTTCTTGACTTACTGCAAAAGGCATTGCCGTGCAATTTTGTTTCCACTTTTCATGAAGGTGGATGGGACTTGACTTAGCCTGAGACCCTAGATGTCTCCCCCTCACCACAGGAGGAAGCAGTTCGGAACAGGCTGACTCTTCTCCGGGTTCTGGAGGCTGCTTCCCTCGTTTTACCTTCTTCGAGATTCCGACTTGTAAAGAAACAAATTTCTTCCTTTTATGAGGCTTTTTAGTGCTAGGTGATTAGTGTCGTTCGATATAATCTATAGTACTTAACAACTAGACACATTGTTTTCCCGAAGCTGATCACAGTGAAAATAAGAGTTAGAGAGAGAGGCAATAATTTGAGGGAGGAAGCGTGAGTAAAGAGAATGATGGGGGTAAATAATTGTGTCGGGGTATGGTATTTTAAAAATTTTAATTTTAGCTTCAAAATGAAGAACCACCGTTGTTTACATGGGGATATTGGTTTGTAATTAATAGCATCTGGCCCAAGCAAACTGAAGTCGCTATTAGTAATATTCTACAAAACAACATGAAAGTTCATCAGATATTTCCCTTCCCAACTATGTCAGATTACACAATGTATTTTATGACAACCGAAAGACAATTTTGGGGGGCAGAGGAGATGGCTATGGTGCAAAGATAGAGATAGTGTTTATTATATGCTTCAGGTTCAGTGCTAAGAGCTTTAAGCACGTTATCCGGGAGGCAGTAGATCCTGGAAACTTGGGTAACTTCTTCAAGGTCACACAGTGAATTTATTCCAGAGCCAGGATATGAACCCGGGCAGTCTGTGCTCTTAACCACAGCCTGGGAGCTACATTCACAGCTGGAATTAAAGATCGGAAGAAGCAAAAACTTTTCTTTTTTAACCCAACAGGTTCAGTGTAACATAATTTAGGAAGAGATCTGACTTCTGCACTGTCCTGTCTTTGGGGAACAAAGATGGATGCATTTGGTCAACCATCTGCCTGAATCAGTTTCATGTTGGCTTTGAGGCAGCATGGTTTGAAAGACTGTGACAGGTCCTGTTGGGAAATTTGCAGTGAGATTTCCAGCTATTACCTGGGCTTTGCCCTGTGCTAACAAGTTTCTATGAAGCTTGGTGGTATGAATTGTTTCTCAAAGGGCCACTTGACTGAAAGCCAGTGTGTGTGGCTGGGAGCTTAAGACTTTCATGAATACACTGCTAAAAAAATGTTTGAACCAAATAGCGTTTTTTTACTACCCCTCCTCCCCTAGTTCCTATTTCTTCCCCTAAACAAAAAGGGAATAAATCATACCCTTTCATATTGTTATTCCTTTCTTTGTACAGTTTCCTTTTCCTGGAACCACCTTTTTCTTCTCCACCGCCCTGCAAAAAAAACCCCACAACATTTCGATGGAAAGCCATGAGTATATGCTTCCTTCGAGGCGTCTTTCCTATTCCACTTTCCCTATGGCTTCTCCTCCAACTCTCTCAGCTGGAATTCATTGCCCTTCCATTTGTTCTTTTAAATCCCACTTCCCCCCGTGTCTGATAATCCTACATATGCTTGCCTCCCCTGCTCCACTGTGAAGTCTTTGACTTGTAAGACCTTGTCTTGTTTAGGAGCTTGGAGCTTGTATGAATGAATGGAGGAACGAACAAGCAGATGAACGAACGGACTATCGATACGTGGATTTGCTGGGATTGATTAGAGTGTATGGTAGTGGGAAATGGTGGCGGATCTGAGCATCGACGTATGTGCGAATGTGGAGACTGGCTAGATGCTTACCAAAGTCTCGGCAATATTGCCATTTGGGGCTGGTTAATTTTTTGTTGTGGGGAGACTGTCCTGTGCACTGGGGGACGTTTAGGAGCTTCCCTGGACTCTACCCACTAGATGCCAGTCACCCAGCTGTAACAATCAGAGATGTCTCCAGACATTGCCACCTGCCTCTTGAGAGTCAAAATTGCCCCCAGTTGACAACCACTGTATTGGACTACTTTCTGTATCTAGGTGGAGCCATGAGATTGGGTCTCACGAAAGGATGTGTGTGGAAATGAGAGGCAGTTAAGAGTGGGGGTCCTTTTGCATATCTGCTCTCTTTCTGGTCTGCTGGCCAGCTGCAGGGGGGTGCTGGGGAGAACTGTGAAGCCCTGGGGTATGATGGAGTCACAGGGTGGAAGGACCCCTGGTCCTGAATGACCTTGTGGAGCAGAGCGTTCCTTACCAAGTTGCATTGAGATGCAACGTGAAAAAATTAAACCACATGTGTTAGGCCAGTGAGATTTGGGAGTACGTATTTTGGCAGTCAGTCTACCTTCCCTAACCTTCCCTGATGCTTGGAAAGAAGGGACTTTGCTGAAGCAGCCATGCCCAGTATTCCAGGCAGTGAGTAAAATCAGACATTCTAACCACGGCAAAAGAGAGAGTTTGTTTATTTGTTTGTTCTTGTGTAGGTAGCATCAGTCTTATCGCTATAATTCTTTTAATTTCTAAAATTTATCAGGAAATAAGAGGATGATAAATGTGAATTTGCTGTTCCACCACTTTAATAATTCTGACCTGTGAATAACAGGCAGCTCTGAGCTATAAATGCTTTTAGTAAAAAGTTAATAAAACATCGAATGTCCCAGCGGTTCTCGTTTCACTGTGTATGAATATGAGTCTGCAGTGCAAGTTCAGGTTGAGATATCTGTGGTAATTTATGTTTAATGCGTTTTCATATTTTGGGGGGAAAATGACAGATGTTGATACCCTACAGTCACAGCTGTTCCCCACACCATTAACAAATAAATCACTGTATATGATGTGATGGGCTTTGAACCAGACTCCTATATGCTTAGTCCAGCTGAATGATGTGGATTAGTGTCCCTTAGAAAGCTGAACCCCAAAGCTTGCTTCTCAGACCAAATTCAATGCCTAGTGCAAGATTTCCTTTGCAGCAGTTAATTGGATTTGTGGTTGTGTCAACGCAGAGCCACTGTCCGCAGCTCGTAAGTCACACGGTTTCATTTGGCACTCATCTGGATGACAGCAGAGGGGTTGTTTGTGGGAGACAGTGGCTGATTGTGGGTGAGCCCTTCGTTGGCTGAAAGCTTTGTGTTTGAGTCAGTGGTCTCGGTGCCTGCCCCATTTTCACAGCGTTCAGTCCATTGTACAAAGAGCCACCCCCGGTGAATTTTACCTTACCTGTCAAAGACTCCCTGTCAGCAAATAGAACAAATCTGGCCTCAGGATTTTTTTTGTTTTGTTTTGTTTTGTTTTGTTTTTTGTGTGTGGTACGCGGGCCTCTCACTGTTGTGGCCTCTCCCATTGCGGAGCGCAGGCTCCAGAAGCGCAGGCTCAGCGGCCATGGCTCACGGGCCCAGCCGCTCCGCGGCATGTGGGATCTTCCCGGACCGGGGCACGAACCCGGGTCCCCTGCATCGGCAGGTGGACTCTCAACCACTGCGCCACCAGGGAAGCCCCAGGCCTCAGGATTTTAAGATGGTAAAGCCTCTCTTTCTAGAAAAAATCCTGCTGGCATCTTAACTACGAAATATCTGATCCTTCTGTGTTTTTTTTTTTTTATCCCCAGATAAAACATTTGCACAAGAATAAGGATAAGAGTAGCTAATATGGGGCTTCCCTGGTGGCGCAGTGGTTGAGAGTCCACCTGCCGATGCAGGGGACGCGGGTTCGTGCCCCGGTCCGGGAAGATCCCACATGCCGCGGAGCGGCTGGGCCCGTGAGCCATGGCCGCTGAGCCCGCGCATCCGGAGCCTGTGCTCCGCAGTGGGAGAGGCCACAACAGTGAGAGGCCTGCGGACCGCAAAAAAAAAAAAAAAAAAAAAAAGAGTAGCTTATATGGATGACACTAACTATGTGCCAGGCTCTAAGTGTTTTGCATACAGTAAGTGCGTCATTATCACAGTAGTCTTCAGGGGAAGGTACTACTAATGTCTCTATTTTGGTTTCTCCATTTACAAGAACTTGAGGCACAGAGGCTAAATGATTTGCCCAAGATCACAAAATAAGTAATGCCAGAGCTGGGATTAGAACCCAGCCCTGAAGGGCTCCAGAGTTTATGGTATAAGCCACTGCAGTATGCTGCCTCAGATTTTTCATTCTGTTAAGGAGACTCACTTTGTCTGAGATATCCTGTGTTTTTATGACTTCAACAGACATTTGTATATGATGATTAAAAAGAGTTCGTGATATTATTGCTTTATTTTTGCATGGATTGAGCATAATTCCCTACTAAGCTGTCAGCTGATGGCCTTGTGTCTTCCATAACTCTTGACACACGCTTCCTTGTAAGAAAGTGCTAATTTAGCATGTTGGTTTGATTATTTTTATATAGAGATGCTCCTTTAGGAGGTTACCTCTGTAGGAATAAGAACACATGGACACAAGGAACTCAAGTGCCAGGTGGTGTTGGATGAAGTGGCCTTGGAGTTCAGAGGGGGAAAGATGACTTCCTGCTAGAGGGTTTAGAATGGCTTCATGGAAGAAGTAGCATTTGCCAGTGCCCTGGAAGGGTAGGTAGTCATCTGGACATCTGGAGTGGCATTTCTGCAGCAGCAAGGTGGTAAGGGAGGGTGGATCTTGTCTTCTGGACAACAAAAAATGCTTTCTGCCTGAAACCTGGAGCATGTGAGCAGGACTTGTAGGAAAAGGATTAGAATGGTGGGTGGGAGGGGGACTTTGGCATTTATTTTGCAGGAAGCCATTGATGGTGTAGGGGCAGGAAAGGATGTGGATGTGAAGCTGTGCTTTCAGAAGCTTAACCTGCCAGCAGTCGGTATGGATTGGGGCAGGAAAGGACAAAGGTGGGGAGGCCAGTTGGGGTCCAGAGAAGATGTGGGGAAGACTTGGACTCCAGGGGAGGCCACAGGAATGGAAAGGGTGAATGAAAGCAAGAAGTGTTTCTGAGACAAAGTTAGAATTTTGGAGACCGATTGAATGAGAGGTGACAAGTAAACAGGTTTTCACATCTGAGCTACTGGGTGAATAGTGGTAACAAATATAAAATTGTGGAGGAAGGACCAGATTTGGGAGAAATCAAGAGTTCACTTTGGAAATGCATTTAGTAGCGAGGTCAGAGCTGTTCTTTCGAGAGTAATGCACATCCAGGTGGTCATTATGAGTCTGAGTTTTGAACCGTGTTACCCAGAGAGAACCTCTCGAGGGCTGGCTGTGAAAGGACATAGGTAAAAAGAATGGTAGGAACAAAGAAAAAAATTATCTGGAGCAGAGGAGACTTGCATGTATCGAAAACTAAAAGTGGTATGTGACTTCACATTATCGTGTAGCTTGATTTCTATTTATTGCTCCTAAATTGGTTATGATTTCTTCTAGATTTGAAATGCTTTATGGACCATGCATGAGAAGTGCTCCCTATGGGACCCTGCCTGGAGTATTGGGAACCTGGTTGGAAGACCCTCTCCTCATCTAAGCCGGTTCACTCACCAGCCCCTAGATGTGCTCGGGACCGGCCAGCCTGCTCCCCCTTCCTCTGCCCTTCTATTCAAATCATAACTCTTTCTTTAATTCCCTGCTCAGATCCCATCACTGAATCCCTGATAATCGCAGCTGAAAGTGGCCTTTGCTGCCTCCTCTGTCTCGCAGACCTTAATGTAGGTCCTGGGGACAGCCAGCTGCTGACCAAGGGCAGATCAGGGCTGAGGGCTGAGCCCACCTATTCATCTTTGCACTGCAGGGACCTAGCTTATTACTTTTTTCACCAGTAAATGTTAGTGTGAACTGTTACATCTCTAACTAGTTTTTAATCTCCTCGAGGACTGCAGAGATCTAATGCTTTTTTGTATTTCCCACACTGTTTTTTGGATGTGGTATCTTGGTGGTACTGGTTGATTAAGGGCTGTAGCATCAGAAAGTCTCCTTTCCTTGTTGGGGCCACTGCATCTTGACAGCCAAATCTTGTATCTGTAATCAGAAGTGTCATGTTAGTTACCACCTTTGACTTTGTTTATATTTGTCTACTATTCAAAAGACATATTGACTATCTTGATTGATTCTTTTCTTAATGTGGTGTTGAGCGGTGGCTGCAAGGAGGTAGTGTCGGGGCACATTGCCATGTAGTTTTGCCTTTGGTTTTAAGGTAAGATGTTGGGTTAGGTTTTCGGGAACCAAAATATACTCAGAGTCCAAATGGGTAAAAACAGAAGTAGAAACCTGAAATTAGTTTTTATGTTTCTAAAATTAACTTAATCAGACAAAATTCATTTAGTAATGTATGAAAAATGGTTGTGAGTAAACAGAATGAAACTATGCTTATTAAGATAGATTAGGAAAATACTTTGGGGAGTAAAGCAGCTTTAATTTTCCTTTCTTGATGTTTGTTTACCAGTACAGTCTCAGCTAGAATCTGCTGTCCTGGGCTCTGGCCTGTTGCATTTTCTCAGAAAACAAGTCCACTTCCTCTGGGTTATGGAGAAAGAGCTTTTCCTCCTTCAGAGAATTTTAGGTGGGCTGACGTTCATAACTAAGTTTTGAGTAATGGGAGTTTAGTACGTTGGCAGAAAAAAAGCAAGTGGTGGTGTTAGCCGCAGTGCTGTAAGAGGTAAGACCTGCCAGTTTTTAAGTATGGAGATTGCAAAATTTGGGGTAAAATTTTAAGTATTAAATATCTTTAAATTGGTCTCACAATTTTATAAGTGAAAAAAAATTGCTCATATGTACTTGGCAGTCACTAAATCCAAAGCATCTTGTAAAACTCTACATAGTCACCCAATGTAATTCTTACAATAATTTAGAAGTAGGTTTTTGTCCCCATTTTTTGGGTGACCAAACTGAGGCACGGAGAGGTCTAGCAGCTTGCTCTAGATTATGCTGTCAAGTGGCAGAACCAGGATGGAAACTCAGTAGTAGCATTGGTACATCAGTTCATTATAATACAGTGATCTTTCAAAACTTTGCAGTATTGGAAAGTACCGATAAAAAGTAATTGCTATCAGAAACAAAGTATACTGACAATAAGCGTCTTCAATGAGCATAATATTGAAAATGAAATGCTAAAAATTTTAGAGTTTTAATTTCAGTCACTCTGTGCTCTGGTCACAATAGAGTTGTAATTTACCTTATCGTGGCTATTTTGTTTCTATACCAGAAATTCATCCGGAGATTATAGTGCAAAGAGTAGCTGCTGAAATTATGTGGAAGTAGAGAATAGTGAGGTTATTTTGAGGGAAGTACACTTTAGTAGAATAGCCAATGCTTTTCGAATGTAGGACAAGCCAGAGAGGAAGGGGGCCTAATTATGGATCCTGTTTTGGAGATCAAAAACCAGACTGCCCAGAGTTCATTCAGAGTTTTTAACCAGATAGTATCAAGGTCATTAGCAATATTTTTTGGCTCTGGTATTAAGTTTTTTAAATAAACATTGTTCATCTCTAGCCTGTTCTATGAACTCCCCATTCTGAATGTCGGGAGTAACCAACATCAGGTTTGCTGCCCTCCTGACCGCAGGATCCTTTTCTGGAACCTCCCTCATGACAAGTTTTACCTTTTGCCATGAACACTTCCTGGTGTCAGAAGCTTACCACCTCCCGAGTAAATTTGTTCCCATTTTATAGTCGGGAAAACCTGAGACTAAATGAGGTGACCAAGGTCCCTGCAGTTCAGAGGTAAGCCTTGAATCAGCCCTGATAGAACATAACATCCTGTTCAACCCCTGTCGTGCTCCAGGAATCACTCGATGCGCACCCCAGCCATCCAGCCTTTCCTTCTGACGGGGCGCCATCAGCATACCACAGGACCCGCTAATGCCCTTTCACTCTGCTGGCCTGCAGTGTCCTTGGCTTTACCATTAGAGGTTCATTCCTTGTGGTATGGAGAAGACAGCATGAACTGTGGTTACTCAGTGGACTGAGGGCTGTATCCCTCCTCTGCTACTTATGTATTAGCCTTGTGATCCTGAGCAAATCAGTCCATGTCCTCATTGAAGATGAGGCCAGCAGTACCTGTCTCGAAGGGTCATTGCTGTGAAGGTTAATACTGGTAACTGATGTGCACGGAGCCCTTGCAAGGGTACCGGGTGCTGTTTTCAGTGTTACGTATATGTCACCTCACTAATTCTCAGAACGGTAGTCTGAGGTAGGAATCAGAGGCAGGCCCAGAGAAGTTAAATGATGTATTTGAGAGCTGGAGCTGGTACATAGACAATCAGTATAAATTCGTTCTGTTTGCTGTTCCTTTTGGGTTTTATATCCATGAGTCCTTTGCTAAAATGTGAGTGCCCTTGGGTAGGATAACACATTCACCTCTGTAAGGGTATAGTAGCTAATCCTGTGAATCAGGTTTCGTTTAGCCCCTCTGAGAAGCAGGTGCAGGTCCGATGGAGGGAAGGTGAAAAAGACGACCACAAGCTGTAACGCGATCTGGGCAGGTAGGCTAAGACTTGAGGATGGTGTGGTGGGAGGGACCCCGGGGGTGGTGGGCGGAGTAAGGTGAGCATCACCGTGAGGCAGGAGGCACGGGTAAGGAAAGGCAGTGGGTGCTCGATTTAAACTGGACCTTTTTGCCTTGGATGGAGGTGGTCCCTTGCTTTGGCTTCACTTTTTTCTCTTTCTTGGATCTGAAGAAGTGAGGTCTACAAACATGCTGATAGGGAGATAGGACTTTGACCCTTTTTCTTTCTTGGTTAACCTTAAAAGAACTCTTCTTTCCACATCCTTAAAAGAAGGTAGAGAAAGAAGAGTGACGTCCTGAAGCAGAACCTTCAGGGAGTGGGGTTTGGGGTCTGCTTGGGTCAAGACACAAATAAGGGGCGGGACTTTGGGGCGATGGAGCCAGCAGGGATGTGAAGTCTTTTCTCGGGGGACCACACCAGCTGTGAAGAACCAGGGATGAGGGGTCAGCCGGGGTTGGGGAAGGACCCTTTCTTCCTTGGGTAGAAGAAACCAGAGCAGATGAGAGCACTTAGTAGACACAAGCTTTGTGGGAGACAAGGAGATGCATGACATGAGGATTTTTTAAAAATACCATTGCTTGTGCATATTTGCAATAATAAATCCCATCCTCGGACACTGTGATAAGTAAAGCTTGTTTGGAGGTCACAGGCCACATCATGGCTGCAGTGAAATTTGGCCACTGAAGGCTTCCTGCTGTGCTTTCTACACCTACCCACCCCCCGAAGTCCAGCCTCCTTATAATCCTAAAAGCAGGGGATTAGTGTTAGATACAGGTCCAGTAAAGTAATATTTCTATATTTTCAATTATTCCTTTCCAAGAGAGGGGGAGGTTTGGGAGAAATGGAAGGATGTGATAGGGCAACATATATGGCGATGCCTAACTTGAGTTGGTAGACTTGCCCATCTTTTCCCTCATGGGTTGAATTCAGAATGAATGAGCTCAGCGTGGAAGTCTATATCAGAAAATACAAATGCTTATCGTGAATCCTGATTACACGGCTACTGTCGTGGCCTGTCCAAAGGTACCTCTGCTTTCTTATTTTGTCTTTATATCATTGTTCCTTGTTCTGTTAGCCGTTCATATTTGAGGATAGACATTTCCCATTTCTATGGATTTCAGTAATTAGAATTTTGTGGTGATTGAAATGGTTAAGACTGGAGTTCCTTTAGCTAGTCCTACTTACAAAGAAATGGAGAACTTAGGATATTCCCAGAACAAATGAGATTACCAAGATGTTAGAATGTTCTAAAAATCTTTTCTAAGAACCTCAAATGCTTATGGAAGATCTACATTCTTATGAACAATGAATGCTTCTTAGTTTTTGTATTTAATCATTAAAGTGGGAACCCTAAGGAGCTCAAGAATAGGCAATTCTTTATCAATTTGCTTTTAAGTCACTTGTGAAGAATCCTGTGTGTCCTTGACCTTTTCATGAAGCTGCCTTTGCAATGCCTGGTCCTGACTTTCCCCCCACACTTTTCTGTTCTGCATCTTTTCTCCACAGAACTACACAGCAAAATATTGATGTATGCTTCTCATTCATTTAGTGGACGACTTTGAAGTTGCTTCTAAAGCCCATACTTATCCTTGTGACCTGAGGCGGCCTTTCTGGATGCCCAGGGCAGTGAGTGCCCTGCAGAGTCAGCTAAGGGTGACTAGGCTGGACTTCCCTCCGCCCTGTGGTCTCCAAGCTGACACTGAGCAGGTGTGGCTGCTCTTGAGACACTGAATAAACTGGGAAGAAAAGAGAAACATTGGAAAATATTTTAAAAATGCTTTTCCTTGGGAGAAACACCCCTGAACATGGCGCAGATAGGTGCCATCAGCTGATAGCAACACTTGAAGGCCTGTGCTGGCTGCAAGGGAAATGGAGAGAAAGGAAAGCCCAGCTTCATGCCTTACCACGAATGGGGGTTTGTGAAGGAGGCACGGGGCATCCAGATTGTCCCCCAGGGGCTCATTAAGTTCTAAGAAGGTGAGTGAAATTGGTTTAATGTGTTGTTTGTCTTAGCTAGCATATCAGTTGAAGTCGTATCTTTATGTGCATTTTGTGTGTTTTCACAGTACGGTGGGGTTCCTCGGAGAAATTGCGTGCCCTGGACATTGGTAACCATTCTAAGGGATTTAGGAACGTTATTTTATATTTTAAGTGATTACCGCGAGTTACAATTGTTATTTTTGCTTTTCATGCTGCATTGTCAATGGCATCTGGGTTTATTTGATACCAAGTTCATGGTCAGGAATAGAGGCCTGAATGGTTCAGACTGGTGCTACAGGGAGTCCAGCCTGGTTTACATTGGTTCACCCTGTGGTAGGGTCCACAGAAGAGATGTAGGGAATAGGTACCCTCCCTTCTTAAAATTAAAAACAACGGCAACAACAAAATCCCCTTCTTCCCAATATCTCTTTGCTCTCCCTCCTGCTGCCAGGAAAAAACAATAAAAACCAGTCGGAGTTGTGGATTCAGTTTGTCATCTCTTCGCTTTTGTAAGTCATGTGTGACTCTTGAGTTCCCACTCTGAAGATTATCTCTTGCCGATTTAAAATCTGAAACAGGCTTGCTTCATAAACCCTTGAGCTAGCGAGCAGATAGCTAGGTGTGTTTGCCATCACGAGGTTGCCATGTTTGAATGCTTGGTGGAAAAAAATGCCCCGACAGGCAGAGCTTTTAAAAAGGGCACATAAACCCTTCCCATGTCCTCCTCCCTACTCTTAAGGGTCCTGAGTCAATCTGGGGCAAGCCCCTAAGTCTGTTGTTTGGTTTTGCTTTTGCTTTGAAGACATTTGTCATAGCACATTCATTAGTTCCAAAGCTTTGGGGACCGGCTCACTGCAGCCCTGCTGTGAGCACGCAGGGGCTGGTTGTGGAAGAGCCAGAGCCATCGCCTTGGAGAAGGTCACAGACTCGGGGGAGACACGCGTGTGTCCCCAGTGTCAATAGGAAGTAGTGAATGGTTGACGAAGGGGATGAATGTGGCACTGCGGGGGCATAAAGGGGGGTTGTGGGAGCCCTCCCAGGAGGAGCGGCGGAGGGAACAGCACGTGCATAGTTTGGAAAAGCCAGAGTTGGGAGAAGATGGAGAAGAGGGTGTGGATTGGATGAGTCTGGAAATGTAACCAAATCACCAAAGGATCTTTAGACCTTAGTGGGCATGCGGACCCCACTCCTTTGGTCATAAGGAGTAAGTAGAATATTCGAAGTTGTGGGAGGCGTGCTCAGATGGTTCAAAGCATGGGAAATTGGGCAGAAAGTGTGGGTGTGAATCCTGGCTCTGCCGTGTTCTTGCTGTGTAACCTGGGCAAGTGTGTTGAGTGTCTTTGCTGCCGTCTCTTGCCTGGCAGTGTTGGGACCCTGAGGGCACCTTCCCCGAATTGTCCCAAGGGTTAAGCCATCATCATATTAAAGCCCTGACATGGGGTAGTGCTCCTGAGGGCTTCCAGGGACCTGATTGCCACTTAGGACCAGTACACAGGGCGGTGGGAGTGAGGGGGAGATTGGAGATGGGGATGGACCTGGTTTGCAGGGTTTTCGTGGTGGTCTGGACAGCGGTTCCCAGTGAGGTGTGCCCTGTGGGACCTTGGTCCTCTGAGCGCCTTTGGAAGTTGGGGCCACATGGTCGGGAATATGCCTGCTTCTCCACCCTGGTCTAAGGTGTGGACCCAGGCAGTGGTTGTAGGAACAGACCTGAGAGAAATTTTAGGAGACAGCATAACCTGGGCTTGATGAAACTTTGGGAACATTAGATTATCTTGTCTTTTGGACCACAGGGTTTACTCTAGTTCCCAGTCATTCCAACAGGGAGATATGTAATTGAATCTCAGCTGGCTAGCCCTCCTTGCAAACTAAAAGAAAATTGCCATTTTTAGAGTTTTATGCAGGTTTCTTTTGGGGGGATGTGGACAGATATCATGGAGATATTTGCCTTTAATTTAAAATGAGTTGCCCTGGAAATCCATTGCACTGTATGTTGAGAAAACTATTTTCTGAGGCCCAGAAGTATTAGTCCATCTGAGCCTCTGAGGCAATAGAGACAGTGAGTACTAAATGCCACAATGAAATGGAGGCTGCTAGCAAGGGATTATCTAGGACTTGGGTTTAGACAATTTGCAAAAACAATTCAGCAAAGCCTATAAAGGCAATAGGGGAAAATAGTATTTCTTTTTTGTGCTGCCAACCAGGTCGTCACATGGATTAGTAATTTAGATAGGAACAGCCGTGAATCACTGCTTAGAGTTTCGCATTTAATTTTATCCTGGAAGCAATTTCCCTTTCAAATTCTCAAGCTGTAGTTATCATTAATGAATCAAACATGAAACGCAGAGAACTACTAATTCATTTTGAGATAAGTAGACATTTAAATCTCAAAAAGAAACCTTAAATTTTTTTCAGTGGTGTTTAATATTTTCAAGCTGACAAAAACATGGAACGGCATTTCACAGAAGTAATCTCCCAGAGTGGTGAGCGGTAGGTCTTGGGGTCTGTGTGCCTGACATCTTGGCTGCAGCTTTGCGGGTATGAAAGTCAAGACTTCAGTGACCAGTGAGTGACCGGGTGTTTTCCAGGGGGGGAAATATTAAAATATATGGAAAAGGCAGCTGATTGCAGTCAGAGCTCACCACCCAAGCTCTCATCTCATCCCCGGTGTTTTGCGGCTTAACCCTTTCAGTCTTATCCTTTCCTGGGACGCCTGCCACCCCGCTCTGTCCCTGCCTTCCTTCCCCTTATCCAGTGTTGCTTTGGGAAAAGGTCCATTCAGTCATCAGAGGTTGTTGGATGTGAGTCTGTGGGGTTCAAGCCTCTCAAACACGGTCTGAGGTCCAGCTTGTGCGGGGTGATGGCTATGAAAGGTCCCTGTGGCTACACAGGAGTGCGTGAAGATTTGGAAGCACCGAATGAGACAGAACACCAAAGGCCAGAATACTTACATTTTCAAGCCTGGAAAATGTGTTTGGGGTTTTCCCTCAAAGACACTTTAAAAAATGGTCAGAGAGGGCTGCCCTGGTGGCGCAGTGGTTGAGAGTCCACCTGCTGATGCAGGGGACACGGGTTCGTGCCCCGGTCCGGGAAGATCCCACATGCCGCGGAGCGGCTGGGCCCGTGAGCCATGACCGCTGAACCTGCGCATCCGGAGCCTGTGCTCCGCAACGGGAGAGGCCACAACAGTGAGAGGCCCGCGTACCCGCCCCCCCAAAAAAAAAGGTCAGAGAATCAGTGGATTGTGTCCAAAGCAATATTACCTGAACAACTACTGAAAAAGGTAAAGGGACTGCTTTTCACAGCCAACAGATTTGATTTGTTTTGGACGTGGTAGGCTTCTAGAACTTTTGTTGAACTCATCTTTTTTTTTTTTAAGACAAGATTTAAGACTGTTTTTTACTCCCCACCTCCTACTTCCACTGCACCTTTTTTGAAAAGGCCTTTGGTCAGCTGAGGTTCTTTTCAGGATGGTCATCTCATCTGTGACCTCATGTGAGCCTCAGTTTCCTTGTGTGTAAAATGGGGGTGATAATACTTTCCCTCCTTCCCTGTAGCAATAACGGCTGTGAAGATGACATGAGATCATGGCTGTGAAGACACCTATTAGTACCTTTCTGTACGCACGTGAGGCAGAGAGGGACTCCGAGGCTCGGGATGCGGGAGGGAGTATTTTGTATGTAAACAGGGAGGAAAAAAGCTTCAATTTCTAGTGTTCCCGCCCCCACCCCGTTCCTTCCTCTACTTAGGACCTGAATTAGATGGTCTAGTTTCTTAAGGGAAGGAAGTTTCCTTCTAGGGACTCCAGGCCTTGTCTATCTTCCTCCAGTTCAACCAGGCAGGCGGCCACGCTGTGAAAGATGTTCCTGATCACAAATATGTACAGATCTTCCTTGGCTTCCGATGGGGGTATGTCCCAGTCAACCCATCGTAAGTTGAAAATGTCTTAAGTCAGAAATGCATTTAATACACCCAACCTACCAAACACCAGTAGGTTCGCGTCGTCTACCTTAAACGAGCTCAGAACACTTCCATTAGCCCACAGCTGGGCAAAACCATTGAACACAAAGCCTATTGTATTGACTATCTCATGTAACTTATTGATTACTGTACTGAAAGTGAAAAACAGAATGATCGTCTGGGTACAGAATGGTTGTGAGCGTATGGTTGTTTACTCTGGGGATCGCGTGCTGATGGGGAGCTGTGCTCACTGCCACTGCCCAGCATCACAAGAGAGGATCATACTGAAAATTGCTAGCCCCCCAAAAGATCAAAATTCGAAGTACAGTTTCTACTGAATGCATATTACTTTCACACCACTGTAAAGTCGAAAAATTGTAAATCGAGCCATCCTAAGCTGGGGACCGTCTATATTTTCTCTTTCTTATTTGATGCTGCTTCTCAATCAAGAGGTTTTTGTGATTCCTCAGTTGTTCATTTCCCCCTTGTGTTAATTTCCTAGGGCTACTGTGACAGAGTCGCACAAACTGGGCGGCTTAAAACAAGAGAATCTTGTTCTCTCACATTTCTGGAGGCTGGAAGTCCACGTTGGAGGTGTCGGCAGGGCCACGCTCGATCTGAAACCTGTACGAGACGATCCTTCTTTGCCTCTTCCAGCTTCTGGTGTTGCCGGCACCCCGTGGCTCGTAGATGCATCATTAATCTCTGCCTCTGTCATCACATGGCCTTCTCTCCTCGTGTGTCTCTTCTCTTCTTAAACACACCAGTCGTGTTGGACTAAGGGTCCCTCTAATCCAGTGTGAACTCACCTTAACTGATGAATATGCAACGACCCTATTTCCCAGTAAGGCCACATCCTGAGGTACCGGGCGTTAGGACTTGAACACACCATTTTTGGAGACACAATTCAACCCATAACATCCCTGTCTCCCCCCCATCAGATAGTTTGATGCTGATTCACGCCACAGCTTCAAGCCCATTTTCAGAGAGCAGCATGTACCCCCCTGGAGAGGGATGCAGCTCCTGCCTCCTTCCAGAGCTGCTTGCTGTGACATTGTGTCTCTAATGACTATGTCATGGAGCCCCTGGGAGCATGGCCTGTGAGAGCTACGCAGCACTCTGGAAGCAACTTAGAGTTGGGATTAGCACCAAAACGGCCCTCTCATGCTCTGTTGCTAATTTCATTTAAGTCAACTAAGCCAGAAACCAAGAAGCTTAGAAGGTACCGGTGGGAAGTACAGAAGTCCTTCCAGTTTTATTTGAAACAAATTGATTTTATCAGAAGTACTGAAGTGGGAATTTGAGCAAGTGCATACTCTGTCCCATTCTGCGATGTGGAATGAGCTCATGGTGGCTTCTGAATGGTGCGTGCAGGTGACTGGGGTGCCAGGGAGCCCTAGCCCTCACCAGTAATACAGGGTTGTGGCCAAGGGGCATCAGATCGCCCCACGTGGGTTAAAAAGTGCCTCCTCCGCCCTCCTGCACCTGGTAATTGACATAACCTGGGAAACATAGGGCTTCCCCAATTAGGACTCATACAGTAAGAAGGAAGCCAGGTCAGCCTGCATTTAGTCCTGGTTTTGCCCCAGTTTTGCCAACTGAATTTAAGCACATTTCTTATTAAAATGGGATCTCGGGTTTCTCACCTCTGTGTGAAAATAGTGAAATTTGCTGCATCATGATGTCTGCAAGGCAATTACTAGGTGGCTATGTGCAAGCCGCTGGCAGATCTCAAGTAACTAGTGAAGGGGGATGATGAGGACAGCCTCTCTCGAGCTCTGTCTCCACGGATAAATAGATGTTAGGCTCGGACAGAAGCATTTAAGTAAGAGCAAAGTCTGAAATGCAGAGGGTTGATTGAGGAGCTGCCGGTCTTGTTCTTGGGGTCTGGCCAGGTCCGGGAGGAGTGCTGTAGACTTCTCTGGTGGGGGCCATGGGTGGAGTCCACTTCCAGGTAAAACGGAGGAGCTGCAGGAGGGCTGGGGAAGAGAGGGGGTCCCCTCAGGGTGATGGGTTGCAATAGGAGGTTGAAGGAGACAGAACTGAAGACTATTTCCAGAGGTGGCAGTATCTCAGGACAGGCTCCCAGTCCTGGGGTACCTGGTTGTAGGGACAGCAGGTCCAGGTGGCTTGAGGGATGGAAGGGCGGCCAGGAGTCCAGGGAGCTTCAGACCCAGAGGGCTAAGGACTCTAAGTGTAGGTAGAGGAGCCTGGTCAGGAAGTCATGGCCGAGCCAGCAGTCGAGGGACTTGGGTGGGGTCCCAGAGGGTTGTACCAAAATTACTCAGACATCTCCATCTCCACTAAGGTTAGGGCTGGCCCTAGAAACTGGGGTGGATGGGTGGATGGAGGGGATTCCAGCTATGAGAAGAGAGGGTTGGGACAGACCATGTCTGGGACAGCATCCCCCTACCCGGCCCTGCTCTGGGTCTCAGCCCCGCTTCATTGATTTCAGTGGATTTAGTAACAGTGAGGATCCCAGAAATGAAGCTAAGCTCATACCCACCACCTCAGCACAGACTAGAGCTGTTTTTGCTGCTGCTGTGTTGTCTTAGTTATTTGGTCATTTATAATCACGGGGCAAATGCATTATTTTGGCAGACACTATTGAATGTAGATGTTTAAACGCTTCCATGACAAATTTACTTTAAATGACTATTGATTAACAGGGCTGAGGCTGAGAGGTGTTTTGCGATATGGTATCATCCAAAAATAGAATGAACAAAGACCCACAGTCACATTTCTGATTGCTGGCTAGGGCCTGGAAGTGGACTGTGGGATTATTTGCTACTTTTGTGCCCTTGTGTGATCAGAACACGGCCATGAACCATAGGCCTGGTCATTTAAAAGAAGTAACAGTGGGTTAGGAGGTGAACTACGGTAATAACGTCCGACTGCGAGGGGCGTGTTCTTACCTGCAGCTGCTCGTAAAGAAAACTCCGTTTACGTGGCAGTTGGAAATTTGCTTCATTTTGCCAAGATTCAAACTAGAGTATTCTGAGGGCCTGAAAGTTCAAAAGCAAGGCCCAGGCAAGATATATGACAGTGTTTGATATAAAAATTATGTTGGTTTTGCCATGCAGATGAAATCACTGGGACACAGTGTGTGGTGTCCTGGAGGAGACTTTGAAATAAGAAATTTGGTGATTTGGGTTTTTATTGTGATTCAGCTTTGGGCTTACCATTTAATATCCTTAAGTCTCAGTTTTCTCATCAGCAAAATAGAATTTCTACCCTCTCTTCCTCTTACAGTGTTGGGGGTTATCCAAAGAGTAATGCACAAAACAGTGTTTGACAACTGACTTAATTATACAACTGGTAAGTAGGAGTTACCAGCATAAAGGTAAAAAGTCAGATTCTCTCTTTTATGCCTGTTTCCCTGCATCGATTTTAGTTATATTTACTCCAGAGTTTTGATTGAAAAATGCTGGTTTTTCCTTGTTTTACTGCTTAAATAATTTCAAATGCTATCCTGAGTAATAGCACTATATCTAGACGAGGGCTGTTCAAAGAGGGGGAATTGTGTTGCAGGATGTTCGTAAATAATGTTTAGGTGACACTATTGTGATAATTATGGCTGTTTAAAGATGAGTTTTATAGTGAGTCCTCAATTTTCCTGTCACTTTTTTGTTTCCTGGGCTTTCCCACTTAAGCATATTTGTTCCGTAGAGAGAGCTGTTGAGGGAACTAAATCCTGAGAGAGCTCAACAGCTCTTTGAATCTACTTTTCATTTTCTGTGGCTAATTTTGCGGGCCCTCAAGAGGACAGAGTTTGCCCCCCTTCCCCTGCTAGTAAGGGCAGGAGGGGGGAGGTGCAGCAAATCCCCAGACGCTCAGTTTCCGGCGGCAATGAATCCCTGGATCAGAGTGACCTTGAAAGCTATGTTCAGTGGCCAGAAGATCCCGAGCCATGGTATTTGTGTGGGATCTGAGTCCCAAGGGTAACACCCCACCTCACCCATCCCTTCTGAGCCGGTACTTGAGAGGCAGCATGAAGGAAGAGGACCCTCCTGCAGATAAGTAAAGCACCTTCAGAGGGTTTTGCAATAAACTCTTGGGACCCCCAGGCTTTGTAGCTTTCCCAGGAGAGGAACCCGACGTGTATTTCACCATGTTGCTCACCAGCTTCCATGTGCTTTCCAGCTTTTACTTGTTAGCAGTCTCGAACGTCAGCTTGGTTATCTTCCTTTTACTCACCAGCTCAATCGGAATCTAACGTCAGATGAGTCAGTAAATTTTGTTAATGGATCTTCGCAAACGTTTAGAGTTGCAATTGGAGGAGCCCTTGGAAGTCATCATGACCAGCCCTCTCACCTTACAGATGAGAACCCTGAGACCCAGAGAAATCGAGTGACGGGTCCAGGTTATACAGCAAGTTAGTGGCGGAGTCAGGACAAGGACCCAGGGCTCTTTAACTATCTGGAAGCATTGCGTGGTCCTATAAAGTATGGAGTAAGGCGTCCTTAGCAGGTGTACCCTCTTTTAATTTAGCCAGGTTATCTGGAGGCTATGATATCGCCAAAATAATGTATCACATGGATTAGAACATCCTAATTTTATTAACATGTTTATTGTTAACTCCTGGTAAACCAGAATTCCCTTATGATGCTACCCTTTTTGAAAAACTTAACAGTTTATTGGTTCATTTTTCCGAAATAGGAAAATAGTCATTTTCCAAACTGACTCTTAGATGTCTGGGAATCTTGCTGTCCTTAGAATCATTCCAAATATTGGTTGTAACTGTGTAGGGTTATAGCTTCAGAGCATGGATTTGGCATGAACACAAGCCACAAAATGTATTCCAGCACCGCCCTCCCCCCTTCTCCCCACCACGTTAGCTTATTTAAAATATAATATTCCGGTTGCTTGAATTCTTCCGCATGACTTTATAAGCCCTATTCACTGTTACTTTATAGTTTTGGGGACTGAGACAATGACTTATCTTAATCCAGGAAAACCACGTAACTTGCTGATACTATACCAGCTGCATTCTGATGCGGCACTGATTTTTTTTTTTCTTCACTACCATTTTCACTTCAGGTTGCACATAGACACAGGCAAGGTATAAGCTTGGCAATGACACCTGCTTGGCTTGTTTATTTTCTCCCATTGTTAAAGTGCCTATGACTCAACACTGGGTTCTTTTCTTCTCCACGATGTTCAAGTGAGAGGAGGGGATGGCACATCCCAGGCATCAAGGGAAGTGTGACCATCGTATTAGAATGTCCTTCGTGTAGGAAGCCTTGCCCACTCCTTTCTGATTACCCAGCTGCGACACACCACACACCAGAGGACCACAGACTAAGGCTCTAAATAGCACCCTGTCAGCCCTCTCTAGTTCCCTCACTTGAGAGCAAGAGAGAGAAAGGAACCATGGAAAATCACTGAGAGGACGGTTTCCTATGTATTCTAAATAGATTGTTTCAAACATGGAGAATGGGGATGTCACCTATTATAAATTTTTCTTGAGACAGTTACTGGTATGTGTAGGTCTTAGCAAGTTAAGATTGTTTTGCTCTTTTAAAACTGAGAGCTGGGCTTCCCTGGTGGCGCAGTGGTTGAGAGTCCACCTGCCGATGCAGGGGACACAGGTTCGTGCCCCGGTCCGGGAAGATCCCACATGCCGCGGAGCGGCTGGGCCCGTGAGCCATGGCCGCTGAGCCTGCGCGTCCGGATCCTGTGCTCCGCAATGGGAGAGGCCACAACAGTGAGAGACCCGTGTACCGCAAAAAAAAAAAAACCCAAAAAACTGAGAGCTGTCATTTCCATACCCCCTCGCCCATACACTTTCTTGTGACACTAATCTCTCAGGTAGTTGTGACATCATAGTCTGTAAACTGAATTGCTGCCTCAGTGCCTTGCTGCTTCTGCTGGACCACAGGGAAGGGGGCTGACGTGAGACAGGGTTACCAGCAGCGGTAATAGAACTGGAAGTTTCCACTTGGCATCTGTTGGCTGAGGAACAGAGATAATGATTGGGGCAGAGTTGAAATACTTCTTGTTAATAGTATGGTGAGAGCCTGGAAAAGAAAATAGTATTGCAGGCATTGCCATATCTGGGGAGGCGACAGGAGCAGCCGAAAGGAGTGGGGCTTGGAGTTATGAGATCGGGTTTAAATTCAGCCCCGTCCCACACGTGGAACCTGGTTTAAGACATGCAGCCTTGAGCCTCAGTTTCAATAGAAAAGTGACGGTGGTGGGCAGAGGGAATAGGCATAGTGGTGATGCTGGTCACGTTTGCCTTACTCTGTGACAGGCTGAATATTGGTCCCCAAAGATGTCCCTGTTCTAATCCCTGGAACTGTTGAATGTTACCTTATGTGGCAAAAGGGACTCTGCAGAGGTGATTAAGGATCTGGAAATGGAAAGATTATCCTGGATTATCCGAGTGGGTCCAGTGTAATCACAAGGGTTCTTCCTTATAAGAGGGAGACAGAAGATACGAGGAAAAGGGGCCCTGAGCCTAGGAATGCAGGTGGTCTCTAGAAGCTGAAAAAGGCAAGGACACAGATTCTCTCCTGAGAGCCTCCAGAAGGAGCCAGCCATGCCCATAACCTGCTTCAGCCAAGGGAGACTGATTTTGGACATCTGGCCTCAAGAACTATAAAAATAACTCGTATTGTTTAAGCCACTAAACTTCGGATGATTTGTAACCCACAGCAGCAACAGGAAACGAATACACTTACGTTACGTACCTCGTAGTTCTTGTAATGGTTCAATGTGACTTTGTATTTCTATATTTGCAAATCTCAAAGTGCTACATAGACGTTAGTACTTTTTCAATGAATTTTTGTATTCATCTGGATTTCCAGGTTAAGTTGGTTAAGGTAGGTCAGGAAGACCCAAAGAACAAGAATCAAGACTTCTCAGTTATGCAGTGAACAAACTGTGTCTGGAAAATTAAATCCGTTGTTATCAAATAATTCTTAATTGTGAAATTCTTCATGGTCATTAACACCCGTGAGTCACTTTTCAGGTGAGCTTCTGGGTATGCGCCTCACTTTCTGCACCTGTGCGTCTCAGCCTTGAATGGTTAGAGTCACTGGGAAAGCTTTGAAAAGTCCAATGTCTAAGCCACACCCCAGGACGATTAAATTGGAACCTCTGCAGGTAGAACCTGAACGTGGGTGATTTTTAAGGCTCCGCGGGTGATTGCAGCAGGCAGCCCAGGCTGAGATCCACTGCAGAGGTGCTGTGTTTGCTAAGCAAGGTTTTAAATCGGTTCTCTTTGAAGCCTGATGTAGCTAGATGTTCTTCTGAGTTTGGTGGAAAATGCTGTGCCGAGGACTCGCTGTTATATCTTTCAGTGATATTAACATATCAGTTTATGAGCTGTGGTGTGTTTCCAGTAGGAAATACAAAAGTATTAGCCAACACTCCTGAGAGGTTCAGCAAACAGATTGGTGTGCGCTGATGGTAAACACAATATCAACAAGTACTTTTCTCCTCATCTCGCCCAAGCGTATTTAAAAGCAACGGTTGGGGGGAGAAAAGGAAGACGTTGAGGCTTTTCTCCTCAAATGGTCGAGCGCTTGAAAACTGATAAATACTGTTTTACTTGGACTGTATGTCCTATGTCTCCCGTCTGAAGGAGAAAATAATCATTTTGAAATTTCTTCCTTTGGAGCCACGGAGTCAGAAGCTGTGAAAGAGTTGAAAGTTGCCATTGCTGTCTCCCTGTGTTCCTGGCTGCCGTGAGCTGTCGTGTGCTTCCAGGCGTCTCTGGGCCCCCTGTCACTGAGGGCACCCTGGCCTTGACGGCTGGTGACATTATCTGCCTTATGTATGTCGCAGGGAGGGTATTGCAGATAAAATTATTTTTACAAATCACAAGGTGCTGTACCTTGTTGCTATTGTATTTTGAGTGTGCAGTCTGCCATGAAGTTATAAAGACGATAGAAAGCCTGTAGCATAAGCTCATTCTGTTCATGATAAGAACGGATGGGCTCCTTATTTTCTAGGGTCCTAAGTGACCAAGTAGAAGCACTGGCTCTAGTACCTGTGAAAGTCATGTGATTTCTTACTGGTCATTTAACCAGTTGGGTTTAATTTTCTCATCTAAATGGAAGCACTAATGCTGGACTGCTTAATGCTGCCCTGGGTGAATTTGGGTGTCCAGACAGTAGGGTGGTACTTCAGTGTACCTCTGTATTACATTGTCTCAGTTTAGATCTTGGCTCTGAAACTTACTGTCTGGGGGATACTCAGGAAGCGATTTAACCTCTCTGTACCTCAGTTTTGGCATCTGTAAAATGGGCAAATAAGATACCTGAGAAGGCTGCCGTAAGGATTGGCTAAGGCATGGAGAAAACCTGGCACCCATTCTGGGTGTGTCACCATGGCCTACATCCTTACCCTTGTATTGGGGGCAGCTCAGGAGCGTGGGTTAGTGTTTTCTCCTCTTTTCCTTCCTCCTGTCCCTTCAATAAATATTTATTGGACACCTAATGCTTTTAGGAACTATACCATGGATACAATGTTTATGCAAAGTGGACACTCTTGTCCAGAGCTTTAATGGTTTGAAAGTTTGATTTAAAATGTTGGTACAGGGCTTCCCTGGTGGCGCAGTGGTTGAGAGTCCACCTGCCGATGCAGGGGACACGCGTTCTTGCCCCGGTACGGGAGGATCCCACGTGCTGCGGAGCGGCTGGGCCCGTGAGCCATGGCCACTGAGCCTGCGCGTCCGGAGCCTGTGCTCCACAGCGGGAGAGGCCACAACAGGGAGAGGCCCACGTACCACCAAAAAAAAAAAAAATGTTGGTACAAAGTGGTGATAGGGTAGGATTGGGTGAGTAAAACCTGTTTGTTCCTGATAGATCTGAAATGTAAGACTTCAGATGGTTTATCTGCACCAACCAGAGTAAGTTCCTAAGATGTTTCTTGTAATTTCGGGAATCAGTTGATGGACCTAGGGACCAGGGCAGAGGAAGGTCGTTGGAATGATGCTCCAGGTGGTCCCCTGGGGAGAGGACATGGTTCTCTGATCCGACTGGCCGTATGGTCAATCGTGTGTCAGAGCAAACATGGTGATTGGGCATTTCCGTTTGCCCGGTGCTGTGCCAGCTCTTGAGGGTCCATGGTCCCTGTCCAGATGGAGCTCCCTGAGCACCAGGAGATTTCACAGTTGAGGGGTGGGGTACTTACAGTGTGGATGCCAGCCAGGTAGGAGCTTTAGGAAGCTTTCACTAGACCCCTGAGCTCAAAGAAGCATTTGGGTATTTTATGGTTCATGAAATTGTTTATTTTTTAACTTAGTTTTTGGGTACCATTCACAAACAGGTTTCCCTTACTGTCGTGAATTTATACCTTTTTCATAGAAAAGTTTCCAAAATGAACTCCTCTTTTCCCAAGATTTCTCTTAGGATGAATTTCTTGTGCTCTAATCAAATCTATGTAGCTTGACCCTGCTTTTCAGCCACTTAGGTTTCATTAGTGATTAGAGCTATTAATCAAGTTTGGTGGTGATCATAATAACCGTTTGTGTTATTTTCAGCTCTACTTTTCCAGACAAAAAAAGAGAATTATTTTAAGGACATAGAAAAATTCTAGAGAGTGCTCAAAGAAATTTTGTGCTTTCACCAATCGCACTTAGAATTGCCTATGAAAAGTGGTAATGAGAATGATAATGATGGTAATGTTTGCGATGATTGCATTTTGCTTTCGGGTGGTTATTCTGTGCCAGACAGTGTGCTGAGGGCTTTGCACGCATACTCTCATTTTATCACCCAGCAGTTGTATGAGGTCGTCCTTTCTTGGCTTTCACTCTTTACAGAGGAGGGGCACTGAGGCACAACAGGGTTGGATACATTGTCCAAGTTCAAATGTCCCATCAGTGAAAGGTCTACCATTTTGTTTCCAAATGAGTCTGACTCAGACGTGCTTTCCACACTACTTTATTATCTCCTTGGGCAAAATCCAGTTAGGAGGTTGGGTGAGAAGAGCCTCTGAAGGAGACAGGAAGGATATATTAGCTAATTCAGCCCAGTAGGTCCCTGACAGGTTTGGATGAGGAAGCGTCATATTTATCTTGGAGTTAGGGACACTGAGCTGCTGAGAAACCGCGGATTGCCTAAGGTCATAAAGTAAATCATTGATAGAACTTAATCCAGAAGCTGGGTCCTCTCCACCTCATTCGATGGGGAGTCAGTTTACACAATTGCATAACCTACAGCAGTTCAGTTGCATGGATGACGGAGAGATCCGTTATGTTTGGGATCATCTGAAATCAGAGGTTTAAGAATTTTCGATTTGGATTCAATTCTAAAACTTCTTTTCTTTTCCTGTTTTAGAATACTGCACAGGCTTTGGAGTCTACTCAGAGGTCGCTTTGGGCAGCTACTTCTTAAACCCAGCAACGAATCCTTCCTTTGTGTGGCTGTTGGGAGGAGTGGGTGCTAATGGCACCTGGAACTTTGTGGGTATTTGCTATGATTGCTCAGTGATTGGTCACTTAGTCTGCATTTGAAATAACTTTGGAAGAGAGAGCAGGGCTCTCAAAACTGTAATCATGGGACTAGGGGAATTCTTCAGGGTCAACTTCACGGTAGCAGGAATGGAAACTCTGCTATACCACATAGCAGTTGCATCTCAGTTTTTGTGTGTTGGGCACTAGAGACCACCAACTTTGGACAAGGGACTTAGTACTTAGGTTATGAGCTATTGACCCTCCCTGGGCAGGACTCCCCTCCAAAGACTTGGCTTCCAATTCCTAGTAGATCAGCAGCTCACAGTGAGGGGAGGTAAGGAAAGCTCATGGCCACCTCCAGGCTCCCCTTGCAGGCTCTTCCCTGGACTGGACTCTAGGATCTCCATCGGCTAACAAGGGTGTGCTGGACATTCTCCATTCATCCCTCCAGATCATTCTCCCATCTCCCCAGACCTTCTTGGGCTCCATCACCCTGGCTTCCTTGCCCTCTGGCTTCAGGTTGGGTTGTGCCACTGGCAGGAGATGGAAGGACAAGAGAAGTCAAAACACATCCCTGTTCCCTTCTTCCCTGGGCCCCATTTCCCTACTTCTCTCTCAGCTCCTCCTGGTAGACTACATGACTACTTTTACTGATTCTGGTGACAGCACCCTTCTTTTGCCCTTCAGCCCTGGAGGTGATGGGGTCTTCCACTGTTGCTAATCCCTGGTGGTCTTGATAGGACTCTCAACCCTGCACAGCCCCGCAGACAGTCCCTTCCTTAACTCTCTTCAAATACCCCTTAGGAAAATGCAGCTGACATTTGAGCACAGGCTTGAAGGAGGCGAGGAGGAAAGACATCCATATCTGAGAGAAGAGATTCCAGGGAGAGGGAAGATCCGGCCTGGAGCAGAGGCAGCAGGGGTGGGCAGGGGGAGGGGGCCCTGGTATGCAATGGGGTCAGATGGTGCGGGGCTCTGTAGGCCATTGCAAAAACTTTGGGGTGTTTGTTGTTTTTTTTTTTTTTTTTTGCGGTACGCGGGCCTCTCACTGCTGTGGCCTCTCCCGTTGCGGAGCACAGGCTCCGGTCGCGCAGGCTTACGGACTGGGGCACGAACCCGTGTCCCCTGCATCGGCAGGCGGACTCTCAACCACTGCGCCACCAGGGAAGCCCAGAACTTTGGTTTTACTTCTTGTGACACAGGTGGCTCTTGTAGGGCTTACAGAAGGTGGTTATCGTAGCCTGCTCTGACTTGTGTTGTCACTCCATCACTCTGGGTGCAGTACCGAGAGTCGACGGTAGGGGCATAAGAAGGGGACAGGGAGCCAGACGGAGATAGTGCCAGGGTGCCTGGCACTAAATTTTTTTAAAAGGCGAAGCTGATGGGATAGATGGAATATGAGGTGTGACAGAGAGAGGTGACCCAGAGGCTGCTGAGGTTTTTGGCTTGAGCTGCTGGAAGGATGCAGTTGCCAGTAGCTGAGATGGGGAGGACTTTGGGGACGGCAGGTTTGGGGGTGGTTGGGGGAGGGGACCAAGAATTCCATTCTGGACCTGTTAACTGCGAGAAGTCTATGAGTGATCTCAGATGTGTGACTGTTGTCAATGTTTGAATGGTAGTTTTTACTTTCAAATTATATCACCCTTGGTGGCTGGCTTTCTCTGGGGTGAGTTTTAGGAAAAAGAAATATTTACAACCGTGGCTGTAGTGATTTTCAGAGTAAGCCTCAAGGCAGAATATGCAATGCCTATATTTTCCATTGATGCAAAACCGTCTTTGCATACTTAACAGATTCAGGACACTTGTGGGGATTTATTCTGAGCCAGGAGACTTTGGGCACTGTTTTACCAGCCTGGCTATAACAACACCAAACCTTTTTAGAGCAGGGCTGCGTGTTATGACATCAGGCAGTGAGGGTTTCAAGCCAGCCACAAAAGCAGACCTCATGCAGATTGAAAGCGCACATTTACCAAAGCCCCGATTTGCTGGTGTGTTAAAGCTTTGCTGCCTTTTAGGTATGTTTTTGCTTTTCAGTGTCATTCTGGTATCTTTTCCTTGTGCTTTTCTCTCCACGTCTTTATTTCCGAAAGTTCTGTTTTCTTGTTGGCAGTGTCACTGTTGCTCCCAAATTGAAGTTAGACTATGAGTCGGGAAAGAATACCGGTGTTTCTTGAGCACCTATTATATGCTGCCCATTGGATACCTTCCTAACCCATTTAATCCTCAAAACAGTATTTGGAGATAGGTATGGCTGTTCCTCCTTAACAGATGAGGAAGCTGAAATCAGTGAGGGTAAATGATGTGCAGAAGGCCTGAAGCTAATTGGTCACAAGAGTTGAGTGTCCAGTTCCAATTAGTGAATTTCCAAGGTCCCGGGGCTTCAACTCTGTCCGAGAGGAGTTCTCTCTTCTGGCAGTTTAGTGCTTCTGGACATCAGTTCGTTCACGGTTTTCTCTGGCTTTCTACTGATGAAGAAGTGAGCAGGAGTAATATTTCTGTGCCTCGTGCTTCTTTCATAAATGTTTCTGCAAGTTTACCGGGACGTATGGTGCATACCTGCTGTGTGCTCGGTGTTGGCGGGAGGTGGCAAGACCTCAGGGGGTTTCCACTCCAGCCAACGTTACGTAAGGAATTACATGGGAGAAGTGTGGGGGGCAAAGGAAGGAGCCGTGCCCTGCGTGTGTGCATCTGTGTTTTGGGACCACCTTTCACCCCACCTCAAACGCTAAGCCTAAGAGTTGTCCAGCCAAGGAGATAGAAAAAAGGCTCTTGGCAGCAGAAACAGCAGCAACCAAGGCTTGAGGTCGGGCCGAGATTGGATTAGATGAGACTGCACACATGCAGTGGGTAGAGGGGGAGAAGGGAGCCTGCAATAGAGAGAAGTGGTCCGCTCTTTGGGACTAACTGACTCTTGTACTTCTGTCTTTTTTTTAAACATCTTTATTGGTGTGTAATTGCTTTACAGTGTTGTGTTAGTTTCTGCTGTACAACAAAGTGAATCAGCTATATGCCTACATATATTTCCATGTCCTGTCCCTCTTGCGTCTCCCTCCCACCCTCCCTATCCCACCCCTCTAGGTGGTCACAAAGCACCGCGCTGATCTCCCTGTGCTATGCACCTGCTTCCCACTAGCTAGCTATTTTACATTTGGTAGTGTATATATGTCCATGCCACTCTCTCACTTCGTCGCAGCTTACCCTTCCCCCTCCCTGTGTCCTCAAGTCCATTCTCTACATCTGTGTCTTTATTCCTGTCCTGCCCCTAGGTTCATCAGAACCTTTTTGTTTTTTAGATTTCATATATATGTGTTAGCATATGATACTTGTTTTTCTCTTTCTGACTTACTTCACTCTGTATGACATACTCTAGGTCCATCCACCTCACTACAGATAACTCAATTTCATTTCTTTTTATGGCTGAGTGATATTCCACTGTATATATATGTGCCACATCTTCTTTATCCATTCATCTGTCGATGGACACTTAGGTTGCTTCCATGTCCTGGCTATTGTAAATGGTGCTGCAGTGAACATTGTGGCACATGACTCTTTGAATTATGTTTTTCTCCAGGTATATGCCCAGTAGTGGGATTGCCGGGTCGTGTGGTACTTCTATTTTTAGTTTTTTAAGGAACCTCCATACTGTTCTCCATAGTGGCTGTATCAATTTACATTCCCACTAGCAGTGCAAGAGGGTTCCTTTTTCTCCACACCCTCTCCAGCATTGTTTGTAGATTTTTTTGGTGATAGCCCTTCTAACTGTTGTGAGGTGATACCTCACTGTAGTTTTGATTTGCATTTCTCTAATGATTAGTGATGTGGAGCATCCTTTCGTGTGTTTGTTGGCAATCTGTATATCTTCTTTGGAGAAATGTCTCTTTAGGTCTTCTGCCCATTTTTGGATTGGGTTGTTTGTTTTTTTCATATTGAGCTGCATGTATGTTTTGGAGATTAATCCTTTGTCACTTGCTTCATTTGCAATTATTTTCTCCCATTCTGAGGGTTGTCTTTTTGTCTTCTTTATGGTTTCCTTTGCTGTGCAAAAGCTTTTAAGTTTCATTAGGTCCCATTTGTTTATTTTTGCTTTTATTTCCATTTCTCTAGGAAGTGGGTCAAAAACGATCTTGCTATGATTTGTCATAGAGTGTCCTGCCTATGTTTTCCTCTAAGAGTTTGATAGTGTCTGGCCTTACACTTAGGTCTTTAATCCATTTTGAGTTTATTTTTGTGTATGGTGTTAGGGAGTGTTCTAATTTCATTCTTTTACATGTACCTGTCCAGTTTTCCCAGCACTACTTGTTGTCTTGTCTCCATTGTATACTATTGCCTCCTTTATCAAAGATAAGGTGACCATATGTGCGTGGGTTTATCTCTGGGCTTTCTATCCTGTTCCATTGATCTATATTTCTGTTTTGTGCCAGTATCATACTGTCTTGATTACTGTAGCTTTGTAGTATAGTCTGAAGTCCGGGAGCCTGATTCCTCCAGCTCCATTTTTTCTTCTCAGAATTGCTTTGGCTATTCGGGGTCTTTTGTGTTTCCATACAAATTGTGCAATTTTTTGTTCTAGTTCTGTGAAAAATGCCACTGGTAGTTTGATAGGGATTGCATTGAATCTGTAAATTGCTTTGGGTAGTATAGTGATTTTCACAATATTGCTTCTTCCAATCCAAGAACATATAGTATATCTCTCTATCTGTTTGTATCATCTTTAATTTCTTTTATCAGTGTCTTAGAGTTTTCTGCATGTAGGTCTTTTGTCTCCTTAGGTAGGTTTATTCCTAGGTAGTTTACTCTTTTTGTTGCAGTGGTAAATGGGAGTGTTTCCTTAAATTCATTTTCAGATTTTTCATCATTAGCGTATAGGAATGCAAGAGATTTCTGTGCATTAACTTTGTATCCTGCTACTCTACCAAATTCATTGATTAGCTATAGTAGTTTTCTGGTAGCATCTTTAGGATTCTCTATGTATACTATCATGTCATCTGCAAACAGTGACAGTCTTACTTCTTTTCTGATTTGGATTCCTTTTATTTCTTTTTCTTCTCTGATTGCTGAAACTTCCAAAACTATGTTGAATAATAGTGGTGAGAGTTGGCAACCTTGTCTTGTTCCTGATCTTAGAGGAAATGGTTTCAGTTTTCCACCATTGAGAACGATGTTGGCTGTGGGTTTCTCATATATGGCCTTTATTATGTTGAGGTAGGTTTCCTCTCTGCCTACTTTCTGGAGAGTTTTTATCATAAATGGATGTTGAATTTTGTCAAAAGGTTTTCCTGCATCTATTGAAATGATCATATGGTTTTTCTCCTTCAATTTGTTAATATGGTGAATCACATTGATTGATTTGTGTATATTGAAGAATCCTTGCACTCCTGGGATAAACCCCACTTGATCATGGTGTATGATCCTTTTAATGTGCTGTTGGATTCTGTTTGCTAGTATTTTGTTGAGGATTTTTACATCCATGTTCATCAGAGATATTGGCCTGTAGTTTTCTTTTTTTGTGACATCTTCGTCCGGTTTTGGTATCAGGGTGATGGTGGCCTCGGAGAATGAGTTTGGGAGTGCTCCTCCCTCTGGTATATTTTGGAAGAGTTTGAGAAGGATAGGTGTTAGCTCTTCTCTAAATGTTAGAATTTGCCTGTGAAGCCATTTGGTCCTGGGCTTTTTTGTTGGAAGATTTTTAATCACAGTTTCAATTTCAGTGCTTGTGATTGGTGTGATTATGTTTTCTATTTCTTCCTGGTTCAGTTTTGGAAGGTTGTGCTTTTCTAAGCATTTGTCCATTTCTTCCAGGTTGTCCATTTTACTGGCATATAGTTGCTTGTAGTAATCTCTCATGATCCTTTGTATTCCTGCAGAGTCAGTTGTTACTTCTCCTTTGCATTTCTAAATCTGTTGATTTGAATCTTCTCCCTTTTTTTCTTGATGAGTCTGGCTAATGGTTTATCAATTTTGTTTATCTTCTTAAAGAACCAACTTTTATTGATCTTTGCTATTGTTTCCTTCATTTGTTTTGTATTTATTTCTGATCTGATCTTTATGATTTCTTTCCTTCTGATAACTTTGGGGTTTTTTTTGTTTTTCTGTCTCTAATTGCTTTAGGTGTAAGGTTAGGTTGTTTATTTGAGATGTTTCTTTGTTTCTTGAGGTAGGATTGTATTGCTGTAAACTTCCCTCTTAGGACTGCTTTTGCTGCATCCCATAGGTTTTGGGTTGTTGTGTTTTCATTGTCATTAGTTTCTAGGTATGTTTTGATTTCCTCTTTGATTTCTTCAGTGATCTCTTGGTTATTTAGTAGCATATTTTTTAGCCTCCATGTGTTTGTATGTTTTTACTTTTTTTTTCTGTAATTGATATCTAGTCTCATAGCATTGTGGTCGGAAAAGATACTCGATACAAGTTCAATTTTCTAAAATTTACCATGGCTTGATTTGTGACCCAAGATATGATCTATAGTGGAGAATGTTCCATGAGCACTTGAGAAGAAAGTGTATTCTGTTTTTGGATGGAATGTCCTATAAATATCAATTAAGTCCATCTTGTTTAATGTATCATTTAAAACTTGTGTTTCCGTATTTATTTTCATTTTGGATGATCTGTCCGTTGGTGAAAGTGGGGTGTTAAAGTCCCCTACTATGATTGTGTTACTGTCGATTTCCCCTTTTATGGCTGTCAGCATTTGCCTTATGTATTGAGGTGCTCCTATGTTGGGTGCATAAATGTTTACAATTGTTATATCTTCTTGGCTTCATCCCTTGATCATTGTGTAATGTTCTTCTTTGTTTCTTGTAATAGTCTTTATTTTAAAGTCTATTTTGTCTGATATGAGAATTGCTACTCCAACTTTCTTTCCATTCCCTCACTTTCAGCCTGTATGTATCCCTAGGTCTGAAGTGGGTCTCTTGTAGACGGCATATATACGGGGTTTGTTTTGTATCCATTCAGCCAGTCTATGTCTTTTCGTTGGAGCATTTAATCCATTTACATTTAAGGTAATTATCGATATGTCTGTTCCTATTACCATTTTCTTAATTGTTTTGGGTTTGTTTTACAGGTCTTTTCCTTCTCTATTGTTTCCTGCCTAGAGAAGTTCATTTAGCATTTGTTGTAAAGCTGGTTTGGTGGTGCTGAATTCTCTTAACTTTTGCTTGTCTGTAAAGGTTTTAATTTGTTGAAATCCTTGCTGGGTAGAGTAATCTTGGTTGTAGGTTTTTCCCCTTCATTACTTTAAATATGTCCTGCCACTCCCTTCTGGCATGCAGAGTTTCTGCTTAAATATCAGCTGTTAACCTTCTGGGGATTCCCTTGTATGTTATTTGTTGTTTTTCCCTTGCTGCTTTTAATATTTTTTCTTTGTATTTAATTTTTGATAGTTTGATTAATATGTGTCTCAGCATGTTTCTCTTTGGGTTAATCCTATGTGGTACTCTCTGTGCTTCCTGGACTTGATTGACTATTTCCTTTCCCATGTTTGGGAAGTTTTTGACTATAACATCTTCAAATATTTTCTCAGACCCTTTCTTTTTCTTTTCTTCTTCTGGGACCCCTATAATTCGAATGTTGGTGTGTTTAATGTTACCCCAGTGGTCTTGGAGACTGTCCTCAATTCTTTTCATTCTTTTTTCTTTATTCTGCTCTGCAGTAGTTATTTCCACTATTTTATCCTCCAGGTCACTTATCCATTCTTCTGCCTCAGTTATTCTGCTATTGATTCCTTCTAGAGTATTTTTAATTTCATTTATTGTATTGTTCATCACTGTTTGTTTGCTCTTTAGTTCTTCTAGATCCTTGTTGAATGTTTCTTGTACTTTCTCCATTCTGTTTCTGAGATTTTGGACCATCTTTGCTATCATTACTCTATATTATTTTTCAGGTAGGTTGCCTATTTCTTCTTCATTTATTTGGTCTTGTCGGTTTTGACCTTGCTCCTTTGTCTGTAACATATTTTTTTTTATCATTTCTTTCTCTTCTTTTTTTGATGGGTGGGTCTGTATTCCTGTCCTACTGGTTGTTTGGCCTGAGGTGTTCAGCACTGGAGTTTGCAGGCAGTTGGATAGAGCTGGGTCTTGGTGCTGAGATGAGGACCTCTGGGAGACCTCACTCTGATTAATATTCCCTGGGGTCTCAGGTGTTTGGGCCCGACCTCCGTCCTGGGAATCAATATCCCGCAAGCTGCGTAATGCCGCAAAAAGAGAAAGAAAGAAAGAGAGAGAGAGAGAGAGAGAGAGAAGGAAAGGAGGAAGGAAAGAAAGAAAGAAGGAAGGAAGCAGTACAATATCAAAGAATAAAAAACAAAATAAAATTAGAAAGATAAAAAATATATTAGGAAAAATAAAAGTATAATTGAAACAACTGGTCGCTGTGGGTTCCTCCCATCCCCTTAGGTGTCTGTGTTCCCCCACTGGTGCCTGGTAGGTGCCCTAGTTGTGCGGAGACGTGAATTCCGTGTCCTCCTAGTCCGCCATCTTGACTCTACCCTCCTTTTGACTTTTTCATTTCATGATATTGTAGCCACTTTCCAAAATAATCTTTGAGGATTTTTTTTTAAAGTTTAGGAAGAAGCCAAGGACAAGAGCCAGCATGGCTGGACTGAGACTCATGAAATCGTGTGTTGGCTAAATTTTTGAGTGGGCTTTACAGTCAGGTCCACCACATACAAATGATTATTAGGAGATGGTTTTAATTGGGGGGAGTGTCAGCCGAGCTACCTCTGTTATGGGAAGACAGTTTCTGGAAGAGTGGAGAGTGCTTTAGAGGGTAGTCACCTCATCTGGGCAACGTCTGAAAGTACGAATGAATGTATCTACCCATGTGAGACGAGATGATAGAAAAACTCCCAAAATCTGTTGTAAGGGAAGAAACTTTTGTGACTGTAAATGTCCAATTTCAGCACCTAATTAGATGAAAGGTGGATGTTTTCTAGCACAAAAGCTTCTGCATGGCCCAGTCAGTTTGAGCGGCGGCCTGAATGGCACGCACTGTATGCCTGACTGGTGTGGGGCTGGTGTGCGAACTTGGCAACAGGTCTGTCACTCTGAGCCATCCTCATTGTTGAACCGAGTTTTATCTTACCTCCCTAGCCTTTCCCTTCTTCTAGAGCACAGCCAAAGCTGTCACGTCTATAAATGAATAAGAAAATCGTCTTAACCCAGCTTCTCTCCTAGCATAAATATCCTATAGTGTTACCAACATTTTTCTACCCTCAGATCCGCTTATGGTCCCTGGGAGGAACAGAGGGAATAAAATGAATGAAATAGGCACTTTCTTACTTGCCCTACATAAATTGTTTGTCACTAGGGTGAGTAGGTGAATAAATGCCTTTTTGCAAGGCCATTGTGAATATCTAAAGTTCATCAGAGCCTTTAAGGACTAGGATAAAATGCATTTTGCATGTTCCCTTGAGAAATCAAGTTTCACTGCATCTTATTGCCCTCGTTGGAGGTACAAGTTTTAAGCACATATGGCCTACAGACCCATGCTTTCATTATTCTTCTTCTCGCATAACCCTCAGAGTTACTGGATAGGTGTAAGATGAATAATTTGTTGGATCATTTGTGCTAGTACTTAGAAAAAGAAGCTTACCTTCTAGGTAAAACGTGCTGTGCGTGAATACACTACAGACCCGAATCTACTTCTCACACACAAACAACGAAACAAGTACACGGAACCCACCAGAGCGAGGTGATGGATGCCCTTTGCCATGTGAAGGATGGCAGTAGGTTATCAGTTTTATGATTTCCCGTGTTCTGTTACTGATAACTAAATTCCGATTAGTTGGCATTTTATAAAAGAAGTTTGCTCTTGAGTTTGACTTTGACTCTCATACAAAATGATAACATTTGTGCTCTGTAGAGTTTCACTGTGCTTTTTAGACACCTAGAGTACCATATAGGGTTTTATACCATAGCTGCAATCCTGAAGAAAGTTGACATCTAGTTTGGTGAGGCTTGACTGAGAAACCAGTGGAAATGGCTAGAAATACACCGTGGACTTAAATCATTTCTAGCTGGAGCTGGTTTTTCTGTATCTGCATGAGTTGTAAAGAAAATAGTTTTCCCAATCACTCAGAAGTGGTTATCCACATTCCCCTGGTACAAGCCCACATAGGCCATTCTAACATCCTTCCCACAGAGCAGGTCGACAGGCACGTGGCCAGGCCTGAGCTTTAAAATGCAGGAGGGAGGAAAACCGATCTATACCACATCCATTCTGGGGAGTCAGGTGGCTGTGGCTGATGGGTACTGCCAGACCGAGTCAGGAAACGGAAAGTGACTGCGTGACGCTTGCGGACCCAGGAAGGCACTCGGTAGGCAAGCATTTGACCTTTTACCATGAAGGAAGGATGGGCCAGAGAAGAACCTCCTGTGGGTCCTAATTTTTGTGAAAATAAGTCTCTAGGGAAACAAAGCCCTTGTGACTCTTGGCCTGAGTCTGACAGCTGCTAGGCTTGTTAAAGAAGTGAAAGCGGCCTCCAGAAGAGACATAGGCGGCTCGGAACACGAAAGATTGGGTTCTGCTTTTGCATCGTGTGTGTGATCAGCTGTCAATTAATAAAACTTTGCTGAGAGTCAGAAAACTAGGCTGCAAAAGCTCTTTCAGGAAATGTTTAGAACGTGGAATTATTCTGATCTTCATTGTGTTGGTTGAAAAATGGAACAATGGCTTGTTCATAACAAATTGTTCAGTAGGAAAAAATGCAGTAATGGGAATTGCTGGGTAAGTGAATAACAGAGTGAATATGACAAAATTTGTGGTAAAAATAAATGTGAGCCCTTAAAAATATCAGAAGTGAGCTGAGTTTTGTGATTTGCTATTATAGTCCTTGTGCTGACTTTGAAGTGATACCTTCCAGAGTAGTCCTTGGGCCAAATCCAGCCTGCCTACTGTCTCTGTAAATAGTTTGATTAGAACACAGGCACGTCCATCCGCTTGCGAATTGTAAATGGCTGCTTCCTGTTCTGATGGCAGAGTTGAGTAGTGGTAACAGATACAGTAAGACCCACAATACCTAAAGTGTTTACCATCTCTTCCGGTACAGAAAAAGTGTGTTAATTTCTATTCTAGAACTTTGCCACTCAAAGCAGCATTGGTGATTCATTGGTGATTTATTGGCACATTAAAGTTTGAGAAGTAATGGTCTAGGGCATTCTTCATCTGGGGTTTTGGTGATCAAACTCCATGAAGTTATAGGCACAATTCTGTTCGTGTGCTTATGTGTATTTTTCTGCATCTCTACCCTCTCAGAGATGGAGGGGTCTGCACCCATTATCACTTTCTCAGAATCTGCTTTTCTGTTTTTCTCAGAATTGCTGAGAATCATTAGGCTAGAAAAGGATGGCCTTGACTCAGAATTCATGGATTCATGTTTGAAGCGATGGTTACAAAGATCTCACTACTTTACACCAATAAAAGTCAGACCCAGCTCGTGCTCATTTATTTATTTATTCTTAAATAAAGAATATAAGGGGGCTTCCCTGGTGGCACAGTGGTTGAGAGTCCGCCTGCCGATGCAGGGGACACGGGTTCGTGCCCCAGTCCGGGAAGATCCCACATGCCGCGGAGCAGCTGGGCCTGTGAGCCGTGGCCGCTGAGCCTGCGCGTCCGGAGCCTGTGCTCTGCAACAGGAGAGGCCACAACAGTGAGAGGCCCGCGTACCACAAAAAAACCCCAAAAACAAACAAAAAAAAGAATATAAGATTTGCAGCACAGCCTGGCTATAGAATATGACATTTTGTAACTATTATTAATGGATAAGGGATTATTTCATGGATATTGGTTCTTTGAGCCTTAATAGCTATTGTCATATCCCATTGTGGTTATGGAGATATTTATTACATGCCTCTCCCACCTTGGAAAAATGAAAGCCCAAAGGTCCAAAATTATAGGACTTTGTAATGACTTTTTATGGGTACCCACTAGACATCACTGCTAGTTAGCCCGACAGTGTTATTGAATATCCATCATGTATAGAACCCTGTAGGAATTTCTAAAAGGCAGAAGACAGAATCTAAAGTGGACTGAGGCTGACTTCTGATCGCCTTTCCTGTGAATGGCTGTTTCACGAATTCTGTGGGTATTCTTTACCCTGCATCAGGCTCCTACAGTAGGTGTTAGGACCAGACGATTTCCATGTCATGTCAAGTTTACCTAGATGGACACGTGCTTCTGGGGATGGAAGTTGTGCAGATCAGTAGAGGGAGGAATAGCAATGGTGCTTTTAGAAAACTGTGGTGTCAGAGGTAGAGAAAGAAAAGCTTAGAAATGCAGGACTATCTGACCTTGGGACCGATATTTTGACCTTGGGACAAAAATAATCATCCTCACAAACCCAAAAAGGTACAGATCACTTTGCTTCACAATCTAGAAGTATTTTTTAATCCATTAGAGATAAATGTAGGCTAAGATGGACTACAGTTAGGAATTTAAATACTTTTTTTTTTTAATTTATTTATTTATTTATTTTGGGGTGTGTTGGGTCTTCGTTTCTGTGTGAGGGCTTTCTCTAGTTGCGGCGAGCGAGGGCTACTCTTCATCGCGGTGCGCGGGCCTCTTACTGTCGCGGCCTCTCTTGTTGCGGAGCACAGGCTCCAGACGCACAGGCTCAGTAGTTGTGGCTCACGGGCCTAGTTGCTCCGTGGCATGTGGGATCTTCCCAGACCAGGGCTCGAACCCGTGTCCCCTGCATTGGCAGGCAGATTCTCAACCACTGCGCCACCAGGAAAGCCCTAAATACTTTTTGGTGCTAATTTTCAATGGGGGTGTTCTCCACTGGAACAAATAGGTCCCTGGGGTCCTGGGTTCTGGGAGCTGGAATGGAGTTGTGTTCAGGGCAAGCCTGGCTCTTGGGCTGCCTGGGACCCAGGGACTCTGAAAGTTCACCTATGAAGCCAAGAAGTTAGAGGCAAACAGTATATGGCTAGGAGAGAGACCACGGATGACTCATCAGATGGAACTAGGAGCTTCCAGACCAGAGTGCGAGGCTTTGGAAGAGGAGGGAGAGGAGGGAGAGCTGTGAGAGACAGGACCCCACTCCGTAGGCTTAGCTCCTTGGGGTTGTGGCTTACAAAGAAAATACAGACCAGTTCAAGTTGTAGGATTCTAGGAGATTTTACTGAAGTTGAGGCTTTTCTACTTCATAGGAACAAAACTTTGGACATTGCAGGGGAGCTCAGAGGTTTCATATATTTCCTAGCTGTGTCCACTTACAGGGCCTGAGAGTAGCGATATCCAATGGCCATGAGCACGTCTATAAGCCAGATCTTGGTTTCTAAATACCATTCTGCAACTAAAAGGAATGGGCTCCTTGGAGAAATCTGATTCTGGGCCTGGGGAAGAGGAACTATGAGATGAGCCTAAAACACCTTTTTGTGCCACAAAGTAAGGAAGTGCTCAAAGAATGGTGGGGGCATGTCAAAAGGACATAGCAGCCAGGGTGATGAAGCTCCCAACAGCCAAACCTGGGTTGTTTTCAGCATCAAAATAAATATAGCGGTGATGGATCAGAATTCGTTAAGTAATATAAAATCAATGAACCCATACTAATATGAATAAAATAAATAAGGAAAAGAGGACATTCTGTCTTCAGTAGAATGTCCACTAATAAATGTAGAATAAAAGGTAGAATTCAATATCATCACTGGCAACCATCATGTAATGGTTAATTCAGGCAAGAAATGTTAAAGTGTGCCAAAATTAGTGGGTGAAAGCTTGATAAGGAGATTTACACAGCCTCAGGCTGTCTCCACAAAATATTCGGTTGGCCAAAAAGTTCGTTCGGCTTTTTGTTTGCTGTCACAGAAAAACCCGAACGAACTTTTTGGCCAACCCAGTATTTGTTAAATACAAAAGAGAGAGGGATTAAAGAGTAACTTTTACCTTGGAGAAACCTGGGAGACACAAGGGATCAAGTTACTGTAACACAATCACTTGCTAAGATAGAAGGAGGAAATTACAACATTGTTTCTGTAATATCTCCCCCTCCCCTGCCAAAAAAAAAAAAAAGAATCTCTTCATGAGAAAACGTCAGACAAACTCAAATTTAGGGATGTTTTACAAAATAACTTACGGTAATCTTCAAACTGTCAAGGTTATAAAATTCAGGGAAGACTGAGGAACGGTTTCAGATTGAGGAAGAATGAAGAAACATGACAAGTAAATACTGCATGTGACTCTGGGTTCTATCCCTTTGCATCATTAGGATATTTGGTGAAATTTGAATGAAGTCTGTGGTGGTAGTGTACCAGTGTTGAGTTCCTGATTTTAATGGTCGTACTGCAGTTAAATAGGAAATACTTTGAGTATACAGGAGTAATGGAACCTCAGGTCTGCAGCTTACTTTCAGGTGGTTTGGGGAGGGGGGAAGTTATTTGTTTTTTGCAACAATGTGAGGTCCTATGGGTAATCATGTTTATTGAAGTTGTGTAGGATGGTGCAAAGTTCAGCTCGGATTGCAGACAAGTGAGGAGGTTGAAGGTGGATTGGGACATTGTGTTGTCTTTATCAGAAAAGCAGGTTCCAGTAGGGACAAGGACGAAGGAGCAAACAGGAAATTGTCAGTTTAGGATAAAGGAGCATCAGCCTATAAAAGGCCGTGTAACGCCAAGGGTTCCCCAGGAGGGGAGTAAATGGGAGGCAAGGAGTTGAGTCCTGAGAAAAGGGTGGGTCTAAGACTTTGATAGATCTGGATGTGGAGGTGAAAGCAGGGACCTCGAGAGGGGCTTTGAACAGCAGATGTGCATCAATCTATGTGCTGTCCTTTGCTGGACCCTCCAGTGCCATCCTGGTAAATGGTGGCTCTTCCATCTTTTCCTCGCCATGAATGTCAGTGCCATCTGGGGACGCTCCGTGGCTATCCATAGATGCTTTGGGGCCAAGTTGGGCAGGAGAGGTGGTTTGCTGGGGACTTCAGAAGGATTACAGCAGTTTATTGTAGAAAGAGAGGTTGTTTTAAGCTCACATTGAGTTACGTTTCACTTAGTCTCAGTTCTCTGAGATTCATTTCTGTTAACGCTAATGAAAACCTGGCTGGCTCCAAGTACAGGCTGATGGGAGGATTTAAGTATTACTCCTCTGCCTTTGGTGACAGGGCTGATCTCCAGAGTCCTTTCTGTGATGATGCTCTGGTCCCTTGAACATGCCAAATAAGGGAAAAGCCAAAAGAGTCTGAAGTTGTCTGTATGGGATTGTTTGTATTTCATGGTAACTTAATTCACAGAAGATACGCATGCCTAGCATGTGCTTAAATGCTGTGCTTTACAAAGATGAAGAACACGTATTTCCTGCTCTAGAGGAACCAGAGTCTTGGGGTGAGAATTGTGAGTGAACAAGTAGTTTTAATGCATCTTGGGAAGGAGCTTAATAGGGGCTGCTAAAGGGCTGAGGAACTGGGGAGGAGGGAACCTTCAACTTTGTAAGGGTTGTGGAGAGACACCTTCAAGTCAGGAGCAACAGTGTGTGTGTTTCTTCAAAGAAAGGCACAGAAGTGAGAAACCAGGAATGGGAGGGTGTCCTGGAGCCTGGGGAGGGGGTGGGGGTGGGGGTGGGAGATGGGGCCTGTGTGATTAATGGGGGCCAGATCGAAGGACCTTGTGTGCCACCTCTGAGCAGTCCTGGAGAGAAGAGTGCATCTGGGCAATGTGAGCCAGGAACTGTGCCTGGCAGAAGAGAAAATTAATCAAGAAAAGCACCAAGTCAGTGTATGCGTTTGCTCAGGCTGCCATGATCAGAAGCACCGATTGGGTGGTTTGACCGACAGAAGTTGATTTTCTCACGATTCTGGAGGCTAAGTTGAAGATCAAGGCGTCCACAGGGTTGGCTTCTCTGGAGGATTCTCTCCTTGGCTTGTAGGTGGCCATCTTTCCCCTGTGTCTTCACCTGGTCTTCAAAATATCTGTCTGTGCCCCAATTTTCCCTTTTTCTGAGGACATAGTCACATTAGATTCAGGCCACCCTAATGGTCTCATTTCACCTGAATCACCTCTTTAAAGGCCCTGTCTCCAAATACAGTCACACTGAGGTACTGAGGGTTAGGACTTGGATGTTGGAATCTTGGGGGGTGGGGTAGGGAGGTGGGGAGACACTGTTCAGCCCATAACAGTCAAGCAGTTTTATTTTTGTAGGTCCTCATGCAAGTTTTTAAAGGGCAATTGACAGCTTTTCTAGAAGTGTGAGAGACTTGCTTTAGCTGTATTGAGGCTTTCTCTCACCTATAATCTTAGAAATAGAAGGACTAACTAAACAGGTGGAATGGAGATGAGTTTTAACGTTTCACCACGTTTGCAGCATCATGACCCTTCACCTTGGAATACTTCCAGCACGTGTCTCCGGAGAACAAGGACATTCTCCTGCAAAGTCACATCATCACACTTAAGAAATTCACCATTAAGTCAGTAATGTCATGTAATATACGGTCCATGCTCAAAAATGTCCTTTATCACGGTAGAGTTTTTCCCCACCTCAATCCTGGATCACAACAAAGATCATGCATCGGGCTTCCCTGGTGGCGCAGTGGTTGAGGGTCCGCCTGCCGATGCAGGGGACGCGGGTTCGTGCCGGTCCGGGAAGATCCCACATGCCGCGGAGCGGCTGGGCCCGTGAGCCATGGCCGCTGAGCCTGCGCGTCCGGAGCCTGTGCTCCGCAACGGGAGAGGCCACAGCAGTGAGAGGCCCGCGGACCGCAAAAAAAAAAAAAAAGGGTCGTGCATCGGATTTAGCTACCATGTCTCCTTAGCCTCTTATCATCTGGAGCAGCCTCCTTGCCTTTGTTTGCCTTTCCACTCAATTGACAGTTTTGAGGAGCCCATACCAGCCCTACATGTCTTGTTCCCTCATGGTGAAGTTCAAGATGAACATTTTGGCACAGCGATGTTTAGCACTGCGTCACTGCAGGAGGACGGTGACACATCGGTCTGTTCCATTATGACTGTGCTAAATTAGACTTTTGGTTAAGGTGATATCTGCCTGATCTGCACATTGTAAGGATGACTTTCCTCTACCGTTTAGTAAGCAATCTGTTAGCCGATACTTTGAGGCACGTAAATATCCTGCCTTTCAATAAGCTTTCATCCAATGATTTTAGTGTCTATTGATGATCTTTGCCTAAATCATTCCTACACTGGAGATGGCAAAACATTGTTTTTTAAGTTTAATCGATCGTTTTTTTCATCTATAAACCAGCATTCGTCAATTTAAAAAGTACTTCCCCTCCCCAATTCCTCTCTTAATTTCCCCCTTCTCTTCCTGTATGATTTTACCTTTGAGCATCACTGTGGGGTCACAGATCCTTTTTATAATTCAGTGTCTTATAAAAATACTACCTTTGTCTTAGTCATCTTGGGCTGCCATAACAAAATACCATAGACTGGGTGGCGTAAACAAGAAACAATTATTTCCCACAGTTCTGGAGGCAGGGAAGTTCAAGGTCAAGGGTTGGGCAGGTTCCGTTACTGGTGAGAGATCTCTTCCTGGTTTGCTGGTGTCTGCTTTCTCACTGTGTCCTCACTTGGTGGAGAAAGGGCTCTGGCCTCTTCCTCTTAAAAGGGACTGATCCCATCATAAGGGCTCCACCATTATGACCTCATCTAAACCTAATTACCTCCCAAAGGCCCCACCTTCAAACACCATCATATTGGGGGTTAGAGCTTCAATCTCGGGGAGACACAAACATTCAGACAATCATTCTTTTCCGTGTTCAAATGTTGCCAAGTTTGGTCAGTGCAGTTTGAGCACCTTCAACCTGACTTCTGTGGCCTCTGACGTGTCCCCATCATTCTCACCTGATGGCACTATAGGATGATCCAGGCTCACTTTGTATTTTCCCTGCCCCGACCTGGAATCAGCCACTTCCCAAGGATTTCAGGTTCTTTTTAGTGAGAAATAGTATTTAGAAACCAAGATCTAGGAACGAAGAATGCTCATTGTTACCGGACTATCATTGTTTCTAAACATTTTCAGTGGACAAAACTTAGAAATACGTATCTATTATTTTAAATCATGATTGTATTTTGATGGTTCCAGTTTAAATTCAGCACAACTAATTCCCTCTTACCTTCCCTGATTTCAGTATTTTTTTACCTCCCTTTTCCCACAGTGGGAAAACCCTGTTTCCTAACAACATCAGTATAATTGCTTATTCTAGCATGTAGTATATATTACAAAATAGTTTCAGAATTACTACGGCACTGCCATGAATACCAACCATAAACCAACTAAGTAAAGTTCATGATTGCTTGGCAGGGACTTCCCTGGTCCAGTGGGTAAGACTTCACGCTCCCAGTGCAGGGGGCCCAGGTTCGATCCCTGGTTGGGGAACTAGATCCCGCATGCCACAGTGAAGATCCCAAGTGCCACAACTAAGACCCCAGGGCAGCCAAAATAAATAAACAGTAATTAAATATTTTTTTAAAAAGATTGCTTGGCAGATACCATTATTATTAAAAAATGTATCCCAGTAAGTGTGTACAGAGTGTTTATGCCCAGTAGTTATATGAAGGCAGTTATAGTGTCCATCTGAGTTCAGTTCACTTGTTTCTGTTTATATTTAATTTTAGGGTTGATCTTTTTTTCTACTTCTCTGATTTAATTATTTTGGGGCATACGTAAAATGTTCACAGGACTCAAAAGTCACAACTGTATAAAAGATATACTGAGAGAGGCCGCACCTTCACATCCTTCCTCTCCGTTGCCACCCCTCCACTTACTGATGACTGTTTACATTAATTGGTTTATTCTTTTGAGTTTATTTTTGTAGAAATAAGCAAATATATATTCTTACTCCCCTTCTTAATCTTTCACCTTGCTTTCTTTTCACCTGGCAGTATAACCCGGCTGTCATTCCAAAGCAGTTCATAGCTCTCTTTCTCATTCTTTTCACCTGACAGTATAACCTGGCTGTCATTCCAAAGCAGTTCATAGCTCTCTTTCTCATTCTTTTGTACGACCACATGCTACACGTTGGGGGAATAGAAATCAATTACTTTCGATGAATGGGAATTTAGATGATTTGTTCTCCAGCATATTGCTGTTGCAAATAATGGTGAAATGAATGAATTACCTGTGAACATGTTATTTTGTATTTATGGAGGTGTATTTTCAGAGTGAATACTTAGAAGTGGAAACACTGGGTAGAAGGTAAAATCATAAGTAGCTTTATTAGATAATGACGCATTCCCCTCCTACTGATTTGTTCTCTCAAGAGCAGTGTTCGAGAGTGCCTGTTTGGGGGTAGATTATTAGAGCCCTTTTTAGTTAGAATAAGGAATTATCAGTGGCTCTCAACCCTCAGTTGACATCACAATCACCCAGGGAGCTTTTTGCAGATATTTACCTTGGAACCAACCCCCCCAGGCACTGATTTGCTCAGCCTCCAGTGGACTTTATGAGGCATAGATTCAAATGATTTTGTCGAAGTACTAGTTTAACATCTAAGTTTAGTTACCAACATAGTAACTCTTTCCTTTAATGAACATGCTGTTCTGGGAAGAGGTCAATGAAAGCATACTGTTAAATGCATGAATTGAATCATCCTCATGATTTCTGAATTGCCTGCGAATACTGGTGACCAGATATCCTTAATTTTTCAAAAATGGCCTGGTTTCTATCAGTTTTCATTCATTCTACAAGCATTTATTGAGCACTTACTGAATGCCAGTCATTGCTTAGGTACTAAGGAAAGGAGACAGCAGGGAAAGAGGAGGCCACTGAACCCCTTGGTTGGTCAAATATGGGGTGTGTGTAGGTTTTTGCCCTTAGGGAACTCACTTTCCAATGGGGGAGACACAAGTAAATAGAATATGATCATTATAGAAAGGGGTCCTTAGAGAACATACTAGTGGCATCTAACCCAGCTAGAGGGATGAGGGGAGCCTTCTTGGAATTGGTGATGGACATTTGGACGGAATTTTTCCATACTAAAAATGGGAGGGACATCATCCCAAGCTAAGAGAATGATGTGCGTGCAAAGGCTTAGCGGTGAGAGAGGCACATTGCTTTTAGAGAAGTGTAAGTGCCTCAAAGTGGCTAGAGTGTGGGCTTCGAGCCAGGGCATGACAAAAGATTGGATAAGTAACCACAGGCCACGTCATCTGCTCCAGTGCCTGGTGCATAGCGGGTGTTAAATAAACCATTGGTTGGTTGATCGCACAAATGATGACTTGCTGATTTGTGGAATAGAGCAGTTTTGCATTAGTGTTTTGCTAACTACATTCAAGATAAAAGGAGTTGTTCTTCCCAGTGTATTTGATATTTTATCTTGTGGATAAAGCTGATTTTTTTTAATGCAAAAGGCAATCAGATTATGAAAGTAGCCATAATTGGGAAGGGTCACCTGGATGATGTATTGCCCCATTCTGGATTGATGGACGGAAAGAAAAATCTCTTCAAATTGTTTTCACAATGTTCCTTTCTCTTTATCTGCTTATTATAATCCAGCTTCAGGGATAGATGGCATTTTAAAAATGCATAGTCCTTTTGGCCCTGAGAGCCCTCGGAATGTTTCCCATCAGCTAAAGCAAAACAAACGGACTAGACTAATAGACAGCACTTGTGTTCAGTGATGTTAGCTGTAGAATGACTTCCTCAGGAAATTGTGTTGTGTGTGAGTCTCCGTTCTGTGGTTTCATTGATATTCCAAATTAGACTGGAAAACGGAGGAATTGCGACAATTCAAGCAATCATTTGAAGGACAGGAGTTCTGGTGGAAGCTGGAATTGAATTTGCAGCTGTACCAGTGGCTCACTGTAAATCACCTTAGATTTGAATTTCTTTAAGGCTTTGCTACTTCTTCCCTCCTTTAATGTAGGTTAAATTCGACCTTGTTTCATTTTAAGTTACTCAATATCTTGAGAGCATTAGAGAATTATTTTCCGAAATAGACCGGCTATCTCAACAAACCAATGTAATCTGATTCCTGTGACCTACATGGCTAATGCCTGATGAGACATCCATTTTCATTTAAATCTGTATTTGTTGTTTTATTTCTACTATTATTATGTCTCTGTGAAAAGTGTCATGATACGCATAAAGCAAGGAAACAGCTATTTTCTCTGTTGGTAAGAGTCATTGAGTTTAGTAGAACCATAGAACCAGGAACAAGGAAGCTCTCTGTGATAGTATAACTGGCATAGAGATTTGAAATATGCTTTACCATTTCTTCTGCTAAAATATCTTGAATTAATCAGATATAGATGAACCGTGTTATTAAAGGTACTCATAAGATAAGAACAGACTGACAAAAGCTCAGTAATGTGAGACATAGACAATTACCATTTGGTGTTTGAAAACACATGCTTGCTAACAGGCATGACCTAATAACAGGTGGGCCATATAGAGGTGGCTTCTAAAATCCTCTGTTTTATTTGCTGGCCTGACTCTATTTTAATTTGTTTTCTATCAATACTTTAAAAAATGAATGCTTGTTAAATCAGACTGTTTTAAACTCAAAGATAGAGTTTGGGTAATTTAGAAAATATTAACTTCCTGTTTTTAGATACATTTTATGACTGTTCTAAGAAAGATGAGTTATTGAGAATTTTTTTCACAAATGAAATGAAAGCTGAAACTCAGTAAGTTATTGGTAGATTAAATAGACTTAAGTTAACAGGATAGTACATGGCTATTTGGGAAAGGTATTTGCCTTACTGAATTGGGATAGCAATTTTCACCAAATAAGACTTATCAATTACTTTAACTGAACTGCTAGCTTTGGAAAATAAGTATTCTGTACTATAAAGATACATATTTTTAAGTAGTTTTAGTTAGGTAATATGTCTATACATGTGTACTTAAAAAAATTAAATATCCACATATTGTGAATAACAATACCAACTTATTCAAATCCAAAGTACTTGAGGATGACTTTATTCCAACCAAAAAGGATATTGCGAAAGGCTTTGGTAGAGATTAATCTTAAGTGTTGGTCATTACTGATAAATTCAGATATTCTGACTATCAATTGTTTAAAAATATGACTTAAATATTTTACTTCGGGATTCCCTGGTGGCGCAGTGGTTAAGAATCCGCATGCCAGTGCAGGGGACACGGGTTTGAGCCCTGGTCCAGGAAGATCCCACATGCCGCAGAGCAGCTAAGTCCGTGGGCCACAACTACTGAGCGCGTGAGCCACAACTACTGAAGCCCGCGCACCTAAAGCCCATGCTCCGCAACAAGAGAAGCCACCACAATGAGAAGCCTGAGCACCGCAACAAAGAGTAGCCCCCGCTCGCCGCAACTAGAGAAAGTCTGGGCACAGCAACGAAGACCCCACGCAGCCAAAAATAAATAAAAATAAATAAATGTATTAAAACACTAAATATTTTACTTCCCCTAAAATTGAATGTATTTGATGTGATGGAGATAAAATTGCAATAATTCTATAACAAAACCAGTTTAAGATGTAAGAATTGTCCATCTCTTGTTATTTTCAAAAAAAAATGAATTGGATCTTATGTGGCCTATATATAAAAATATACCAACAGATCATGACACATATATATCCCCACACGCACATGCTATATTTAGAATATGTATTAATATTCTGAAAAGGTTACATAATTGAAAAAATGGTTTTGGAAGTAAATTGTTCCTTATTTGATGATGGGACCTTTAAGCTTTAATATTAAACAAGAAAGCTTTTTTTTTTTTTTTAACAGAAGTCATTTACATGTAACGTTTTTAAATAAAATGAATCTTTTTTTTTCTGACATAGAGCTTGTATTTTTACAGTGTTTTTTGCTTTGAGGGTACTTGGTGAGAGTAGGGGGAACACTGTATCCTAAACTGCTTAATTTTTTCCCTTGCAGCCAGCTTACATGCTTTGTGCACCGTCTTGGATATAAGGATTTGGATAATTCATAATAACCTCACATTTCAATTTGGGGCTCCTTGGAAAGTTGAATTATTTTAGTTGAGATAAAAAGAGAGTAAGTGTACACTTTAATAAAGGAGTGCATGCCGTGAACCATCTAAAGATGTGTCTGTTTACAGAGGAAGAAGGCGCTCCTATGAATAAGTAACCAAGAGAGAGGTGGTGAATCTAACATCTCCCTGTGTTGATTCTATCACAGCCCGGTGTTGATTGAGAAAGGAATTTACGAGGCAAGAAATGGCTGGGGGCCCAGAGACAGTCCTTATTTGACAATGTGATGATCTAATAATAATCACTCTGGCCCCACACAACCCCTTACAAGTATTTTACTGTAGCTTTTCAGAGGTGCTAAGAATGGGAGGTTTAAACTGCTAAGGTTTAATCTCTAGAAACTTAAACATTTGTGATTGCGATATGTGATTAATCCTTACTGATTAATTCAGACTTAAACATTTGTGATTCATAGTTCTCTTCCCCCACTTTCATTTTTTCTGGAGGGTCTATTAATGAAAATACCTATTTTTTTGTTGTCTAATAATTGGCTAGGTGACACATAACCTCATATAAATAAAAGTATGCAGTAAAGCTAGTTTCCCAATAGTTGTCTAAGTTTCACATGGAAGTCAGGACTTCAGTAGTTAGAAAATTTCAAGACGCAGAGAGTATTGGGTCATCTCTGTAACCTCCAGACCCCTCGCTGCTTTTCGTCAGAGCCCCTCTCCTCAAAAATGCTACCTCCATCTAGTGGTCTGAACCGGAGACTGGGGATCTTTCCCTCATTCCTCCCTTGGTCTCCCCTCTCTCTCTACTTCCATCCTATCTCCAAGTCCTCTTCATTTTCTCTTCCCTTTTCCTCCATCCTCATGGCCTTCATTCCAGCCTTGCCCATCCTTCCCTTTCAGCTGAACCCCTGCCAATTCATCCCCACTCTGCTGCCAGGGGAGCTGTTAAAAATAATGCACAGTGGAATATTACTCAGGCATAAAAAGGGATAAATTCTGATACCTGCTTTAACACGGACAGACCTTGGTACACATGCATAGTGAAATAGGCCAGACCCAAAAGGACAAGTGTTATATGATTCCACTTACACGAGGTACCTAGATAGGTAGTTTCTTGTGACAAAATGCAGAATAGAGGCCACCAGGGGCTCGGGGTAGGGGATGGTGGGGAGTTACTGTTTAATGGCTATAGAGTTTCTCTTTGGGATGATGAACAAGTTCTGGAAATAGTTGGTGGTGATGGTTCCACTACATTATGTATGTACTTAATGCCACTGAATTATATTCTTTAAAATGGTTCAAAATAAGAATGATAATGCAGTTGTGATTGGGATGCCTCTCTCCTGTGAAGTCTCCATGAGCCCTATCACCTCCCAGATAAAATCCAGGCTCTGTGTAACAGGAAGGGAGGGGCCCCTGTTCCATTCCTTGGAATCTCATCTCTTCCTACAAAATAAGAACTCCCACTTCTACCTTCTCCAGGGGCCCTCGGCCTTCCTCTAAGCCCCTTGCTGAGAGTGGGAAGGAGGAGAAGATGGGGCCCTGCTTGGCCTGTGTTCCCCCCCCTTCCCCCTTCCTCCGCCTCCCGCGCCGCCCCCCCCCCCCTTCTCCCATCTCTCAGACCTGTTCACCCTCCTTGGGGTCTTGTGTTGCTCGCTGCACCTGCTGCCACCTAGTGACCTGGCCTTTTCCAGCCTGCGGGGACAGCTGCTCTGATCGTTGGGACCAGGAGGGGAAGGAGGAAGAAGTGCCTTTGGGCTTCGGGGCCTGGCTCTTTCCTCCAGTCTTCCTTTAGAGCCATGCGGCGGAGCTCACGTTTTAACCCCCGCCTGCTTCGTCATCTGCTTCTCCATTGAGCTCAGAGCCTGGGGGGAGGACTGTGCTTAATTGGTTGACTAGTTAGCACTGCTGCAACCCCACCACCCTGCCTGGGACCCAGCCTTCTCCTTCCTGCCTCCTGAGATGGCGATCGTACCTGGAAGAGGCATGCCAGGCACTGTTCTAAGTGCTCTCCGTGTGTTAATGTATTTCAGTCCGAACAACCTATGAGGTAGGTGCTGTTATTATCACCTTTTTCAGAGATACTGGAGTCACTTGCTGGCAGCTCCAGGCTCTGGTCCCTGTTCCTAACCACCCCTCATTCTGTCGCATCTAGAACTCTGTGCTTTTGCATATGCTGTGTCCTTACCTTGGAGTTAAAATGCCGTCTTTTTCTGAAAAAAATCTTTCCTGGCTTCCCCAGACAGATAGAGGTGCTCCTTTTTCCATTTCTACCGGATCCCCTGCCCACCCCCTGCATTAAGCCCAAATCACACTTGTGCTGTAGTTATGTGAGCATGGTTGTCTTTGCAGTGATGGGCCCCATCTTTTTCTCTTTCAATCCTTCAAACCTAGAACAGTGCCTCTTAATATATATTTGAATGAATGCATTTGTAGTAGTATTTGCTACTCGAGGCTTTCTCTTTGAAGTTGAATAAACACCTTATATACAAAAGTCATGGTCCTGGGACATCTGAAAGGAACCTCGGAGTATTGCTATTTTCGCCTAAGTCAAAGCCCACGGGTAGGGTTTTTTTTTTTTTTTTTTTTTGCGGTACGCGGGCCTCTCACTGTTGTGACCTCTCCCGTTGCGGAGCACAGGCTCCGGACGCGCAGGCTCAACGGCCACGGCTTACGGGCCCAGCCACTCCGCGTAATGTGGGATCCTACCGGACCGGGGTACGAACCCGCGTCCCCTGCATCGTCAGGCAGACTCTCAACCACTGCGCCACCAGGGAAGCCCCCACGGGTACGGTTTTAAATACACAAACGAATTCAAAGATAGAGAGCAGAGCAGTGGCTGGGAGGGACAGGGGTCTGGGGTGGAGGTAGGAAGGATGGGCTGGATGAGGCGCAAAAGGGACCTTTGGTGGTGGAAATAGGTTGATTGGCACAGCGGTTACACAGCTGCACACATTTGTCAAAACTCATTGAACTGTACCCTTAAAATATGTGTATTTTATTATTGAAAAACCTTACCTCAAAGTTGACTTAAAAATATAAGAAAGCAAGAGGAAAGATCTTTTGGATTTATTGTTTGGTTAGGAAGGATGCGTTAATGATTGATGGCCTTTGGTTGCAGCACTGTTCAATATCTAATTTGGGAGGTTGTAGGTTTTTTCTTTTCTTCTTACCTTGCCTAAATGGAAAATCAACCCTCATTGAGTTACTGCAGCCAGAAGAAAAAGCAGAAGTAATGAGCAGATTGACAGCTGACTCCCCATGGCGCTTAATTTTAGTACCAATGCCTTTAGGAATTCTTTGCAGCTTCAGTATGAGGCTTAACTCGTGCAATGAATCATCGATATTGAGGGTAGGTAGGGAGGCTGAAGCAATGAACACTCTCTGCTCAAAGAAAATAATCTCATGAATGCCTTTTGAATAGGCTTATTTGAAGTGATAGCTATAAAACCCACCAGGTTTTTAATGTGCCATCCTTTTTTCAAATGTTTAATATAGAATATTCTCCAGGTAACCTGAAGAACTCTTAAGAAATAAGGAAATCCAAAAAGGGATATATGTATACATATAGCTGATTCATTTTGCTGTACAGCAGAAACTAACACAACATTGTAAAGGAACTATACTCCAATAAAAATTAATAAAAAAAGAAATATATATATATATATATAAATGTTTTTTTATGTGTGAAAGTAGGTGAGTCTTAACAATTAGGTGGTTTTTAAAAAATTGAGCCAAGACTTTCCTGCCCTTCCAGCCTTAAGATGCCTCAAATTAATGAAGCTCTCATTGTAAATCGTCCACGTTCTTTGGCACTTTGAAGGACTGCTCCACATGTTTGGGAAATGTACCCAAAGTCCCTTCTTGGCAAAGGTGAACCATCAGAAGATGCTTCTGTATCGGGCTGAGATTCACCTGGCCAAATCTAAATTTGTTGAGCTACTGAATGACTATGCATGCAGAGGAACACAAGAATTGTATCCAAAATTCAGACCATCAGGAGGCATCATCATGTCTTTGTGACATTCCATCAGATGAAGGCTTGTCTTCAATCTGGTGCTGTCACAATGACTTCTAGAATCATTGCTTATTTTGTTGAAGCAGTGGATACATATTTTTAAGTGTGAAGAAAGTTTGGAACCCTATCTGTATGTTCTCACTAATGGTACCTGCTGTTGGTGAGACAAGCAAATGTTTGTCATTGTTAATGTTCTTTGCTCAACTCTCTTTCCTCCTGTTGTCTGGGAATAGTCATTCAAAACGACAGTGCATCTGTAAGACATTATATTCCCTTAATGTCTTCCCAAATAACTATGAAAATATGTTGCATTCTGTAGCTTGACAGAAAACTCAGTTAAGATAACTCATGTTAGAGCAGTAAGATGATTTGAGGATGGGTATCTCTGGAGTAATATACTGAATTTCTGGGATTAAGGACAGAGATGATGAGAAATGATGTAGATCTGAGGTCAGCAAATGATGTCCTATTGGCCAGATCCCATCTGTGGCCTGTTTCTGTAAAGACAGTTTTATTGGAACATAGCCTCTGCTGCTCCTTGACATATGGCCTGACTGCTTTCACACTTCGGTGGCAGAGTTGAGTATTTGCGGAAGAGCCTGCATGACCCGAAAAGCCTAAAAGCCTAAAAGATTTATCATCTGCCCCTTTACAGAGGAAGGCTGTGGGTCCCTGAAGTAGATGAAATATAATAGGAAAACATTAAAAAACAAATTGCCTTAAGGTTTCAGTGGTTGGAATTTGTGGTTGGGTAAGAAATAGGAGTGGGGATGCACGTGTGTGGTTCATATTACGAAAATGCAAATATTTACATAGGAAGTTTGTCAGGGGCCTTCAGAGGTTCTCTGTCTCCTGCACATGAAGAGCAGGGGCAAAGGGGACCCTCCACAGAGAGAGACCTCTGCTCCCCAGGGCACTTGCCTACTTGGACAGCCCCTCAGTCCTTAACTCACAATCTTGGCCCTGAAACATCCTCCCCAGTGGTGATTTAATGTGCTTCCTTGGCATCGGGCTGTCTTTAGATATCGCAAGGTATCGCTGCCTTGCGATACCATCTTCAACTCCTGCATCTCTTGAGACTTGTGAGCTCAGAGCCACCTTGCTGTCTGGGATGAGGCTGACGTGGGTCAGGTGGTGGAATGCTTAATCAAATAAAGGAAATTTCAGTGTCCTTCCCTCTGACTCTTCTTGCTCTCCAGTGTCTCTGAAGTGGGAAGAACAGTGGGCCAGCTTAGGCTCCTTGGGTTCCAATATCCTTTCTGGCTCTAACGGGCACTTATAGTTTTTTGCTAGTGGTTCTGTCTAAGCCCTATGCAGGATCAACTGAATTCACAGGATCACTTGAAGAAGAGTCTCCTTTCAGTGCTTTGTCTACACTTCCCCTCACCTTTGCTTCTCTTTCCACAGATCAGGTTGCAAAGTCAGGGTCCTTGAGGGCAGAGACTCTTGTTGCCATGGTGACCCCAGTGCCTTGAGTAATGCTTGGCACTTGGTGGATTCCCAGTAGATACTTGTCTACCTCCTACTACATATTTATCTTAGTAGATGTCCAGCCGTTGGGAAGACTTAGGATTTTTGTTCGTTTTCCATTCCTTTACTTTACTTATGTGCCTGGCTTGTCAGTTCCTTCAGCTCTACTCAGAATTCTAGGAGTTGGGGTAATTGATCTTTTCCCCTTTGCTGTGCCTGTCTGTCTGATGGCATCTTTTATCATCTCCTCTCTCCAGGGAGTCTGGGGATCCCCTGACAGTCCTTTATATCTCTTCTCTACCTTTGTGACCATCTGCAACTTTTCTCTTTGCCGTCATTGGGTGATCAGAGCAAGTGAAGGTGAAGCTGTGTGTCTGATTGATTCCAGCATTAACCTTGGCCTCTCTGAGCCAGACAGTTATGCAGGCTTCTGCTCAAGGGACAGTTGGAACCACCTTCACGTAGTAGCAAGTTTGGATAATGGGAATATCTTGCTTGAGCTGAGAGGGTTATTGATTAAACATAAATAGTTATTCCTTTGATAGTTGCTGCAAATCGAGGTTGTGGGCTGTTTCTTTTAGGGTGTTAGCTCTCTTTAGACTCATTCATTAAACCTAAGGCCTAAAGGAAGAAACTTCTAATATGTAAGATGCTTCCCATTTATTTTAGATGCCCACTGTCTCACGTAAACCTGCATGAGATCATGGACAGTTAATATGTATAAATGATCTGTCAGATGTAATGACTATAGAACAAACAGCCTGACAGCTCTGTCACGTTGTTGAAAACCCAGGAGTGTGGTTAGCAGTTACTTAGGTTATAGAACTATTGTTACTAGAAGGGACTCTAGGGGATCATCTAGTCCAGTGTTCTTGGAGGTGAGGACACTGCAACTCATGGAGAGGTGATTTGCCTAAGGTAACCCAACTACTTATAGGCAGAATTAGAGCTAAAATCCTTACCTCCTGATTCCTAATAGTAATGATTATCTGATAGATATTAAAACGAACAAACCAACAAAAACCAGTGGTTATTATCAGTCATGGCAATAATGAAATTTGGCTTTAATTCCTAAAAATGTCTTGGTTCCAATATACTTTGATTTTAAATATTCATCACCAAGCTGTGATTAGGTCAAATGCATTCATCTTTTCCCTACCTTGACTTAATTGAAATGCTCCTATGTAAGTACATCTCTGGAAACTGTGGTTCGGTTTCAGCTGCTTGGTTAGTTGCATTTTTGCAGCGAAAATATTGGCACGTGCAGAGGTATGGCCCCTACTCTGTGGGCAGGTCCATCGGGCTCGTGGTTGTGCCATTGGGCAGTGCTGGCAAGGCTAGCCCTTTGTGTGGCAAGTCCCCAGGCTGACCATGGTGTTCTGGTCTGCTACTCTTTGCCCATTTAACCAATGACCTCTCTATACCCTGCCTGCGTCTGCTACCGGGGTCAGTCGGCCTCCAACACCGTCACCGTCCTTTGCCCCGTCCCCCTTGGTCACCCAAGACTTTTAAGTAACCATTCTCACTTTCCAGAATTTTTGCATCTTCAAATACACAAACCATGATGCTCATAGGAGAAAACAGGGCAACTATTAAAGCTTGGCCCATAGAATTCTCACTTGAGATTTGTCAGAGTCCTGGAATCCACTGCCTTCTCCATGAAAACAGAGTGTAGTTATACCAGTTGGACTTTACACATATTAGGCAACTGTGTCCTGAAAGGGTTGCTCTCTGCTACCAGAGGACCAAAAGTCAGCCACACGTCTTGTCACTGCCAGCCATTCCTATTCTTGCCGTTAATCGGAGAGTTTGTCAAGATCCAATATAACTAAATGGTCTTGCCAGCTGAAATGCCAGATTAAATGGAATTGTAATTAATTTCTTCAATCTCAGTTCAAATATTTACATTTTCTTGAAAAATTAAGTAAATGACCTACGTCAGAAAGACATGCTGTTTTAAGAGAATAAGAAGAGCAGTATGGTGACTAGTTTAGTCTTTGACTTAGAGATTTTTCTCAACACAACCATTGAATTTAAGATCCTTGTGTAGACCATCAAATGGAATAATTCAAGGTCAGCCACATGTAATTAATATCAATTCATGTCACAAGTGGGGAGAGGATTCATAGTTGATGTCACAGACGTGGATCTAAATCAGAACGTATGAAGAGTCTATAGTATAAACAGAGTAAAACTACCTGCATTATAGTCAGCGGGTTTCATATTTGAGAATTTCTTATCCAAGGATACAGAGGGCCAGCTGTCCTAGGCCTTTTTTTTTTTTTTTTTTGCGGTACGCGGGCCTCCCACTGCTGTGGCCTCTCCCGTTGCGGAGCACAGGCTCCGGACGCGCAGGCTCAGCGGCCATGGCTCACAGGCCCAGCCGCTCTGCGGCACGTGGGATCTTCCCGGACCGGGGCATGAACCCGCGTCCCCTGCATCGGCAGGCGGACTCTTAACCACTGCGCTACCAGGGAAGCCCAAATTTTCTTCTCATTACCTAAATAGTCATCGTCATTACTAATTATGCTACAGGAAATAAACTGGAATTCAGTATGGGCAGAATCAGTGTATAAATCAGAGCTGCTCTGCTGTCAAAACGACCTGAGTGGCTGAGCACAGAAGATAGGAACTGTTTTCCCCTTCTGCCTTTGTGTTCAGCCTGTGTTGTAAGGCCTACACTTACTTGGATAGAGTTGAGAATTGAGTTGTATAATCTAATTTTAAGGGAACTCAACACCAATTAAGTGAACATTACTTGGAACATAAATTCATGAATAAAATTGCATGTTGGTTTTGTTGAAAAATGATGGTGTGGCAGGTCTCGGGGCAGTGCCAAGAGGAGTGCTCGCCTTTCTCCACCCAAGCTGTTGCACACAGCTGTACTTTGAGAGCCAGGAAGTGCCTCTGGGTAGACCACACCCGGCACGGCACCGTGTGGAGTCCAAGTCAGAAGGAAGGAGGGATTAGCACCAGGGCTCCCTGAGCCCTTCACTACCTGGCAGTGCCTGAACACACTTGACCTTCAGCCACAAACTCCATCACCCCTCATTAGCCAGTAAGGAAGCAGGCTCTAGAAGCTTTGGACTTGTTCCAGTGGCACCGCTGGTGGTGACAAAACAGAGATTTGACCCAAGATTCTTTGAAGTCAAAGCCCCTATTCTTCCCACTCTGCTAAGCTGTTTTCCACAATTTTCTACGGAAGCAAGGTAACTAATGTGGAAGTAGAGAAGGGTAAGAAAGGAACTGGTGGTCACTGTTTCTATATTGGTGTCACAAAGTATTTTTTTGTTCCCAGCTCTCTTTACATAGAAGGTGGTTGCCCTGAGTGCCATTGTTAAGGACAGCTCTCCAAATTCATAAAATGGCAGGAATCTGTGCTTTTTTTTTTTGTACCCCTCCCCAATGTTTTTTTAATTGAAGTATAGTTGATTTACAATGTTGTGTTAGTTTCAGGTGTATATCAAAGTGATTCAGATATATATACATATATATATATTTTTTTCTTTTGCAGATTCTTTTCCATTATACTTTATTACAAGGTATTGAGTCTAGTTCCCTGTGTTATATAGTAGTTCCTTGTTTATTTTAGTAGTAGTACTGTATAGTAGTTTGTGTTTGCTAATCCCAAACTCCTAATTTATCCCTCCCCATCTCTTTCCCCTTTGGTAACCATAAGTTTGTTTTCTATGTCTGTGAGTCTGTTTCTGTTTTGTAAATAAGTTCATTTGTATCATTTTTTTAGATTCCACATGTAAGTGATATCATATTTTATTTGTCTTAATCTATGAGTTATTTCGCTTAGTATGATAATCTCTAGGTCCATCCATGTTGCTGCAAATAGCATTATTTCATTCTTTTTTATGGCTGAGTAATATCCCACTGTATATATATACCACGTCTTCTTTTTTTTTTTTTAATTTTATTTATTTATTTATTTTTGGCTGTGTTGGGTCTTCATTGCTGCATGCAGGCTTTCTCCAGTTGCTGCGAGCCGGGGCTACTCTTCGTGGTGGTGTGCGGGCTTCTCTTGTTGCAGAGCACAGGTTCTAGGTGCGCGGGCTTCAGTAGTTGTGGCTCGTGGGCTCTAGAGCGCAGGCTCAGTAGTCGTGGTGCACGGGCTCAGTTGCTCCGTGGCATGTGGGATCTTCCTGGACCAGGGCTCGAACCTGTGTCCCCTGCATTGGCAGGCGGATTCTTAACCACTGGGCCACCAGGGAAGTCCCATATACCACGTCTTCTTTATCCATTCACCTGTCAACGGGCATTTAGGTTGCTTTCATGTCTTGGCTGTTGTATACCCTTCCCCAATTTTGTCGTTTCTGCCACTGTAGTTCATTATGATCAATCTCTGCCCCCCACCCTCCATTTAACATTCACATCTTCCTATGATTTATAATATTATGGCCTGCTGTCTGTCAGTGGGCTTTAACAGTGAGGATAGATAAGAGCATTGGTCAAGATTCACCAGCAAACCCTGTGTTTGGTTTTTATTTTCTAAGAAAAAATAAATTCAGTACCTTGGGTATAAAATTAGAAGAATTCCACCCTCATTGCTGACACTTTGGGGATTTCTGTTTCCGTTCCACATTCCCCACCTCAGTGTCCATACACTTTTTCCTTTCTGAGCTTCAAACACTACCTTCTGCTGGGACCTGTGGCTAGCAGACACCGTATTGAACAGCACAGACCAGACCATCTGGCTGTGAGCGCCCTAACTTGCTTGCTCTGTCCCTCTTTTCTCAAATTTCTCTACTCTGAAAAGAAAAACAACTGTTGCTTGATGCTCTTCCCTCTAAGCTATGATCCTATCGCCTGACATCACTCTGCATCACGGGGAACTCCAGCATCCTGCCAGTCTCCATCATACCCCTGGTCCCCTGCTGAAGTCACACTCCCGAAATGCTAGTGACCTCCTGGTCGCCCCACCTCAAGTTCTGTTCTCAGTGCCCACCGCTCATAGCCCTTTGCTGCCTGGAACTCTTTCATCTGGGGTATGTGCTGGGAGGGGTTCCTGGGTTTCTGCTTATGCCTGCCCCTATTCTTCTTTTAGCCAGGCTTAAGGATAAGTGCTCCCTAAGGGTCTCTCTCTGCTCTGCCTGCTCTGCAATATCAGATCCATATATTCAGCTTTCTTTTGACTCTCTCTTTTTTTTTTTTTTTTTTTTTTGCGGTACGCGGGCCTCTCATTGTTGCGGCCTCTCCCGTTGCGGAGCGCAGGCTCAGCGGCCATGGCTCATGGGCCCAGCCGCTCTGCGGCATGTGGGATCTTCCCGGATCGGGGCACGAACCCGTGTCCCCTGCATAGGCAGGCGGACTCTCAACCACTGCGCCACCAGTGAAGCCCCTCTTTTGACTCTTTAACATCTTCCTGGATAACTGATTTCTTTTATCTTCCTAACCCCTCAAATGGAATACGGCCCGAACAGAACTCATCATCTTTTTCTTTGCCATCCCTATTTCTCTTAATAATACCAGCCTCCCCTCAAGACTTGACCTTGGACTTCTTCCCCCTTACAGCCTCATCGTCACATGTGGCCAGATCCCACTTGACCCCTGTAGGACCTGTCAGCACTTTTCAGCTCTTCATTCTCATCACCACTATTGACTTCAGCTACTCATTATCTCTCATTTACTATTATAATAGCTTCCCAGCAGGTCTTTCCAGTCTATCCTGAATATAGCTACCTAATGAATCATTCTCATATTCTTAACCTTTCTGATGTTTTCCCATTGCTCACTAGAAAACCCCACATCCTTGGCACTCGAGGCTGTCCACGGTCTGTGGTCTGTGGTCTGTGGCCCGTGCCTGGGTCTGATCACCTCTCCCCTTCCTGTGGGCCCTGCTCTCCCTGGCTGGGCCTGTGGGAGGGTGCTTGCCAGTTCTGTGAGAATTCTGTTTCTTTAAAAGGCATCTGTATCAAAGACCTAAACTTACAAGCTAAAACTGTAAAACTCTTAGAGATGACATCTATAAGTTACTCTTGTATTAGAAAAAAATCTTCTAGCCAGTGTCACAGCTAGAGTATAAAAATACTTCTGTATTTGCTCACCCCTTTTCCTTTACTCATGCTGATTTCTGAACTTGAAAATAACCTGTCCCTGATTTTACATGTCTGAATCCTCTCCCTAATCCAGATTCTTCACTGAGCCGTCCTTTATTCCTCCAGCTCCGGTAAGGCATGCATCACTGTATTTCTGTTATAACTATTTACTCGCATAACTATTTAAGTACCTCCAGTCTGGGAGTTTCTTACGAGTGGTGACAAGGTCTTTGTTACAAGGGAAAAAAATAAATATCATAATGCTTGACACATGGTAAATATTCAATGAGAATTTGAATGAATAGATGAATAGAAGAGAAAATATATTCACTAGTTCATTCTTGCCTAACTTTAAATTGCTTAAGAGTAGTATTTGGGTCTGATTCATCTTAATATCCTACCATGGCTAGCTTTGTGCATAACAGATACTCAGTAGATATTTCTTTTTTATTTTTATTTCCTTTTTCAGCTTTATTGATGTATAACTGGCATATTAAATTGTAAGACATTTAAAGTTGACATCGCAGTAATCTGAAATATGTCTACATTGTGAAAGCGTTTCCAACATCTCACATATTTATCTTTTTTTTTTTTTTTTTTTTTTGGTGAGAACATTTAAGTTCTACGGTTAGCAAATTTCAATTATTCCATAACTATTTCTTGAATTAGTGGATAGATGAGTAGTTGATTATATTAATAATATGAGCTTTCTGAATGCTATGTTACTATATTTTTACTTTCAGTAACGTAAGTGCTCTTACTACAGCTAAAATATTTTAAAATGTTTCTCTTCTGATTGTCAACATTAATTTTTATCAGTGATTATTTTTGACTTTAAACTTTTTCTGCATGTTTAATTTTGATTTTAACAAATCGTAATCATTGGGGAGGGGTGCATTCTTAATTTCACAAAGGAAATTGGAAAGAAAAAGAAAGTTCACTCTTTAAGAAGAATGTGAAGGAGGTTTTCTGTGTTATTAGCTCCTGCTTCTGGGTGTAGGTGGGGGTCTAGGACTGACAATTATTTCTACAATAGTGGTTGAATAGTTCTTTCCAGAGTCATCATGGCTCCATTCAGAGACACATAATTTGGATGCTTTCAATAGGAAGCAGAGTTGGGCAGCCTTTATTAGAACACTTGGTGGGGAGGTGGGGGACGGGGCGGGGGGAGGTCCTCAAACTCCAGTTAAGTTGAACTAAGTTACTCTGCCTCCTGTCAATACCAGAAGGCTAACATTCCTCCTTCTTCTCCTCCTACTTTTTTTTTTTTTTTCCGGTGAGGCTGCCTTACCAGTCTTCTCTGACAATAATGGTTGATTATGATCAGTGAATTAAAGGTATTTGCTTTTGGTCATGTTAATTGATGCAAGCCCAAATAATAATGAAATTAAAAGAACTGACCGAAATGTAGTAGTGATCCTGTGTATTTTTGTGACCCCTACTGCATAAAGGTTCACTGTTGTTGTTATTTAGGGGTTATTTTGTTTTTGTCTCTTTTTAAAACCAACTGACAAGAATTACCTTGGTTCAGGTGATTTGGTGGAAAAGATAACAGATGCCTGCATGTGCTTCTTTGTTGGCATCATTTTAATTACCTGTGAGAGAGGAACAGTCCTAACCCATATCAAGTGAGCGAGCTAGTTACATGAAATACCTGGATTTGTAAAGTTGCCCATATCTGGCAATGAATAGTTACAGGAAGATAATAAGTAGAGTTGGAACAAGAAGGTCAGAGGATCTAAGGAAAGAAATTTACTTTTAGGAAATGCTACAAACTTATTGGAAACGAGAGAATTTCTGCAGTGTATTTAGAAGAACAGCCCAGAAGAACAATAAAGCAGAAAGAGCAGACTCCCTCTGTATACCCCATAGAGATGTTTATTTCTTCAGAAATAAGCAAAGTATTCGCGGAGACAACTCATTACTGTCCACTGGACATTATGGGAATCCTACAGTCTCACAAGTGGGAAACTTTACCCTTTTGACCTGGTGTCAAGACTTTTGAGCAGTCGTATAAATCCATCTCAACTTGTTTGAAGTAATTAAGTTGGTTTGCATTTTTTGTCTCCTTCAGAAATGAACACGCCCGAGTATGCTAGATGCCTGTGAACTCCCCGATCCCCCGGCAGCTTTGGAAAGACTGCAGGAAAGAAGGTGGCGGAGTGGTGGACTCTGAGAACAAGCTCCTCTCCCTCGGCCTTGGCCTTCCTGCCCACAGTCCACCATGGAGACGCTCTCCCAAGAGTCTTTGCTGGAATGTCAGATCTGCTTCAATTACTACAGCCCCCGGCGAAGGCCCAAGTTGCTGGATTGCAAACACACGTGCTGCTCGGTGTGCCTTCAGCAGATGAGGACGAGCCAGAAGGACGTGAGGTGTCCCTGGTGCCGGGGCATCACCAAGCTGCCCCCGGGCTTCTCCGTGTCCCAGCTCCCGGACGACCCCGAGGTCCTTGCCGTCATCGCCATCCCGCACGCCTCCGAGCACACCCCAGTCTTCATCAAACTTCCGAGCAATGGGTGCTACATGCTGCCCCTGCCCATCTCCAAGGAGCGAGCGCTGCTGCCCGGAGACATGGGCTGCCGTCTGCTGCCCGGGAGCCAGCAGAAGTCCGTCACCGTGGTGACCATCCCGGGAGAGCAGCAGCCTCTGCAGGGCGGGGCTCCGCCCGAGGCGGTGGAGGAGGAGCCAGACAGGCGGGGCGTAGTGAAAAGCTCCACCTGGTCTGGGGTGTGCACTGTGATCTTGGTGGCCTGCGTCCTGGTCTTCCTTCTCGGCATCGTGCTCCACAACATGTCCTGCATTTCTAAGCGCTTCACTGTGATATCCTGTGGCTGAAGAGGGCCGCGGGGAAGTCTCCTGTGGGTGCCAACTAGCGGTTGAGCAGGTGTTGGTGATGGATCGCGGTGAGGAGATGGGGGGCCACGCTGATCATTGGGTGCCGAGTGCTGGCCTCTGGGCTGCCACTTGATTAACCCAAGACAGACACGAAGGGCAGAATGTGAGGTGTCAGCAAGATACCAGGCAGAGCGCTCTGATTATTGGTGGCAACAGCTTCCAAGACGATCGCATGCATCCTCATAATCGTATTAAGTGACTGTAATTTATGATTTCTCAAAATCGTGTTGCCAGATAGACCTATTCTACTTAGATGTTAAACTGTGGAAGTGCATACAATGTGATCTTCTCTCAATGTGGTAGATTAAAACAAAGATGCTATGTATACAAGTAGAATTAAATCTGAGAATCCATGTAAAAATTCAGTGATGACATGCAGTGCTGGTTTCTTTCCTTTTTTAAAAAATGAAACCCAGTCTTCATTTAGTTGCTAAGGCCTTTAATACTTTTTGAATGGCACCCAAATTAAAAGAAGTTAAGCGGACAGTTGTTTTTTCAGGAAGATATTTGAACAAGTGTTTCCAGTGTGTTGTGTTTTGTCACGTACCTCCATTTTTCTTCCCTTGTAATTAGAGCTCGCTATGTGTTTATTAAACTGAAAGCCCAACAGGGGAGCAATAAACTGAGTAATAATGAGAAATGCCTAATCCCACAGGAAACCTACATGCCAATTTTTCTCAAGCCATCTCACAAAATAAGAATTTTAAATGTAAATATTGTGTATTTGTGGGGGGGGGGTTGTGTGTGGGGGGGTGTAATTTGATTTACCTCAGGTTTTGAATCTTTTCAGAAGAATCCCGGGAGTAAGACTTTGTGGGCATGAATGAGTCCGGGGTCTCAAATGATGGCCACCTCAAGGGCACCGGTACCCACCCAGCGAGGTGTCACAGACACGTCACTTCCAAACTTGCTCCTCTTCTATCCTGTATTCTGTAAGGCACTAAGGGAGAGTAACAGAAGATTCTGTCTTTGCTCCCAGCCATGAGTGTTGGTAAACAATAACAAACTTGGACTGGCATTTTAAGGCAGTCCATGATTATTTTTTGAAAGAGATTGTTCCATGAGAGTTAAATCATTTTGAATTCCAGTTTCCTCTTGTTGGTATAAGTGAGACTATCTCTTGTATTTCAAAATGTGTTTTCATTGAGAAAAATGGCAAGGTGAACTAGCAACTCACTTTCCTAGTTGAAATGGACCAATTCTTCATAAATTCTCAGACGTTCTTAAATGTGTAATGGCCTACAGATGCTCATGAAGAAAGATCTGCTGGTCTTAAATGATAAATTTCTATCCCTGAATGTGTGTGCGTTCAGACATAGCTGTGAGCTTTACAGTTCTCTTCTAGTTTCTCTTACGGAATTCATGAAGCAAGTGGTATGTGCCAAGGTCCCCACTCATAAGTATGTCTGCTTATGTTCCATTGAATCCCTGAAAAAAGGGGACAGAAAAATAAGCAGTGACTGGCTCCAAAAAGTAAGGCTAGAAAAAGCCCTTAAGACTGGGATAATTTAATTTACTTATATGCTAACTGTTACCTTCAAGCAGCACAAAATATGCACATTAAAGTGATGGAATTAATGAGATAAAATGACAATATAATGAACAGAATCCCAAGCTAACCCTGTTCATTGACATGAGGATTTGATATAAAAATATGAACATGGGTTTTTCAAGTCTTTCCAATTTGTCCTTAGACCTTTAGGAAATGTATTTGAAAGCTCAAACTAGAAATTAGGTTAAAATGCCATTTTATTGTGTAAGCTATTGGGCATTATACAACAAATAATCTAGGATTTATTTGGTATTAATAATTTAGGTATCACATTAGCTGAATGCTATCCTCTATTATGTAACCTAATATACTGTTGGGTTAGTCTCAATTTCTCAAACTCCCAGGCTGCCTTGATGCATGTCTGACCTAATTTCTATTCCTCTTGGGAAAAAAACCCCACAGAAATGTTACGTTAAGAATTCTACATTTCAAATGGACTTTACCCTTGCAATATTAAGTCATGCCATTTTCAAATTAATTTTGTGAATGATGTCTACATATGTTTATGTCCGGTATGAAATGACCAGCCCTGGAGTGTAGTGTGTGATAGAATTCTACATGCTCTGTAGGTTATACATAGACACTAACATATGTGATGATACAGTGCCCTGTGTTTCTTAGTGCAAAGCTGTAGATTACAAATGTCCATGTACCTTTTACTTAAAAACAACCCTGTGCTAGAGCTGCAATTAAGCAGTGCAAAATTAACCGGCTCTATGATAGATTCTTGACGTTGCAATTTAAGGTACAGTAACAACCAAAATCAGAATTTTTCGTGTGAGTCTCACTGATGTAAGAACAATTGTTTATGTGGATTCTGCCTGCAGTTATTTATTTGTGTACCTGCTTGTCAGGGTGTGCAATCCTGTGCGTGCACGCGTGTGTGCGTGCACATGTCTATGTGATGTCTCAGCCTGCCAGATAGGATTTTTATAGGCTTAATGATGTTTAATGTTATTTGGCATCCCATTGCTCTGGCCTCTTTGGCATTTACCCACGACACTAACAACTCATCTACCCCATGTGACTCAAGTCCAGTGACACAATCAGCCAGAATTCACAGTTGCACATCAATGAAAAAACTCACAACTGAAAGCACAGAAGGCTGAAAGCAACCTCTGGCGGCTTCATTTTGTAGATGAGTCTGCTGGGGTCCCCAGAGGTGCGAGCCCGTTTGTCATTCTGCAGCAAATGGGGACCAGAACTTTGTACTGCCGTTTCCTCTTGCTGCTTCCTAGACCTGTCGACCTCTCTGTTGGTCTATGATCTTTTTCAGGGAGGATCAATACCCTTTACTAACTCAACTATTAAGTTTTTTGGTTTTGTAGATTTATATGTTCACTTTAGTTAGCATCTACCTCTCCGGGAAATGAAAGGAGTGTTGATTTAGGGATGAGTATAGACAGTTAAAGAGAACCATGTGATTTGAATTTTTTTAATTGCAAAACATTGGTTCCCCCCTCCCACTTGAGCTATAAAGGACAGTGAGTGTTGTGTAAATAGTAAACTATAAGAAGCATGAATTTTCATCTTTATTAATGATCTTGACATAAGCAAGAGAATGCTGAATATGCTAAGTAGAGCCAAGTATGCTATCAAAAAGCATTGTCTTTGGAACATTTTTGTATAATGACCTGGGGCATAAGTTGTGAAAAGGCAAATGGGTTCTCATTTCCAGTCATACTTTATGATCAGAAAGCTATAAGGCATTTCCTTTAGGAATATAATTAAGTTTAATCTTGCACATGACTTGAGTGGGTCCCTTGAAGGTTAAAACCGTGTGCTGGTGCAACCTTGGGATCTTCTAGATTGACGCTGTTCTATAGAACTTTCTGTGATGATGGAAATGTTATATAACTTATGCTGTCCAATACAGTAGCCACATTGGGTGTTGGGCAACTGAAATGGGGATTAGTCTGAGTGAGGAACCGGATTTTGTATTTTATTTAATTTAAAGTTTTTTAAATAGATGCCACTCACATGTGGCTGGTGGCTATTATTTGGACAGTGCACTTCTGGAGGGTTGTGCAATGGAATCTTGCATCAAAATATTAATGGAGTAAGCAGAGTAAGGCGAAGAAGACAGTTTTTGGTTTAGTAACATGCAGTTGGCTTAAAAAATATATGATCTCAAGTATGACAGTACAAATGCATCAGTTGCTCTTCAGGGTTATTACTTAGATACTCTGGGCCAAGGAATAATCAGTGAAGCTTAAAGAGTGCTCGATAAAGCCCCCTTTTCTGGGATCATTAGCTGCATGTGAATCTATTGTCCAAAAATAGTAGTTAGACAGTAGCTCTAAAACGTTTGACTTGCATGACCTGTACTGTGCAATTGTGTTTAGGGTCTTGTGACCAAAAAGTAAATGTTACAGAAAAAAAAAAAAAGCCTAATGAAATCCCTCTTCACTTTCAGGGTCTTAACCCAAACGCCATCATTACATTAGTAAGGTATGAAATAAAAGAGCAAGCATGTTTTGCCGTGTTCACGGGGAGTGTTTTTGTCTGCCCTTGAAGTCTGCCAGCTTGTCATCGTATTTGAGATGGGCATAGGTGGGCATCATTTTTCAGATGCCAGACAAAAAAAACATAGGTACTAGTTTTAGAGTGAGATTTGACATTGTTTTCGTCCTGTTTGGTTGTTTTCGTTATCACTGAAAGAATCGAAGATTTGAAGCCTTGCACAAAGACACTTTGTTTTACGTTAAAAAAAAATTGCCCATGGAATTTAAAGCCTTGAAGGTTATTAAAGTTACTAAAATTGCTTTTTAAGTGAATAAAGGGAAGTAGAAAATTCAATTTGAGATGTATTTTCATAGGAAGATCAGACTCTTCCTGATAGTACAGTGTTTATTCCGGTCTAGACTTGGTTTTATAGAGTCCTCATAGTTTTATTTGAAAAGCTGTGTCTAAATTGGGTAGTCTGCTTTACATTGTCCAAAAATACTGTAAACCAAATGCATTTGCTTCAATTTAGCAAAATTGGGTTGATTTTTTTTTTTTTTTTTTTTTTTTTTTTTTTTTTATAGAGAACTCATCAATGGGCAGGGCTCTTTAGTTCATCCTTGAACATGATTAAAATTTTTTTTGCCCAATGATAGTTTTTCTTTAGACTTATGAGGAAATTAGAGGTCCAGTGGTTATTGGGATGAGAGGAGCGATATGCCAATGGTTTGAATTACTACCTTCTCTCAGAAAAATGATGCTGCCAACTAGTCAGCATTTTCACACAGGTGTCATCAGTCAGTCAATCTGTCATCCTTGACCTAGAAGGAGAAGCTGTTCCTTACCATTTCCACCATTCTCAGTAAAACATTGCCCACAAAGTAATCCTTACTGAAAGAGAAACTCCAAAGGATGAGTGAAGATAATTCAGCAACTGTTTTGAAAGTGGTTAGTCTATTTCAAAAGTGATGACGAGTTGCTGAAGTTTGTTAAACATGAAAGTCTTCTAAAAAAATAAGTGGAAATTCAAGTCATTGATTTTCCTGACACAATTGATTCACTGTATATAGATAGATATGTAGACACACGATTTAGCTATAACTGAAGCTAAAAAGATCAAGTAAAATGTTTTCCAGTGTGGGTTATATAATGGTGAATTTAGATGTTAATTTCTCAACAAGTGTTATAGGCTGCATCCATTTTGTCAAACCCAGCTATCTTTGGGAGTGTCTATATAACTAAGCTCTTGAGGCTTTTCGAATACATGAAGAGGTGGGTTCTACCATATACATTTTGTTGGAAAGCCATTGATCATTAAAGAATATTAGTGGGTGGGGCATTTAATCTCTGTCTTCCAAATGACTTATTTTTTGGCTCTGCTCAAGTTGGCGAGGGCAGAGCACCACTATTGAACTCTTGCAATATGGCTCCGAGTTTTCTGCACAAGTTTCCTTGCACAGTCGGGCCAATTATTTTTTTTCAGGGTTCACTGCCTGGGGTACTCCACTATATACAATCTCACTTATGATGTAGTGGTGCTTGAAAACACTCATCTCATTAGCTGGACTTTATTATTCTAGTCTTCGGTTTTTGATACTATTCATATTAGGATCTTTTTAGAGACACTCAGTAATATTTGGGGCAAAGAACTGAGGGGTCTTTTGAAGTCTGCAACAGCATGGATTTTCTTTGTTTTAATGGGGGATGTTCTCTTATGGCTGCCCCATTCTTCTAGAACACTGCTCTAACTTCATCTCCATGGGATGTAGGGCTAGTGGCCCGTGTGAAAGTCTTCTGTGGTCTCCCTGGGGTACGTTAATTGGATTATTCTAACAAGAGTTTTCCAAAGGGAAGCTCAGTTTTTAATTTGACATTTGCTTTTTGAGAATCCAGAGGTAGACGGTTGGATGTGATGGTTGTGAAGGAGCATGGGCTGTAAGAAGGAGGAAATAGATGAGGCAAATGCCCCTCAAAGGGGCATCTCAAGTTGAGATATTTAGGTCATCCCTATTTAAAAAGTGGGAGGACACAACTGTTGGTGTCTTACCCTGTGCTTCAGAAAATTCCTGGTTGGATTTTCCTGGCTGAGAGAAAACCCAGCTCTTAGGTAGATACTGTATGGTAGAGGTGGAGGTGTGGCATTGGGTATATAGCAACAGATAGGAAGATGTCCCCAGAGAGTGAGAACACACTTGCATAAAGGGAGGGAAATCTGTAATGAGATGATAACTCCTGAACAAAGTAGGCAGAAGATGAAGGTCAATCGTGGCAGAAACCAGCTGAAGAAAGAAACCCAGGACACCTGGGACTAACTTGGCCAAGCACAATTTGTCATTCCAGTATGGCCCACGAAATTCAATTCAGGATGTTTAAACTGAAGACAAACGGAATATGATCAGCTGATGAGAGGGTCCAAGGAGGCCCTACTGGGTGTCAGCACACGACAATTTCAGAACCTGCTCTGCAGTTGGTTGCTGAGTCATTACAGACAAACTCTAATGACATCCTCCTAACCATGGAATGCAACGCCCATGCCTGTGGATGTATCCTGACTTGAGTAGGTTAAGACTACTGGGAAGACTCATTCAGAATATTTCAGGTCTATCCAGGTTGTGGTCATTTATTCTATTTTTTATTCCACCACTTGTTCCTGTTTCGCCCCCTTGGCAGATGCAGGTGGGGAGGCTGGTTTCAGCTTGGGGTGGTTACAAACTCCCAACATACGCCATGCAGCTGCTGCACAGGGTCCCTGCCATTCGGATGGCTCCACTGGTGGGTTCCCTGGCCCTCTTGATAACTAGTACTCCAGTCAAACGGCTAGATTCATGCTGCTCAGAGGCTGTTAACTTAAGTCCTTGACGTGTTTCATTTACAATTATGTGGATTATTTATTTTAGAATCTTTTCTTTTAAAGGGCCAGATAGCCCTACAGATAAATGAGCTGCTGGACTGTGTAGAAAATAGTGTCCAAATGTTGCCAAATATTGACTTCGTTAGGGGGATATCGAGCTGCTGTTTATAAATCTGAATGTCCTAAAAAGGATTCTCGCTTGCTCTCTCTGTTGTAGGTGGTGTCTTAGCAAGTCCTGAGTTTTTCCAATGAACCCGATTTTAATATATGGTATTTTTGTATGCCAATCTGGTGTCTTGTCCTTTGTATATGTGGTAATGTTGATTTTATGACTACTGTTAAAACACATTTGCTATGATTAAAATTCATAAAACGATTTCAAATAGACTTGTGTTGGTTTTTCCCCCCCCACCTCATGAAGAGAAAAAAATTGGCTGGAATTTTCATCATCAGAGACTCTAAGAATTTTAATAGACTTGGGTCATAAAGCAACAAGCTGCTTCTGAGCCAAGGATTTTAAGTGGAGTTGACCTTCAAGTGGCTCCTCTGAGAAGCCAAAGAACGCATTTGTAATGGGTAAGTCCAAGTGTGCTTTTGTAGTTTGGGTTTTTGTGGCTTCTGGTGGCCCCAACTTTAACCTCTACCATTTAGAAATGATGCTGTGTGGACCATCTCTAAGTACCTTAGAGGAAATTAGAGGTCCAAAGGTTATTCGTGTGAGAGGAGTGATATGCCAATGGTTTGAATTACTATCTTCTCTTAGAAAAATGATGCTGCCAACTAGTCAGCATTTTCACACAAGTGTCATCAGTTTCTCAGGTCCCTGTGTAGTGATTAGTACCATGACCCCGGCCTCTTGGCTCTGCGTCTGGAAAAGAATCTTTTAACAAATGTTTTTATCAGCGGAACAGAGGGCGTTGGGGCAGCCTTTTTGGATAAAAGCATTCTGCCTTTCAATAACTTGGGATCACATCAGCGAATTGCATTTCAGTGGAACAGGTGCCCTAATCCTAATTAAGGGGTTAGCAATGATTGGATATGCATGAACGCTAGTGTTAAGTGTGCTGGGGCTCTTGCTGGGAAGTTATAAAAATGATCCCTATAGTTTTAAACATGAGAGGTTCCTGTGCTTCAATACTCATTTCTTGTACCAAAAAAGCAGGCCTTTTTTAGGGAGTCCAGATTTTTGAAAGTGTGAAATTTATTTAGTATATTTTAGGATTTCTGGTGTGGATTTCCCTGATCTCAAATAGAGGGTATTTGTGTGTGTGTGTGTGTGTGCATGCTGGGGGGCCAGGGAGGGATTCCTTACTGTTAGAGCAGAGCTCTTCTGTCAGCTAGAGGAAGAGTTGACTCGAAGAAGGCATTTAAGGTGTTTCAAAGGTCTTAGCTCCTCCAGGAGCTTAGCCGGGACTGGATCCCATGTATAGTCTGATCTCGAGGCTTCTCTGTAGACTTAATGGGGGCCAGGGCGAAGGAGAAGGAAATCACGGGAGAGCCCTACACACCAGTCTTGCCTGGGGATAACCCACGTTGGCAACCTCTTCAGATGACACTGTTTGGATGGCACAGGTGGTCTGCTTGTGGTGCAGGGCTGGAAGGAGAGGATGAGCCTGTGTCAGCTCCAAGCTCTCTGCCGTTCTGACCCCTCCCTGCAAAGGGGGGGCTGAGTGTGAGTAGTTGAAGGTCCCATGGGGATGGTGCAGGATGCACACATAGTGAGTGGGGCCAGGCCCGGTGTCCATTGCACCCCACCCTCACCCTCAATTCTTACATACATACCCCTCCAAATACCAGCCAAATTTCCTGAGATGAAAGCCTGTCTATCTGCCAGTGCGCTGTCTTAATGCTTTTGTTTCCAGTGATAATTCTGGGGAGAGAAACCCATGTCCAGTGTCCACCATGTAGCTAGCACCAGGCTGGGGTAAATGGTGGCCCGGGAGGGGATGGGGGGAAGGAACTGATCCAAGAATTAGACTCAGTCTCTGCTTTTCTTTATATAAGTTTGAAAACTTTTGCACAATTTTACTTGACCCAGAAAGTGATACAGCTGTGATTGGGTTCGGTCTCTCTCATTCCCCAAACCTACTGCTCCCAGCATTTCCATCTCTCTTCACACTATTACACTTGATAAATGATTGTTTTTATTTTTTTAAATTTATTTATTTAGTTATTTATTTATTTTTGGCCGTGTTGGGTCTTTGTTGCTGCGCGCGGGCTTTCTCTAGCTGTGGCGAGCGGGGGCTACACTTCGTTGCGGTGCACAGGCTTCTCATTGCGGTGGCTTCTCTTGTTGTGGAGCACGGGCTCTAGGCGTGTGGGCTCAGTAGTTGTGGCTCGGGGCTGTACAGCACAGGTTCGGTAGTTGTGGCGCACGGGCTTAGTTGCTCCGTGGCATGTGGGATCTTCCCGGACCAGGGCTCGAACCCGTGTCCCCTGCATTGGCGGGCGGATTCTTAACCACTGTGCCACCAGGGAAGTCCCAGTGTTTGTTTGTTTGTTTGTTTGTTTTGCGGTACGCGGGCCTCTCACTGTTGCGGCCTCTCCCGTTGCGGAGCACAGGCTCCGGACGCGCAGGTTCAGCGGCCATGGCTCACGGGCCTAGCCGCTCCGCGGCATGTGGGATCTTCCCAGACCGGGGCACGAACCCGTGTCCCCTGCATCGGCAGGCGGACTCTCAACCACTGCGCCACCAGGGAAGTCCCCCAATGTTTGTTTTTATTAGCATTATTATTCACAGGAGTAAATGGATGTATAGATGTACGTGTGTGCATGCATGCCTCTGTGTGTGTACACACACATATATGAATATTTCATAGACTCTTGGTATAGTTTTTTTTTAAGGTTGAAAGAGTGAAGATCTTTCGAGAAAGATCAGAGTAGAGAAAAATACTCAGATTTGGCTACAAAGAAAGGCTAGTCTGGGTAGAATCATGAGAGAAATTAGGGAGAAGGAAGCTCCCTGCAATCCACCGTTCCTTTGCTCCGAGTTCCCACTGACTGATGGCCACGCACTGGGGCTGCTGAGACAAACAACATGGAAACGGGCCCTGCCCTCATGAGACTCACAACCTTGTAGCAAAGACAGGCATTAATAAATAACGTTCATGTCCAGTGTAAATGTACATGCTGTAACAGGGAAGCAGGTGGGCTGACCTGGTAGGTTCATGGTAGGGGATGTAGTCAGAAAAGACTTTCTGGAGGAATTGTCTTCTAAGATAAGATCTGAAGGATAAATTGGGGTCAGTGAGGACCATTTGTGGAAACACTTTCAAGAAGGGACAAAGGAGGTATGAGGGTTTTTATGGAGACAGAGTTGGCTTTTCCTGTTAGGCCCCCTGCCATTCATGCATTGCCTGTGTCGTGTTACACTGTGATTGATGATATTTCAGTATGACTCCCCAGTCCCCGAGAACGTCCACAAAGGAACATTTGACAAAAGCACAGCTATGGGGTCCATTTCACTGGTAGATATTTTCATCTGTCATCACCGTGTGGAACGGGCTCCACAGTGGACATTTCACCTCCTTGTGCCCACATAACATGCAGTTATTTTCTTCTGCCTTCGCCATGTGCAGAAGAAGAGGACATGGAATCTTATGTCCCGATACTTATTCGTTTCAGAATCAAACAGATTCAGAGCCCGATATTGCTGACAACCTGTCTAAAGTAAGTGTTGAGAAAAGCATTTCCCAAGTTATATTTTGAGAGATTAGTAGGTGTTATATGAAAAATGTTTTATGATTTGAATAAACTGGGAAAATACTGGGTTAAGCAGGGTTGTTTTTTTTTTTTTTTTTTTTGCGGTACACGGGCCTCTCACTGTTGTGGCCTCTCCCATTGTGGAGCACAGGCTCTGGACGCGCAGGCTCAGCGGCCATGGCTCACGGGCCCAGCCGCTCCGCAGCATGTGGGATCTTCCCGGACCGGGGCACGAACCCATGTCCCCTGCATTGGCAGGCGGACTCTCAACCACTGTGCCACCAGGGAAACCCCAGCAGGGTTTTTTTTAACTGTAGAACTCTTCAGAGACTTTAACATGTGTATTAGTTCTCTAGAGAAACAGAACCAGTAGAGTGTGTGTGTGTGTGTGTGTGTGTGTGTGTAGTGTGTGTGTGTGTGTGTGTGTGTGTGTGTATTCTCTCTCTCGATATAGACCCTTGAACAACACAGGGGTTAGGGGCACTGACTCCCCACTCGGTTAAAAATCTGCCTATAGGGCTTCCCTGGTGGCGCAGTGGTTAAGAATCCGCCTGCCAACGCAGGGGACACGGGTTCGAGCCCTGATCCGGGAAGATCCCACATGCTACGGAGCAACTAAGCCCGTGCACCACAACTACTGAGCCTGCGCTCTAGAGCCTGCGAGCCACAACTACTGAAGCGCACACGCCTAGAGTCCGGTCTCCGCAACAAGAGAAGCCACTGCAATGAGAAGCCTGTGCACCGCAACGAAGAGTAGCCCCCGCTCGCGCAACCAGACAAAGCCGCACGCAGCAAAAAAGACCCAACACAGCCAAAAATAAATAATAAAAAAAAAAAAAAAAAAAAAAAAATCTGCCTATAACTTTACAGTTGGCCCCCATATCTGCAGTTTTCCCATCTGTGGGTTTAACCAACCCTGGATCACCAGATCACGTAGTACCGTAGTACACATTTATTGAAAAAAATCTGTGTATAAGTCGAAACACTTGCAGTTCAAACATATAAGTGTGTATGCACCTACATGAGATCTCTCTCTCTCTGTATACATATACACACACATAGAGTGTATATATACATATATCTATGCATATAGATTATATATACAGATATATCATACATAGTATATACACATATCTGCAAGTATGTGTGTACCATCTAGAGAGAGATTTATTTTAAGGAATTGTAGAGGCTATGGCAAGTCCCTAATCTTCAGAGCAGGCTGCAGACCCAGGGCAGAGTTGATGGCGGCAGCTTGAGTCCAAAGGCTGCCTTCTGGCAGAATTCCCTCTTCCTCAGGGGTGGTCAGTCTTTTTTCTCTTAAGATCATCAGCTGATTGAATGGGCCCACCCACATTACAGAGAACAGTCTGCTTTACTCAAAGTTTACTGATTTAAATGTTAATGTCATATAAAAAATACTTTCGCAGCAGCATCCAGACCAATGTTTGATCAAATACTTGGCTGTTGTGACCTACCCTAGTTGGCACATGAAATTAACTCTCATAATATGCTCAAGAGCCTTGCAAATCTGTCAAAGGGGAACATAATGCACATCACTTTTCCCCAACTTATCTGAGTAAAAAACTCATTGTTTGCAGAATACCTATTAACATCTGGTAGAACACCGTTTGGGGAATATTGACCTTGAAAATGATTCACAATTATGACTCACCCCACATCATCCAAATCTGGCCTCCAAAATGCATTAAGTGCTTATTATTATCTAATAAAATTAAACCATTAGCTCACGTTTGTTTTTTAATTTTAAATCAATGTCACGCAAATGTAAAAATAACCCAGTACCTGTATTAGAGTTACCTTGATGGTATATTGTGAGCAGTTTGCATGCTAAAATTCCATGTACTGCCCACATTACCAATGAAATGTTCTCACATTAGCAAATCACAGGGAGTGGGGGGGAGTATGTATACATCTGCTGTAGTAATAAGGGTGTGGATGATTCATACTTGAACACAATGCATAGAGACCAGAGAAGTTTTGGAAAATTATAGCCTAAAAATTCATAAATATTCATTACTACATACTGTGGGGTTAACAACAACCCACAACAAACTAAATTGATAATGATGAGCAAAACCAACAATAATTTGCTATTAAGAAACAAGAAGAGCAGCAATCAAAGAACACGACCATTCAAGGCAGTGCTGATAACGAATACGTATCCTTCCCCCAAACTGTAGGAATTCAGCTACCTGCATATGCACATGTGGGGTAGGAGCCTTGCAATGTTAATAAAACACTGAATTAGCAAAATACTAAATTGGAGGCAGACATAAACTCTCTCAGCTCTCAAAAGCACTAGTTTTAGTTTAAAAATACTGAACTTAGCAAAACATATGTAGTCAGTTATTAATGAGTTGATCTCATTCAGGCAGGTAAGAAAAAGTTTTGGGATTGGAGAGTATGCCCACAGTGGGCAGAGGGCCACACCTTGAGAACTACTGCATAGAGAATTAGGCAAACAAGGGAATTTACAAGCGTATACAAAACACATAAATTAAAAAGAAATCCTTTTTCCATTTCACAGAACATCATTTTAATAGAAATATAAATTTCGTGGAATGAAATCAATAGTTGTAATAGAGCAGTCCCTGATTATCTGCAGGGAATACATTCCAAGACCCCCAGTGGATGCCTGAAACCATGAATAGTACTGAACCCTATATATACCATGTATTTTCCTGTACATACATATGATAAAGTTGAGTTTATAAATTAGGCACAGTAAGAAGTTAACAGCGGCAACTAATAATAAAATAGAACAATTACAATATACTGTAATAAAAGTTATGTGAATGTGGTCTTTCCCTCTCTCTCTCAAAATATCTTATTGTACAAAGTTAATGCCTTTTCCATCTTAACTAAGAATTTATCAAGCACTGTGGCCGTAACTTTTGCAGTTTGAGGTACAACAACAAAACTAGCATGAATTTCTTTTTCCTTCTTCACAATTTCACGGACAGAAGATTTATTCTTACTGTAAATCTTAGCAACCTCAGCATATGCTTTTTTCTTTCCTTATGAAGTTGCAAATTTAAAGGAAGTACTTTATGCCTTGTCTTTGACATATCTGAATTGCCAGCATCACTACTCTTGGCCTTTGGAGCCATTATTAACTAACATAAGGGTTACCTGAACACAAGTAATATGATACCATGACAGTTGATCCCATAATGGAGATGGCTCCTAAGTGACCAACGGGCGAGATACGATGGACAAAGGGATGATGATTCAGGTCCTGGTACCACTGACAGAGGAGATCCTGTAGCTCCTGCCTGGGATCTATCCCTGGTAGGCTGGGATCTCTCCATGCTTTGCACTCGCCATTGCATCCAGTGCCTAGTGGAGCGATCGATGGTCTGTAAGGATTCGCTGAATGAATGAGTGTCTGTGTCATCCTGTCTGCTGAGGTAACTCAGTAATACTAGGCTCTGGTGCACTGACACTTTTGGGATATGCGGTGTGGTTGGAGCTCTCTTCTTGGCAGATCTCATCACTTCCTGGACTTAGATTCTTGCTATTGCTGTGGGGAATAGTTTGCTTCCTCCATCCTGTCCATCAAACCCACTCTAACGAGTTGTTCCTGTTCAGCTGTCTTCCTGCAATAAAGTCATTTCCTCTTCCTCAAAATGTTCCTGCTCAAGGCTGACTGGCTTGGCAACTTCGCTTGTTAATCAGAATTCACTAATGTGAAGTCTGCACCAACCCTCTCACTTTGACCACTTATAGATCTTGTACATTCCTCATAGTCCATTTGCTTGAATACATGAACACGCTCTATTTTGTTGTATTGAATTGCAGTACATGGTGTGTGCTTAAGAAGGAGGGGACAAGAGCTGGATTAGGGTGATGCAAGTGAGACCTCTAGGGCAGACTGTTTAAGGAGACACTCTTGAGAGGCCTCCCTCTTCTCACCCTTGTCCCAGCTCTGGGAGGAGGAAGGGAGGGTGTGTGTGTGTGTGTGTGAGTCTTGACTGTGACTGGATTGAGTGTAAGATCCAAATACATCTCACTTGTTTCCCCCACAGCTGCCAAGGTAGTCTTCCAAACAAAGTACGTGCTCAGTTAATACTGCATATGCCGACGTAGAAAATAATGCAAATTACAAGGTCATACTTTATCTTCCCAGTTGAAAGATCTAAAAAAGAAAAATGCAATTTAGGCCAACTTGAATATATAAACTTTTATAAGCATAGATGTCAAATGTTTACTTTAAATGTAATTTACCTTAATTGTACAATACATTCGAAATCCTAGGTGATTTTTCTCTTTTGCCTCTTAAAAGAACAGTTCTATCAGGTGACCTCCATAAGAATCTAAAACTAGCAGTCTCCTCATCTGATAATAATAGTCCATGATTTATAGGATTGGACTATGTTTTAAAACAGTTAATGCAAATATTGGACTTAGAACAGTGCCTGGTATATTGTGGGGTCTCAACAAAGGATGGTTAGGGGCTTCCCTGGTGGCGCAGTGGTTAAGAATCCGCCTGCCAATGCAGGGGACACAGGTTTGAGCCCTGTCTGGGAAGATCCCACATGCTGTGGAGCAACTAAGCCCGTGCACCACAACTACTGAGCCTGTGTTCTAGAGTCTGTGAGCCACAACTACTGAGCCCGTGAGCCACAACTACTGAAGCCCACGCGCCTAGAGCCCATGCTCCGCAACAAAAGAAGCCACCGCAATGAGAAGCCCGCGCACTGCAACGAAGAGTAACCCCCGCTCGCTGCAACTAGAGAAAGCCCGCGTGCAGCGACGAAGACCCAACGCAGCCAAAAATAAATAACAAATAAATAAATTAATTTAAAAAGAAAGAAGGGTCTTCTCATTCCAAGTGCAAATATTCAACCTAGATTTAAAAAAACCACAAAACAAAGGATGGTCATATATGTGTGTGTGTTTCTAGCTCATGTGTCTAACCCAAGTAGAAACTTTTTATTCAAAATATATTAGGAAAGACAATAAGGATGTGAAAATTGGGGCTACTTCCTCCTTTCTGAGGGGTAACTTTTTGAGGTGTAACAACCTTATTTTCTCTTTGGGCACATACAGTGATTGTCAAGTGACTGTCACTGTTCCTTTTTTTGCGGTACGTGGGCTTCTCACTGCTGTGGCCTCTCCCGTTGCGGAGCACGGGCTCCGGACGCGCAGGCTTAGCGACCATGGCTCACAGGCCCAGCCGCTCCACGGCATGTGGGATCTTCCCGGACCGGGGCACGAACCCGCGTCCCCTGCATCGGCAGGCGGACTCTCAACCACTGCGCCACCAGGGAAGCCCCACTGTCACTTTTAAAAAGACCCGCATTCAAATCTCAGTGGAGGGCTCTAGAAATATAAGGTGAGCTGAAGCTATGGAAAAAGGCAGTTGGGAGACAAAGCCTCAATAATAATAATAACTCTCTGTACAAATATGACTCCGTTTATTTCTTGAAATTTTTCATGCCTTTTGAGTGAGGTTTTTCTGCTCTTCTTACTTTTTCTGAAACAAAAAGCCTGTCTCTCATTTCATTACAGTCTCCACTTTGCTCTTCAAGACTGAGTGACTTTAGGTGTGTCTAATTCAACTGGATTTATTTGAGAAGCTCAAGCACTTATTTATCTATTCCATTTATTTTTACAGCATGCCCATTACCCAGGGATTCTGAGCACGTATAAATGATCTGCTTGGGACTGGCAAACAAAAACTGGTGATGGATGGAGAGTGAGCAAACAGTCTAAAAGCATTCGTCACAAGGACCCTTCCCTTCCAGAAATGCTTGGTTAAGCAGGTTAGTCTTGCAGTTTTCTTGGATCCTGACATTTTCGGTTCACACTGCTTGCCTTTTTATTTGACATACACAACAAGAGAAGTTCCTGGGTGAAGGCGGAGCAGTCAGAGAGGGGCCCCGTGCAGGGCAAAGTTGGGGACCCGGAAGTGAAGGGCGCCCCCAACCCTTCTACAAAGGCCTGGGCCCTGTCCCTGGAGGTCTATTTATTTTATGATTCACAAATGGAAAGGCTCTGGGGTGGATGAACCTGTATGCCTTTGAAGGGTCTCTAGTAGTTTCAATCTGCGTTCAAGGAGGGAAAAAAGAAAGATGCCGGTCCCCACTACGGGGCACCAGGAAGGAACAAACCAGAGAGAACCCAGATTCAAGCTCTACTGAAGGTTCCCATTCAGGAGAAAACCACTGACATCAAAACCATCAAAGAGGAACCAAGATGTTGTCCCTGTTCCTCCTTTCCAGTCCCTCCTTGGCTGAGGAGACCGTTAGGACAGCATGCTGTCCCTGTCACTTGCTGTCAGCCTTTGAGCAGGTCATGTCACCTCTCTGGACCTCCATTTTCTTATCTGTAAAATGAAGAAGTTGACATGCAGTACAGGTTTTCAAAAATGTTCCCTGGGACTCTTGGGAGCCACCAGGGTAGGACCAAGGATGGCCACAGTAACCAGCAGGTGTCTGTTTTGTCAGGTAAAAGGAGTTCTGCTGGAGAAATAAACTTGGAAATCACTCTTCTGGGTGATTTCTAAGGTGCTTTCCAGTCCTTGGCTACTTTTTTTCCAGCCAGGCTTTTCCCACTAATTCAGTTGACTCTGATTTGGGTCTGAACTCAAGGTTTTGGCAGTCTTTCCCGTGGGGGTTCAGGACATAAATCGCCAAAATAACCTTGTTTAAGGCTGTTTCCTCTGCCAGCTGACTGGGGGGGGGGGTGCGCCTGGAGGCTGTCATTTTCACAAAGTTTGATGGGATAAAGCGGGTGGTTTTAGAAAAGCAGCATCAGAACAGCGTGCCTTCGAAGGGGGCTCTCAGCCCAAAGTGCTCTCTAAATGGAAAATATTATTACAGCAGGACTAATCCCTTTTTACAGCAATAAAACACAGACCCACTCATATAAATACACTGGCGCAATCAGCCAGATTTGACTCCGAATGGAAAATATTTTTTGACAGGTAGGTCTGGGAGCCACAAATAAATGACGACCTGAGCAACAGCAGGTGGAAGATGTGACTCTGTCTTTTTGAAGCGACTCATGTTCGGGATGCAGGTGAATGGAGACTCCAGACACAATCAGTGTATACAAATGGGCTGAACAACAGCTCACCTCCCAGCTCTGCAGATGGTAGAGGAGACTGAAAGCAAATTAAGCCTAAATGGGTCACCAAATGCTTTTTGGTTTTCCTTAGTGATCAAGACCGATCTTCATGGCCTGAGCTGTCTTTTCATCTAACGCAGAGATTTTACAGATGTTTACCCCTACCACAGGGAGGAGGTGACAGCATCTTGTCAAGCACACCATAAATTTTCTTTATTAACTGTGCCAGAGGTGTGTGTGGGTAAGTGGATTCACTGCTTATTTAAAAAGCAAACCAGAAAGAGCTCTGCATTCCTTCCCATTTGCTGGGCCATTTGTGTCTAGATCAATGACTTAGAGAATTCTACCGACTGCTAAAGCTTTCATCTTCTTTGAAGTTTTCCATTCCCCTGAAGGATAGCCCGTTGCCAAGTGGACTTTCATTTCCTGGGGATGTACAAATAATAAAATTGTTTTGGACTATGATGTCATGGGATGGGGCTGGAGGGTACACCTGGGCCAGAGTGAGAAGATTTGGGTCTACGCTGGGGCTTTGCAGCTTGCTATCTGTGTAGCCTTGGGAAAAATGAGTTCACTTCTTTGAACCTCAGTTTCTTCATCTGTCAAATGGGGATGAGAAAACATTTACTACCTCACATACTTACCCTGAGGATCAAACAAGATAATGAAGTTTGTGAAAATGATTAAGCTTAAAAATAGGTCACTATTCATAAATAGTATTAATGAAATACTTCGGTTACTAATGAATGCTCAATAAACACCTGTTAAGTGAATGACTCTAAAGACCAGAAAGAATGATAAAAGAAGCACCACGTTCGTTTATTTTTCTTCTACATCCTTGCCACCAATGCCCCAGTTTAGATGCTTTTCAGGAGATTCCAATCGACGTTAGCCAAGGTTAAAGTCCCTGCCTTCTGCTCTATCTCTGTCACTAGCTTTGTATCCTCTTCGCTAAAGCTAGTGTGTTCTCTGTGCACGCCCCTCTCCTGAATAAACCCTGCACTGGCTCCATCTTATCATTAAGACCAGGGTCTCGGTACCCGAGCATCACACACAGGGCTCCTCATTCCTCTCCCTCCCTACTTCTCTAGTCTATTTTTAAGGTCCAGCAGTGTTAAAGGATTTTCAATGTTCCCTGAATGCAATTGTCCACACACTGTCTCTCCCTCCCAGCCATTCTCGTCTGACTAGGAAACTCCCACTCAGTTTTTCAGTGTAGACGTTATAGATGCAAGGAAGGTTTCCTGACCCTATGAGAGAGGGTTCATCAATTCCTCCACTGTGGTACCAGTATCTTACGTACTTCTCTTCTTATGCTCATCACTCTTATAGAACTCACTGGCTTACACACCTCTCTTTCCTAGGGATTGTGATCAGCCTGTATAAGGGGTCTGTAGAGAGGGTTCTTACTTGTATCTATTGTCTCACCTGGACTCCTTGTACAGTGCTTGGCTAGTGAAACAGTTGATGCTCTCAGGGGCTAATAAGCAGGATGTCAGGGTTACTGCCCCCATTCAATGGATTGGCTTCCTCCTTTTTTTCCCTTCCTCCTTCTGTTCATTTTCCCCTCCTTTTCTTCATTCCTTCCAAGTATTACTTTTGACTTTCTTACTGAGAGTTGTCACTGTGGTCTTGTTGTGTACCGTATCCTCTGCTCCCAACCCTCCGTCTATCTCAGAGGGAGATGTGCCTGGGCTCTTCCTCTACTTCTAGTAGCCCTGGTTCACCTGTCAGTCCCTGGTTAGTAAATAGTATTTACTAGCAAGGACTTATTTAAAGAAATTATTTAATTATTTTAAAATTATTTAGAATATACATATGATGTATATACATAACCAGTCCTAGTTATGTTTCAAGAAAATTAAATTACTAAAAGTTTTCTGAATAAATGGGTGCTACTGTGTTCATGTATACTCATGTTACACATAACATTAGATATTAGTGTATGTACGAATTATTACTATCCTGGTTTTTCAGATGAGGATTCTAAGGAACAGGAAGGTCCAATAACATTCCTGGAGCTACATGAGTGATTAATGGTAGTGCCAGGGTTCAAATCCAGGCAGTCTGAAAGCCATAGATTTGGATAAATCAGGATCCTTTCTCTTTAAGAGAATTAAAACGTTGAATGTTTTATCCTTGGTGGTTTTTATGCTAAAGCATTATCCTTTTTGTAAATATTTACCACTAAAATATGAAAAGGGGTGAAGGAAGCATGAGGAAAGGAACAAAGTAAAAAGTAGGTGGGATATTTGCTACAGCACAGATGGATCTGAAACCCTTTTGCTTCGTGTAATAGGCCAGACACAGAAGAACGGATATTGTCTGATTCCACTCACATAAGGGACCCAGAGCAGTCAAGTTCATAGAGACAGGAAGTTGAATAGAGATTACCAGGGAGTAGGGGGAGGGAGGAATGGGAGTTACTGTTTAATGGGTACTTGGTTTCTATTTGGGATGATGAAAAGGTTCTGGAAATGGACGCTGGTGATGGTTGCACCACACTGTGAACGTGCTAAATGCCACTGAACGGTACACCTTAAAATGGTTAAAGTGGTAACTAGTATGTATATTTTACCACAATAAAAAAATAAAATAAGAAGTAAGTGGGGGGCTACCCTGGTGGCGCAGTGGTTAAGAATCTGCCTGCCAATGCCTGGGACACGGGTTCGAGCCCTGGTCCGGGAAGATCCCACATGCTGCGGAGCAACTAAGCCCGTGCTCCACAACTACTGAGCCTGCACGCCACAACTACTGAGCCCGCGAGCCACAGCTACTGAAGCCTGTGCACCTAGAGCCCAGGCTCTGCAACGGGAAGCCACCGCAATGAGAAGCCCGTGCACCGCAACGCAGAGTAGCCCCTGCTCGCCACAACTAGAGGAAGCCCGCACTCAGCAATGAAGACCCAACACAGTCAAAAATAAATAAATAAAATGAATTAATTTTTTAAAAAGTAAATGGGGAGGAATGCCATGACAGTTTTATAATCCTGGGCAAGAGCTTCCTCTGGAGGCAGCTGAAGAGGCATTAAGCGTGACTGAGGGCGCTGCCATTTGCTCTCAGCAAACAGAGTTTAATTAATCACAGCCAACCCCTCTTCCACAGCTCTGACCGGTGGGCCTGGTGGCTCAGGACGATTACTGTTGACAGAGCAAAATCATGGCAGGGCGGGGAATGCATATCTTAAATGTCCTCTTCAAAATTAAGGAATTATGCAAAGTCAGCGCACTACATCTAGTATCAATTTAATCAGGGCTAAATATATTCTGCAGAGAGTAAAATGAGTCACTTGAAATGCAGAGACTCGGGGGACAGGAGAAGAAAGAACTTTCCCAAGCTGCCCACCTCGCTGACTGGGTCAGAGCGCACAGCAGTCATCCAGGTCAGGCAGAAACTGTTCTTATCGTGTGGCATGTGGGATCATAATTCCCCGACCAGGGATTGAACCCACGCCCCCTGCAGTGGAATCGCCAAGTCCTACACACCGGACCGCCAGGGAAGTCCTCGGAAACCGTTTTATTTGACCTGCAACCCCATTTATCTTAGTTGTCAATATTTTAATATCTGGTATTTCTTACAAATATCTGGATTTCTACCTTTTCTTGAATAATCTGAAGGTCCAGTAACCCGGGCCCCGCGCTCCCACGCAGCAGGTGGACATGTGGAAGTAATATTTCTCTCCTGTGCTAGTGTCACATTCTCTGTTTGGCCCTGTGGACATCTGAGTTCCTATCTCAGATGCAAGTCTTAGTTTTCCTTTCTCTCTCCTCCTTGATAAAAATTTGCCCAGTCCCTCCTTTGGCAGCTTTTCGTTTCTGTACCACTTACTGTGTCCACACTACTCTTGGATTATCATGTGTTACCTTTTATAATGTAATACTGACATGACAGAAAGTTCCAGACTTTCTGAAACAGAAAATTATTTTGCACAATTCTCTCTTTATTTCTGCTTCAGAAGACACAGTCACTTGGACCCCAACTAGACTGTAAGACCCTCAAGTACATAGACTACACCTTAAAACGTTTGATTTTTCTAACACCAAGGATGGGTTGGATTGGTGTCAATTATGAATCAATAGGTTTGGAAATGTCTTTAAGGATGACTCGTGAGTTCAGCTGGTTAAAGCATCATGCTCTTGTAGCCAAGGACATGGACTTCATCGTTTGGCAAGTCAGTCCATTTGCCATAACCTGTGGTCATGGATCATGTCTCATCTTCTGGCCAATTATCTGTTCTTGTGCAAAGGGCAGAAAGTATCATGGACTCATGCAAATCCATCCCTCAGTCCTGGTGAAGAAGTCGAGGTGCTGGGATTCAGCAGTAATCAAAACACACAGAAGAGGCTCTGTCCTCTTGAAAGTGCTTTTTTGTGGGGAAGATAGACAATCAAATTTTAAAATCACAAAAACAATAGGTATATACTATAACTTCAGGTGATAATTAGTGTCATGGGGAAATTAAGGCACACTGAAAAGATAGTGTGGCTGGCGTGTGGGGTAGGGTGCCTAGGGAAGACCACAGGAACCAAGATTTTGAATAAAAAACTTTTTGAGTTCTAGTACATGGCAGATGCTGTGGGAAGTGGGACAGGGTGGGATTATGGTATCTATTGTACTCCCCCCAAATTTTACAGTGGAGGAAGGAGATGGAGAATATATGGACCATAAACAAGGTTAAATGTGATTTTTATAAAATAGGAGTTAATATTTGCTGTCAGCCACGTGCCAGGCTTTGTGCTAAGCACTTTCTATGATTTAACTTATTCGACTTTCACAGTCACGGGCTACCTCAGTTTTCAAAAAGACAAACATAGCTGGTGTGACTCAGAGAAGGTAAGCAATTTGTCCAAGGTAACACAGCCAGGAAGCAGCAGAGCTGGGGCTCAAACCCAGTTCTCTGCCTCCAAGGTTATGCTCTTAACCACTGTGCCCTGTTGACTTCTCTAAATGTTATAATATCACAACAGGGTTGTAACTAAAAGGTGAGTCTACTACTTAGGAGAAGGGAAATCAAGGATAGCTTCTTGGAGGGAGTGGCATTTGACCAAGGCCTAGATGACTTACAGTCAACCTTTGGAAAACATGGGGGTGAATCTGCATATAATTTATAGTCGGCCTTGCATATCTGAGGTTCCTCCACATCCGTGGATTCAACCAGCTGCGAACTGTGTAGTGTTGTAGCATTTACTCGAAAAAAAAATCCAGATATAAGTGGACCCATGCAGTTGAAACCCATGTTATTCAAGGGTCAACTGCACTAGGATTCAAGGAGAGACATTTGAGGAAGTTCTAGCATAAACAGGTGTGGAGTCAAAGAGGCATAGGCCATGTCTGGGGAGGACAAGACATTTGTATTTGGCTAGAATTGCTGAATAGAAACAAACTTGGAAAGAGAATTTGAGGTCAGATCACAGAAGTCTTAAATGCCAGGCAAAAGAGTTTGAATTTGTTGAAAAAAGCAATAGTAGCTATTGAAACTTCTGAGCAAAGTAGAAAGAGGAAAGGCTGTGTCTTAAACAAAATAAACCAGCCAGCTATGTGAAGATTAGATGAGATTGGCACAGTCTGGTCAGGAAGATGGGTTAGGAGCCCTGACAATGGCAGTGTCAGTGGAATGGAAAAGCATGAAAGGAGCTGTCATTTTAGGAGCAGAATGGATAGCATTTGCAATGAATATGGGAGGGGAGGGGAGGGGATCAGGAGGGAAGGATAAAAGATAACTCAACCTGGTGAAAAGTCTAGATAATTCTTTATTTTCTTAAAATTTATACTTTGTTTCTTCTTTTAACACTTATCTTTGATCGCCAGACAGGAGTCAAAAAAGGAATTTTACTGCAAACTCTTTTTGTGAAATTCAGCAAATGCCAGTGGAACAAAGCTACTTAAATTATGAGCTGCAAAGCTTCAAATCTCTTCTCCCAATGAAAATCTCATTAGCCTGCCATTTGAAAAATAGTGCATTTAACTCTGACTTTGTTTGGCTTGTACGGTTTGATCCCTTTAAAGTGATAGTTTTTTAGGAGTGAGGCAGGAAGCCTGAAATTTCAATTAGATAAGCCAGAGGTTTACCTGTTGGAGGAGAGAAGTATTACCTTCTTGTTGCTAGGTGATGGGTCTCTAAAGCAATAGCTCAGTCTTAAAGGATCAGAGCTCTTTTTAAATTCCTTTTCTTTTGAAAATAAACATCAATTTAAAACTAACCCCAGGACTTCCCTGGTGGCACAGTGGTTAAGAATCCGCCTGCCAGTGCAGGGGACACGGGTTCGAGCCCTGGTCCAGGAAGATCCCACATGCTATGGAGCAACTAAGCCTGTGCGCCACAACGACTGAGCCTGTGCTCTAGAGCCCACAAGCCACAACTACTGAGCCCGCGTGCCACAACTACTGAAGCCCGCGCACCTAGAGCCCGTGCTCTGCAACAAGAGAAGCCACCGCAATGAGAAGCCCGTGCACCGCAACGAAGAGTAGTCCCCACTCGCCACAACCAGAGAAAGCCCGCGCACAGCAACAAAGACCCAATGTAGCCAAAAATAAATAAATAAATTTATTAAAAACAACAACAACAACAGCAAAAGATAAACACAGAAAACTAACCGCAAAGGCCCTGCTCTGGTTCTGTATGGAATAAAACAACCTGTCATAAATCCACCAAACCTTGTGCTCACCCCTTCCTCAAACTAGAAAGCCCTGACTTACATGAATGACCAGCCTTTACTGTATCCATAGGATATGGGCAAGGACAGTGACGACCAAGGTTAATGCTAGGAGTCATTCTCCCTGCTTTGTATGCTTCTTTGCATCACAATTCTATGGGGTATGTACTATTTTTCTTCCTTTTGATGGGTGATGTGATAGTTAATTTTATGTGTCAACTTGGCTAAGCCATAGTGCCCGGTTGTTTGGTCAAACGCTAGTCTAGCTATTGCTCTGAAGTTACTTTTTTAGACATTTAAACCAGTAGACTGTGAGTAAAGTGGGTTTTTCTCCATAATTTGAGTGAGCCTCATCCAATCAGTTGAAAGCCTTAAGAGCAGAAACTGAGGTCACCCTCGAAGAAGAAATTATATTCAAGAGTGCAACATAGAAAGCTTGCTTGAGTTTCCAGCCTGCTGTCCTGGGGAGCTCTGACTCAAGACTGCAACATTGACTCATCAGAATCCTGCCTGCCAGCCTGTCCTACAGATTTCAGACTTGCCAGCTCCCACGGTGGTGTGAGCCAATTCCTCAAAATCTCTCTCTCTTTCTCTAAAATATCTGTATCTATACCTATATTCATATCCACATTTCCATATCTAATACAGATGGAGAAACTGAGGCTTACGTGGACTAACGTGTTCAAGGTTACACAGGTGATAAGTAGTAATTGGTAGAAGCAGGACTCCAGGGAAGTCTGCCCTCCTAATGAGTAGGCTATTCTCCTCCTGCCTAAGGACAGAGAGTTACTCATGAAAATTATATCCAAACTCAATAGCAGAGCCCAGATGAAACAAAACTTTAAATGACTTTTCCAAATTAAGAGATGTAGATGCTAATAGAGATTCTTTGGTTTTCCACCTTGTTACACTTGCTCTCATCTCTGAGGGAAGAGCTCTAATCTGAGTTGGCCCAGGAGGTATATTGTTCTTTTTCCTGAGCCTCTTTTTTGACATGGTCCCCATGAGTCCCAAGCCTGCAATCCCCTACAACTGGTTCTAACAATGGTTCACTCATACTTTTGGCTTAAGGAAGAGGAAGATAGTGCGGGTTTGAGTCCTGGGAGAGAGAGATTCACAACAGTATCACAAACATCTTTCTCTTCTCTTAAAGATGCAGGGGTTTGGTCCCCATGGAGATTAGGGTTATATATGAAATTTATGAGGCCACTTTAAGATAGGAAAGCATAGCCCCCAGAGGTAGAATGTACGTAGGACAGCCTAGAGGATGAAGGAAGTGTGCATCTCCAGGTCCCAGAACTGCATGATGGGTAGTGATGCAGCAAGATGCCATCTTCCCTGGACTGCATTCACTGGGAACAGTCAGATCTGAGTGTATGTGGAGCTCAGGACCAATGGGGAACTTCTCTTATAAAAGAGCAATTTCTGGGGGATTCTCACCTAAAAACCTGTACCCCAGTAATGGGATATTGGGGTAGTTGTTCGCACAAATAATTTCCTTCTCTTCCCTTGAGTCATTCCCTCTCACACTGACTCTGGGCTTGGACATTTGAGTTGTTTTGATCAATGGGACACAATCACAGACTCGAAAAGTAGTTGAACACTGGCACTTGTTCCCTATGTTTTGTGGAACGCTGAGACCTTCATGTGAAGATGTCCAGGCTAGCCTACTGGAGGATGAGAAGCCACATGGAGAAGAGATGCACCATCCCAGCTGCAGGGCCCTAGACAAACCAGATTGCCAACCACCAGTCTTGTGAGTGAGGTCCTCTCCCCAGCTGACCCCAGCACATGTGAATGTCCAACAAAGATCAGCTGAGCCAATCAAGAAGAAAATTCCAGCTGACTCACAGAATTGTGAGCTAAATAAAATGGTGGTTGTTTCAAGCTGCTTCATTTCAGGGAAGTTTGTTATGCAGCATAAGCTAACTGGTAGATACTAGTCCCCTTCAATAAATAAAGGTAACATTTCTTCCTAACAAGATTCAACATGTCTATCAGCTTAAATAGACCCAACACATGCATGAGCTGTTAACCTTATGGAAGGAACTTGAATTTATTTCTTTTCTATACTTTATATGATTTGTGATTTATACTTCAGCAATCCAATTATTACAACATACCAATATCAAAGCATAGTAGCTTTTTCTAAAGTCAAAATTCAACAATTAAGCGTATTTCATAATTTAGAGTTTCCTTTGTATCTTGATGTTAGTGTGATTAAAGGCCATAGTGATGTCAATATTAATAATGTTTAGAATTTACATATTTCACATTTCCAAAAGTATCCAACAGTTGGATAATTAGACATTTTCAACAATACTTTTGCAAGTGGAAGAGTATATATTCTAATATGCCATCAGCAGTTCTATTCCTGTTTGGTTCATTATTTATCCACAGCACCTAGAACCTGGAACTTAGTAGGTGCTCAATAAATATTTGTTTAACGAATGGATGAATGAATGAATATGGACCCAAAAGACTTGGTTAAGTGCATAGCTACCTTTTGGATAGTGTAAAACATTTTTTCATATTTTTTATTCTCTATCAAATGGATTGTTGCCTTCACTCTACTTAATTATCTTTCCAGTAAGACTACTAATGTTAAAATATTTAAATAACTTCTTTTTAGAAGTAATATGTTAATTTTCCTTCAGTTCTGCTAATCATCAACCATTTTCAAAGAGTTCTAGATTGCCCACTGTGTTATCTCTATTGTATTATCTCTTTATATTTCTTTTAATCTAACAAGGAAGAGAGTCCTCCAAGACCTGTAATAACTGATAAGGCCATTTGTTATGCAATCTGAAAGCACAGTGGTGAGTGGAGTCATTTTCATCTGAGTGAATGCCAAGCACATTCTCATGCTTGGGCTGTTACATTAAGGAAACGTATTGAGAAAACCCAGAAGTGTTTGGGTTGTGGTTTAATCAGAAATTATTTTTTAAAAGGCTGTTGAATTCCAGCTGTGTAGGCAATGATAGCACTACAACTGAATCCTTAGCCCTGCCCGCACATCTGCATCACTCCAGGCATTGAAAAACATTCTATATGGTTTATGGGTATGGGTATATGGGGACTCTGGACTCTGCTCAGTTTTTCTGTAAACCTAAAATTGCTCTTAAAAAAATAAAGTCTAGGGCTTCCCTGGTGGCGCAGTGGTTGAGAGTCCGCCTGCCGATGCAGGGGACGCGGGTTCGTTCCCCAGTCCGGGAAGATCCCACATGCCGTGGAGCGGCTGGGCCCGTGAGCCATGGTGGCCGCTGAGCCTGCGCGTCTGGAGCCTGTGCTCTGCAACGGGAGAGGCCACAACAGTGAGAGGCCCACGTACCGAAAATAAATAAATAAATAAAATAAAGTCTATTGATTGAAAGAAAGAAAGAAAGAAACAACACACACACACACACACACACACACACACACACACAAATACTGATGTACTTATGTGTGGTCCCCAGACCAAATGAATCAGGCTGGGGCCTGGGTACCTGGATTTTTTAAAAGTTCCCTAGAGGTTTCTAACATGCGACCGGTTTTGTAAGGAATTGCCTTAAAAGTACTGCAGTTCTCTGGCTAATGCAAAGAGTCCCTTGATTGCAAATGGGTAAAGAAACTTGATTTTGCTTTAAAATGTCTATGAGATGTTGAGTGGAAATGCTGTAGAGAGATGTTACAGGTCCAGAATTGAGCTCATGTCTGGAAATAGGGAAGCACTATTAAGTGATGCATTTATCACTGTTGTGCTTACATGCCAATCGTCTAAAGAAAGCACGGTTGAAATCAGCGATCTCCTTTTTTTATAATATTAGAGTCTCAGCTGCCTGTTGGTACAAGATAATGGGCTTGAATTTAGCAACTATGAGCACAATGGGTTCAAGGAGACAGTCCCCCTCCCCCGCATGTGTACAGTGAGATAGTGGTGGCTGAGTATCCTAATTACGTTAATAACCAAGCATCCTTCACAATAAACTGCAGGCAGGATCCTAATTAATGAGCTCAGTTCATGGGAAGCAGAGTCCACCTTCTGCAAGAGGGACACGTATCAATCAAGCAGAGGGAAACGCGGGGCCTGTAGAATGTGTTCTGTTAATACCATTTAACGTCTTTTATCAGAGGCTTTCAGAGCACTTTATAAACATTAACTCTCCCTGCACTCTTGGGAAAGTTACTGATAACACGCGGGTTATCGAGCCAGCAAGCGGCGGGGCGGGGCTGGGGATGGAAGTGGGGTGGTGGGTGAAGAGAGGCTGGGGGGAGGCCAGGGGGTTGGCGGGGGAAGAGAAAGTGTAGAAATTGGTGTTTCTGGTCCAAGTTCTGACTTGCATCGGGAACCTAAAGCAAATCTCAGATTTCAGTGTCTCCACTGACAAAGATGATGCCTCTTCTTCCCAGTTTCAAAGGACCGTTCCAGGTGGGTGCTCTGCCTTTTTTAAGGGCCCTGCTTGCTCCTTTGAGCCTTGAACCGTGGTTTCCCCCCAGGCAATACAGTATAGAGTATAAAGAGGCAGCTAGACCTGAGTTCAATTTCTAGCTGTGTGACCTCAGGCTAATCACTCAGCTTCCCTGGGCTGGAGTGTCCCCACGCTCCCAAATGAGGTTTATAGTACAACACATCACGAAGGACTGTGATCAAGATTAACATGATAGAGGATTAAGATCCTCATTCGGATTCTGCCTGTACTTGCACACACTATGTGAACTCCTCAGACATTGTCAAGGACACAGTTCCCGATAAATGCAGCAATTCTGTCAGGGTTTCCCTGAAGCACTGATACAAGAGTAGAGCAGGGAGACTGGTCAGGAGGCCATTCCGGAATCCAGCCAAGGGGGCCTGATGGCCTAGTTCACAGAGGTGGGTGGACCTGAGAGCTATTTAACATACTGGGCATTGGTTCGGCTGCCCTTTACATCTGTGATGGAGGTCTTGGAGGCCTCCCTTTTGGCTCCTGTGTCTGTCCCATCCAGGGATTCCCCAGCATTTTCATTTCCTAAGCCTGCTGCCACAAAGTACCACAAACTGGGGGTTTAAAACAACAGAACTTTATTTTCTCACAGCTCTGGAGGTTAGAAGTCTGAAACCAAGACTCCCTCTGAGGTTTTAGGGAAGAATCTGTTTCCTGTTTCCCTTCTAGCTTCTGATGGCTGACAGCAATCCCTGGCGTTCCCTGCAGACACATCACTCCAATCTCTGCGTCCATCTTCACATGGCCTTCTTCCCTGTGACTCTCTGTGTCCAAATTTCTCTCTTCTTATCAGGACACCAGTCCTTGGTTAGGACCTAATGCAATGGCCTCATCTTTATTTGATGACCTCTTTGAAGACCTATTTCCAAATCAGGTTACGTTCACAGGCATGGATCCTAGAAACACATCTTTTGGGGGGAAACAATTCAATCTCCAACACCCTTTAAGAGGTTTCGGTCACAGCACAGATTATTCAGTAGTCGACAGTGTTGTTTCACGTTCATGAGTTCTATTGCCATCACCCCCTAGATGCCTTCTTCGCTCCAAGCAGTGTAGGAAGGAGGGTCTTAACAGGTAGGATGATGCAACTTCCCACAGGAAGTGAGTGAGCCAAGTGTTTGAACTTCGGAGGAGCTCTGAAAATCTCCAGCAAGCTTCAGAGGGGGAGCCAAGGACTCCTCAACCAGCCCTTCCTGGCAAACGTCAGCTGACTGCCTCCTTCCTACATGTCAGGAAGATGAGTCTAGTGTGACACAAGAGGGATGGAAACAATTTAAAGGAAGAGGAGGAGATTGGTAGGATAAATGGCTGCTCAGTGGTCCAGCCAGGTAAGAACTAAAAAGCATGCATTGCATTTTAGGAGAAGGGATGATTGTTGACTGCGTGGAGAGGATGAAAGTCTGAAGATAGCGGTTGGGGAATGAAAAAATAGCTTCTACAAAGTGCACAGATAATACACTTATTTGAATAATATTGAATAATACTGGTTGGAAAGTGGTGAGAGACAGAGACAGAGAGAGAGAGAGAGAGAGAGAGAGAGAGAGAGAGAAGGAAAAAAAAAAAAAGCCCTTGAAAGTCCCAGAGAGAAAGAGACAGGATGATGAATGAAGTTAAAGTCCTGAGAAGACTGGAGATCATCTTTTTTTTTTTTCCTTTAAAAATAATTGTAGTGACGGGCTTCCCTGGAGGCGCAGTGCTTGAGAGTCTGCCTGCCGGTGCAGGGGACACAGGTTTGTGACCCGGTCCGGGAAGATCCCACGTGCCACGGAGCGGCTGGGCCCGTGAGCCATGGCCACTGGGCCTGCGCATCCGGAGCCTGTGCTCCACAATGGGAGAGGCCCGCGTACCGCAAAAAAAGAAAAATAAAAAATAAATAAAATAAAATAATAATAATTGTAGTGAAATACACTTAATATAAAAATTACCATTTTAACAAGTTTTCAATATACAGCTCAGTGGCAGTAAGTACATTCACATTGTTGTGCAACCGTCACCACCATCCGTGTCCAGAGCTCTTTTCGTCGTGCAAAACTGAAACTCTGCTTATTAAACCATAACACCCTCCTTCCCCCTCCCTCTAGCTCCTGCAACCACACCATTCTACTTTCTCCCATTAAAAAAATTACCAATAATTGTATTCCCTAGGAGATAGATAGCCTGCTATAAAATAACAAATTCAGTGCTCTTTATTAGTGGGATGAGACAATTTTATATCACACTAGTTAATAATATGCACTCTTTCTTTAAATGCTTTATTTCCAACCAATCCCCTCTCCTCCACCAAATTATCACAAAATCTTGGTTATCCCATGGAAAATTGTCAAGATCCTGCTGCTACTGACACTGCCTCTCAAATTATAGCACACAGGCCACTTGTTCTAATCCCATTACTCATAAACTTGATGTTACAAATTATATGTAGACCATAATTCATTTCTAGAAATTGTTGTCATAAAGTAATTATCATAAAGCAAGTTATCTTTTCCCTCGGGAACCACGTTATAATTAGGGGTTCCACCTCTGATCCAGAATGCAATATCAAATAAATAACGGATATGCAAAATACGTGCCATAAAATCAAATATACAAAACTATTAACCTCTTCAATTAATTAAAATAGTAATGCCTATGAATTGGTCATAAATGCACGGTGCACATTATACAACAGGCTCTCAATGGGCTATAAAGTATGCAAATAGCACATAAAAATTATGAGTGGCCAAATCAGAGATGTGAGCTAAAATAGAAGCTGAAATTCACTCTAAAGCATAAATTAACAATATTTCTATGTGTCTTATTAGGTTATGGAAGGAAGTTTCTCTGGGCGATGTTTGTATTCCAAAGCCTTTATAGCTTCAGAGAGCAAGTCTTGGGTTGTATGAATATTCGCAGTGGGGTGTGGAGGAAAGAGATTGGGACTGGGGTTCAGGTCACTTGAATCAAACCAAGTTGCTTCCTATGAGCGAGGCAATGTACAAGGTGCAGATTTAGTCCCAGCTGAGGTATTGGGACCTCAACTTCCTTAGCTATTGAATGAGATGTTGAAGCAACAACCTCCAACTCTAAACCGCCATGATTCCATAACCTAAAGGGGCTTTGTGAGGATGATTTAGTCAGCCAGGCTTCTTGAAAAGCTGTCTAAAGATGTTTAGACTAGTGGGGCTGGGAATCTTTTATATTTTCGTAGATAGATTCATCTCTCGCAAAGCAATGAAATTCAAAGTCATTCCATCCACGTTAGGATGTCTGAAAATATCTTAATAGTTCCTCTGTGTGGGGATGGATGGGGGGGCGAGGCTGAGGAATAGGGGGGATGTCTTATTAAAAGTTTACTCAAGATGACAAGAAAGCACAATTGAACTCTCTTTCACCTTTTGCATCTTCTTGATTTAGAGCTACACATGCAGCTGCTTGAGATCAAACCATATAAAGGTCACGAGAAAACAATAAGCTTGCTATGGACTAAATGTTTATGTCCCCCAAAATTCATCCATTGAAGCCCTAATCCCCAATGTGATGGTATTAGGAGGTGGGGCCTTTGGGAGATTATTAGGTCATGAGGATGGAGCCCTCATGAATGGGATTAGTGTTCTTATTGAAGAGACATAGGAGAGGTTATCTTTCTCTGCTTTCTGCCATGTGAGGGAGGACACAGCAAGAAGTGGCCATCTGCAAACCAGGAAGCAGGCCCTCACCAGACACAGGATCTGCTGTTGCCTTGATCTTGGATTACCCAGCCTTCCGAATCGTGAGAAATAAATTTCTGTTGTTTAAGCTACCAAGCCTATGGTATTCTGCTATAGCAGCCTGAAGTTACTAAGGCAAAGTCTTATGAATTATTTTATGAGATACATGGGTGAACATTGTCAAATTAATTCCACTTCTTTGGAAACCTGTAAAAATTAAAGGAACCTTTCCATTTCTGGCGGTGTGCTGGACTTGGTACCATAATGACTCTGCCTCTGAAACTATTAAAAAATTATTTTCAAATGCATCAATGAGCTAGCAAGAAGAAGGAATACTCAGAATCTAAGTAGAAGCTTTAACCTATAGAAGTAGGTGGAGCACTGATTCAACATTTCCTGTTGAGTGAACTTGAACTTGGTTTTCAAAGCCTTGTGGGGACATTTGACAAAAGCTGGGTCCCACCCATTGGGTGTTTGATTAGAGGTCCATACATAAAGCTGAGACTCAAAGGGTTATGTCTTGAGGGTAATGATGAATTGGAAATAAATTTACACCTCGATTAAAGGTGTACCCAGCTGACACTGCAAACAGACAGACGACAAATCTGCCCGCCTGCTGTCCTGAGAGGCTGCTCTCCACAGATAAGGCTGTTAATCAATGCAGGCGTCCCCCTTACTTTCAGACCAGGCCTATTAACATGACTCATTTAGGAGAAAACCTCTTCTCAGAATTTAATCTTTCAATAGGGAGCTGGAATAAAAACAATTTAGCAGAGGTGATTTAGGGCATAAGCGTCTGGCAAGAAGCAGAGATTTCTGATGTGGTGTGTTTACTATAAATTTTGCAAACGATTTTCCCTTTGGGCAGGGCTTACTCTGTATGGAATGTTGTCAGTAGTTTGCATTTTCCACTTTCCTCTCCCTCTGTGGCCCATTTTACTTCCAATAACCGCCTCTTCTAAACTTGCTTTGAGCGGTGGAGGGGAGGTGTGACATTTCCCAAAATCGTGACCTTAACACACTTAGGTTTTGAAATGAGACTTGTGAAATATTCAGTGTCAAATAAATCTTCCAAGGAGCTAGTCGCCTACATTATCTGGGTGGTAAAAACCTCAGGTTCTATGGTTCCTGGGCCCTCATTTCTACTGTCTCCTAAAATTTCCTTCAAAATAAAACAGCCACTTCATTCCCTAGATCCAAGGTGGCAGTTTGGTGGCATTCTTAGTTTTTCAGTCTGTAAGTCTCATTCTCCAAGATCTGCTGACTTCCCAAAAGCCATTTAAAACTCGGTTCCCTCACTATCATTCCCCGCCCTCCGCCAACAAAAAGCATTGCTTCACTTTATTCATTGCTTCACAGCATATAATTGGACTTCCTGGATGAGAAGTTGCACCTCAGATGTTTAGCCATAGTTTTCCCAGTCAATAAATGAATAAATTAAGAGCTCCCTGCCAGCTGTGGTTTCTGAGAATAAGAATCATTCGCCTCAGTCAGCTGACTCTTTTCACACTCTTCCCTTTAAGGCTGAGGTCAACTTGGTGGGTGGATACAGTTTCCTTTTTTTCCTATTAGAATTTGCACATTAATATTTATAGTTAATCAAGCAAAAATAATTTCATCATAGCAATTTCCATACTCAGAGAAATTAGAGAGTTAGAACCCAATGGAGCTGTGAGGGTTTCTCAGGCCCAACTCATTTTTTTTATTGTGATAAAATATACATAAAATTTACCATTTCAACCATTTTAAGTGTAAATTCTGTGACATTAGGTATATTTACAATGTTTTGCAGCCCATCACCAGTAACTAGTTCTAGAACCTTTTCATCATACCATATATTAACTCTGTATCCATTAAGCAATAACTCTCCATTTCCAGGCCCACTCAGTCCCTGGTAACTACCATTCTACTTTCTGTCTCTATGATCTTGACTCCATATCAAGTGTAATCATAGGAAATTTGATCCTTCTGTGCCTAACTTATTTTACTTAGCATGTTTTCAAGGTTTATCCATCTTGTAGCATGCATCAGAACTTCATTCCTTTTTATGGATAAATAATATTCCATCGTGCATATACACCACATTTTGTTTATCTGTTGAGGGACACATTATTTACAAGAGAAAAAGATCCATTTTTTGGCTCTTGTAAATGCTGTTATGAATGTTGGTGCACAGATATCTGAGTCCCTGCTTTCAATTCTTTTAGGTATATACTTAGGATTAGAATTGCTGGATCATATGGTGATTCTATGTTTAAACTTTTGAGGAACCAGCCTCTTATTTTTATTTTTTTTAATTTATTTTTTTGCGGTACGTGGGCCTCTCACTGCTGTGGCCTCTCGCGCTGCGGAGCACAGGCTCCGGACGTGCAGGCTCAGCGGCCATGGCTCACGGGCCCAGCCGCTCCACGGCACGTGGGATCTTCCTGGCCCGGGGCACGAACCCGCGTCCCCTGCATCGGCAGGCGGACTCCCAACCACGGCGCCACCAGGGAAGCCCGAGCCTCTTATTTTTAAAGGTAAGGAAGCTAAGGATCAAAAAGGACCAATTGTTTTTCAAGATCATACTTACTAGGAATGTTTGATTACTATATATTTTAAAAATATACTTTTTCCTATCTTAAAATGTTTCTTATGGCCTTCTGGAGGGCAGGAAGCTTAATTCATGTTTGGATTTCCAGTGATTAGCAGTGCCTGGTGTATGATCAACTTTTGGAAAATATATTAGGTTTTACACATTAACATTTTGAAATGGGACTCTTTCAAAGACTCAGAGCAAAGTGAGATAAGTACCCTCATGCTCCTAAGTGGGGTGCCAGACCACTTAACGCTGGACTTGCAAATGAAGTTCCTATAAGCCTATCTTGTGACCTTAAGCATAGAAAAGGATTGAGGTTGAAGATGTAGAGAGAATTTCCTTGATGTGGTTGTTGACATGCTTTGGCATTTTTCCCTTCACCAACGTGGCACTACTGGGAGAAGACTGAGCTGCTGGTGGCAAGGCAGGGGTACACTGCAGACTAAATATAGGTCACAGAGAAATGGCATCCTGCCAGGCGCACTTTTGGACGCAGAAGCTGATCGGAATGTCGTAAGAAGACAGCTGGAGGAGAGACTTCACATTTTCAGTCAAGAGAGCTGCAAATGGAGGTTTCTAGTAGGTGCCCCATGAGAGGGTCAACAAAGGAATTGCCCACGGAACACGTTAGTAGACCTTGACAGTAGCTGTCAAGTAAGCTCTTTCCAGTCTCCCCCACCACCACCACGCCCCCCAAGTATCTGGCCCCTGAATCCCACCTTCAAGCTACAATCCTGGAGGATTCAGCAATCTAGGCTGCCCAACTAGGGGAGAAGAAGGGAAAGGCAGAGAAACCAGTAAGCAGTCAACCCTGCCACCCCTTCCCCCTGCAGACTCCCAGGCAGAAACGAAGCTCATGTGCAGAGGCGGGAACGTTTAATGAAGTTTGTAGTTTTATTTGTTAAACTGAAGAGAGGGTTTTAGTTACTGAATGGAGGCTGTCCTTGGTTCTAAAAGTGGCTGGAGAACTTTTTCTTATCAAAGGGTGCCTGACAAAGACATGGGATCTAGCCAAGAGTTCGTCCAAGAGAGTGCGGGCAGAAAGAGCTCAAACAGACAGTGAGGAAGAAGAAGAGAGCTGTTTTCTGCTCTCGTCTTATTGAGTTTCTCCTTCTCAAAGCTAAATTTAAAGTGTGTTAAAAGAGATTTTTGTTTTGAGAAAATTATCCATCATAAGCTTATCCAGGCTAACAAAAATGTTAAATTTATTTGCTTCTGATTATAACTTAATTGATTGGATGTGGTAACACTGCATATTTTATTGAAGTAAGAATACTTTTGACTCTCAAATTCAGCACATATTTTAGTAATAGTACTTCACGTGCCTTGTGGGAAATTATTTCTCCTCCATCCAATATAGTTTGGTGAGACTGTTACTAAAGTTGTCCAGTTTTCCCCTAGCCAAGGGATGGGATAGTGGCCCAAGCCACCCTGGAGTTTAAATTTTGATCAGAATGAAAAAAAGACATTGTTCACAGAGGTAGCGCTCTGATAATACTGTAAATAGTGATCTAAACTCTCTGACCCACCATCCCCACCAGACCCAAATTTCTAGACTTGGTTCTCTAGTATCTGAGCCACCAGATATCCTGCCAATACATGGCCAGAGTCATAATTTCTATTACTCATAACCAAAGGAACCTAATTTGTACTTATTAGAGGTTGGTATACATTTACTTATGTCAGTGATTAATACATACGAAAAACAAAATAAGTTTTCATTTAATATTTGCAGTTTGCCTTTCAATATGGAACATGAATGGAGGTGAGTACTATAGACGGTAAGTGGGATTGGGGCAGGCACTGGAGAAACAGTGATTAATAAGACAGATATGTCCCTGGTCACATGAGGCTTGTAGTGTATTGGAGCATGCACGGTCATAAATAGCCCTTGTTTCATTGCATGTTAATTGACTACGATGGGGAAACAAACATGCTATAAGAACACATAGGAAGGAAGGGAGGGATTTCTGGAGCTGAGGGGACCTGTAAGATAAGAAGTAGGAGTCATTTAGCAAGTGAAAAGGGAGTGATGACAGGAGTTAGGATGGGCAGGACATAGTTTTCCAGGTAGAGAGAAAGAAATTCAAAGTCTGGTAGACCACAAAGTGCCTGGTACCTTCAAAGACCTGAAGGAAGATCTCTATGGCTTGGTTGTGGAAACTCAAAGCCAAGAGACTGACTGTTGACATTGACTGAGAGGATGGTAGATGGAAAATGCCTTAACCTCAGAGAATGAGTCTCTCTTTTGTGCAGGGGAATTTAGAATCCCAGGCTAGCTGGAGAGAATAAGGAAATATTCTTTTGTGAGGTGGGTTGGAGGGAACACTTCAAAGAGCTGTAGTCATTGCCTTTTTAACCTACGCTTAAAAATTGTTCTGCCAGGCAGAGTACAACCAGAAGCAGAAACTGCAATTATCCCTGAATAATAGATGCAGCCATTTTGTTTTAATTCAATAAGTTTGGTTAAGAGCAGGATAGTAATCTAGGTTTGAGGAGATGATGATGCATGCACTCAGTTCTACGGATAGAAAATGGCAGATCTGGGATCCCATGATACCATCTGGTGATTCTACTCACTGACTTGCCCAATGGGGGAGAAAAGAACGCATAAAAGGAACGAACAAATGACATCATGATTCCCAAATTTCTTGCTTCCATAGAGCCCTTCAGAAACCCAAGAGCTGAAAAACTCAAGGTGGGAACCACTGAAGATTGTGTGTCTTATAAATATAGATTTATTTGGGGGATGCCATGTAGAGCTAGTAAAATGGAACATCTTAATGTTTTGAGACAAACTGACCAGTTTTCACAAATACTTAACTGAACACTGCTATGTGACCAGCAGTGGGTCTGACACTCTGGGGGATCTGAAGGTAAGTAAGACATTTACCATGCCCTTCAGAAGTTTGTGTCATAGAAGGGCAGTTGAGACCATTGTAGACCTCATTAATTCTTTCGGACGAATTACTTACTGTATAATGGTCTACACTGTCTGTAAGTAAGAATACATATTGTCAGCCTATATTATAATGAATGGAATATGCTAATTTTTGATGATATGGCATAAACCTGATATACCATTATAACAGGAATTCAAGAGGAAGAAAAACTAATGTTTATGGGTCAGGGGTTTGATGAGCCTCGTTTCATTTAATTCTCCCTGCAGCCTTGCAAAGTATACATTAATGGCCCCATTTTACAGAGATAGACGCTGAGGCAAAATTAAGGAACTTGCCTCTAGTCACAACACCAGTAACAACTGGGCTGGATTAGGAACTTTTGTCTCTGGTTTCCAGGGTCCATGCATTTCCCACCGTACCACGCTGGTCTTCCTGCTTCTGACAGAAGGATTCTCCCATGATCTCATCCGATCCTTGCTGTACTTCCCCACTGCTTCTAACAGACCATTGAGATTATTTACATAAGTGATGAGCATATAGATTAGAGAAGATTCTCATGAATATTTCTATGAGACTGGCCAGATTTTGATCTGAATTACTGCAGGCTGAGATGGGGCTGTTGTGTGCCCATGAGTCTTTGATGAATCACCACTCTGTGACCCTAAAAAGTCATAGCTGACAATGAGAAAGGAAAAAACGAATACTCACTGAGTGGCTCTGTATGGATATTTAGATGATATATACTCTACCACAATGATCCTTATTTTTTAACCCTTCTGGGCCACCCTTCTTCCCACTCATCCCAAGTGTGTAACAGAATCTGACAGCTGTCAGCCCTGTAGCAGTAGGAAGTTGCTAGAATACGGCACATAATCAATTGGTTTTTTTAAATTTTTTGATTGAGTGCCTGAATGCCACAATATGAGAGTGACTGCAGTGGACACTTAACCTTTACAAAATCCCCCAAAACCTTACAAATTATCCCAATTGTCAGGTGAGGAAATGACATTCAAGCAGATGTAGAAACTTCTCCACATTCTCACAGTTAGCAAATGGCAGATCTGGGATTCCATGCCACCCTGCAGGGATTCACTCACTGCTCTGCCTAAGAGGAGGGAAAAGAAACATCGAGGTCTAGAAGGCCCGGGGGAATTGCTTATCAATGGGCAAGTCCTGAAAAGGATGGTTGTTGTGGACTGAACGTGTCTCCCCCAAATTTATATGTTGAAATCCTAACCCCCAATGTGATGGATTTTAGGGGGTGAGGCCTTCAGGAGGTGATTAGGTCATGAGGGTGAAATCCTCATGAATGGCATTAGTGCCCTAATGAAAGAGACCCCGGAGGGCTTTCTCGATTTCTGTCATGTGAGGACACAGTGAGAAATGGCTGTGTATGAACCAGGAAGTGTGCCCTCACCAGACGCCCAATGTGCTGGCTCTTTGATCTTGGATTTCCCAGCCTCCAGGACTGTGACAAATAAATATTTAAGCCACCCAGGCTGAACGTACTAACACAGTGTTGGAGTTAGTGATAAATGTTAGTTTAATGTAAATATATTTTTCTGTAATTTATTGCCCCATCCTGAGCAGACCGCTGAGCTCCTTTTCCAGAGGGGCTGGTCACATTTGACATGATTATGTGTCCCCACTGTTGCTTCCCTAGGCCCCCCTCCTAGAGTCCTCTCTTCAGAGGACTTTCAGAAGGCCCTTTGCATCCTCAGAAGAGGCGCTCCCATGGAGATTTCCAGGGTCTTCCTTACCGTGACCCTTCTGGCAGTTACTTAAATGTTCCTTTCATTCTCCCTGCATCTGCTATATGTTAGGTCCTCAAGAAACTCAAGGTCAAGGGGAATGACAGGCATCTAGGCAATTCACTGCAATGTGCTTCACAAAGGTAGAGTCAGTCACAGATTTAGTGCAGATAAGAACAGATAAGAACACTGAACATTGGTAGAATCTCTGGTGATTATAGGGCACAACCCTGAACTGTTATTTTTAGCATCCTCAGTTGCATCCTGGGTGGTCAGGAAAAATCTTTTTCTGAAATTCTGCTATCACAGTTTATTTCCTGCTTTCTCTTTCCAACAATGAATCATCTTGATATGGCATCTCGTGTTCCTGAATCGCCTCTGGTGGCAGTAGGACTGAATTAGCCTTTCCTGGTGCTGTGAGGGGCCTCGGGGTACTGTCATTTTTGGTGTTTTAGAATAATGTCACATGTAAATAGGCTTTGCCTAATTTTTATTTATTTATTTATTTTTGGCGGTACATGGGCCTCTCACTGCTGTGGCCTCTCCCGCCGCGGAGCACAGGCTCCGGACTCGCAGGCCCAGCGGCCATGGCTCACGGGCCCAGCGGCTCCGAGGAACGTGGGATCCTCCTGGACCGGGGCACGAACCCGCGTCCCCCGCATGGGCAGGCAGACTCTCAACCACTGTGCCACCAGGGAAGCCCCTTGCCTAATATTTAAATGTAATCCCCAGTGCATCAAGCAATATAAAAAGTATCTTTGGATTCCTGGACATTTTTTTCACTGATAGATTTGGGAAATTCATCCGGCATGTAATGTATTTGTGTCAGATAATGAAACAGAGCACGGGGTGTGGTGGGAAGAAATCAGCCACAAGCACATCTTTCTCTTTCCTCTTTAGTGTTCTAAGCTGTGGGGTCTTGCTTTCATTAGAAGAACAGTGCTTCTAATGAACGGCTGTTAAGAGAATTCAGTGACTATTGGTCAAGTGATCTCTATGCCCTATTCTATCTAAATATTGAGGCTGTTTTTTAGAAAAGCCAGAATCTGCAACTGTATTTGCTGAGCAAATTTCACAGCTAGGCTATGCATACCAGGAATCAGTAGAGAACATTAATTTATTTTCTCCTTTCCAGAAGAGGGAAGAAGAAACAAGAATACGGTCTGCGAGCAGAAGTGCGATTGGGTTACATATCTGCAACAGATTTTTGCCATTCTTTATTGCTGATTTCTGGAAACAGCCAATCTCTGAGTACCAGAAAGCCCAAGGCCCAGGGCAGCTGATCAGGGAAGCAGGTTTTGCCTCAGTTTCTATGGTTGTCATACAGCTGCTGTAGATGGCAGGCTTTTTTTCTTGCACTCTTTTTTATCAGAAGGATTCATGACTTTCTTTTGTTGGTCCGTTAAAAATTTTTTTTAAAAATTTTAAATAATCTTAGACTCCTAAGAATTTGTAAGAGTAGTACAGAGAGGTCCTGCATACCTTTTACCTAGCTTCCCAGAATTCATGATTAATGATATGATTGCTGGAAAGTTCTTAAAGCTTCTCAGGAGAAGGATCACATTTAAATGAATTACAACAAATGGTCCAGATCCTTCCGATGTCTGTGTAGCTTCTCCCTGATATGGGCTCTTTTTTTTTTTTTAAGTTTTATTTTATTTTATTTTTTTGCGGTACGCGGGCCTCTCACTGTTGTGGCCTCTCCCGTTGCGGAGCACAGGCTCCGGATGCGCAGCTTCAGCGGCCATGGCCCACGGGCCCAGCCGCTCCGCGGCATGTGGGATCTTCCCGGACCGGGGCACGAACCCGTGTCCCCTGCATCGGCAGGTGGACTCTCAACCACTGCGCCACCAGGGAAGCCCTGGGCTCTTTTAAGAGCTATATAAACTCTTACATAGCGTGAAGGTACTGTCAGGATATTTCAATAAATCATGGAATGCATTCATTTATTCAGTCGTCAGTGAATATTTCTTGAACACTCGTTATATGCCAGACACTGTGTTGGCCATAGGGGTTATTAAGAGCTCTAAAGTGTTTCCTGGGATCAAAGTTGTCCTTGTGTTTGAGTGTTCTGACATGAAATGTTGCATTTATCCTTATAACAATGTGGGAAAGTAAATATCATTACTGGCTCTATTTTACTGATGAGGAAACTGAGGCTCAGGGAGTCCAAAGGCTGTGCCCAAGGACCTCTACATAAAACCTACCCCCTTCAAACTTCATTCTACTTCCAATACGTCATGTTGTATTCTCACTCTGTATGAACTTTAGTTACTAGATTTTAATCAAATGAGACCAACCAAAGTCAATATAAAGACTAGACCTTTGGCACTGGAGGATTTAACTTTCTTGGCTTTGACTATTTGCTAGACTATTCTTGGGCACCATTAGCAAATAACATGGAAGAGCCATGATTTAGGGATTTAAGTTGCTGACACATGATCTGAATCTCCTCCCTAGGACGCCAGGGTATGGGGCCAGCTCCTCATGTTCAGAGTGTCTAACCAAGCATCTGCATCTCAGTGTGGCTCTGTACTTTTATGTTTTCATTTATGTATTTTATAAGGAAAATACTACAGTGGCCTGCCCATTATCAATAGTATTTATGAATATCGGAACTCAAGAAAAAATCTCTGGTGTTGTCCATCACAAATGTCAATATAATAAAATTTATTAACATGGAAATGTAAATAGCACAGCAATGAACATTGGGGTGCATGTGTCTTTTTGAATTATGGTTTTCTCTGGGTATATGCCCAGTAGAGGGATTGCTGGGTTGTATGGTAATTTTATTTTTAGTTTTTTAAGGAACCTCCATACTGTTCTCCATAGTGGCTGTATCAATTTACATTCCAACCAACAGTGCAAGAGGGTTCCCTTTTCTCCACACCCTCTCCAGCATTTGTTGTTTGTAGATTTTCTTATGATGCCCATTCTAACTGGTGTGAGGTGATACTTCACTGTAGTTTTGATTTTCATTTCTCTAATAATTAGTGATGTTGAGCAGCTTTTCATGTGCTTCTTCACCATCTGTATGTCTTCTTTGGAGAAATGTCCATTTCGGTCTTCTGCCCATTTTTGGATTGGGTTGTTTGTTTTTTTTAATATTGAGCTGCATGAGCTGTTTATATATTTTGGAGATTAATCCTTTGTCCGTTGATTCGTTTGTAAATATTTTTTCCCATTCTGAGGGTTGTCTTTTCATCTTGTTTGTAGTTTCCTTTGCTTTGCAAAAGCTTTTAAGTTTCATTAGGTCCCATTTGTTTATTTTTGCTTTCATTTGCATTACTCGGTTGTGGAAGCAACCTAAATGCCCATCGACAGATGAATGGATAAAGAAGATGTGGTACATATATGCAATGGAATATCACTCAACCATAAAAAGGAATGAAACTGGGTCATTTGTAGAGATGTGGATGAATCTAGAGACTGTCATACAGAGTGAAGTAAGTCAGAAAAAGAAAAACAAATATCATATATTAACGCATATATGTGGAACCTAGAAAAATGGTACAGATGAACTGGTTTGCAGGGCAGAAATAGAGACACAGATATAGAGAACAAACGTATGGACACCAAGGGGGGAAAGCAGCGGGGGGTGGGGGGGGTGGGGGGATGAATTGGGAGATTGGGATTGACATGTGTACACTGATGTGTATAAAATGGATGACTAAAAAGAACCTGCTGTATAAAAAATATTTAAAAATTTAAAAATTAAAACAAAATAAACATGGAAATGAACAACTTCCATTTGGGGATTTGGAGTTGGAATTTGATCTCCCAGTGGTTCATGTCTTCTCAGACATTTGACTCACCAGATCCTCTTTTACTGCCCTCTTCCCTCTCTTTAGGAATGGGGCACAGGGCTCTGACTTGGGTCGCTTTTTATGGAAACTTCAGCAGTTGTGCTCTTTGTGCAAAACCTTCAAAGACATTCCTCTGGACCCTGCAGGCTTCCACAGCTCCCAGTGGTTACTTCTTCCTTACTCAGAATGGTTAGCTGGAGTCGTGTCCATTCAATTCAGGAACCTGGAAGTCCAAGATCAAGGTGCCAGCATGGTTGGGTTCTGGTGACAGGGTTGTGGTGACAACCCTCTTCCTGGTTCATAGCTGGCAACTTCTCCCTGTGTCCAGAGACTAGAAATCTCCCTGGAGCCTCTTTTATAAGGGCTCTAATTCCATTCCTGAGGGCTCTGCCCTCTCTTCATGACCTCCCAAAGGCCTACTCCCTAACTCCATTATCTTTGGGTGTTAGGTGTCAACATACGAACTTTGGAGGACACAAATATTCAGACCATAACAGGTGGATACCTCAGGGAATAGACAGTTTTATGCAGCCTTGCAGATTTGCAACAATTTTCTGTACTGATCTGTCTACCATGAGATTAGTAGAATGAGCAGGTCTTTCTCAGATAGATCTGCTACATTCGCATCTACTGTGTGCTCCGTACTGCCGATAGGAGTCCAATGAGAGTACAGTCTCTGACCCTAGAGTCTTCATTAAACATTTTATTTCCATAAAATGCCCCATTTGGGAGAATTTTGATGGGAATGAAATGCTCTAAATAATGGATTTCAAAATCCTCTTTTTATTTGGAATAGTTATTAGTAAAATGAAACTCTCTGTATCATTTAAAGGCTATTTTAGAAGAGTAGAAAGAAAGGAAAATGGGATTTACAGCAACCCAACCCTAGAATCACAAAGCAGAGTACAGAATAGTGGAGGTAGAGCAGAGAAGCAACAGCTTAAAAACCAACACAATTGGGCTTCCCTGGTGGCGCAGTGGTTGAGAATCTGTCTGTCAAGGCAGGGGACATGGGTTCGAGCCCTGGTCCGGGAAGATCCCACATGCCATGGAGCAACTAAGCCCGTGCGCCACAGCTACTGAGCCTGCACTCCAGAGCCCACGAGCCACAAGTACTGAAGCCCGCGCGCCTAGAGCCGATGCTCTGCAACAAGAGAAGCTACTGCAATGAGAAGCCCGCGCACCGCAACAAAGAGTAGCTCCTGCTCACCACAACTAGAGAAAGCCTGCGCGCAGCAACGAAGACCCAACGCAGCCAAAACTAAACAAACAAATAAATAAATGTATTAAAAAAAAAGAACAAAACAAAAACCCAACACAGTCACTATTCCAATGAGTGGAACCCATGGTCTTTGTGATACAAAGGCACCATATGCTGTGCCACAGGGAGTTGTTTTGAAAAAAAAAAATCTCATTTTTTACCATTAGTCACCTATGACTTTAAACAAGTCAAGATTCTGTGGAAATATCCTTACTGACCACATGCAAGTTTCCTTATAACCATGGAGTTTTATTTAACCAAATGTAAACATGTGACCCTTCTTAGCTGCAAATAAAGGTGACACTTTGATTTATTTGTCTTAAACCTGTTCTGCTGTTCATTCCTTCTACATATAAGAATTTGGAAATGTGCTTCAGAGGTCAAGAGCAAATCTGTGTCATATCCTGGAAACAAACTATGGGCTGACTAACTTCTGTTCAGCTCCTTCTTTATCCAAGAGAAGAAAGAGCAGAGCTGATCTAGCCAAGATGAAATTAAGGAGAAACAAACCAAAACACACTTTAGTTTTGTAAGGCACCGGTTTCATCCTCAGCTCATTACAGAGTTTCAATGCTGGGCCTGAGCGCTATCAAATATTCTATAAGAGCAAAGAAAAATGCTGCTTCTGCAAATGTGAATGTCTAAATACTAATCAAAGCTTTGCTGTAATCCTGCAGAAATGCATAGTGAGATTTCCCAGCTGTCAATCGTTGTGATTCTGACAGCTGTAGTAAGATTCTGGCTTAATGTGTACTTCTCAATAACTTGGGCCCCGGGGGCAGGTGTTGTCCTCTGGAAAAGACAACTTTCAGACTGTCAACCAATTTCTTCCCATCTGGAAAGGAGGAGGGGGCCCTCCTGGGTCCAGCATGAGTAGGGCCACATAGGAATTGCTGCAGATAAAGTACTGAATGTTTTTCTTCTCTAGCTTTACTCATTGTTCAAAGGGATGACAATTTCCCACTGCAACTGGTCTTAAAGAGGGACAATTCGGTACAAGACTGTCTAATCAGGAAAGGCAAAGTGTTCGAACTAGGAAGTTTTCCTCTAATTCCAACAGAAAGATCTCCAGTAATAGAAATTAGTTAAGTGTCTGTTCTCAGTAACAGAACATATTTACTGCCACCTCTTTTGACATAATGAAATGCCATTTACATTACCCTCTCTCCCTGGTAAATCTGAGCAGAAAGCAAACTCTCTAAGTTTCCTATCATTCTGCAGAGCCGGAAACCATACCTAGTAATCACTTCTAATCTCCCTAGGGAAGAACAGCAGGTAGGAAGCTATTTGGGATTTATAGTGCTACTTACTTCTCTAGGCAAAACCAGAGTTATTAAAAAGCAAGAAGAAAGATTTCTTGAGCTCTCTGGGGTATGTAAGGGAATAGACTTTAAAATCCTGATTTCTATTACTCTAGACCAAAGAAGACACCTTAGGGCTTCCCTGGTGGCACAGTGGTTGAGAGTCCGCCTGCCGATGCAGGGGACACGAGTTTGTGCCCCGGTCCTGGAGGATCCCACATGCCACGGAGCGGCTGGGCCCGCGGGCCATGGCTGCTGAGCCTGCGCGTCCGGAGCCTGTGCTCCTCAACGGGAGAGGCCACAACATTGAGAGGCCTGTGTACCGCAAAAAAAAAAAAAAAAAAAGGAAGACATCTTAGCCCATTGCTGGAAGACTGAACTTCAGTCTTTTCCTGCCTGCTTATCTCGGTGGAGCTCAGACAGGTGTGGTGCTCTCTCTCCCTGACTCAGTTTCCCCATTTCTGAAGTGGAGCTAGCAATGTCCGTCAGGTTCTAGCAGTGCACACAGGAGACTCAGGAACAAGAGGTGCCGTATTGGGGCTCTAAAGCTTTGTAATGATGACCAAGACTCATTCTGATGGCAGACAAATCAAACGACATTCTGGCAAGATTTTCATACCAGATTTGGTCAAGGTTATGCCCTTTGTCTGTTTCCACACCATTGATCTCCCTCTGTTCTCACGGAACACTTTATTTGGGGTATCAGAGGTTGGTGGTAAAAGGGAGAAAAGAAAGAACACTGAATCAGTGATAGCTGAGATTTTCTAGGCAAACTTGGCCATGACCCAGCAAGGAAGCCAAAGAGAAACCTCACTGCTTTATACCTGTTAGAGAAGAGGCCAGTCTGAGGCAGTGGAAAGATCCACGTGTGAGGCTATTTGCAAACCATTCTAAATGGAGAAGGATCTCTGTTCCTTGGTCTCCCATCCTCCCCCCATCCCCACAACTCATAGAAAGAAGAGCCCTCTTCTTGGTCTTGAAGTCTCCTCTTCCTCTTGCTATGGACTCCTCTCCCTCCCTGACAAATATGCATGGCTGTCCCTTAACATAAAAGCACAATCACTTCATAAAACCTTTTACCCTTTCAAGATAACTGTGCTGCTGTCCTTTCCCTCACACGGCACAGAGGGGAAGGCATGGCAGGAAAAGCACAGGCTGGAGTCAGGTTTAAGTCTTGCCTTTCTCTTTCTATGTGTGTATTTGGGAAGGTGATTTACCCTCACTCCTCTCAGCTAAAACAGCAACGCGAGACAGTGATAATAATGCCGGCAAGAGTTACGAGGCTGAAGTGAGATCTCGCAGTTAGGTGCCCACCAAAATACCTGGGACACGGAGGTGACCCAGGTTTCCTCCTCTCACGGCCCGATGTGTGGAAACGTGGTTGGAACGCACCGACTCCCCTCGCTTACGCCCACCTTGCTGCTCAGGCTCTAGAGGGACTTCCGTTTCTGTCGACCTTCTGCCCATGTAACAAGGATAAACCCCGCCTCTGCCTAGGAATCTTGCCTGCGCCGGTTTCCGTGACGCAGCAGTCTCGTGTAGTTTACATAGCAGCTCACAGAATTCCTTCTCAAATTTAGAGTCAAAACAGATGACCAGTGCCCTGCTTCCCGCGCAGGAATCTGTGCTTCCTCAGAGCCGCTGCAGCCTCGGGTTTGATCCCTAGAACTCTGAAAACCCTTATTTGGGGGTGGGAGTGTCACTCCGAGTTGCGTTTATTTGAATGCTTGGGGGACACGCCGTATTAATACAAGCAAGCCCTGGCCCCATCCTCACAGCCCCGAGGAGCCACAGATTTGGTGGAGTGGCTCTGGCTACTTTGGGGTGAGTGGGAAACACGAGCTCGGCAGAGGGCGTATCTAACGTCCCCTGCTCACCCTTGTTGTCTTGCTTGGAGCCTGTTACCCCCGTTGGGTCCCGCCCCTTCATCATCCACAGGAGAAAGCGAGGCCCGGGGAGGCGGCAGTCACACCAGGGCAGCTCAGCCCAACCTGGTGCAAACACGGGCCTCCTGTCTCAGCCTGGATCCTGTGGACTGTTTGCCTGTAGACAAGATGCCAAACCCTGTGTGTCCTATATAAACAAAGGTGTTGGTGGGGAGAAAAGTGGAAAATAGAGTGGTTAGGACAACTGGCAGCTAAACAATGGATGGAAGGAAAGACCGGAAACCTGGTGTGTAGGTGAGACAGGAGAAAGGGCGAGAAATAAATCAAGGGAGCAGGGAGACAGGCTGCTCACGCCAGGAGCCTGTGGGAAGGCGTGGATGTGCGAGCTGGTAGGTGGCCGCCGGGCCAGGAGGGAGCTGGGGGAATTTGGGTGCACACAGGGACCACTTATTCTGTTTTTACACCAGGAATTGAGGGTCAGACCTGGAATACTGGACAAAAAAAATCTTTGCCGGCTCTAAGACTCCCAGCACACTGACAGGGAGGGAGGGCAGGCAGGCATGTGGGCATCAGCCCATCCCCCTCCAGACCCTCCATCTCCAATAAGAAAAGGAAGCAGCAGAGGAAATAACAGAGGAGAAAGTTGGTGATCATTTCATAATATATAAAAATATTGAGTCACTATGTTGTACACCTGAAACTAATATAATATTGGACGTCAATTATAACTCAATTAAAAAAAAAAACAGATTCAGAGACCTTTAGTCTCAGAAGAGATTATCTAATTTAATTCCTTCCTTTACTAGTGAAAGCTGCAGCCCAGGGAGGTTAAATAACCTCGAAGCAGGTCGCCGGGTCTGTGCACAGAAATCACCCTGGATCCCTTTCTTAATTATCCAGGTGTTGATTACACTACAAATACCCTATTTCCAAACAAAGTCACATTTGCAGATACCAAAGGTTAGGACTTGAACGTTTCTTCTACACAAAAAGCAGGTTCTTCCTTCCCACACAGGGAAGAAGGCCATGTGAAGATGGAAGCAGAGACTGAAGTGGTGCATCTACAAGCCACGAAATGCCATGGATTATGAGTAGCCCCCAGAAGCTGGAAAAGCGGCATAAAATAGACCCTCCCTCAGGGCCCTCTAGAAGGAACCAGCCCTGCTGCCACCTTGATTTCAGACGTCTGGCCTCCAGAACTGTGACACAATGAATTTCTGTTGCTGAAGCCACACAGTTTGTGACACTTTGTTGTGGCAGCCCTAGGAAACCACTCCACCAGCCTAAGGAAACCACACACGTGTGAAGTGCAGAACTTCCTTAGACATACAGCCGAGCGCACGGCAACATTGGATGGCTTTGCATAGAGTCTGGATCCACCTTCTACAAGCTCTAGGTTAACCCTAAAGCCTGAGCAAGTGTGCAGAGGTGACGGGGCACATGGGGAATGGGGGACGGGGCAGAGAAAGCCAGAACCAGGTGTTGCAGTTGTCCCCCTTTCTAGGTTCTATACCTGCGTTAAGGGGCTTCTTGACCCGTGCTCCTCCTGATTCTTGGGGGATGAGCTGCATGGGGGGCAACGCTCCTAATCGTGTTATAGGGGCTTCTGCCCTGTGACCCTACCTGATCTCCTAGCCTGATAAACTGCAGGGGATCAAGTTGATGTCCATGGATCTCCTTCCCCTTCTTCCCTCCATCTCTGAGGCAGCCCTGTCACTCTCAGATCCCACCCAGCCCCTGCCTGGCTCCTTGCTATCCCTCGACCTTCCCCCCCCCACCCCAAGTCTAGCCCCATGGACCCATCTGAAGGGAGTTCAGCAGGGACCCTCTTGTAAAGGCGATCCCGTCACTTCACCCGTGGAACCCACAGTGCACATTCCTTTGAGGCCTCCATTCTGTCCTTGACACCGACAAGGCCCCTTCGTTAAGGAGGTTAGAATGGGAGGGTAGAGGGTGATGTTCTTTGATGTCGTAATAAGAAAATATGAAACCAAATAACTAGCTCAAGGAAGGAATTCCTGGGGCCTCAAGAGGAAGGCCCTAAGCCCCTAAGGGACCAGCAACTCCCCATGGGGAAGGGGTGGGATTACCTGAGCCCCAAGCAGAGGTGATTTCTTGTCTCTATCAGGCTTCCCCAATCTCGGGCCCCATCCCCTCGTTTCCCACCGCTGTTAGCAGGTCATTCTATTACTGTTATTCTGGCTCCCGCTGGAATGGAGGCATTTAGAGCAATGGTTCTCCAAGTCCAGTGGCCTTTTTACTCAGATTCCTGAAACCTATTCCCAGGGCCCGCTTCTGGAGGTCCGGGACTTTGCATGTTTGAAGCAGCATTCCAGGTGCTTTCGCTTGGGTGGTCCTCAGACCTTAGGCATCGTTAGGTATCACTGTCCTGTGGACAGTCTGGAGCCTTCCAGTGTGGAGGATCTTGGGGACAGTGGCAGCTGGTGGAAGGGACTAGCTTTTTTTTTTTTAAGATCTTTATTGGAGTATAATTGCTTTACCATGGTGTGTTAGTTTCTGCTGTATAACGAAGTGAATCAGCTATACGTATACATATACCCCCATATCCCCTCCTTCGCGTCTCCCTCCCACCCTCCCTATCCCACCCCTCTAGGTGGTCACAGAGCACCGAGCTGATCTTGGAAGTGACTATATTGACAGCTCAGTGGTCCTGTCCTTCTCTTCTGTGGGGACCTCATCTGACAAAGCTGGGCATTTCCCCCAGAGCCTGTGGGCCCCTCGAAGACCTCCCAGAGATATGCAGGCAGAGGCACCAGGGACTGTGGCTGTAAAACCCTGTAACTGGGACAGAGGTGCTGTAACCATGACAGGATGTGACCTGGCAGAAAGTTCTCTGCAGGAGAGAGAAGGAAAAAGGCAGGAAGAGGGAACTGGCAGAAGAGGTGTGGGGTTGCACCCTTGCTGGCCTGTCAACGATGCCATCCACAGCTCACTGGCCTCTGTTATGTATGAGCAGCTGCCTTCCCATCCGTGGGAAGGATGCATCTGTTTTCTATGCAGAAAGCTCACCCCTACTTCAAAGGGAGAAAAAAGTCCATTTGGGCTACTAAAATAAAAATGCCATAGACAGTGGCTTAAACCTTTATTTCTCACAGTTTCGGAGGCTGGGATACCAGCCAAAGTGCGGATTTGGTGTCCGGTGAGGGCACGCTTCCTGGTTCGTAGATGGCAGTCTTCTCACTGTGTCCTCACACAGTGGAAGGGGCAAGGGAGCTCTGTGTGGCGTCTTTTATAAGATCACTAATTCCATGTATAAGCAATAAAGCCCCACTCTTATGACCTACTCACCTCCAAAAGGCCCCATCTCCTCATACCAACACACTGGGGATTAAGTTTCAACATATGAATTTGGAAAGGACACAAACATTCAGCAACGAGGATGGAATGAAAAGCTCCAATTCTTGCCTACCTTCTCCAGGATCTGCCTCTGGTCACGCAAACCCACTTCCCTGCTCAAGAAGGAGAGAGGGGACATCATTCCATGTCTCAAGGGTAGTGGAATGCGGATGCACTAGAATTGCCCTGGGCACACTTCAGCCAGTCTCTCTGTGCGTCTAGCCACCCATCACCTCTTCACACCACACCCGGACTCCCAGCGAGTGTGGAGGCTGGAGAGTGAGGCTTCGTTTCTGGAACAAGTCTCGACAGGATGGCACTGGATGCTGCTAAGGACGCTCTACGCTTCACGTGGGCACTGTCCCCTTGACAAGGGAGGAGGAGAAAACATCCATGTCTATTCAACTATGTGACCTCAGGAGTGTATCCTGTATTCTTTGAAAAGAGGAAATCCAATATAATGTAAAGCAGAAGCCAAATTCGTTACTTTTTTTTTTTTTTTTGCGGTACGCGGGCCTCTCACTGCCGCGGCCTCTCCCGTTGCGGAGCACAGGCTCCGGACGCGCAGGTTCAGCGGCCATGGCTCATGGACCCAGCTGCTCCGCGGCATGTGGGATCCTCCCGGACCGGGGTGCGAACCCGCGTCCCGCGCATCAGCAGGCGGACCCCCAACCACTGCGCCACCAGGGAGGCCCTCAAGTTACTTTTGACAGTTGCTTCAACTCTGGCCATTTCCACTAAAACCGGAGCCATTGCCCAGCTGTGTTTAGAACTGTTAAAAGGTAAACGGAGGCATATTAAAACGTTTAAGAGTTTTTTGTTTGTTTTTTGGGGGATTTTTTAGTAAAATTGATTCAAATTGGGCAGGACCAAACTGGAAGTTGTTAGGAGTGTTCCACCAACAGGAGCTGGGGAGAGGCTCATGCGGAGAAGGCCTGGAAGCAAAGCAAGGAAGTTGTTGATCGGCTACAGCTCAAAACCTAGTTGGCTGTTTGTGGTCAATAAGCTGTCGTCCTTAGGTTTCAATTTCTTAACCTTGAGGCATTTACAGGCTTAGGTTTGGGTTTGCTTACATAGACTGCCATGGCATTAAGGCCACTTCGGTCCAATGGCCTCCCTTGTTTCATTAATGTCACAGAACCCTGCAAAAAGAATTGTATGCTGAGTTGAAAAGATTCACTTTGCTTTAATTAGATATATGTCTCACATGTCACGTGGTGCTGACCGCAGTCACTCTAGGTTTTCTTGGCCGTGACAAGAGAAAGTGAATGAGGCGGAAGCTGCCTTTTCTCATTCGGTTTGGCCTGTTGTGTGAACTTTGCATTTCTTTATGGCGGAATTGCTTAGTCAGTTACGCAGAGGGGCAAAGCAGTGCAGTTATGAAGAGCATGGACCCTGCAGCCAGCCTGGCTCTGAATCCTGGCTCTGCTGCTCACTGGTCTTACGATTTTGGCAGCTGGTGGACCCTCCCCGTGCCTCAGTTTCCTCATCTACAACGGCTACTAACGGTACTTGTCTCATAGGGTTTTTGTGAAGGTAAATGAGTTAATAATATAAAGCACTTAAAATGGTACAGCACATCGTAGGCACTTCGGGTGAGTTAGGTTTATTTCAGTTCAAGCTTTTCAAGTATTTGCCGTCTTATCCTGCTTGTAAAGCAGCTCTCACCAGCCATCATTGTCAGAGTAACAAACTTCTGCCACGCCCACTTTCTCTCTCGCAAAACACCGCCTAAGGAAACTCTTTTCGTGAAAGTCTGCAAAATCCTTCTTCCTCCAAAGTACTTCCAGCTCTACTAAAACCTTTCTGAGGATGCAGGGACTGATAATTGCTTTTACAGTCAGTTTGGTAAAGGTGCCTCTTTTAAATTTTTCCAAAAAGCAACTGGAACTCTGTATGTGCAGTCCTCATTCCTGGGTGTCCTTGAACTTGTGCCTGGGTTTGGGGGTGTTGTGCTGAGGACCCAGTGACATCCTGCTCATCGCGTGCCAGCCCAGCATGTTCTGGACGCTCCATAAAGACTTGCTCCCATTCTCTGCTCTTCCAACCTGGTTACCATCCTGAACTATTACTACAGCGGTGGCAAGACTCCCCCCGGCCCTGCCCCACGGTGATGATGCCCACATAAGGACCATTGTTTTACACGTGCAATCTAATGAGCAAGGAGAAAGGAAACACACATGATAGGATTTCACAAGTAAAGGTGGCCCCCTAGATCACCAAGCAAAGATGTGTTGAATTGGTAGCACCTTGCCCTCGAGCAATGTATTTTCTCTCTGCCAATTTCTCTTTGATTGGGGAAGTTGCTGTACTGGGTAACAGGGGTGGCACTTCATAATGGTGCCTGATACCCTGGCTCATACCATGAGGGTCCTTTTGTACCCCAGGGTCACAGCAGGTGGGATCAGCTTATTATTACTTTTGCCTATAGTCACGTGTCTACTCCAGAACCAACCCTGGCTGCATCTGGAAAGCACATAGACAAAGCTCATCAAAGAAAATGAAAAACAAGTCCACGCTGGTTTCTAAGAACTCCAGGGCCTACTGGAAGGAGACGCTTCCTCTTTACACTGCGAGGACCCTAACTGTCAAGAAAAACGATGGTTTGCCAGGGGCTGAGAACCACCCACTAAGAGAGCACGACAATCAGAGAAATCTATATAAACACTGCGGTTCCCCATCGCAAGACAATGACCAGATTTCCTACATCCTAACCCTCCACATATCCGGCCGCTGGGGCTGAGCATTCTGAATGCGCACCTGTTTCCTCCCATTACAAGCTCCAACTTATTACCTGCCTCTTCTTGTTCTCATTCCCTAGGGAATGCCTTTGCGTTAGGCCTCCCATAGGACAGTCACAGTGGCCCCAGAAATTCAAGCCAAGGCCCCCAGAGGGCCCAGATAGCTCTCTCTCTCTGGTGCCAAAACTGTGGCAATTCTCTGAATGTAAGACTTCCACATGGGAGCTAGAAAATAATTACCAAGTAAAGAAAATTTTCTTCTATTCAGAAAAAAATGACTGGTATTGTTGGGGTCTGTGCCTTTGCACTGGTTGTTATGTGGCTCTAAATAAAAACCATGAGATAATGCCCAGAAGGCCAAAGAAGTGTTCTGACTTCTAGGGAGAGCCCAGCATATTCTTTAGTGAGGACACATATGGGTGGACACGCTTTCTTGGGTAGAAGCTACAAGGCCATGAAGTCCGCATATTTCCTGCAGCTTGTCTAAGCTTCCTAGAAGGTTTTGCTCTTCTGTTTGGAAATTCTGCTAAGCTCCGCTGCAGATGAAGAGGTGTGAAATGTCTGAAATGCACCCTAAATGTCTATTCGGACACATTGACCATTTGTGCGTGTGTGTTTGTGTTTGTAGGTTAAAATATTTTACACAGGAAGAGATACAGGTACTTTGAGGAAACTGTTTCTGACTAGGCTCTGTGTTAATGGTTTCCAGCTGCCAAGCGAATGGTTGTATTCAGTTTCAGTCTGTACAAGAACTTCCTCAGGAAACTGAAAGGTCTGCTTCCCAAACTTGTATATACACAGGGCACCTTCTGACTGAGGAAAAGGTAGTAAGTGCACCTTAGCACCTACTGGAGACATTTCAGCATCAATAACTGTGTCCCATCGTGGCTGGGGGACAACCAAGCAGCTGCTCTAAAGGGTGGAAGTTAAGCAGAAAAATCCAGAGTCAAGTGACTGTATAAAAACCTGAAGGATCAGATTTCTCTTACCAGGGGAATCACCTCAAAGCATAGAGCATTCTGTGAGGGAGGGAGGCCCAGGAGAAATGTGGCCAGTGGGAAACCCCTGATATTTGATGGGATGGCCAACAGGCTTGGAAAACGGGGTGACTCGTTCGGTTTTAGTGCTACTTGCAGGCGGGTCTCTGCACTGCGTTAAACCTTTAGCGAAGTCAGCGTCAATACAAAGCTACTGGATGAGTGTATTTGGAAGAAAATCACGGAAAAGAGCTGTGTCCCAGGTCTTGGGGCAAGAGGATTAGCTGTGTGAGCGGACAGAGAGAGACGGTGGAAACACAGAGCCCAAAAAGCCTTGAGGAGTCGCTGGAACTTGCCTGAGAACTTGCCAGAATCTTGATCTTCCCACAGATTTTAAGACCAAGGCATTAGGCCAATTTTATTTCAATCCCAAATGACACAGGGACCTCAGCAGCTGCAGGAATCAAAGCAGAAAACAGATGTGAATCACAGGACACAGATCATGACACTTAGTAGGTCCTCAACGATTGGAAACCAAGATTCATGTGGTGTTACTGAACACTATTTAAAAAATTGCCAAGCTTGTCTATTTTGATAAGGAATTCTATTTTTTATAAAACAAAACTCCCGCTCTCCCTCTTGGTTAATTGGGATCTTAGATGTTTGCTTGTTGGATCAGGACATCGTCATAACCTTGGTAGGGGCACCACCAGGGACCAGCTTGTCTGGATGTCAGGACACCTCCCGAGGAGACCGTCATCCTACTTGTGCTGGACTTGTCAAAGGCCGAGGTAATGTCACAAAGGCGTTGGCCAACTGCAGGCCAAATCTGGCCCATGGCCCTGATAAGATTTAAAGGAACCCTCCCAAACCAAGGAATATGGGACAGAGATCGTTTGAGACCAACAAAGCCCTAAAATGTTGACTACTTGACCTTTTACAGGAAGTTTGTGGCGCAGGGGGTTAAGGCCGTGGTGGCCGTCAGACCCCACCAGCCCGGAGGAGGGAGCAGGTCCCCAGGGGAGGGTGTCACAAGCACTTCGAGCAGCTCCAAATCCAGGGATGCGGCTTGTGCTCCAAATCTGCCAATGAGACTGGTCCAAGCAAAGGGCTCGGGATCAAGCCCTCCTCACACGGCCCCCCAGAGAGGGTCCAGGGAGGATGGGGAACCTGGGTCTCAGGGCTGAGGCTGGGAGATGTGGGCACAGCAGATACAGAGCCCCCTCTGTCCCCGGAACCCCGGGTGGGCGTCTCTGGCAGGGGCCATCGGCTCCGCCATGGGAGGAGCAGGGGTGGGGCCCGTGGGGATGGTCAAGTCTGGAAGGGAGGCGGGACATGTGACGCAGCACAGGCCTGGGATGGGAGGGGACGTGGAGGGGAGCCCCATGTGGGAGCTGAGGCCTCGGCCAGCCCAGCAAGCTGATTCCCCACGTGGGCGGGGCAGAGAGGCCACTTCCTGCAGAAACCTAAGCTCTGCCTCGGCAGAATCCTACAACGGGCCACACACGCCCTACGTAAGTGGCCTGCTCCTGCCCCGCCTGCCGTCTGAGCTCTTAGTTTCCAGCCTCTCCTCACTTTGCCCGGCCACCCTGCTGGGGAGAGAGAGGATACCCAGCCTCCAGGCTTCCCCCGGCCCACCTTTGTCCACACACAACCTGGGGGATGTTTCCAGTCTCTACATTCAGCACGTCTGGGATCTGGAGTAAGAAAGACAATGTAATCTGACGACTAGACTTCATGTCAGAATGCTCTGTTTTCAATCCTTTTTGTTTGGTTGATTGCTTTGGTTTTAGGCGCTGCAGGCATTCCTGCAGAGTGGAGTTTGAATAAAGGGGCAAAAAGCCCACTGCCTTGCCCAAGGCTGAGGTCTTAGGCCAAAGCACACAGCAGTCTGGGTGCTAGTGCTGGAATCGGCAGGTGCTGCCTGGCTGGGGCCACCTTAGAAAGTCAGAGGATGTGCCCTGGACAAGCTCTTGGTGGCCAGACAAGTGACTGTCCTGGGCCCCATGGGGGTGGGAACCTAGCAGTGATGACGGGGGCTGAGGGGCTGGGTGCTCAGGTGGGCCTGAGCACGGGCTCAAGATGCTGGAACCACGCAAGTGTAGAGCCTGCCTCTGGGGATGCCCACGTCCCGAGCTGCTGTGACTGGTGGTTGGTATTTCCTTGGCATTTTTCAGGGACCAGAGAGGTCAAATTAGGAGACAGTTGTTTTAAGCTCTCTGACAAAAGGGACCTTGTTTGCTTTATTCCCTGCTGAATCCTCCTGCTTGTAACAGTGCATGCCTCATGGAAGACACACAAATATTCCTTGATGTTGGGCATGTTAGAAGCTCTAATTTTAAAGGGAAACCGGCTCATTTTGTAGAGAAGGCATGAATCACTACCGAGGCAGGAGTTGGTGCAGCAAAAGATATTCCAGAAATTCTTTCCCTCTAAACCCAGTCACTGACTTCTCTGAGCTCCTACCGTGTGTTTAACTCTGTGCTAGAAACGGAGAAATGGGATTGACTCAGGTGCTTACAGTCTAGATGAGAAAAATCAGCTGGCTGACTTATCTCGTCAACTTGATTGTGCCACGTTGTCTGGAGCTTCAGTTTCAAGCCCAGTCAACTGCTTGCATGTGTTTCCTGAATAGAGAATAAGGTCATGTCTTAGGAATCAGAAAACCCTGGGTTCCAATCCCAGCTCTGCCACATCCCAGCTGTATGACCTTAGGCAAGTGACTTAAATATGCTAAGCCTCAGTTTTTCTTCTGTACAATGGAGATAATAATAGTATCCATCTCTGAGTGTTAGTATGAGGAGTAAATGAAACAATGGAGGTGATGTATCTAGAAGAGTGCCAAGAACAGGGCAGGAGTTTAGCTATTATTTTTGGAATTTTTCTTTTTTTTTTTTTTTTAGCTTATCTGCCTACAAGGCACAGCCTAACCCTCCACTCTTTAAGGATCAGCCATTACGACACACCTCTGGAAGGAAGCTTCCTCGGACATTTTCCCCCACACGAGTGCCTCCTTTGCGCTTCCATCGTAACCTGTGCACGCCTCTGTCCTTGGATTCACTGCCTTGTATTATTTTTGTCAGTTCCAGTGTCTGCCTCTTGGCCAGACTGAGAGCTCCCTGAAGTCAGGGCACTGTTTTACTTAACCCCTCCCATCCTGGCTTGCATGGCTTTTGGTGGTGTTAGGGGTTCAAGTGTTTGCTAGATAAATGAACAGAAAGGTAATATGGCATCATTTAAGAGATAAAGGATTATTACAGATAATCAGGGCTTACTTGAGGTAAGAGGAAGAGGAGAAAGACACTAATAGTTGTGGGCTATGTTCAAAGGAAAAGGAAGGACAATTTGACAAAGAGAAGTGAAAGTCCCTGTGTGGCATTGGTATATTATCTATGATAATATAATAGATGATATAATATCTAGATATTATCTATCTAAAAGAACTCTGTTTAAACAGTGCGATGATAGTGTGTATTTGAGTTTATTTAATTGCTACCCTAGGCATAGTTACTTAACATCTGAAGTTTCCTAGTACTCTTGGATTACTTAAGAGTAGTTCTATCATATTCCAGAGCTTGACGCTAACACTTCAGTTATATGTATTTCCAGTGGACATCAGAAGGTGTATTAATTAGCATACTGGGCATTAGATTTTATTTATTTTTTGTTGGAATGAGTCGTATTTGTTGGATTGGTAGACAAGTTGTACAGGCGTCCTTGCCTTCGCGTGAGCAGAGTATAAGCAGCTCGTGTCCTTTGGAATGGCCTCTGGATCTTAGAATTCCACTAGGTTCTGTGTCTATCTGCTTAAAGAGAATTCTGTCATCTGACCAATTAACTGTATCTTGCTGCTAGCTTCTTGTCACATCTGCTTTTTCGAGTGAAAGGATGGAGAGCTGGGACTTCGCAGAGCTTACAAACCAGGCGGTCTGGTGTTTGTTCCTGCTGGCTGATAAGCGTCTCTATGTGTCAGAATTCGGCTCTAGACTTGCTTTTATTGTGACAGGCCACCTGGTCGAGAGGCAGAGGGAGAGGAGATTATGACCCTCATTTCCTCCAGCCACTGAAGGCTGACAGAGGCTAAAACCCTAACACTGTAACAGTGAACAACCATTGGTTCAGGTCAACTTGAACAAGTAGGTTAGGAAGGCAGTGGTAGCAATGAAAATGGAAAAGCAAAAATGTATGGGAGGGACCCAAAGAGAGCAGAATCAGCAGGACTTGGTGACTCATATGGTGGCAACTGAGAGGTTATGTCAAATACAAGATCATATGTACATGGAGATATAAAAAGTGCATTTCATATAGCTCATTTTGATTCCTACAATAGCCCCGTGGGGTGGACTAGGCAGTTACTAGAAACTGAGGCATGAGCTACAAAAAAGTGTCATTGACTTGTCCAAAGTCACATGGCCAAAAATTCATGGTGTTGGGATCTGGATCCAGGTTGTCAGACCCCAAGTCAGTTTCTCTTTTCATTATGCCTCATCAACTCAAAGGTTTTGAGGCTGCATGACTGAGAGAAATGGGAGGTTAGGGGAGAGAGTAAAGGGGTTAATGTAAAAGGAAAGAGGAACCAGGAGGAGGAAGCTGACTGTGAAAGATGGTGGGGTAGCTGCCCTCAGATGAGATGGACTGGCCCCTCACACAGGGGGTCTTTCACCCATGTGATCGGTGCTGCTACAGTCTGAATGTTTGTGTCCCTCCAAATTCATATGTTGAAACCCTAAACTCCAAAGGTGATGGCATTAGGAGGTGGGGCCTTGGGGAGGTAATTAGGTCATGAGGGTGGAGCCTCTATGAATGGGATTAGTGCCCTTATAAAAGAGACCCCAAAGAGTTATTTCTCCCCTTCTACATGTGGGATACAAGAAGTCTGTGACCTAGAACAGGGCCCTCACCCAACCATGCTGGTACACTGATCTCAGACTTGCAGCCTCTAGAGCTGTGAGAAACACATTCCTGTTGTTTACAAACCACCTAGTCTGTGATACTCTGTTATGGCAGCACCAACAGACTAAGATAGGTGCTCACACTGATCTGCACATGAGAGAGGTATGGCTTCTCTGTCTCAGAATCAGCCCCTCCCCTAAATCTGTGTAGGACCATTCTGTGTAGAATTCCAAGGTGTCCCCATAGCTTACCCTCCAGGTCGCAGACTTCCTTGGAGCCTCCCTTCTATTTGCAGCCTTCTGTTTTACCCCCAAACCTACACTCCCACATTCAGAAACAAAATATATCTTCTGCCCTATAACTTGGCTTGGGTAAAAGGGTTTTCCATGCATCAGGGCAAAGTAGAGGGAAACCAAAGCCGTAGAACATATTTTTGTTGGCCTTGACAGTTGGTGACTCTTCCACTGTGAAACAACAGGTCCTTTGTGATCATTTGGAGCTGCCATGTCGAGCAGAGTCTCCTGTCTCAGCATCTTCCTGCTGTTTTAAGAAATAAGTCAATAAATAAGATGACTATCACATTCTTTACTGTTGATATGCACACCAACATTGAACAAAGGCGAACACAAAACCACCCTATTTTGGTTTTTTATTTGTCGTCACTTTAATTTAGACCATCAGCCCTCCTGGGGAGGCTTGTAAAAATACAGATTCCTGGGCCCAGCCCCTGCTGGTTCTGGTTTTGCAGATATAAAAGAGAGACTGTCTTTCCCTCCAGAGAGTCAGCTGTGTTTATGTTTAAGGAACCTTTGCTCCTTTGTTCTAGGACAGGCTACAGGCTTGAGTGAAGATAGAACTTTCCATGTGCTCTTTGCCAGCGTCTTGTTTGGTTGCAGCCACTCATTGGATTAGTAATAAATTGCCTTGAGGCCCAGGCCAGCTCTGTTCTCCACGCGTGCTCTCCCAACTTTTCCATTTGGCTTCAGCCTTCTGTTTCTAAATTGGTCTTGGCAGATTTAGAAGGTGCCTTGGAGACATTTCTGTGCCCAATGAACAACTTAACTTGGTGCAGGGCTCTGGCCAAGAGGGCTGATGGGCGAGAGCATGGTCTGGGCTTCTGAAAGTAGCGCCTGACAGAGAAACTGACCAGGGAAAGAGACTGTGGAAAAGACATTTCTAAGGTTATCTGAGACATGCAGGCAGAATCTGATTTTGAGGCATAAAAACATAGCCTGGGGGGAATAGTTGGAGAGGCTGCAAACTCTGTTCCCATTTCTGTATTTTAACTCTTCTTGCTCAAAGCTTAGCTTCCAGTTAAATGTAAATATTTGCAGGTGGGCTGTATAAATTTTCTTAGACCCTTATACCTCTGTGTGAACGAATGTATTAGATCCCTTTCTGAAATGAGGAAAGAAAAGAGACTGATGACTGGATAAGAAAAGCAGAAAGAGGGCTTCCCTGGTGGCGCAGTGGTTGAGAGTCCACCTGCCAGTGCAGGGGACACGGGTTCGTGCCCCGGTCTGGGAAGATCCCACATGCCGCGGAGCGGCTGGGCCCGTGAGCCATGGCCGCTGAGCCTGCGCGTCCGGAGCCTGTGCTCCGCAAGGGGAGAGGCCACAACTGTGAGAGGCCCGCGTACCGCAAAAAAAACAAAAAAACAAAAACAAAAAAAAAAGAAAAGCAGAAAGGGCAGGGGCGACTAAGGGTCAAGAAGACAAACTCTGGCTCTTTGGCAGCCCTGCCTGGACATAGGGAGGGTGCAGGGCACAGGGGCAGATGCACATACAGCAGGCTGAGGACACAGGGACCTGGGATGACATGTTCTTCGGGAAGTGTTTCATACAAACGCCTTGAGCTTGAATGCATACAGGGCATCTCTGACACCTTGAGGTCTTTATCTTTTGGGTGTCCCTCAGCAATGTTTTTTTTTGTTTTTCTTTTCCATTATAGTTTATTACAATATATTGAATGTAGTTCCCTGTGCCATATAGTAGGACCTTGTTGTTTAACCATTTTATAAAAATAGTAGTTTGCATCTGCTAATCCGAAACTCCTAATTTATCCCTCCCCCTGCCTTAGCAATGTTTTTTAAAAAACATGGAGAAAACTTAGCAGTAGACTATATGTCTATGTACATGAATTACACAGGAAATTACATTGTCATTGCATGACTCTCAAATTTATTTTTATTATGGTAAAATACATCTAACATAAAATTTACCTTTTTAAGTGCACAGTTCTAGGGCACTAAATACATTCACATAGTTGTGCAACCATCACCACCATCCATCTCCAGAAAGTTTTCATCATTCTGTACTGAAACTTTGTGTCCATTAAACACTAACTCCCCACCTCCCCTCCCTCCAGCCCCTGGTAACCAATGCTCTACTTTCTGTCTCTATGAATGACTCTAGTATTTTATAATATGGATCCTCCAAGATACAACTCACTTGCTCATACCCTACAAGGATCTCTCCCTCCTTGGATAAAATGAGTTGCCTTCTCTTGCGTGTTTTCCTATGTTTTAGCCATTTGTGTCTCCAAGAGTCTTTTGCTACAGGGTCGTCTCCTTCATTTTTCCCTGCCAGAAAGCCAAACTGCTATGTATCTAGCGCAATCCATGAATTTTCAAGCAAGAAGTGGGAGAAACTGGCTCCTCCAGAAGTCCCAGGAATCCTGGAAATCCTGAATGAGTGCTTGAGCGACGGCCATGGTCACTGAGCCAATTGTGAGCTGTTACCCCTAGATGTTCCTCCCACTGCACCTCTTCCCCAGAGAATCTCGAGACCAACAAACAGCAGTAACAGGTGAAACAGCCTTGGCGATGTCTATGCCCTAAACCCTCCCCTATAACAGAGCTTCCCCCCTTCCTGTGCTTTGAAGAAAACCCTTTTGGCTTTTGCCTTTGTCCTTTGCCTGATATGTCCCACTTTCATCTGATGTGTGCAGGAGAGAAGGGCCTGGGGCGCATCACTTATTTGTAGGAGAGTTAGATCAGGTTCCTCTGATTAGGACCTGAGCATTTTGGCAGGTTGCTGGTGGGTCTACTAATCTGATGAGTCTTGAGACATCTCTGGGGCTGGTTGTTCAGTCATGCACAGGATGCTCAGGACCCATCTGAGCACAACAGACAGCAAGGCGGATCACTCCAGCTCACTTGGAAATTGGCTCTCTCGCCACCCCTCCAGCTCTCAGGGAGGCAGGTTCAAGGTAGCTAATAAGTAACTTGGTTGTAACTACGTGAACTTCACAGGCAGCTTAATTGCAGTTGCATAAGTGAACCACATAATCACAGATTGGGCCCTTTTCATCTGTCACCTGCCACCAAGAGAACTGCTTTGAGTGGGAATTCTTATTTTGGGTTAATACTGAATCAAAAGGGTTTTTAAAGCAAGGGCGGAGAGCAAAGCACTATTTTTTTTTTTTACTCAGAAACCTTTAAGATCCAATCGTGTCTGAACCAAACAACCATTCTCAGCTTCCTTTCTGGATTCTTCTGTAGCTTGTCAGTGGGATTCTAAATCCCAGCTACTGGGTATTGATCGGCTTCCTGGTTTAATTACCTAGCCGAAAGAATTCTCAACCAATCAATTTTGCTCCTGAAATGCCAGTGCCCTGCTTCTGGGGAAGGAAGGGGTCAATTAATCCTTGTTTGCTTTTTAATTCCTGTTCCGAACATAGTACATTCACACACAGGTTAATTTTTAAATCCACTCTCCTCTTACTTCACTGCTTTCTTTAATTCACCCTGGAAACCTCAGTGACACTAAAACCCTATCAATCTCTTCTTATTGCTTGTGCAGCCTCATTAAATAGCTCAGCAAATACCTGACCTGGTCATTTCCCAGACTTCTGCTGGTAGAAATTGTCCAAAGTCCCCTTAATTTTTCTGTTCCTGTCTGAAGTCCCTCAGGGCAGAGGTTTTCAGGAATTGCTGACACCTCTCCATCTTAACCTGGTGTAGAAGGGAGACGGGGGCTTCTTTCCATGTACCATCTGAGAGTCTGTTCCCAGGTTCTCTTTCTCAGCAGATCTGGCGAATTTGTGAGCCCATTGAATTTTAAGGGATTTATGAGGCGAGAACATGTATAAGGTATAAGAGCTCATGGACCCAGAGGGGAGCAAAAGGGTCAGGCCATTTCATCTCCTTTGGTAATGACCTTTCCAGGCATGTAAACAAAATCTCAGCCTTTTCGTTTAATGCTGATTTTTATTTAAATTGTGGCTTGGAGTGTTTAGATAATATCAGGAATGGCAGTATGACAGTCAGCAGAGGGGAAATGAGTCCTCTGTACTTCTCACCTCCCATCCCAAGCCTCTGACAAAGCTGGGAGTTCCAGGAATCCATGGGCTGGATGTAGACGCTTTGAGCCCAGCCCCGGGCTTCGTCTCTCAGCCGAGGGGACAGATCTGTCAAAGGTCTGCACTGGTTTGATTCTGGCGAGTCGCCAGCCTCGTTGCAATACATCAGCTTCCAGTGTGGTTTGCTTGGGCATAATCTTGAAGTCGAAGATCAGTCAGAAAAGCTTTAAGGAGCTCTACTGGGAAGCTTTTACAGCATCTGAGCAGTCTGCTTGGATTTGGCTAATGCGTGTTTCCTTTCGCCTGACAGAATGCTCACGGCCTCCAAACCCAGGAGACGCTCCCACAGGGACGGCGTCCTCCGCGCTTTCCCAGAATATTAATGCCCTGGGATTAGGCGGCTTGCAGCTTCTAAGCAGTTTTGAAACTCCAGCTAGGAAGCAGGCATTCGACCTTTGGGGGTTTTGATCTTGTATTTTTCTGCTGGAATATTTAATATGATAGTTAAAAATAAACAGGCGAATGGATACTTTTTCATAAGGCTGCTCGTAAGTATCGGAAAACTAGGAACAAAAAATTCCAGTCCTTTCTGGTATCACAGAGAGAGGCTAAGCAGAGACTCAAAACAAGCCTTCTGGTCTCCGTTCCTAATCAGGTACAGCTGCCCCTCAGGTCCCACAAGCCATGACTAACACAGATCTAACCCATACAAATTGTTCCGGAAGGTGCTGATAGCATATTAGAGACGTGGAAGAGGTTGCATTATGCATGAAAAGACACGCTAAGCTAATGTCACGGAGCAAGGGCTCAGGGGAGGTGGCAGGTCCCAGGAGAAAGACTTTTTGCTTTCAGGTTTATGGTGCTCCTGTGGGGTTTCTAACGGTGCCAAATCTTGTTATTTCCGGGGTGTCTGTGTCTTTACCCTCATCTCCTTCCAATCTTACCCCAAAAGCCACCACGAGAGAACACGAGTGGAGGGCCATTTGTAAATCTAAGATGACTGACTTAAAGTAAGAAATAAAATGCTAAACCTAAAGCTAAAGAAGGGGCCAGCATCCTTCTTCCATTACACGTGAAAATATTTTGGTGACTTCAACAGTAGAAACTATTTGAAAGTATATTATACACATACAGTTTGTGTTACAGGTTCTGTACTTTTAAAATTCAGGATGTCAATTTAGGAGTCATGATCACTTTTGCAAAATCTGAGTTGTGCAAACCTGTCTGGGCATGGGGGTGGGATGGGGGCAATTGCATAAGCTAGGATGTTACAATGTTCAATTACCAGGTGGTTGGCTGGGATTGAATGCATCAGCGTATCAGTGACCAAACCCAAAATCGGAAGGGTCGAAAAAGAAATCCTATATACATATAAACACATGCACACATGTATGTTTGTTTGTTTGCTCCCTTGCTTATTTATTTAACATCCTCTGTCTTAGCTTGAATTTCCTGAAAGGGGAGCCTGAAAAGGGCTTGCCTGCCGGTCATCTACTTGGGAGTGTACCCGATCCCAGGGAGCAGGCTTGAGAGACAGAGCAAGGGAACAGGGCGGGGAACCCAAAACAAAGATGCATTATCCAGCCAGTCATGCTACAAGCATCTGGTGCTCTGTCCTGCTGGAACCTTCCAAGAAGCCTCCTGTGACACCCTCAGAACTGGCTGCCCGGAGGCCAAAGGGGGACGTACTTCTCCAAGAGTCCTGCCACCATTGGACATAAGGATCCCACTCCTCCCCAGTCCACTCTAGGTGGCCTGTGTGAATGTAGAGCAGCACCCACATCAGGGAAGCTCCAGGGCTGGAAGCAGGAGCTGAGGGGAGAAGGCTCGGGACCAGGCATTCTTGAGCTGTGTCTATGGGAAGCTGGGCAAAGCTGAGTGGACCTGGTCTCCATAGCAATGGCTGGAGTACAGGGTGAGGCCAAGAGAAATGATGAAGAGTAGAAAGTTCTAGGAAAACAGGATAAGACAAGAGGGTATGAGCTAAGAGTAGTAAACAGGGATGGGAGTGGAGGTGGTTAGCAAGGTCTGCTCTTCCCTATTCCTCAGTCTTCAGAGATAAGGACGCTCTTTTTCTCTGGGTATAGGGAGGGCACCTCTCTCGTGAGGGTCGTATGAGCTACTTCAGGAGAGACCGGGGAGGTTAGAGTGTCCTTCTTGCACTGCTAAACATTGGACCTTGCCTTATATTTCCAGCAGAAATTCTTTTCTATGGGGTCAGTGTTTTAATAAAACAATGGATACCACAAGGCTTCCTTTCACTGGGAACTTTCTCCTTCTTATCTCCCCCCAAAGACTGAAGATGTCAGACAAGCTTGTCCCTAGAAGTTAGAGAGAGCAGTATAACGTCCAGAGGTTGCATTGGGAGCAATCAGGAACAATTTCCATGTGAGTGGCTTTGTTGCGTTTTTACTATTTGGGGCTCACCATGAAATATGGAAGTCGAGATGTTCATTTGCAGCAGGAAAGAAACAGATGGATCTTCCAAATACATGTTTCTGCCTAAAATTGCAGTAGCTACAGAAAGCAAGTAACATAGGAAAGAAAATAATTGGAATCAATAAAATGCAAGAAAATCAAGAGATGGGGCTGAAAACAGAGAGCAGCTTCTTTTGAGGTCGAATTCCAGAGCTGCATATTAGTTTTCTTCCCTCCCCCGCAGACTGGCTGCTGCTTTGCAGACGTCAACAGACACGGTGTACTGGTTCGCATTTCCAGGGATTCTGGATGAGAAAATTCCTATTTGTCGAAATGTAATGGCTTTCTCATGCCACAGACTGGGAGAAAACAATTGCAAAATAAATATCTCATAAAGGACTTGTATTCAGAATATATAAAGCACTTTTAAAACTCCGTTATAAGAAGATAAACAACTTGATTAAAGAATGGGCATAAAATCTAAATAGAAATTTCACCCTGGAAGATGTACAGATGGCAAACGAATACATGAAAAGATGCTCAATACCATTAATTGCTAAGGAAATGCAAATTAAAACTACACTGGGCTAACACTACATGCCCCACTAGAAAAGCTAAAATTAGAAAGAGTGACAATGCCAAGTGTTGGTGAGGGTGTGGAGCTACTGGAACTCTCATGTACTGTTTGTGGGAATGGAAAATGGTAGCCACGTTGGAAAAGTTTCTTTTAAAGTTAAACATATACTTACTATATGACCCAGTAATCCCACTTATTATTATTATTTATAACAACCCCAAACTGGAAACAATCCAAATGTCCATCAACTGGTGAATGGATACATACATTGTGGTAAATCCATGCAATGGAATCTCACTCAGCAATAACAAGGCATGAACTATTCATACACAAAACAACGTAGATAAATCTCACAAGTGCCATGTTAAGTGAAAGAAGCCAGACGTAAAAGACTAAACATTGCCTAGAGGCAACTGGAGATCATCATACTAAGTGAAGTAAGTCAGAAAGAGAAAGACGAATACCATGTGATATCACTTATATGTGGAACCTAAAATAAGACACAAATGAACTATGATATAGAAACAGCATCAGCGACATAGAGAACAGACTGGTGGTTGCCAAGTGGGAGGGGGTTGGGGGAGGGATAGAGTGGGAGATTGGGGTTAGCAGATGTAAGCTTTTACATATAGAATGGATAAACAACAAGGTCCTACTGTATAGCACAGGGAACTATATTCAATACCTTGTGATAAACCATAACGGAAAAGAATATTTTTTAAAAAGGAATGTATATATATGTATAACTGAATCACTTTGTTGTACAGCAGTAATTAACACAACACCGTAAATCAACTATACATCAATTTAAAAAAATAAAGGGAAAAAAGACTAAATGTCGTATGATCCTATTTATATGAAATTCTAGAAAAGACAAACCCAATGGTGAGAGAGCAGGTCAGTGACTGCCAAGGGCTGCAGGTGGGGAGGAGGGATTGATTGTAAAGGGGCACAAGTGCCTGGAATATAGGGAGGTGGTACTGAAATAATCAACTGTAAGTTGCATGAACAATGAGGGTGGGGCGGGGGGGGCAGAATTCTCTGTTTTGTTCACTCTGCTACTACGGTGCCTGCCTGATTTTTATATGTATTGAGGTTTAAATCTCTGTAGAATGAAAGCCAATGAACGTCATTACTATTGCAATCTTATACAGTCTATTTACATAGTGAATTTTACGTAATCACCGGGTCTAGTAGCTTGAACTTTAAACTCCTGTCTAAACACAGCCTTCTGTAGAAACTTCTATTTGTTTTTCTTATAGTCTTTAGAACCATGGTCTTTTGACACTTCTCCATACTTACTTCGTTTATTCTGCTCATGTATTCAATAAAGATCTATTCAGCACCCCTCTGTGTCAAGGGCTAGGCTAGACAGTCGTGGACAGATAGACAAACAAAATATGATCCCTGCACTCAAGTTGCTTACAATCTAGTGGGAGAAGAAAGTCAGGACAAATAGTGATTACAATGTAGGGCGAATATTCCATAATATGGGTGAGAACAGGGTGCCTGGTAGCTCACAAGAAAGGCCACTACTGATGAAATAAGTCAGACACAGAAAGACAACTACTATATGATCTCACTTATATGTGAAATCTAAAAACGCTGAGTTTACAGAAACAGAGATTAGAATGGTGGTGTGGGGGTGAGGAGGTGGATAGGATGCTCTGACCACAGCTTTCAGGTGTTTGATTATGAAGACAAGAAAGAGAGAGGCTAAGAACTAGAAGAGGGGGTTTGATCCCTGGTTGGGGAACTAAGATCCCACATGCTGCGGGGCAAGAGCCCGCATGCCGCAACTAAGACCCGATGCAGCCAAAAAAAAAAAAAGAACTAGAAGAGGATGTGGGGATCAAGGGAGACTTGCTACTATTGGAAAAGATGCGAGGATGTATGGCAGTAGAGGGGAAAGGGCCATACCAAGAGCCTTAATAGATAGGTGAAGGAAAACAGTGAATACTCTGACCAAGGCAATGTTTCAAACCTGGACGTGCACTTACTGTCTGACAAAGAACAATATGGAATTCTCTTTATTGCAGGAATCAAGGGCGATGGTGATCTCTGAAAGCAAACCTGATGGATCTGGAGGAAAGGAGAATCTTGAAGGCATGTTTTCCTTCTGTCTTTCAGGCCAGTGTTAAGTGTTGGAGCACAGGGCTGAGCGACGTAGGACCCTTATTCTGAAAGGCGCCTTTTCACTCACACCATTTAAGAACCAGCTCTTGGTCAATTCAAGGTTTGTCTTGGAGTGTAAGGCACCCCCAGCCCTGGCTCTGACACATGATGCGATCCTTCCTGTGTTCCCAGCTTCGTCTTCAGTACAATGAGTGCTTTTATCTCTCCTGTTTGGGAGTCCTGAGAACAAGCTGAGGTACCACAGGCAAGCAGGTACCAAGAGGGATTATTCAAATTTGACTTTGCCTTTGGTGTAACAAAATCCTTGGATGTTGAGCATTTTTTGGAAACACATCTAGCTTATTATGGAAATCAGAGCTGGGTTTGAGTTTCAGCGTGAAAAATTATTGATAATTACCGGTATTCTGGTTTTGTTTCCATAGCACTCGGAAACATTTTAAATTGTCAGTTGTGGACTTCCCTGGCGGTCCTGTGGTTAGGACTCTGCACTTCCACTGCAGGGGCCATAGGTTTGATCCCTGGTCGGGGAACTAACGCCCTGCATGCCGCGCTGTGCGGCTGGAAAAGAAAATTGTCGATTGTTGCCAAGCATCTGGCCAATACTTCTATATTGTTGATGCTCACTGTCTAAAATTGCAATTTACCCATGTTTCTGGTGACATTTAAGGTGTCTTGACCAGTAATGTGGGTGATAATGTGACCTTCACCACACATTCTTGAGCACATCTGCTCAGTTTGTCAATTTGCTACTGCTTTTCCCCTATCGTTTACCTGGAGCTTAGGAAGTTGTATATAAGCTGGACCCTGGGTTTAGAAAGGGGTGAGAAATCACATTTACTTGGGTTTCCAAGGAATTTTGCTCGTTTGGTAACTTGGAGCTCCTATTGTGGCTGCCAGACCAAGACTGTTGTGAAAGCCCAGTGATCCAACCTAAGGAGGTTCTGCTCCCTCAGGTCAAGTTCCCACAGGCTAGAGATGCTCCCCAATCAGGCTGGCCTCACGCTCAGGGAATCTAGGAAACTTATTAAAGTGGTGCAATAAATCAGAATGTAAACGATGACTATTGATTTAACCAGAAACTGTGATATAACTCTTGTTGGGAGAGTGAGAAGAGGGAGAGTGGCTTTGGTATGTTTTGTGTTTATGTGGGTGAAGTGGTGGTGGTGATAAGGTCATTAGATGCTTATCTTCAACTGAAGAAAATGAACAGATAATAAGTAAAATTAAGTAAGAAGTATTAGTATAAGCGTATCATTTAGAAATATGGCTGTAAATATCAGAAGTAGCTGGTAAAAGACAGAAACCAGGTGTGGAAAGGAAAGGGAAAGGGGAGTGTTGGTTTTTTTAATCACAAGCTTATTAGTACTACTTGGCTTTTTAAACTGGGTACATGTATCATTACATATATTGTTTTGGGTAAGTATTAAACATTTAATGTAAAAATATCCTGCTCCTACCTTCTCCCTTTACTCAAGATAAATCTCATACAACAAATCATGGCATCAGAAACCTCTAAAACACAACCTGGAGATGACAATGGACCTTAACTTCTCAGAGATATGTTGCCTCCATTTTCAACCTGCCTCCATGCACTATGCTTCCAGCTTTCCATCATGCCTCACGGTTGTAGAACAGAAAGAACAGATTTACGGATTTGGTGCTGGGGACACTCTGCTGGGAGTGATGGCTGCCTTGGAAATATGAAGAACAGGTGAGCTGAAATGGGGTCTAGGGAAACAGTGTCAGGGACCCCTCCGTGAATCTCTGGTGTAAGTGACCTCTTCAGGGAATTATTAATAAACGAACACGAGGTGAAATCCTGTAGAAGTTTCTCTAATCCATTCCTGTGGAAGCCTTCAGATGATGGAAGATTGGGGTGGCTGCAGAAGAGTGAGAAATGACCTCTCCAAATCCAGGGAGGAAACATCAGTGTGGATTTTTTAAGGGTAGGGAGCTGGGGAGAGGGAACAGCTTCCAACCACCAGTCCTGGTGGAAGCTTGTCTTGGGTTACCTAAGTGACATCTTTGCACACATCCAAGATAATATTTCCACAGCTTGGCTCATCCTGGCCTGTCACTCTTATCAGCGACTTCATTTTCACTTGGTGCCTCTACCTTCAAACCATTATACAACTCTCCTATTTAAAAAAAAAGAAAAAACGAAACCACAAAACACATTCATTTGATCCTGTTTTCTCCTTTGTCCTCATTCTTATTGACAGTCTTCACTTTTATGTCTTTCCTCTCTGTCACCTCTGTAACCTGTGGCAATTGATTTCTCTCTCCCACTCCAAATCACCCGCCCCCTTGAAGCTTGTCAGATGCTCTATTTCATTGAAAAGCCTCCAAGCTTTCTTTTTTCCTTTTTTTTTTACTCTCCCCTTTCCTTTTTTATTTTGAAATTTCCAACCCATAGAGAAGTTGAAAGAATAATACGATGAATATCCATATATCCTTCACCTCACTTCACCAAATTAGTAACATTTTGCCACATTTGCTCTTCTGGTGTGTGTGTGTGTGTGTGTGTGTGTGTGTGTGTGTGTGTGTGTGTGTTTGATAGAGTAACTGAGAGAAGATTGTGTTTATTATGACATTTCACCTGAATATTTCAGCCTGACTACTTAAGCAATTGTTGCCTAAATTTTTTAAAGGCATTCACTACAATACACTATTATTTGCAAGGAATTTAACACTGATTCAATAAGATCATTTAATAGACAGTTTATAGTCAAAACCCTAAGTTGTCCCCCAAAATGCCTTTTGAAATTTTGTTGTTGTTTTTAAATCCAGGACCCCGATAAATTTCATGTATTGTCTTTATTTTGTTTCTCCGAGCTCCCTTAATCTAGAATTCAGAATTCTAGATTCTAGAATGTTCCATCCTCTTTTATGAAATTTGATGATAGTTAACATTTTTGAACAGTTCAGGCCAATTGTCTTGCATAACGTCCCTCATTCTAGGCTTATCTGATTGTTTCCTCATGTTTAGATCCAGATTAAACATTGTTTTGTTTTCTCAAGAATACCACCTAAATGACGTTGTGTGCTTCCAGTTGCATCACATCAGGAGGTACATGTTGATGTTGTCCCATTACTCGTTTGGTAACTATGTTTTTTTCTGCCAAATTTCTCCATTGTAAAAGTATCTTTTTCCCATTTTTAATTAATAGCATTCTTTTGAGACCATGTGACTATCCTGTTTCTGACTGCTTTTCCCTCGTGATTTTAGCATTCATGGATTAGCCTCGCCCCAACCAGTTAGTGCACTGATGGCTGCAAAATGGCAATTTTCTAGGTCCTTATTGGCTGGTGTTCTCAGTTTAAAAAGAGCCTCCGCTGATCCTTTTTTGTTCAGTACCAGTACAGACTCAAGATTTCCTTTCTTTTCTTCTGTTTCATAACCCATAGCCGTCATTATTCTTTTTAAAGCTCAAATCAACACAAATGTGGCCAGTGGGAGCCCCTTTAAGCCAGTGCCTGTGTGTGTCCTTTGACATAGGCCCGCTTAGTCTCTCAGCACTTTCTTGCTTTCTGGTCCAAGATATTTCACGCTGGTCTTGTACTTTCTGAGACCTAGGATTAGTCATGTCTCCAAGAAGCCCATGTTCATTTTATTCCTTGTGGTCTCCTAGCTTTCCCTGGAACACTAGATTCTGTTTACCATAGCCTCCTCCCTGAAACTCTGGTTTCATAAATAGTGCATTAGCTTCAATCTCTTGCTACCTTCATAACTGCCCTTTCTGACTCCTGTGTTAGTCATTCACTTTTTCGAAAGTGAAATGTTTGTTATGTGTCAGGCACTGCGTATTCGAGGTACAAAGGCAAAGGGACCACAGGCCTTACCCGCAAGAAGCTCACGTTCTCAGGCTTCTAGCTAGGTAACATGGGAATTGATCATCCAAATAGGACACTTTGAAAATGAAAAAGGGATACTATAAATAATTATACTGGGACAAGAGACATAAATATGTACCGTCCAAGGCAAACCAAATTACATCACTGACTCCTAGCTGATACCCTGCCTCTAGTTTTCCACTACCAAATTCACTTTCTTAAACAGCTTCCAGCATGTAAACTCCATGCCCCCCCAATCCTGCAGCTCTGTTTTTTTTTAGGAAGTCAAGTCACGCCTCTTATCAGGCTTCTGAGGTCCTTTTAAATCTGACCCTGGGGCTTCCCTGGTGGCGCAGTGGTTGAGCGTCCGCCTGCTGATGCAGGGGACACGGGTTCGTGCCCCGGTCCGGGGAGATCCCACATGCCGCGGAGCAGCTGTGCCCGTGAGCCATGGCCGCTGAGCCTGCGCATCCGGAGTCTGTGCTCCGCAACGGGAGAGGCCACGACAGTGAGAGGCCCGCGTACCACAAAACAAAACATAAATCTGACCCTTAGTTATCAAATCCCACTTCCCACTCTGCCCGACATGCTCACCCCAGTCTGGCTGCAAGGCCTGTGAGAAGAGGAGTGCGTATGTGTTGTATATCACTGCCTCGAGCATCCGGCACAGCCCACGGCAGGTGCTTGATATTAGAATGTTCAAGAAGGGCTCTTACTTTCCTCTGCATGTGACATGCTCACTCCCATGGGCGTTCTGGCTTCGCTGGCCCAGGATGCCTTCCCATCTCTCTTAGACCTATTTGATTCCCACTGACTTCCAATCGGATGTCAGAGTGAGTGTATACACTCTCCCACCTTCTCCTCCAACTGCTCAGGATGAAATATTGTTTTAAAATTTTTAAAATTTACAACCCCCCTCCAAAACAAGCAGAAATCCTCTAGGAACCTGAATGTAGAGGAAACTCATGGTGGTGAGAGGAGACAGTGAAGTCATAGGGCCCACAGGACTCATGACCAGATAAGGGCCGTAGGCACAGGACTTCTGGGGCTGCTTGGGAAAGTCTGCAGGGCATGTCCTACTCCTGGTGGGAAACTGGAATTCTTGCATGAAGCCAGAGAACTGGGCATGACATAAGTCCACTGGAGAGCCAAGAGGCAGGAGCCAGCTGGAAGTGAGCAGACCCAAGAGCACACAGGGGCAGCCATGCACGATGGGAGCCAGGCTGGCAGCACGCACAGAGCGCTTCCTGCTTAGGTGGGGGCCTGTGACGGTCGATGTTATGTGTCAACCTGGCTAGCCCCTGGTACCCAGATATTGGTTAAACATGATTCCATACATTTCTGTGAAGATATATTTTAGATAAGATTAACATTTAAATCAGCAGACTTTGAATAAAGCAAATTACCCTCCATGATGTGGGTGGACCTCATCCAATCAGCTGAAGTCCTTGATAGAAAAAGACTGAGGTTCCTGGAAGAGGAGGGAATTCTGCTTGAAGTCTGTCTTTGGATTCAAGTGGCAGCTCTTTCCTGGTTCTCCAGCCTGCCAGACTATCCCACTGATTTTGGACTTACCATGCCTCCAAATTGCATGAGCCAATTCCTTAAAATCAATCTCTATCACCTATCTATCTATCTATCTATCTATCTATCTATCCATCTATCTATCTATCTATCTATCTATCTATCATCTATGTATCTATCTATCCATCTATCTACCACACACATATATACAAACTCTATCTATTTGTACGATCTGTATTTATATCTATATCCACATCCATACCTATTGGTTCCGTTTCTCTGCAGAAGCCACTAAACCACTTCCTGTAGGAAATAGCCAGTGTTTCCAGGTCAAGGGTGTTAAGGTCGAAAGAGCTGGGCGGGATAATTTCAACAACCACCACAACCCCCCACATGTAGGTATAACCATTCATTTACCAGCAGCTATTTATTGAGCCATGTACCGTGAGGCACTGTTCTAGGGGACTCAGTGGAGGAACGCTGTATAATGTACATGTATAGTACAATACATGCAAGTTATATATGTATAATACAAATACATGTGTAGATATGTGCTATGGAGAAAAAATAAGTCAGAGCAAAGGACTTTCAGAGGAGCTATTTTAGGTAAGGGTTGAGGAAGGTCTTTCTGAAGAGATGGCATTTAAGTGGAGACCTGAATGGAGGGACAAGCCAAGTGGAGATATAATGAAACTGGCAAACGTAGAGAACAAAGAGAAAAACCTTACTAGCAAGCAGCAAGAAGAGTCCCACTAGCCACAAAAGACCAGCAGCCTTTTCAGCACTGAGAGTAAACGCTAGACAGAGTCTTTCCCCAGGTAAAGGATCGTCCAGGAGTGAGGGTAAAATAGACATTGGCAGACACACAAGGGCTAAGTGTGTTGCCTCTCAGAGACCCTTGCTGAAAGGACCACTGAACAATAGCTACATTCAGAAAGAAGACAATGAAATCGGAAGGTGTGGGATGGAGAGGCGATGGTGAACAAATGGTTAATATGTTGGATTGATTGTCAAAAATAATAGTAAACTAATTTTTTTCTGTACACAATATGTTAGATGAACATTTGGAAGATGGGAAGTGGGGAAAGTTTGGGGGGATGTTCAAGTGTCGAAGGTCCTTATCTTGAGGAAGAAGTGGTTAGAGATTCTGACTGAATTTAGAATGGCTTTGAAAAATAGCTCCCCCACTTCTTTATGGCCTGGATTGGATCGAACCTTCCCCATGAGTCTTCTCTAATCACCCCAGCACCCTTTTATCTTCTGAACTTCTCTAGCACTCACAGCTTGTCCATGCAACTGAGCCCTTAACTGCACGAGTCACTTTCTGCAAAGTGCTGAGCGCGCAGGGGCCCAGGTCCCCACGGATGGAAGGGCCAGGGGGCCATCGGAGAAAGAGTGCCGGGCCCAGGCCCTGTTCTGCCGGCCGCTAACTGGCTTTGTGAGCCTGGACGTGTTACTCACCTCTCCAGGCTTCAGTTTTCTCTTAGTTTATCAAATGAGGTGATGGGGTGAGATGACCCCTAAGATCCATTCCAGCACTACCAATTATGACTGGTTCTTCCATGCCTTGCTTCTGGAACTTGGAGAAGAACTGTCCAGAAAGATCATCACCTGAATGAATGATAGGGCAGAGCCAGTGGGCGAAATACCACTGTCCCCTCACCTCTTCTCCACTTCGAATCTCTCATTCCTCTTTTGCGTCAGACTCCCAGCCAGCCTTTCTAGAAGACTACTCCCAAATATGGCCTGAAGTAGATACCCTTGACTAGGCTGACTCCAAGGAGTGCTTTTAGTCACTAATGCCTTTCCTTCTGCTGCTGCTCTGGGCTTATTATTCAGTCTTTCCAATCAGTTCATTCCTTTGTTGCATACTTTCTTTGTCTTCTTGTCCCGCACTCAATGACTTCCTCCCTGGATTCTGAATCAATAACTTAATTCAACCTTTGAAACCTGCTGACCCACTGAGCCCAGCCCGGCTCCTGCACTTCAGCCCTGATGTCCTGCTTTCAGATGCTCACCTCTGCCTAGCTGATACCTCCCTGGGTCTGGGTTGCTTACTCCTGTGCTTCTCCCTCATCCTGTGTCAGCCTTTTCTTAGCTCTTGGATCCCAAGTGCTCGCTCATCGTACGTAATACAACATGACAGCAAAAATCATATAGTTCTTAAAATTAATGACTTCAGAAACTGAGATGTTGCAGATTGTTTCAAAAGTGTATAAGGTACATCTCTGTACTTGTCTGCTGTCTTCTGGTGGTTTTCTCTACACAATCAAGGTCAGGTATTGATATTAACAAGGTCAGAAGGGGTGTGCTGTGGTTGAGAGCAGTCAACACTCTTCTTATCACACACATCAAAGCATTGATTTGGTCCCATGACTCCACCTAGGCTCCCTCCCTTTGCTGCATTTTCCCCCCAGGCTTTTAACCAGAAACGATGGTAATTGTTTCTCATTTAGTGACAACTCCTAATGGGCCAGATTTATATTTCAAAATATGAGTTACCTACCATGAGAGGCAGTATGTACATCATCTATTGCTGTGTAATACCACAAACTTAGCAACATGCAACAACACATACCTATTATCTCACAGCTTCCGTGGGTCAGGAGTCCTGGATAAGCTGGGTCCTCTGCTTCGGGAACTCTCACACAGTGTGTGGACTAGGGCTTCTGTCTCATCTGAAAACTTGCCTGGGGAAGGATCCACTTCCAAGCTCATGTGTTGTTGGCAGCATTCGGTTCCTGAAGTGTTGTTGGACTGAGGGCCTCAGTTCCTTGCTGGTCATTGGCCAGAGGCTATTCTTAGTTCCTGGTGTGATGCAATCATGGAAGCAGCATCCTGACACCTTTGTCATACTCTATGGGTTAAAGCAAGTCATAGGTCCAGTTGACATTTAAGGGAAGGGGTTTATACAAGGACATGAATACCAGATGGCAAGGGTCATGGGGGCTCATCTCAGAACCCGTCTGTCACAGGCAGTGAAATAGAGTGGTCAAGACATGGACTTTGGAGCTGCCTGCCTGCTTTCAAATTCCTAAATTTCTAATTACTAAATGTTCCACCATTTAGTATCTATGCTTCTCTGTGCCTCAGTTTCTTCATTTGTATAATAAGGATAATAATAGTACCTACCTTACGGAGTTGTTGTGAGGACTAAATGAGTTATTATATTTAAAGTGTTCAGAACTGCCTGGCTTATAAGAGTGCTGTGTAACTGTTAGCTATTATTACTCCTTCTCTTTGCTGATGTTATTTCTAGAGAGGTAGGGATGGCACAAGGGCAACGTTTGCCTTCTCTCTGAGATGGCAGTGGTGCTTCTCAGCCATTTCCATACACGTAGCACGTACACACAGTGGTTTTAAGATAATTACAAATAAGCAGCATGTTATACATTTGACAAATCGCTTCCTATTGATGTATGTTGGGTTGGCCAAGGGGAAAGTGGGATGCCACAAATGACAAGTTAAGTGGCTAGAGCCAACTATTCAGACAGAAGAGTCTTTAGGGACAATTTGATACTGTATAAAGTGGTTTCATCTTTAGGAACAGTTAAGATTGGACCATCAAATATTTATGGGCCTTTAACAGGGGTGCTGTCTTTCAACTAGCTGTGGAGTCCATTATAATAGTTCTGAATGAAAACTATCACCTTTGGAAAAGGTTTTATGTAGAAGATGATCTTGAAAGATATTTTAGCTTTGTGACTGAAAGAGTAGATGGAATTGGCCCCTATGGCAGTCTCCAGGTGGAAATTGTAGGAACTTTGTTTCCAAAAGTGATGTGGAATATTAAGAAGAAAGGAGGTTTCAAATAAAACCACAAAAATCTCACTAAGTAAAGACGTGACAAAAATAAAGATTTCAGAATTTAAAGAGCAAACTAATTTGGCATAATCATTGCAATTCTCTATTTCCAAGAACTTCAGCAAAAGACAGGTTTTGTCTAAGACCACAGTAGTTCTGCAGGCCCAGGAGGTGTCAGCCAAGACAGATGTGAACACCTGTCACTAGGATAAATGGCAGAAGGACAGAGCTGAGCCAGCATACCTTGAATGCTCTAAGTGTATCCATTAGCATTGCATTTAGCTGCAAGTAACGGAACATCAAGCTGACTGGACTTAAACAAGTAAAGGAGCTTCTTTACCACATTTGTCACATGTAACAAAAGGTCTAGGGATAGATGATCCTGGACAAGTAAAGCAATTCCAGATGTCATCAAGGGCCCAGTTCTGTTTATCTTCCTCCTCTCTATCTTTAGTAAGTGGCTTTCATTTTCACAGTCTCCAGAGGGCTGCTGCACCCCCAGCTATCATACCTGTTTTAGGAAAGAAAAGGAGGGAGGAAGAGGGGCTGAAGGACAGAGGCTAAGGAGCTGTGCTGAGTCTGTTCTTTTAAAAAAAACTTTCCTGAAAGCTCTGTCCAGTAACTTTTTCTTTTATTAATTGGCTAGAACTCTGTTACATAGCCACTTTTAGCCACAAGCAAGCCTAGGAAAGAAAACGTTTAATTGTTCCAGCCTCTATAGTAGAGGAAGGCAATGGAAAAAGAGTTGTGAAAGGTTTTTGGATTTCCAATCCACAGAGCCTGCCATGGTAATTTCTGGAATTCCATGTGCCCCTTGTCAGTCTTGTTTGCATATCTCTGGCTGAATTTTTAAACTATTTCCTTTGTCTATGTGCAGGAAGCCAGTTGGAAATGTTTTTATAGGGTATCAGGGAATTGGGTAATTTGATGCTAATAATCAACTGAAACATGTGTAATAAAGAAAAACTTCATATCTGGTCATATCCATCTCAATGATCACAGAAAGGATTCCTAGCTCTAAACCTCGGTGTAGTTGTTTGAACAATAGGACTTTTAGTAATTTGTGCCTTACTGCCTAGTGGTCAAAAGGAATGAATGTAAATATTGCCTTGCCCACAAGAGCCTGTCCTCAGAGAATGGAAGCCATGACTTGGTTTTATTCTTCTAGAAAACCCAGCAGCACCCAGCTGGCACAGGGCAGCGCTCAATCAACACATGACTGAGCAACTGCACCGTCCTCTCCTCTCTGACTTGCTTCTCTCCCGGGGTCACAGGCAAAGGCTAATAAAGCAATCTACTTGCATATAACATTAAAATTCTGCAAGCTGCAATGCTATTGCTTGGTTTCCCTTAGAAGGAGTGTATTTCTTGTCAATAAATCCAGTGTAAATGCCTCACTTCATATCCTGGTAAAGCGCCTGCTTGTTTGTGCGTATCACCGAATTGTCTGTCTTAACATGGGGAGCATTTGCTAACTCGCTTTGACCATAGCTGTTCTCATTTTGCACAATCAAGGTAAATTGCAGGGATCTCTTCTTGATAATAAGATGGAAGGACAGAGAAAAGAGTCAGGAATGTGATTTTCCTTTGGGAGGGGCACATGACAAAAGGCATGGTGCACCCAAGCATGTCAGAGTCACTTGGTGGTGATGGAAAGGAAAAGGGATTGCATGGGAGGGAGAGCTCAGTCTGTAAAGATTAAATAAATGCCATGACCTGATTCCCATTTAGGAAGATACCAAGTCTTTGAGCAAAATACCTAGCTTGATCATTAAGCAAGCTTGCAGAGTGTGTGTAATAAGACTGAAACCGAATATTTACTCAACATTTGGTCAAATCACTTTGACACTTCATTGATAAGAAAAATAAAATACTTAACTGAACCCATCTTATAAATGGAAGGAGAGATTTTTGAAAAAATTTTTTTCAAACACACTGTTTTGTCAAAATTGTATTACTTCTCTTGTCCCCTTATCCTCTGAGAACTCTAATCCTTTGAAGGCTGTTGATTTCCTTTTGGTTGATGTAGCAAGGCATGCTTTATTACAATTCAATTAGAACACATTTTTCCAGTGGGCAATGATCTTGATCACATTAACATTCATGAGATGAGCCTGTGTCCCACTTGGTTTTTTTTTTTTTTTTTTTTTTTTGCGGTACACGGGCCTCTCACTGTTGTGGCCTCTCCCGTTGCGGAGCACAGGCCCCGGACACACAGGCTCAGCGGCCATGGCTCACGGGCCCAGCCGCTCCGCGGCATGTGGGATCTTCCCGGACCGGGGCACGAACCCATGTCCCCCGCATCGGCAGGCGGACTCTCAACCACTGCGCCACCAGGGAAGCCCCCACTTGTTTTTCAATAAAAGAAATAGAATCAGGTATATTATTCAGTTGTAGTGGCTTGTCATCCTGGGACAACATTACTGTTGCAATTCCATTAAAAGCACTAGCGATTGGAAGGGAAGTAGCAATAATAAAAAACTGTTGCTTTTAGGCAAAAACTAGAAAATGCTTGTTGTGAATATCCTCTCTTGACTGTTTAATCAAAAGTAGAAGCAGATGTGCTCCAGGCAGCTGGAAATGCTACAGAGGTCCACACGGAACGGCCATGATGACTGAGCCAAAATCTCACTCATGAAGGAGGGAGGTATCATGCAGTCTTCTAAACTGTCTTCCAGAGCTTGTGTTCCACCCCTACGAAGATCCAATCCCCAGTTACACACTAGCACTCCCACTCCCCTTCCTTTTAGGGACATCACATAAGCATTTTGCCAAGCATTGTGCCCAGATGTTTTCTACACATTATTTCATTAAATTCTCACTACAAGCCTAAGAGGAAGGTGTTATAACCCATTTCATAAACTGATGTCATTAAGCATCACACCCAAGTTATATTGCTAGTAAATGGTGGAAAGTAGGGTCCAAAACAGATCCTTGTAAGTCACAGAGTGATAAAGAAACACTCTCTCTTGAACAGTATTGTAGTAGCAAGAGCTAAAAAAAATAAAAGCAAGGGTGGTGAGAATTCCCCTGTAAGAGTGAAGAGGGACTCGCGCGAAGGATGACAATGTGACTGCTGATTAGCTGGATCATGTAGAAACAAAGGACAGTGATCCCCGTCAAGAAATAAATGTAGGCTTGTACTCCTCGTCCATCATCTCTTGGATTTTTACCCTTATGGAAATTCTCACTGAGTCTTACTCCCTGGAGTGGAGTTTAAACATGAGAAGAATAAGCCCTATACAAAGGTTTGCTTCTTAGCCAGAATGTGTGTTCATCAACCCTGTTTTTCCAGATTATTTCCTTGGCTGTGCCCACAAGCGCCCCCTATATCATGATGCCTTCTCAGAAATAACTCATTGCCTTAGTCACCTCTGGTTACCATAACAAAATGCCATAGACTGGGTGGCTTAAACAGCAGGAATTAATCTTCTTGCAGTTCTGAAGGTTAGAAAGTCCAAGATCAAGGTTCTGGCAGGGTTCAGTTTATGGTGAGAGCTCTCTTACTGGCTTGCAGAAGGCTGCCTTCTCACTTTGTCCTCAAGTGGCAGAGAGAAGGAGAAAGCTCTCTGATGTCTCTTCTTATAAGCGCATTAATCCCATCATGGGGCCTTCAGCCTCATCACCCCATCTAACCCTAATCACCTCTCAGAGGCCCCATCTCCAAATACCATCACGTTGGGGGAAAACATTTCAACACGTGAATTTCGGAAGGACACAAACATTCAGTTCATAACAATACTGCATCCTATCTTCTGTCCTTCTCTGGACATCTGGTTTCTCCTGGTTCTCCACTAAGCTCCAAGGAGGGTTAACAACTGTCTCTATTGCTGAAAAAGCAACCTTCCTCTTTCTCCATGTCCTGCTTACATCCTGAGCTAGACTGAGCCCACCTCTGGCATGTGGCAGAATCGCTGAATGATAACTGCCTGGATTTCAATCCATGGAAGTCAGTTCATCCTGATAAGCTGCCACCCCCCCCACCCCACCCCACCCCCGCCGCCGAAACTAACTGCTCAGCCTGCAGCATTGCTCCCTTTGGGTGCTTTGCTCTTGTTCCTATTCCTTCTTCTTGGGTCCCTGGGTTTATTTTCTTATTCTTTGTCTTTCTCCCAGGCTCTTGACGGATGCTTCAACCATCGTAAATGTACTTATACGTATATAATTCACATGAAGAAACCTTATGTTGAGTAGACACTCGGAAAGGGCAGGGAAAGTGCATGGGTTTTCATGCATCCTGTGAATGGGTTTTTATTTAGAAGTCCTCTTTTTTTTGTAACCAAAGAACACTTAGTTACTGGCATAATGAATAATTAAAAAGCCTCTCCTCATGATCAGCGTCGGGAGCTTTCCTATGTTCAAGTTAATCCAGCTCCTCTGGCAAAGGAAAATCCTTATCAAGGATAATACGAATATAGCATTTCTATTAATACGAAATCTCGATTTTTATTATTGGGTCATTCAAATATGATTATCCTTTCTCTTAACTGAGTAACTGAAAAATGTAGAGGGAGTTATAGTAATGACCTTGGTGTATTCTTGAGGGTAAGAGCGTTCCCAGTAACCACCGGTGTCTATGGACATTTTGGGGTAATCTGATACAGTCCCTCAGTATTGAGGGAAGAGGACTTGTGGAAACTTAGCCTGGAACATGGTGCTTTTGCTTAATGAAAATTACTGCTTTCTTACTTCTTTGAGAGTTCAAAGACCTAGGGTGATTTCCCTAAATGGTTTCCGCAAACCTGATACAGAAGGGAAGATGAGAATTAATGTCACACTCGCTGGAAGCTTTAAAGTTCAATTCGCTCTCAGGCAGGCTGAGTTTTGTTAATTCATTGATGGGATTCTGGGAAGGCAGGCAGCCCAAGTAGGCAGTAAGAGCTAAGTTAGAATGAAGAGCACAGGGAAAAGCAACCAACTAAGGTGATTTGTTCCACATTTTGACCCAACTGGCACAAAAGCCATTACCAATTTGTTACCTTGTTAACAGATGCCGTAAGAAACTTGGAAGAGTGGCCCACTTATACTTCTGATTAATTTTCAGTAACTTAGGATACTGTAAGTAAATGGATTAAAGAACCATTTGATCTTCAAAAAGAGGTTTATGGTTGCTTTGATGATTAAGTACCGAGGGTCACAATAGATTATCATGGATAATGGATTAGGAAAAGTGGGATATTAAAACTGAACTCTCCTCTCTGGCCATATTTGGATGGTTCTGAGAGGTTAAATGGGGACTGGTTTAAGCCTGTCATTTACTTGAATGAACAGTAGAGGTAAGCAGAGTGAACTTAGTCAATCCAAGGGAACCTACTTTTCTCACTTCTGGGAGAAAAATTGAGAATCTTATTGGTGGTGCTTTGAAGTGCAACCTCCATTCTCTCAAGATAAATTCTTGGGAAAGTACCTTCACAAGTACCAGTTCAGAGCTGAAAAAGCACTCCGAGAAAAATGGCCTCTGTTTGTTTACCAGGGGCCTAGTTCTGCCCAGTGAGTTTGTCTCAGAAAATATCAACCCATGGGGAAGAGCTCTCATAGGGAAGACTCCTAGCATTGGTTCCTTCATCTCCTCTCTAGTTTTTTCTCTTTTTTAAAAAATTTATTTACTTTTATCTTTGGCTGCTTTGGGTCTTTGTTGCTGTGCGTGGGCTTTCTCTAGTTGCGGAGCATGGGCTCTAAGCGCCTGGGCTTCCAGAGTTGCAGCACGCGAGCTCAGTAGTTTTGGCGCATGGGCTTAGTTGTTCCCTGGCATGTGGGATCTTCCTGGACCAGGGCTCGTACCCATGTCCCTTGCATTGGCAGGCGGATTCTTAACCACTGTGCCACCAGGGAAGTCCAACCTCTCTAGTCTTTTATTTGTTCTGAGACCACACTTAATCTGCTTTCCCTGTTGGGAGAAACAGTTGGTGACGATGAAGTGTCATGAGACAAGGAGATCTGGGAGTGAAGGGGAATAAACTTATAATGCGTAGCTTAGGAAATAAATAAGAGTAGAGATGATTAACATGCATTATATGCCCTATGAGTGACCTATGAAAGCTGAATTAATAAACCAAAAGTATTGTTGATGCCAGTAAGTATCACCACTCAGTTTAAGGCAGAACTGGAAACTCAGTAGCCTACCAGGGCCAGTACAGTAACAAATGAGGAAATTAGGCCAGACGTAAGTGCATATACATTCATTGGGCATGGTGGAGATGGTGCTTAACTAGAAAGCATACCTCCTGTAAGGGATGGACACGATACAGTTCCAGCTGATTCTTGCTGAGTAGGAATATAAGGCCCAGTGTTACCAGATTTCCACGTTTCTCAAGAGAAGATAGAAATGTGGATTTTTAAAACAGAAAATCTCTCCCCATTAAAATTTTCTACAGGATGAATTTCCCAGCAGGAGTCCATTTTATGATTTTTGCTTAAGGGGTAAAACTAAGTAAACCACAACTAAATTAATGATGATAAAGTTCTATTAACAATAATTTATTATTAAAAAGCAAGAATAAATGAAATATTTAGGTGTACCTCTAACAAAATATGTGGAGGACTTCTATGGTAAAAACTACAAAACACCAATTAAAGAGACATACCTGTGTTTATGGGTTGGAAGATTCAATATAACAAAGATGTCAATTCTTCCCAAATTGCCATACAGTTTTAATACTTTTCTTGTCAAAAGTCCAGCAAGATATGTAGACAAGAATATTTTAAAATATAAATGGAAAGGCAAAGGAACTAGAATATGTAAAACAATTTTGAAAGAGAAGAATACAGTTAGAGAAATCACTTTACCCAATTTCAAGACTTATACAGCGACAGGCATCAAGATTGTGTGGTATTGGTGAGGGAATAAACATTTAGATCAATGGAACACAATAGATAACCCAAAAATACACACACACATATAATCAACGGATTTTTGACGAAGGAGCAAAAACAAGTCAATGGGAGAAGGATAGTTTTTTAACAAATGGTGCTGGAAAAATAATCTATAAAGGGAAAATACCTTGCTGTGAATGTAAAATATTTTCAGTACAGCTATATATTCTCACAAGGATTTTAAATTTAGAAATATTCGTATGTCAAGTGTGGTATAGGTTTTTAAAAATTTCTTTTGTAATGCAAGTCTTTGAAATTGGACCTGGGCTTAAATCCCGGTTCTGTGTATCTTTAGATATGTTAACCTAGCTGGTTTGTAAGAGAGAATAATAATACTGCATGTTTGATTGTTTTAAGTGTTAAGTGAGATCCTATATGAAGTGCCTAAGGTATTGTTGAATGCACACTAAGTGTAATAGATGTTAGTTTCCTTCCTCTTCTCTCTACACTATTATCTAAATGGTAGAGCCCCTTTATTGAAAAATATGATGTATTTCACAAGCAGGGAAACGGACGAAAGATTCAAAGGGATGGAAGAATTGTAGCTGGAAAAAACCTACCTGCAATAAATGCTGAAAAACTGCAAGGGCTACATCTCGAGGCAAGAAAGAATCCCGAAAATTGGAGGTGACATACCAGATACAACACTTCCAAACTGAGTGACCCCCCCAAATTGACAAGGTCAAAGATTTTTAAAATTACCTCTCCATGGATGATAAACCAGGACACCACTCCCAGTAAATTAATCTACCCAAGTTAAATAAACCACCAGGGCTGGAAATGGAAACACTATTTCAAGTCTGAGCACACTTTTTTTTCCCCCAGTTTGAAGCAGAAAAGAAAAGTTATTTTCTTCTACATCCCTTCAATGTTACTTTTATTTCTTTCCTTTGTTTCTCCCAATAGGACAACATTGCTATTTTCACACATTTTGATGTAAGCTTCATCAGGCAAACTAAAACCGAATGCATTACAAAGGAAAGTAAGGAAAACAATGGGCCACTTGAGATGGACATCTGCTAGGTTGGTATTATGCTTTACTTTTAAAAAGTTAATCCAGAGACATGACTAAATAAAAAAGTAGAATCAATTTAGGACAGACCATACTGTCTTTTTCCAACTTTGTTAAGCTCATCCAGTTTGGTGGTCTTGAACACAGATGTAAGTAGGACATGTCTCTAGAGAGTTATGGGCAAAAACTCCACCCTGGAATGGGAACAGGAAAACATGCTTTTTAACCCAACTTTATAAAACTATCTCCTGATATTTTAATCATTTCATTATCTTAGAGTGGAGTTTTGAAAATTCATGTCAGATACGAGTTGATCTTTTGTACAGCATCATATGCTCATCTTAGTAGTAGCTGTTTATCCTTCTCCCCCTACAGTGGTGAGCATGTTCCTTTACACTCAGTGGATGTTCAATAAATGTTTGATTGCACTAGTTACACACAAAAAAACATCATTTCCAACTGCCATTATTTACATATAGAATTTTAAAACATCGTTATGAAATATCTCCAACATTCATGCTAAGGGAGAACCTTGATTTCCCTGGCCATGTGGTTCATGGGAAGGGACTTCAGCCTCTCTCCTTGTCTTGTGGAAGAGTCGTCTTATGGACTGCTACTGTGAGACACTTCAGAGCTCTCTTCCTTTCTACCTGACAAAGTTGAAGAGTTCATGGCTCTTCCACGAGCCTGCATCCTGAGTGAGGAGACGTGAGATGTTAGCTGACTTGCAGTGAACACCTATGTAAACCAGGAATAAACCTCCAGTGGTTAAGCCTATCTTTTCTTCACTGACATGGAGACACATGTATAATCCAGAGGATGGACAGAAGTCATAAGGATTGCTTATTTTCTCATTTGTAAAAAGTCTTATTTCATGTACTTCTAATTGACATAAGCAGCAATAGAATTTTTGTTTTGTTTTGTTTTTAAACTTCAGTCTTTGGTAATAGGGCTTTTGTTTCTTTTACTAAACACAAAACAAAATTGAATGGGTAGTATTTTGATTTTTCCTTTAAGAAAAAAACCTCTACCTCCTTTGAAACCTGTTATTTATGTTTTTCTGCTCAAAGAAAACAAACGGAATCTAATATGTACTTGCTTTTAACAGAGGAAACCCTTTATGGTAAGGGGGTGGGAGGGATCTTGTTTCCTAATTGAAAAGGCAACTCTTAAAGGGTCCTGCTGTGAGCCTTCCAAGGGAGAGGCAAGGTGGTCAAGGCTCTTTCAATGGTATCCACGTCTTGCAGACAACTCTTCCTCCGATGAGCAGGCTGTGCTTTTAACTTAATTTAAGGAAGCCAAAGTTAGGTGCTGACATTAATCAGTTGTGAAGGTCATATGATTTAAGCAAATGTTCTGTCGCTAATGAGAGGGTCCCAGTCTAAAGGAGAATGAGAAGAGAAAGAAGGGAAGAGGAACTAGCTGAGGTCTTCTTTTTTTTATGATGACGATGGTTCTAAAATGTTTGAGTACATCCATGTAGATAAAAAAAACCCAAGCCATGACGCTAAAAGACCTAAGGAAATGCATCAGGACATTGTTTTATTCTTGCCACCCTTATCCTCCCCAAACTCATCCTTTCCCCTGAGGCAACAAGTTCCAATTCATAAGAATAAATAGCATGCTTATTAATAAATAACATGCTTATAATCCATTTATTGAGATCAGCTGTACATATTATCTACATTTTATTAATTAAGGATTTTGTTTCTTGCACAGTTCTATTCATTTCCTCTCTCTTCCTTTTGATATAATTTTATATCAAAATTTTAGATAACATCAATAGGAAGAACTTATTATCAAACTACATAGACATTTTTCTTACTGCTGGAAGTTATATACTATGAGTACTTTTCCTTTCTCGTATAACGTTTGGTTTTTCCTGGAGTTAGCTTTCGTTTTTTTTTTTGTTTGCCAAGTTTTCTATGTGCACATTGCCATGTTTTTTCCAAATGTTCCAACAGATAGCATGCAACTATTGAAACATTTTCCAGTATTTAAGTGCAATCCCAACTAATATATGTATCCATGACTACCCACCCCTCCCACCTTCCTAAAACCTTGGTTTAAACCTCTCCAACTCCCTATTCTAATCTGGACCGATTATTCTTTAGACTATGCATGTTTGTTTTCTGACACTGCTTTTTGCCATTCTCTCCTGTTTCCTGAGTCCTGTGTTCCTCTTTCTTAATTTACTCCCTTATCCTGCTGGAACACATCTTCCAAAAAAAGGGTGAATGGATGGCAAGTGTCTTTTTTTTACATATTGTTACACGTATGTGTGATTAGTACATCACACAGGGCTGGCTTCACAGGTATAAGCCCTGTGTAGTCATGCAGGACCTCCTGCTAAGAAAAGCCCCACTCTTGATTTAATGCCCTGTTGCTGCCATTTTGAAATTCTTAATTTTTGAACAAGAGGCTTCACATTTTTATTTTTCGCTGGGTCTCACAAATGTGCTGAGGGTCCTGTTGGCTATATATAGAAACCAAGATTGAAATAATTTTTCCTCATAATTTTGCTGCCATTTCTCCACTCTCTTCTCGTTTCCAATGTTACTATTGAGAAGTAACATTCCGGTTCCCTATTACATTTGATTCCTCACTAGCCTCTCTTTCTTTCCAGTGAACTGAAATTTTAAGCTGATCTGCTTGGATTGGATCTTTTTTTTTCATTTATTGCCTTGTACACCTGGTGGGCTCTTTTGATCTTCAGCTTTCTGTACTTGAATACAGAGAAAATTTTCTATATTATTGCTTTGATAATTTTCTTCTTTCTTTTTTCCATGGTTTTGCAGAACTCATTATTTGGATACTGGACTTTCTGGATTGATCTTTTAACTTTTAAAATCTTTTTTCTTGTTATCTATTGGCTTGTCTTCATTCTACTTTCTGCGTCTTTTCTCTGACTTTATTTTCCAATGCTTCTATTAAATTTATTATTTCAGCTGTCATATTTTAAATGATCAAGAGTCCCTCCAGTCTCTGACTATTCCTTTTTCTGTGGCTTCCTGTTCCTTTATTATGAGTGTACCATTTTCTCTTCTCTTTCTGACTATATTAATAATGGACTTTTTGGAAGCCTTCTCTGTTGCCTGTATTTCATGTTTCCTCTGTGTTTATCTTTGTTCCTTTTGGTTTTTGTGTTTCCTTTTATAGACTTTCTCCAAATATCTCCTGATCCTTGACTCAGTTTGTATTGAAGAGAAATAATAAAAAGCTGACTGGAGTATGTGTGTGTGTGTGTGTGTGTGTGTGCACACGTGTGCATGCATGTGTGTGTGTGCTGTCGTTGTTGTCGCTCTTGACTGGTGGACTATACATAAAGTGATTTGAGACAGACTTGGTCTTTTCTTTGAGGCAACGCCAAATGTCAGTAGCCATGAGTCCTTTTTCCTCTGGTACCTGATTTCTCCAGAGAACAAATCCTAAAATATCTCTAACTATAGGCATTGTGAGAGCAGACAGGGAAAGAGAGGAATGGTCTCTCACTATTCAGTAGGTAGACTTATACTGAATGTCCCTACTTTCAAAATCATGCCTCACACCTTCTCTCCATTGTGCCTGCTGTTCCCCACTGCAGAGATGACACTCTGATTCACTTTCTTCAGAGAGTAAATCTATAATCTCCTGTGGTGAGGGGGTAGGCTGGGGATACACAAGTGTAGTCTTTTCACCAACCCCTGGGTCTTTAGTCCCAAGTCACTTCTCAGCTTTCTGTGATGCCCTGTGGACCCAAGCTCTGATCTTCCTGAATTTTGCAAAGCAAACTATTTTGTTTCTCATCATCGCCTCGTCTGATGGTAGGCGGATTTATGCTTTCTTTGTTTGGCTAAATGAGTTTCTGTTCATTTTTTGTTTTGTTTTGTTTTGTTTTTCTTTTTTTTGCGGTACGCGGGCCTCTCACTGTCGTGGCCTTTCCCGTTGCGGAGCAACAGGCTCCGGACGCACAGGCTCAGCGGCTATGGCTCACGGGCCCAGCCGCTCCGCGGCATGTGGGATCCTCCCGGACCGGGGCACGAACCCGTGTCCCCTGCATCGGCAGGCGGACTCCCAACCACTCCGCCACCAGGGAAGCCCCCTGTTCGTTTTTAATCCTCCCAAACTTGGTGCCGTGTATTGTTGGCTCTCATCCCTGTTCCTGACCTTTTTGTCCTTCTGACTTTACCCTTTTTTTTTTTTTTTTTTTTTTTTTTTTGCAGTACGCGGGCCTCTCACTGTTGTGGCCTCTCCCGTTGCGGAGCACAGGCTCAACGGCCATGGCTCACGGGCCCAGCCGCTCCGCGGCATGTGGGATCTTCCCGGACCGGGGCACGAACCCATGTCCCCTGCATCGGCAGGCGGACGCTCAACCACTGCGCCACCAGGGAAGCCCCTTTACCCTTTTTTTAAATACCTTTACTTATATATTGATGGTGTTTCAGGAGGAGACAGAGACATTTTTTTCAGTCTACCACATTTAAATAGAATTCTTAACTAGCCTCTGGAAGTCTTTCTAACACTCTAAATCTGTGTCAAAATTGATGCTGGCAATGAAGTGGTATAGAGAGTATCCAAAAGTGGGGAAAACAATAAAGACAGAAACAGAATGCTATTGTTTGACCAGGAATGTTCTTAGATGTATAAATAGATCTTTAATAGCGGGGACAGATGGGGGACTTTTTTCTTCCTTTAGAAGTTTATTCAGCTTTCTAGATTTTGGAAGATAATAAGTAATCGTGTCAATGTGGGGGGAAACCTAACTCACTTGGATGAGAGGAAAAGGGGAGAAAATGTGTAGTAACAAACACATACTCAGAATTGGGGCACCTGGATTGGTTTAGGCAGAACTTTCTACTTGTGGAATTCAGTGTAAATTCATTTTAAAAATTATTCATAGAGGGGGAAAAACCTCTTCAATGAAAAGTGACCAAAACTTGACAGGGAAGAGAGAAAGAAGACTTAAAAATGAGGATATGGACTTACGTCTGCAGTTTATGTTGAAATATATCAAAAAATAAGAAGAATGCATAGAGGAATGTTTAGGTAGATAGACGTGATAAAGCCAGTGGAGTAAAATATTAATAGTATAATCTAGATGGTGAGTGTTCACTAAAATGCTTTCAACTTTACGGTGAGGTTGAAATTCTTCATAGTGCAGTGTTAGAAAAAATGAAGATTGTGGTGATAAAGACAGAGATAAAGAAAACAATATTTCTAGACATAAATTGACCAGCAAAACAAGCTCAGAGAAGACACTGTCACTCACATTTTCTTGGAGAAACATCTTTGTGTGAGCTTTTAGAATTTTACTGCTAAAGACTCTGAAGTTGATGCTACATCCTGACAGCTATGAGTACACATGGTGTTGCCTCTTTCTGGTACTTGCCCTTCAAACCTAAAATTAAGACAAGGGCTAAATTCAGCTCAAAACTAGATGCTCCCAGGGACTTCCCTGGTGGCGCAGTGGTTAAGACTCTGCGCTCCCAATGCAGGGGGACCTGGTTCCATCCCTGGTCCCGGAACTAGATCCTACATACGTGCCACAACTAAGGAGCTCGCCTGCTGTAATTAAGGAGCCCACGAGCTGCAACTAAGACCCAATGCAACCAAACAAATAAATACATTTTTTAAAAAATGTACAGGAAAACTAGATGCTCCCAAACCATGGCCTGGGCATTCAATAAGGAGGAAGTGATATTGACTTTTATTGCCATAGTAGAAGGTCAAATTACTGATATGCTGATCAAGGAAGATGTGTTTTTTTGTTTTGCTTTGTTTTAATTTTATTTATTTATTTATTTTTGGCTGCATTGGGTCTTCGTTGCTGCACGCGGACTTTCTCTAATTGCGGCGAGCGGGGGCTCCTTTTTGTTGCAGTGCGTGGGCTTCTCATTGCAGTGGCTTCTCATGTTGCAGAGCACGGGCTCTAGGCACACTGACTTCAGTAGTTGTGGCATGTGGGCTCAGTAGTTGTGGCGCACAGGCTTAGTTGCTCCGCAGCATGTAGGATCTTCCCGGACCAGGGCTCAAACCCGTGTCCCCTGCATTGGCAGGCAGATTCTTAACCACTATGCCACCAGGGAAGTCCCTGAAGATGTGTTTTAAATTGTCCACTTTATCATCATATAATATCAAACTTTGTAATTTCAGTTGGCAAGTTCTGATGACTAGAGCGCGGTGCTAATGAAATCCAAGGAGTGTTGGCCAAATGGTGCTGAGCATAAAGTGGTATAATTCTGACTTGATATCAGAATTATGGGTCCAATCATCACACAGATCAGTTGCATCATATGAACCATTATCCAATGGCCAAAAATACAACCCTGATCCTAGAGTTATCATTTGCAGCTGTGCCCTTTGTGACAAAGGGGGGCTGAGAACAAATCTATCTAAAACATGCTTATCACCACTTTTGGAAAAAACAGTTCACTTATGGCCATAGGAGATGTTTGATAGGATTAACCTACCAGGTTTATATGAGCTCATCTGGGTGGTAAACATCATTCCGTTTAGAAGGAGAATATTTTAATAAAAATGTTTTAAAAGATGACAGTGTTTTTGAAAGAATTCAGAAATATTGCCAGAGGAAAGACTCTATACAAATAGAAATGTTGAACCTATGTGTTCATGCATTGTATATATTCATCTATTCTTATGTTGGAAGATGCTGCTGCTACTGTTGGGGATATTATATGTAATGTGACTTGGCAATCAGCCTCATTGCTTGCTATAATCACAGGGCTGCAAGAGACACTGGTTTGATGTTTTCACTGATATGAAACCTATCCATTAGAGAATAACTTCACAAGGATCGTCTGAACATGCTGATATCTGCCATTCCACATGGATAACACTTTTATCCTTTTTGAATTTGTTTTCTCAGACTTCAGGAGCCCCAGTGAATTTTTAAAGATAGTTTAGCATTCAAATACAGCACATTCTGAAGGATCTTTGTGCCTGTTTTAACCATTTATCAGAAGGAAATATTGACACTTACATGTTGGAACTTGAAGAAAGCTTGATTGCTTTAGTGCAAACTCCTTATTTTATAAATGAAGAGATGGAGGTCCAAGGATGTATGTGACTTGTTTTGGATTGAGGGAATAAAGGGTACCAGCTCAAGTACTATATATCAGCTCTCTGATCACAGATGGGCAGTTTTTCTCTTCACTATATCACCAATGCTGTTCAAGACAATTTCTGTCCTGATTTGGAAAATGTCTCTGCTGAGTTGTTAATCATTTGGCAGAGTTTTCTAAGCCCCCAAATTTAAAATAGTTTTGTTCATACTTGTTAGAAAAGAAACTTTCAAAAGTAATGTTTACAATACTAAGAAGACAAACAACCTGATTAAAAATAGGCAAAAGATTTAGACAGACATTTCACAAAATATATGAATAGTTAACAAGCTCATGAAAAAATATTCATCATCATTAGTTCAACAGGGAAATGCAAATAAACACCACAATGAGACATTACTACACGCCCACTCAAATGGTTTAAATTGAAAAAAACCTGACATTACAAGCACCAAGTTTTCATGAGGATGTGGAACAAGTAGAATTCTCATACCCTGCTGGTGGGCAGTAAAATGAGTACAATCAATTTGGGAAAGTTCTTGGTAGTTTTTTGTATAAAGTTAGATACACACTTGGGTAAAGCACATTTAACAAAAAGGAATGGAAGCATATGTACATAAAGGCTTGTACACAAATGATCGTAGCTGTTTTATTTGAAATAGTCAAAAACTGAAAAGAATCCGGATGTCCATCTGCAGGTAAGTAGATATTAGATTGTGCTATATCCAGGCAATTCTGTCCAAGTTCTAAACCCTAGGACCTGTGAATGTGACTGAGATAATAGAAAATATATATTGGTCTCTGCCCTGGCTCCTGGCCCAAAGCTCCTAACAACTTCGTAATTTCCTAACTGATAAGAGCACTGGGGATGGGGGTAGCGGGGGGAGGGATAAATTAGGAGTTTTGGATTAACGGGTACATACTACTATATATAAAATAAGCAACAAGGACCTATTGTATTGCACAGGGAACTATATTCAATGTCTTGTAATAACCTATAATGGAAGAAACTGAAAAAATATATAACATATATATGCCTGAATCATTTTGCTGTACACAAAAAAGGAAAAGAAAAAAAATAAATAAAGAATTTGGTCTAATATTTGGTCTTTGACCATATTCTTGACACAAAGTTCTGAAATCCCTGGGAATTTCCTGGGTGACAGAAATATTTTTTGTTCTAATGAGGTGACCCTGAGTGGGCTCCTGGATGGGGGCTGGTCACCAGAAAAACCAAGCCATGATCAAAAGCCCGGAATTTTTAGCCCCACCTCTCAACCTCCAGAGAGGGGAGAGGGGCTGGAAATGGAGTGAATGGTCAATCATAACCACACGATGAAGCCTCCATAAAAATCCTCAATGTATGAGGTTCACAGAGCTTCCAGGTTGGTGAACACGTGGAGGTGCTGGGAGGGTGGTGGCTTGGAGAGGGTGTGAAAGCTCCATACCCCTTCCCATATACCTTGCCCTATGCATCTCTTCCATCTGAATGTTCATCTGTATCCTTTACCATATCCTTTCATAATAAACTGACAAAGGGTAAGTAAACTGTCTTCCTGAGTTCTGTGAGCCACTCTAGCAACTTAATCAAAACAGAAGAGAGGGTCATAGGAGTCTTCTTTTCTTGTTTATATATTTTTGGCTGTGTTGGGTCTTCATTACTGCACGCGGGCTTTCTCTAGTTGCGGTGAGCAGGGGCTTCTCCTCTCTTGTTGCAGAACATGGGCTCTAGGCACACGGGCTTCAGTAGTTGTGGCACTCGGACTCTAGAGCGCAGGCTCAGTAGTTGTGGTGCATGGGCCTAGCTGCTTCGTGGCATGTAGGATCTTCCTGGAACAGGGATCAAACCCATGTCCCCTGCAGTGGCAGGCAGACTCCTATCCACTGCGCCACCAGGGAAGCCCCATAGAAGCCTTTGATTTATAGCCCTTTGGTCAGAGCACAGGTGGTAATCTGGACCTATGATTGGCATCTGAATTGGGCGGGGGAACGTGGTCTTGTAGGACTGACCCGTAACCTGTGGGATCCAGGTAGAAAGTGTCAGAATTGGACACCCAGCTGGTGTTGTGGAGGATTGCTTGTTGTGAGGAAAAGTCCCCATACATCTGGTGTCAGAAAGGAGAAACAGGAGGAGAACTGGGTTTTTCTCTCTTCAGTGACCTTATTTGGATACAGGGTCTTTGCAGATGTAATTAAGTTAAGGATCTCAGGATGACATCACCCTGGATTTAGTGTGTCCTTATAACAGAAAAGACAGAGAGACAGAGATGCACAGGGAAGGAGGCCATGTGAAGATGGAGGCAGAAATTGGAGTGATGCTCCCACAAGCCAAGGAACTCTAGGAGCCTCCAGATGCTGGACACGGCAAGGGAAGATTTTCCCCTTGAACTTTCAGAGGGATTGAGGTCTCAGTGACACCTTGATTTCAGACTCCTGGTCTCCAGAACTGTGAGAGAAGAAGTTTCTGTTGTTTAAAGCCAACCAGTTTGTGGGAATTTGTTGCTGCAGACCTAGAAAACCAATAAGCTATATGATTCCATTTATATAAAGAAAATGCAAACTACTCTGTAGAGATAGAAAACAGATCAGTGACTGCCTGGGCCTAGGGATGGAGGGAGGGATGGACTGAATAGGGACCAAGGATGGGCTTCCCTGGTGGCGCAGTGGTTGAGAGTCTGCTTGCCGATGCAGGGGACGCGGGTTCGTGCCCCGGTCCGGGAAGATCCCACATGCCGCGGAGCGGCAGGGTCCGTGGGCCCGTGAGCCATGGCCGCTGAGCCTGCGCGTCCGGAGCCTGTGCTCCGCAACGAGAGAGGCCACAACAGTGAGAGGCCCGCGTACCGCAAAAAAAAAAAAAAAAAAAAAAAAAAAAAAAGGGGCCAAGGAAACTTTTGGGGTTGATGGAGGTGTTCTGTATTCACTTTGCGGTAATGGTTTCACAGGTGAATACACTCATCAAATTGTACACTTTATTTTAATTAATTTTTATTGGACTATATTTGCTTTACAATGTTGTGTTAGTTTCTACTATACAGCAAAGTGAATCAGCTATATATATACATATATCCCCTCTTTTTTGGATTTCCTTCCCATTTAGGTCACCACAGAGCACCGAGTAGAATTCCCTGTGCTCTACAGTAGGTTCTCATTAGTTATCTATTTTATACATAGTATCAATACTGTATATATGTCAATCCCAATCTCCCAGTTCATCCCAGCCCCCCTTGGCATCCATACATCAAAATGTACATTTTAAAATGGGTGCATTTTATTGCACATAAATTATCTCTCTCTTTTTTTTTAAAGCAGTGGTTATTTCCTAAACCCAGATGATCTCTGGAAGTAGAGAGGATGGCTGTGAGACTACCTGTGGGTTCAAGTTTTCCTCCATCAACCCTCTCCCTAGAGAAACATAATGGTGTCATTGCCAGTCTGAGAGTCAGACTGTAGTTGCCTGGTAGCTGCCTGGGCTTCATATTCTGTAAGGATGTTAAGTGACAGTAAGGAAAGTGGTTTGAGGGAATTCCCTGGGGGTCCAGTGGTTAGGACTCCACACTTCCATTGCAGGGGCGTGGGTTCGATCCCTGGTGGGAGAGCTAAGATCCACAAGCCCCATGTTGCAGCCAAAAAAGACAGGAAAGAAACAAAAGGAAAGTGGTTTTGTTAGAGTATTCAGTTTTATGTTTTTCTTTTACTTTCCGAAGTTCAAAGTTAAGGTTGGAACATTTTTTTAAATAAAGAAAAAAGAGCTGTGAATTAATTCATATCAGTCCCGCTAGTTTCCCCAAATAGAACGACACTGTTTAGTGCAATTGTCTTACTGTGTGTATGTGTGTGTGTGTGTGTGTTTGTGTGTGTGTACACATGTCTGAGAATTTGCAACACTTCACTGAGGAAGAGCATTTAGACTCTGCTGGGTAAGGTGACCTATCATTCGATACTTGGAAATTTCCCAAGAGGACCCTTCCTGCTACGTCCATACCCTCCACTCTGGGCTTCTTACAGTGGACGGTTTGCAGTTCCTCAAACCTACCAAAGGATGTGATTCAGAAGATCTGGAATCTGAATTTTTAACAAGTTTCCTGGTTCTGAGGTAGCAAGTTCACGCACTGTGCCTTGAAAAACAATGACCTTGGGAGAATGAAATGAGCATTCCCTAGCTTTGTTCTTGGGATTTAGGAATTTCACCAGGAGCTGTGTCATGTTTCCATTATCTGGAACTCAGTGAGTCCTTTCAATCTGCTGACTCAAGTCTTTCTTCAGACTGGAAGTTTTTTTCTCTACAACTTATTTAATTATTAACTCTCTTCTCTCTGTTCCTTCTTTTCAGTCTAGACCTCCTCTTCTTCACATGCAAGGTCTTCTGGATCTTCTTTTGTCCTATGATTTCTATCTTTCTGTATTTTATCTGTGTGACAACATATTTCTTCTAGGCCTCTGAAGTTATTCTTGATTGGGACCGTTCACTTTTACAAATTATCTATTAAATGACTGAGTATAAAATTAAGTGAAATTTTTTAGTTTTTGAATTAAAATTCATACTGTATATTTTGGGTTTTACAAAGTCTCTTTCTTGCCTAATTAGATCTCTTTGAGGACTCTAGTTCCTGTTCAGCTGAAGTTCTCATCTGCCTCTTCCATCAGGTCTCTTTCGTTTGGTACTGCCTGTTACAGCTGTTCACTTTTGTCTTCCTCCTCTGGTTACTAAACACTCTCATCTTCCTTTCCCTGCTCAGGGCTCCTCTAGTCTTAGAAATCAGGGCAAGCTCTTAGGGTTTCTCAAGCAGTGTGAACCGTACCACCCTTCCACCTCCTTGAAATTCTCCATTGAGAAGCTCTGACTAAGGATACGATTAGACCATGTGAAGCAGCAAAGGAAAAGAGCAGAAGTTTAGGCTCTTGCTTCATTGTGGAATGTCATCTTTTGGGTATCAGACTCTTTGGAATATCTATATATAACTTTCGAATATATACATGTATCTTCCTTATTTTTTGTAATTCTATGTCCCTTCTATATATACAACTCAACACAATATGTTATAGCTCTGTCTCTATCCATTTCTTTTTCCTAATTCTATGCTGGGCCTGGGACTCCCTCTACTTGGGAGGACACTTCTGCCCTAAAAATCCTCACGGAGGTATCCAGGAAAAGGATACGTGAAGGATGAATGGTGCTTAGGCCTTCATATTATCTAAGCGGAAAGAGCCTTCTTTCCCACCCATGGTCCCAAGCAGCTCGTCAGACTGGGAGCCAGCTGTGGATTTATGGCCAAAACCTTGGCCAATAATAGCATGCAACTGTTGGCATGTCTCTTCTGTTCATGCCCTTCAGGAACTTGGGCTGCAGCTGGGTAAGATTCAAAGACCCTGACGCGTCTTCTATTTGTGTTCCACTAGGCCGCTCTGGCCAGTCCAAGCAGGGTTTCCTCATCGTTTTCAAAAGAACTCCTCTCCAAATTTCTTTTAGTCTTTCACTAACCAAGCAACTCAAAGAAGTGTTTTGGGAAAGGGACATTTCCAGTACCCAGCTCCCAACTCTACAGCTCAGGTTCTCACCACAGCGGACAGCAGTAGAATAAATAAACAGAAGAAAAATACTCAAAGCTGGGAACTAGCTCCCTGTAAGAGGGTAGAGTGAGTCTGATTAAGTCCAGGTAGGAATCAGGTTTCACTCAGTCTCATTACACAGCTCAGGGCAGGCTTGGTGAAGCCCTTAATGAACGGCTCTAGCTACTAATTGTTGACCTGATTTTTGCATGAACCACAGATGTGTTTCCAACATCTGACCCATCTGATCAACGTGTAAACCTGGAGGCTGAGTCAGCAATTACATAAGGAAAACAGCAGGGTCCTCTTTTGAGCTATATTAAGGTTTTCAGGTCAGAGTAGGGGTTTTACCTTTTTAGTTAAAGCAAATGCTTGCCTCCTGCTCAATTCCTTGCCAGCTTAGAGAGAGAACTTCTGCCCCAGGGCTTTCTGAGTGTTAACATCCTAAGGAGATGCCCTTTCTACAGCTACTTTTTCGTGGTTCAGCAGCTGCTTCATTTGCCTAGATCCCTGAAATTCTGGGAGCTGGCAGGTCCTGGAAAGATGAATAGTAACTATGCTGACAACAGGAGCCTCCTGAATCCACAGACTCACCAATGAGAGGAAGGGGAAAATTGTCTCTCTTTAATTAAGATAAGTCTTTCTCATGTTTACAGGGAACTTTTCAAGATCCTTATATATCAAGGTATCTTGTGAGCTTCACACTAGTCCTGTCAGGTAAGTAGGGAAAGTAATAGTCCCATTTCATAGATGAGAAAACTGAGGCTTACGGACTTGCCTGAACTCATGTTGCTTCTTAGGAGCAAAACTGGGAGTATAATCCAGTCCCTTGGTTCTTAGTTTCTACCTATTGGAGGTCTGGCAAATTGCCTAAGTCTGTTGGGGGATCCCTTCCTAATTTTTTTCTCTCTCTGCTGGCTACGGAGGATTATTAACCAGTAGTACCAATATGGGATGCTGTCAAATTTCCTTCCTTAAGGTGCCAGGAATAAAATCCCTTTCGTCTGTGACCAGAAAGGCATAATGGTTTGAAAGCTGTGTGAAACAAGCTCGTAGGCCCCTCCTATTCCGGGTTTAGTTGCCTTACTTTCCTAGGAGCAATGTGATGGCAGCCAAGTGTCTGACATGTTTGCATTCTCAGAGTGCTGGCTGGGCTTCAGTGGGAGGCACACAACACTCTGAAACCCCCTCCAGACTGTGAATGCTTGTTGCCCTGGAGACTGCCCTTCTTCTAGATATTAGCATCCCTGGCGTCAATTTCTGTGGTTCACTTTCTCCAGGTAGCTCCTGGCTAGTTTTTTAGAATTTCTTCATTGGCTCAACTCCAGCACGGGTTTTACACAGATGGAAACGCGGACTCAAACTCACGTTTCTCTGCTGACCTTTTCTAAGTCAAATGGTGAATTTCACAAAATGTCATCCGTGCCTCTGAATCTCTTCGGTCCCTTTGGTGGAAGTATGACCATTAAGGAAAATAATCTTTTGCTTCCCCAGCTGCCGACACGTAACTCCAAGCTGACCAGACAGTCTGATTTGTATCTGTCACTGAAAGGCAAAACAGCTGAGTGTGGACTCCTATGGACAGAGTTCATGTTTTAATCCTTTGACTCTGCCTGGCTGGAGGCTGCCACCCTGCCCGAGGCACTCCGTGGATGCTTCACCCAGTGGAGAGAGGGGAAGTGGATTCTCCCCAGAGGACAAAGATCTTGGGCAGCCACATTGAACCTGGTACTGGCACTTCACTGAGCCCATTCTCAAAGCAGAAAGAAACTTCATAGGTGGGATTTAGAGGTCTGGGTGAAGGTAGAGCAACTTCAGCCTGCAGCTGTGGACCATTTCAGGTGGCGTGTGGAGTTTTGTCACATGTATACATGTGACACTTCAGTCCTATACACAGTACAGACTTTGTAAAGAAGTTGGGATTTAATTAGTATAGCATGCTTACAGGTACTCAGAGTTGACTCTGCAGGTGTGTTCTTCCATTTTCTCTACCCCTAGCCCAAGACTTATAAGGTTGATGAGTGACGACTCATGGCTTTAAGCACGTGGTCTGTGCATGGACAGGAGTCTAAGCTCAAGATTCATCTCCATCACTGTCTTGGACAAGTCATTAGAATTTCTTGGTTCTCCATTTTCTTTTCTGTAAAATGGAAATGTCCCTTGGGGTGCTAATAGTCTCCATCTGTGCTATTCCCCAAAGGATGAAATGTGCTACTGTCTTACTCCAAGATATGACCTACAACTTTGTATCTTTTTTAAAGAAGATTTATTTATTTATTTAATTTCTTTTTGGTTGCGTCAGGTCTTAGTTGTGGCAGGCATGGGGGATCTTTCGTTGTGGCACGTGGGCTTCTCTCTGGTTGTGGCATGTGGGTGTTCTCTAGTTGGGGCGTGCAGGCTCCAGGGTGCGTGGGCTCTCTAGTTGTGGCGCACGGGTTCCAGAGCACGTGGGCTCTGTAATTTGCGGCATGCAGGCTCTCTAGTTGAGGTCTGCGAGCTCAGTAGTTGTGGTGCGCGGAGCTTAGTTGCCCCGCGGCATGTGGAATCTTAGTTCCCTGACCAGGGATCGAACCCTCATCCCCTGCATTGTAAGGTGCATTCTTTACCACTGGACCACCAGGGAAGTCCCTCCAACTTTGTATTTCAATAGGCAGTTTCTCGAGTGGATTGCATTAAAACTGGCAACCTTGTAGGACCAAAAACAGCTCTGCAAAAAAAAAAAAAGAAAAAATTCTTTTATAATTTTCTTCCTGACTTATATTTGAAAAAAAAATGCCAGGGCTGAGATGGTACTAAAAAAAATGGTCAGGGAAAATTCACTGAACTTTTCCCCTTTACCCTGTGCTTATTTTCATGTCTTAGTGAGTTTCAATGTACAACTAAGTTGTTAATGTTTTCTGTTTAATAAACAGAACATCTGTAACCTCTGCTCTTGATGTTCTCAACCAGCTTGGCTCTTGGCTAACAGGGAACTAGTTTGAACTGCAGAACTCAAGGTCACTTTCACCATTCTTTCATTTACGTTCTCCCTATAATTCACTGTGTTAATGCTCGCTCTGAAAACACCCTCCCTTAAATATTATCACTTCTTTCTCCTTTGGGGCCAGGACAAATAATAGAGCTCACACCATACGGAATCCTGTGCTGGATTAGCACAATGACTCATATTTGGGGAGCTGTGTTCCTAGGGCTCAAAGAGTGACATTCATTTATACCTTCAAAAATAATCCTCCAAGCACTGATAAATTAGTCACTGTACATGGCTGGCTGCTGAATGACCTACTTTGGCTTCTAGACTTGAGAACTGCAGGAGTCTTAGTGTAACTTGGGCCTTCCTCTGAGCTTCAGTAGGGCCTGGGCTGCATGGAGAATGTGCTGGTTCTGAAATCTACCTAACAGGGACATCTCAAGGAGCAAGAGAAAGCTGGCTATCAGTGAAGCTCCTGCTTTTCCCAGAGAGCATACTTCGCACAGTTATCCCTGTTTAGTCAATAACACTTGAAGGAGGATACACAAGCGATTGTGAGTTCATAGCTGTCACTCTTCCCTTGCTATAGTTGGCACTATCTGTCCCCAAACTTCCCACCTCCCCATCTTCACTGTCACTCGGAAGGGGTTGTCACCTTTTTACTCACTCTATAGTTTTCTTCTGAAGTGGTTTTGTTAGATAATTTATTTTTTTTCTTTTACATTAATCTGTTTTCAGTTTTATCCTGTGAGTTAAAAACTCTGAGGAATTAGTAATAAGTGTTGAATCCCTTTTCTAAAGGTCTTCCTTCATGTGATTTTTCCAGAGTCTTCAGGTTTCCATACTGGTTTGCCTGAAGCAATTTATCAATATCAATACCCTCACTTCCTTTCCTTCCATGTAAGCAGACACATTATTGATTATTTTCCCTAAACAGAAAACGGTGGTAGGAAATTTTAGAAAGATCTACAAGAAAGTAATTTGCTGGTGACTTCAACTGATACTTTAGGTAGGAAATGTAAATGGACAAGAAATAGTTAAGCTGTAAAAGAATATAAACAACAAAACCACAGCTCACTGGTTTCTGTGGATGGAAAGAAGTGGTGGAAAAGGGAGAGTAATGATGTGACAATGCAAGAAGTAAACATAGGCTGAAGGTCTTGGACTAAGCAGGAGAGAAACTTTAATGTGGCCTAGAACCTAAATGAACTCTTCCTAACCTTGGTTTCTTCTCTACTATCAATGAGTTTATGCAAAACTGCAGACAGCCAGTGAGAGTTTTTGGAGACTTTGATCCTTGATATGCAATCTAAAGATTGAAAGATTATCTTTTCACTCCAATTAAATCTCCTCTAACCTTATATTGTGTGCTTGCAAGGTGAGTAGGTAAGATCTAACCTGCTGGGTGAAATAGATTCCCAGGAAGAGTGGGAGAGGTCACGTCCTCCCAAGGGGAAACCTCTCTGGCTGTGATTTGCATAAGGAGTTACTGAAACAACAGCTACCTCTTTATATAGGTGAGGGGAGACAGATAGTGAAACACGTCGAGAGTATTTTTTTCTGAGATACTGATGTTGATGTGAGTAGCCCTAAGAACAATTTCAATCTACTAGGTTAACAGGAGGGTCCACAGTTAAAAGCATAATCTGTTGTCAGTATTACATCAGTACTGCAAAGTAGGCAATCGTAGGCACAAAATCATACTAGGACCGGAGCCCTATGTAACACATGGGTCTAAGCATTTACATGAGATATTTTTCCTTGGGGAGGATGTGCACAAGCTTCCAAGGGTTCTTCACTTTCTCCTCTCTTTTCTTCCTTTTGGTCTCAAGAACATTATCTCTAAATAGTTCTATGACATTAGGGACCTTGAAGATATTCTGTGCAACCAGTTCACTTTGAGGAAATGGACGCCTCAGAGGGTTAGGTCACACCCTCAAGGTCATGCAGCTAATTAGTAGCACAGAAACACTTCTGCCTCTCTTATGCCGAGCAGGGCACTTTCTACCCCAAAGAGCAATCCTTCTTGGCTTTGATTTGCTTTCCTTTTGCACTTGCTGCAGTCTGCATGCTGCAAAGTGGAAGTGAAAAAGAACCATTCTCTTACATGAAATATTTCTTCATTTTGGGGAAAGATGGAGAGAGCCTGGAGCAGTAGATGAAGCAGTCCCTCCCACAGTGGTGTGATTGGAGGGGGCCCCACAATTACCATGTATATCAGTTTCCTATGGCTCTGTAACAAATTGCTACAAAGCTGATGCCTTGAAATGACTGAGATCTATTCTCTCACAGTTCAGGAAGCTGGAAGTCTGAAATCAAAGTTCTAGGGGAGAATCCTTCCTTGCCTCTTCCTAGCTTCTGGTGGCTGCCAGCAATCCTTGGAGTTCCCTGGTTTGTAGCTGCATCCTTCCAACCTCTGCTTCCATGGCACATGGCGTTCACCCTGTGTGTCTCTGTGTGTACTTTTCTGTCTCTTCTAAGGACACTTTCATTGAATTTAGGGCCCACTCAAATCCAGTATGATCTCATTTCAATCCCTACCTTGATTACATCTGCAAAGACCCTATTTCCAAAAGAGATTACATTCTGAGGTTTTGGGTGGACGTGAATTTTGGAGGGACACTATTCAACCCGCTACATCATTTATTCTGAAATAATAGCTAGTAGCTAGATACTAAATCAGAAGCATCATATAAAAGTGAGGAGATAATTTTTTTCTGTTTATGAAACCTTGGGATGGTCCATTGCAAACCTGAAATTCTGAAGTTAAAACTCCCTAGCAAAAGGCTAGAAGATAATATTAAGCACTCAATAAAGTTTTAAGGAATAATATATTTTTAGTGTGTTTTGCTGTGCCGGGCATTGCATTCAGTGATTTACTTGGACCATTTCATCGAATCCTTTCAAAATCCCCAGGAGGCTTGTACCATCCTGGTCCCCACTCTACAGGTTAGGAAACTGAGGTTCAGCAAGCCTGAGAGCGCTGGCCAGTCTTACACTGCTGAGCTCTTAGCCCCTATATTGGCTGCAGGACTCCTCACTTCTGTGTGTCTCCCTGTAACCCATAGAGAAGTGGACCTGTGACTACTAGATGTTAAAAATTATCAGCAGTAGGCTGATGACTTGGGATGGGGATATTGAGGTAAGAACTGATCTTTGGAAGCAGACTGCTTGAGTTCAGATCCCTGATCAACCACTTAATAGCTCTGTGTTAGTTTCTTCTTGCTACTGTAAAAAATTACAGAAACTTAGTGGCTTAAACAACACTAGTTTATCTTACAGTTCTGGAGTTCTGGCAAACTGGGACCTGGGAAAACAAAGGGCTTTACAACTCTACTGAGAGCATTTCCTCTTGTGCCTAAAAGCATTCTGGAGATTTTATGAAAAGGTAAGTGAAGCATCTAAGCCGAGAGACTCTTTCCCGGAGTAAAGGTTGGGAACAATTGAATGCAGGCAAAATCAAAGGACACGGTGAGGCCTCCAAGTAATATTCCAGATTGAAGTTTTACCTTTGAGAATATTGGAAGCCTGAGAGCACTGAGTCTCTGACTTCTGTAACTGGAGCAGAAATAGGTTCTGGGTACATGGGCTCCATTGATCCAAACAGCTCACAGTAGAACAGCACCCACCGGTGCATTTATTTAGATACAGAAACTGACTCGGAACTAAGAGGATCTGCCCACCCCAAAACCCCCTCCCGCCATTGCCATCACCCCGGGTGAGTTCCATTTATCCGTAAGTGACATGCATAGTGTGATTTATGCAGGAGAAACTTCAGTCCCAAAGTCTCACCTGATTCTCCATCTCCTCACTATGTGCTCCTTTGGGTTAAGTCTTCCAGCCTCCAGGGGAGCCGTGCTAAACAGCAAATGACAGAGTAACACTATTGGGCTCTATGGGAAACTTTAAAGATCACTTCTTTCAATATCACCATTTTATTGAGGAGGAAACTGAAGAACTTGAGGATTTAGGGCCAACTACAAGATTACAGGGGTCAGTCACCATACAAGACCACCCTGCACTTCTGACTCCAGCTGCAAATTCAGGGGGTTCCCAAACCACCCTCAGGTTCGATAATTTGCTAGAGAGACTCACAGAACTCACTGAAAGCTATTATACTCATGGTTATGGCTTATTACAGAGAAAGGATACAGATAAGATATAAGATTTAATGGAAGAGACACTCAGGGCAGAGCCTAGGAGTGTTTCACAGGCAAAGTGTCTGTTGTTCTCTTTCCATGGAGTCAGGACACATCAGTCTCCTGGTATCAATGGGTGATGATACACGTGGAGTATTGCCAACCAGGGAAGCTCACCCAAGTCTTGGGGCTCAGAGTTTTTGTTGGGGCTCCATTACATAGGTATGATTGATTGATAACCCAGGTGGTGGACCTCAGTTTTCAGTCTTCAGCCCCCTCTGGGCCTGACCCAAATCTCCCACCCTAAATCACATCATTGGCCTTTCTGGGATGACCAGTCCTCACTTAAACAAAAACACTCCTATAGGGATTACCTCCTAGAAGCCAAGGCCAAAAGTCCAGACCTCTTTGGGGGCAAGGTTGAATTCTATACTACATTATTCCAAGGAGTTAAATGACTCAATCAAAGTCACATGGCTTAGCCAAAATATTTAAATTATTAAAACTCAGTAAATCTTCATAGTCTTTAATGATCAGTACAGCAATATAGCATAGTGGTTAAAGAGTTTGGATTCTGGAATTAGACTCCTGGGTCAGGCTACAGCTCTGCATTTACTACTGCGTGACCTTGGGCAAGTTCCCACCGTCTTTGTCCCTCAGTTTCCTCATTTATAAAATGGGGATAACAATAAAACCTAACATAGAATCAATACATGCAAAACACTTAAAACGGTATGTAGCACATAGTAAGTCCTTGACTATTTTATTCTTTAATATTATTAAGCAGAAAAAATATGCAAGTAAATCAGAAAGTAAGATTTCTCCATAATCATACCGCCCTCCCACCTAACTGATAGGTATCTATCTGGGTACCTGTATTTCCAAACCTCTTCTATTCATAAACAACAATAAACAAATTATATTACATAGTCTACAAGTTCATTTTTAACTAAGATTTTAATCAACAACTTATTACTTTTAAGTCAATGAGAATTTTTGAAATGATGGAATTCTTGAATGAATGTGGAAAAGCTAAGCAACAGTGACTACCTGTTTTTTTTTTGTTTTTTTTTATTTTTTTATTTTTTTTTGACTACCTGTTTTTGGTTGCACAAGCGTTTAACTCGTGAGCAGTTGAAAACCACCTGGGTTAGAGAGGCAAAAAAATTCCTTTTGACTTGTGTGAAGTCATACCACCAAATGTCTGGCCCCCACACAGTTCTGCTCCTGCTATCCAATTCTTCCATCACAGAGGAGAATAGTATTTGTCAGGAAATGTTGCTTTCTGAATGTCGAGGAAGAAAAATAACCTTGTGGAAATTTCTGCTCACCTCAGGGGCAAATTTCCAGTTTTCCGGTTGTGAAGCTGCAAAATATTGTTTTTAGCTGTTATGACTAGAACTGAAAAAGGGTATGTAAGAAAAGAGAGAGAGAGACGATTAATGTTTAATCAAGGGGAAATGTGACCAAGTTCGTGCCAGGTACTAGGCACCGGACTGGTCAATTGGAGGGAAACAAAGTCAAAGAAGGCATCTTGTTAGGTGGCGTGGGTCCCCCAGCCTAGCAGGACACAAATGCACAAGGCAGGACAAATGATGTGCTAAGTAGGGGTTCAACCCCAGGATTCGGGGCTGTGATAGAGGCAGCATTTCATTCTGACTGGGCTACATAAAAGTGAAGACACTTGGGTTCTGCCTTTAAAGATTCCTGGGGGCACCCTGGAGGGAGAGGGCACCTGCTCGATTAAGATGAAAGCATGATACCGCAGGTGTCTCCAAGATCAGTTATGCAAGAAAGCACTGCTGAATCAAGGCTGGCGAGACACGTGGTCGCCCTCTGTGGGAAGCGACCCAGTCATAGGAGTTTTCCTTCTCACCCATAAGAGAGAAATTAATGTGTACCTTTTGCGGGGAGGCGGGTGGAAGCATCCTGAAATATACTCTGACAAAAACGACTCTTTCCTCTCCATCCATTTCAGATAGAGAGCTGATTGGTTAAACGAATGATATCAGGAGTTTACAGAAGTACTTCTTACCTTTCAACAGACTTTGGGGTCATCAGCATGATTTGTACTCAGAGCAACCTTGTGGGAAAATTACGGTGGGTGACATTAAACCCGGTGAGGGCAGGGAGGCCCAGAGGCATGACTGTGTTTATAGCACTCTTAGTGTTCTTTATACTTCAGCTCGTAAGCACTCAGCTTTCTGGTTTTCTTTTTTTTTTTTTTTTTTGCGGTACGCGGGCCTCTCACTGTTGTGGCCCCTCCCATTGTGGAGCACAGGCTCCGGACGTGCAGGCCCAGCGGCCATGGCTCACGGGCCCAGCTGCTCCACGGCGAACCCGCGTCCCCTGCATCGGCAGACGGACTCTCAACCACTGCGCCACCAGGGAAGCCCTGGTTTTCTTTTTTCTTTTTTTAATGGGCAGGAGTCCAAATCACAAAGCACACTGGCACCATTAACATTCTAAGAGGCTTAAGTTTTTAATTTTCTTTTCCATTTCACTGGAACATTTTAGAAAGTTGTGCTGCTTTTTATTGCATTGAATTCTGAACATATCCTACCACTTTGATCCTAACCCCTGCAGAGCCTGGGCAGGGCTTGACTTTCAGGGAATGGGTAAAGGTAATGGGAGTACAGCAGGTTACGAATGTTCCAGCAAGCAAAAGTGGGTAAAAGACTCCTGCCTCGTGGATAAGGATCTGCTTGCCAATGCAGGGGACATGGATTCGAGCCCTGGTCTGGGAAGATCCCACATGCCATGGAGCAACTAAGCCTGTGCGCCACAACTACTGAGCCTGCACTCTAGAGCCCGCGAACCACAACTACTGAAGCCCACATGCCTAGAGCCTGTGCTCCAAAACCAGAGAAGCCACCACAATGAGAAGCCTGTGCACCGCAATGAAGAGTAGCCCCAGCTCGCTGCAACTAAAGAAAGTCTGCATGCAGCAATGAAGACCCAACGCAGCCAAAAATAAATAAATAAATAAATAAAATTTTAAAAAAAGACTCCTGCCTCGTGACATCCCATTATGTGAAGGAGACAGCAGACGATGGATTTGGATTATTGGATTCCAACAGCCCAAGTGCTCATAGTCTACCTAACACGCCCTCTGCAGGTAAAGATACTTTCTCCCTTCTGTCCCCCAAAGCATCATCAAAGGGCAGTCCCCTCCCTTGCCGGACAGCTAAATTGTATTCGGCTGTGGTCGCTGCATTCCATGACTAACACTGATGGTTTCAATCTGCTGAATTGCCATCTGAGTGTCGTCCTCATTAGATTTCAGGAGGAACAGTTAGTGGCTCCATTCAACTTTCCTAACTTATTTTAGTCTCCCCCTTAAGCAACTGTTTAATTGGCTTACTTCCCCTGAGACCAAACATTTTCCTGTGGTGGGAGCAGAGAAAATTAATAGCTTCTGGAATATAGAACGATTGGGCCAGGATGTTGGAAGAGAATCTCCCTTTGCTAAGGTTCTTCTTGGAAGGGAATCTTTGTTTATCACCTTTAATGGGCCTGAGTCCTGCATCCTAAACATGGCCTGAAGTTACCTCTGCTGATGTCCAAGTCTATCAATTAAAGAGGTGAAAAGCAAATGAGCAACAAAGCCAACCTTTAACGAAAGTGAGATCTAGGGTGCTAGGCGAGCCACACAAGTTCAAGCAAAAATAGCCTATTGTTCCTGACAAAGCCCAGAAAACGCACAAATCAACACCGTGCAGCTACTTCTCAGTAGCAATGTCTTTGTCCCTGTCATCAAATCGCCTGCTCTTTTGAGTTTACAAACATGAGGAATGTGCACAAAAGGGATTTTTCACCCATGAATTGTGATGGCATTTCTCCTTTAAAGTCTATGTTGTGAGTAGTATACCAAACAGTTAGAGTCTGCAGAATTTCTATTTTAAATAAAAATCCTTGGTTTTGGGTTTTCCTGCACCAGTTAACAACTTGTTAAATATTGTCTCCTCTGCCAGGAAAATCATTATCTTGGTGGTTAAGGCTCAGAACTGCTCATCCCAGCCTCTTCTTTTCTCCTTTTCAAGTCAACCATGCACATTAATTTATTCAAATGTTCAACATGTATTTAGCGACTCTCTCTATGTCATTTGAGAACCTGAGAAAGTCCAGGGTGACTGATAAGAGTAAGTAGGAGTTACACAGCCGTGCAAGGACTCGGGAGTACCGCTAATTGAAGAGTTAAAGCAGGGCAGTGCAGTGAGATGAGGTCAGGTTGAAAAGGATCATTCTAGCTATTGAATGAGAATCGATTTGAGGAAAAGGTGTTTGCCACAAAAATGGAGTGACAGAGGGAGGAGGGCGAGAGATTCAAGTTCTGTCTTGATGGGAGAATTGACAGGACCTATTGATCGATTGAACGGGAATCGGGGAGAGGGAAGTAGAAAAATGACTCTTTTCCCTCCGATTTATGCCCTGATTGCTCAGTTAATTTCACTTTAGGTGACCTTTCTCCTCTGACTGTGTAACTTGACTCATTCCCAGGCAGAAGTGAGCTGAGCTAGTTCTGTTCTGCTCTAGAACATTGGGAGAGGCAGATCAACTCCACAGATTTCTCTGGCAGAATAATTATCTGGAGGGTTTTTTTTTTTTTTTTTTTTTGCGGTACGCAGGCCTCTCACTGTTGTGGCCTCTGCCGTTGCAGAGCACAGGCTCCGGATGCGCAGGCTCAGCGGCCATGGCTCACGGGCCCAGCCGCTCCGCGGCATGTGGTATCTTCCTGGACCGGGGCACGAACCCGTGTCCCCTGCATCGGCAGGCGGACTCTCAACCACTGCGCCACCAGGGAAGCCCTGGAGGGTTTTTTTTTAAATTCAAGATATTATATAAACAATAAAATAATTTGGAAGTGACCGAAGCCACACTCTGTAACGTTGATTCTTTACAGGTTTTATATGATGAACTACTAGAAATACAAAATGAGTTCGGTTATAAATATCAATTCCTCTTCATGAAAGAATTGGCTTGAACTCTTTATTAGTTATCAACAAGGAAAGCGTACTGGCTTGGAATTTGTTTCTCCTCCAGGTCTGGAGATATCTTTATCTGTTTGGTTGGTGGCACCGTATTGGCTTGCCCCAGGACATCTGGGGAGGAGTATACATTTCTCGGTTTTTGGCCTCTCAGGAGTGATTCTTTTCTCTCCGCTTGGGTAAAGAATGTCAAGTACACTTTGAACAATGGGTGTTTGTCAATTGACTTTCACAGGAGGCTTTGTTTCTCTTCAAAATGCTTTTAAGATTTCATTGTATTTTTATTAGTAAATAATCATAATTAATAACAAATATAATAGGTGCTATGTATCAAATACCAGGATACTCTGCTTATAGGGGCATCATTGTGCTTCATCCAGAGTCAGGGGGTTGGTGAGTGGCGAGGAGAGAATCTGAACCCGAGCGGAGCTGGTTTCAAAGCCCTAGAGCTCTTTTTTTTCTGTTTGTTTCTTTAATTTACTTTTTATTGAAGTAGAGTTGAATTACAATGTTGTGTTAATTACTGCTGTACGGCAAAGTGACTCACTTATACATATATATGCATTCTTTTTCATATTCTTTTCCATTATGGTTTCTCACAGGATATTGACTACAGTTCTCTGTGCCAAACGGTAGAACCTTGTGTTTATCCATTCTATATATACCAGTTTGCATCTGCTAATCCCAAATTCCCACTCTTACCCTCTCCCACCTCCCTCCCCCTTGGCAACCACCAGTCTATTCTCTATGACCCTGATTTTGTTTCTGTTTCCTAGATAGGTTCATTTGTGTCATATTTTAGATTCCACATATAAGTGATATCGTACAGTATTTTTCTTTTTCTGACTGACTTCACTTAGCATGATAATCTCTAGTGGCATCCATGGTGCTGCAAATGGCATTATCTCATTCTTTTTTTTATAAAACCCTAGCTCTTGGCCATTGCCTCAGTGGCTGAGGGAGGCTCCGGGTAACCTGAGTCCTCTAGGCTGAAGTTTTCCGTGGTGGCCATTCTCCGCCGTGATCTGTGATCACCATGAGCTTTGGCAAGTGGAGCGACATTTTAAACCACCTGAGGAGGAAACAGCAACTTCCTCCTTGGCACCTCAACTGAATTTAACCTCTTCTGGGTCTAACATCCTATATATTACCACACATCCTCTTTGATTTTATTTTTCTTTTTAGTTTTCCTCAGTTACATTAAAAAAGAAATCCTTTTTTCCCCACTTTGTCTTACTCATTCCTTCTCCAAGCCGAAAAAGAGAACTGAGGCATCATGGCTGATAAAAGAGTGAGTGATACAGTTTTATAAAAAAAAAAAAAAGTCTGTTCTAGACTTCATTCTGCCATATTGTTGATTGTTTTCTAATTTCTAGTTTATGGATATTATCTTAGATAAACCATTAACTGCTTCTTCACGTCAAAGCACAGTGGCTGGTACAAAGTAGATACACGATCTACATTAATTGGTGTACGCTGAATCTAAGTAAGGAGGGGTTAAGCATTCATTCACTCAGTGAACGTGTATTGAAGGCCCTCTTTGTGCCCTGCATCGTACCAGGGGCTGGGATGCAAAGATAATGCTGAGATTTGGAACATCCAGGGTCATCTGACTTGGATTCAAATCTTGTTCTGCTCCACTCTAATTGTGAAACTTGGAGAATTACTTTGTCTCCCCAAGCTTCAGATTTTTCATGCAACAATTAGGGCTAATCATAGAACTGTTAGGGGGATTGAACGAGGGTGCATATAAAGCCCTTAGCACAGTCCTGGCACATTGTAGGCCCTCATACGTGTTTCCTGGTAGTATCAAAGAATCGAAGATCAAGGGGAGATTAATTACACCACCAATGTAATTTATTTCAACAAGCACACATACGCATCCATGCATGGGGTATAGTGATTTTGAACGTTGGGGAGAAGAAGGATGAATGTATCTAAAACTATATTTAAAAAACTAAACAATACATCTTCCATATAACACAGACTGTGGGAAGTAAAACTCAGCAATGTCTTTGCTTTTGCAAATATGCAGAGGAGAGCAAGGATTTCCAGAGTGGAAGCGGGAGAGGGTAGCGGGCAGTATAAGACAATATTTGGAGATTAAAATTTCCGTTTTTCAGAAGGGAATAAGCAAACTTGAACCAAAGGCTCTGGATGTCCCTTGATGTTTCCATAATATATGAATTTATAAAACAAGGACAGATTTCAGTTTTGATATAAATTTAGACAGTGCTGCAGTCCAACGTTAACTGGATTTTCCTAGTGAAGACAGACGTGGCCCAGTGATGCGTGGACAGCGGTGCAGTCTGGTTGGGGCCAGGCTTGGGATCCGGCCACCGTGGCAGCTTTGCTGCTTGGTGGTAGCCCCACAGCTGGTGTCGGGGTGAGGTTTGTGTGCAGTCCAGGGCAGAGTATCTGGAGGATACAAAGAGCGTGGGCCAGAGTCCTGAGCACTCAGCATGGGAGGAGTAGGAGGGCCTGACTCCAGAGATCAGGACGTTCCAACAGGAAGGCAGATCATGACAGCGGGGAATCCAGTGGAGGTGGTACTCAAAGTCCAGCAAAATTGGCAGCTGACAGAGAAGGGCATCTACACGGAGCAAGACCCTAATCATAGGGCTCAGAGAAGGGCGACGGCCAGAGCAAGGTAAGTCTTGTTTATAGACCTTGAACTCCAGTCTCTCTGAAACTCAGGTCTATGTGGCCACAGCGCAAAACCTGTCAAGGCCACTTAGAAGGACCCAAACACCTCTATTTAAGAGCTCCTTAGACTGAAGGTGGGACAGGGCCCGTAGGTAAGTGTCACCTGTCAGTTGCTGGGAGAAATAGAGCACTACAGAGGCTGGGAAACAGCAGAATTCCTTCTAGAATCTGCACAATTTCTACTCTTATCTTCCTATTTTCTAGTTAGTTTTCATTGGTACTAGTACACCATATTGCTTTACTTAGTAAAAAACAAAAAATCCAGTACATACTATTAAAACTACATCCTGCGTCTCCTAACCGTGTGATCCAAAATGTCCCGGGCAGACCCAAGCGTCAGTTGAATTTATTGCTTTCAGTACACAGAAGCCATAAAACCAACTCAACTTTTAAATAATTTTTATATGTCCTTTCCTATAAACTGACAAATTGAAGACAATCCTTTGCCCATTTTCCACTTTTTGGTTTGGAAAGCAGTCCCTGTTTTTAGGAGTCTTAAGAAAGAGCATTGTTGTTGGGATGGGAAAGTGGTCACATGAGTGACATTTTTTCTAATGAAAAATCCAAATGTTAAACAGCCACCCTGGAAGTTCCTTCCAGGCAAGATCTATTTGGAATACATCATAGCGTGATATACAGAACCTTCTGTAAAATGGTGTTCAATCAATGTTGCACGTGGTTAAAGCAAGGGAGGCTCTTCAAACAATGCCTCCCCCAAAACTGGAGCCACTGAGCCCGGGAGAGATACTTTATCCTTGAAACCAAAACACAACTGGACCACCCTGCCCAAGGCAGGGCCACTGGCCTTAGACATTTGGCTTTTCATGCTTTTCTAGTTGAAGTACCCCTCTTCCTTTGAACAGCGTGCCCTGTTGTGAGACTGGAGGTTCCCCTTCATATCTTGAAGTATTTGCCCAGCCACATCTCCACCAGAGGCAAGCGTCAGCTATTGAAATGTGACTGGGGACTTCCCTGGCGGTCAAGTGGTTCGGACTCCTCGCTTCCACTGCAGGGAGTACGGGTTCGATCCCTGCTGGAGGAACTAAGATCCCTCATGGCCTGCAGCGCGGCCAAAAAAAGAAAAAAAAAAGAAATGTGACCAAGTCAATGTATCACCTCTCTCCTCCCCCAGCCCAGGCCCTCAGCACGTCCTCTCTGCCCATATTCCCTGCTCAGGGAATGTCATAACTGTCTCCCTAGGTGTCCAAGTCAGACATCCCAGAGTCACCCTGCTTCAAGGACAAATTTGTGCTTCTGTAGAAAACTTTGCATTGTCAAGGGGACACTCCTCTGAGTATTCTGATTCCTCAGGGACTATTGTACAACTCCGTAAATGGTGCATAACCACCAGAATGTAAAATAATTCTTAGCTCTAGATGGGCCCATGGTGTCCTATCTCGTGGAGGTTCAGAATCCCCTCCCCCACTGCGGAGGAAGCTAGCTCTGCCTCCGTGTGTACATTCATTTCAATATTCCTCCTCCATAGATGTGTCTGTTTTTCAATTTCTCCCTTGAACCAGTTATAACATCTGCCTGCTTCCTTCTTTATGAGTGGAATAAAATCTTTAGCATGTGTTCATTTTATATCCTATGAGTCATGATTTTACCTTTTATTTTTTAAAAAAACATCTTTTAGCACTGTCTTTTTCTCACTCGCCTCCTTTTCATCCTTCACTTTTTTCACTCCGTTGTCTTCTTTCTAAATGTCTCTAGAATGTGTCTCCTTCCCTGCAACCCCCCTGCTGCTACCCCAGTTCGGGGTTGCTGTCATTTTTCACAGTGATAACTGTAACAGCCTCCTAGTGGACACATGTCTCCGACCTTGGGCCCCTCCCAACCACTCCCCACATTCTATTCTACACACTGTAGCCCCTTAAACTAAAATTCCAATCCATTTATCCATTTCCTGCTTAAAACTCCTCAAAGGCTAGGGGCTTCCCTGGTGGCGCAGTGGTTGAGAGTCCGCCTGCCGATGCAGGGGACACGGGTTCATGCCCCGGTCTGGGAAGATCCCACATGCCGCGGAGCAGCTGGGCCCGTGAGCCATGGCCGCTGAGCCTGCGCGTCCGGAGCCTGTGCTCCGCAACGGGAGAGACCGCAGCAGTAAGAGGCCCACGTACCGCAAAAAAAAAAAATAAATAAAAATAAAAATAAAAAACTCCTCAAAGGCTCTGCATCACCTTAGCCCACAGGTCATGTTAAGAAACTGGGCCTTTGGGACTTCCCTGGTGGCACAGTGGTTAGGAATCTGTCTGCCAGTGCAGGGGACACGGTTTTGAGTCCTGGTCTGGGAAGATCCCGCATGCTGTGGAGCAGCTAAGTCTGTGCCCCACAACTACTAAGCCTGCACTCTAGAGCCCAAGAGCCACAACTACTGAGCCCTCGTGCCACAACTACTGAAGCCTGCACACCTAGAGCCTGTGCTCTGCAACAAGAAAAGTCACCATGATGAGAAGCCCATGCACTGCAACGAAGAGTAGATCCCGCTCACTGCAACTAGAGAAAGCCCGCGTGCAGCAACAAAGACACAACACAGCCAAAAATAAATACATAAATAAATAAATAAATAATAAAAAAAGAAACCAGGCCTTTGAGACACACTGTGAGCTGGCCCGATTCACATTTCTACCTCTCACACACTTTCCTTTTCAACCTGAAGGTCAATCACTATTACTTTTATTACCTTTTAATACCTGGCTGACTTCAGGTCTTCTCTCGTGCTCTTTCTTCTGCCAGCCTCTATTCCTCATCGGCTTTCACCAGGCGAACTCCTAGGTACCCTTCATGTCTCAGCTTAGATGTGTAGTGGAAGAAAAAACATTTTTCCCTCTATCCTCCTAGTTTCAATGTCTAGGGCCTGGGAATCAAACTGAAATAAGACAGATTAGAGAAAAACAATTTTAATTACGTATGTTGCATGGAGTTTGATAGAGAAAATGGGGTTCAAGGGTCAGATGATTGGGGTTTATATACCACGTTAAACTAAACAAAGGAAAGGGGGTTTGGGGTTTCTGGGTTGGGGGGCAAGGTAGAGAGAGAGGAGAGGAGGAAATGCGGGGTAAAAAAGGATCTTCTTGTTATGCACATAAGAGGTGTCTCCTGAGTAGCTCTCCTCCCTGTACAGAGACGTCTTTACAAATGGAAATTTACATTATGAATGTGAATTTCCTTTTCTAAAGGGGAAATTTATCCCTTATTTTTAGGCAGCTGCAGAGGTAAAGGGCTTTTCCTACATCTGCTGGCTCTCAGTTGCCTTTAGCTCAAAATAATCCATATGCCAAAGGGGCATATTTTTGGAGTGATGTATTCTGATGTCACTTTCTATGGAAAGACTTGTCCATTACGTGTCCTGTTCTTTCTCTACAGTAGAGTATATGACTTGGGGCCTGGGCACTGAGTGTGGCCCAGGAATGCAGTGGTAACTTTTTTTCTACGAGGATTTTGCAATGGTTTTAAACTGTAGAGTTTGCCAGTATCCAGAGATCATCCTCCCCAATCTCTTTTTTTTTTTTTTTTTTTTTTTTTTTTTTGCGGTACACGGGCCTCTCACTGTTGTGGCCTCTCCCGTTGCGGAGCACAGGCTCCGGACGCGCAGGCCCAGCAGCCATGGCTCACGGGCCCAGCCGCTCCACGGCATGTGGGATCTTCCCGGACCGGGGCACGAACCCGTGTCCCCTGCATCGGCAGGCGGGCTCTCAACCACTGCGCCACCAGGGAAGTCCCCCCAATCTCTTCTTTTAAACAGAGCGGTTAATCTACATCCTTGGAGCTCACAGTTGGTATTGCAGCTTGGCTCTGAAAGTGTAACCATCATGACCTGAGTTCTAGAGTCTTGCTACTCAAAGTGTGGTCTGTGGGACCAGCAACATTGGCATTCCCTGGAGCTCATTAGAAATGCAGAATTTCAGGCCCCACCTCGGACCTCCTGAGTCAGAATCTGCATTTTAATAAGATGCCCAGGTGATTCAGATTCATGTTAAAATTTAAGAAGCACTGTCTAAGGGTCCCACATTTACTGCCTGAGGGACCTTGGGCAAATTACTTAACCACACAGACACTTCAACTACAAAGTGTGTTTTCTACTTTATATGTACCTCATAGGACTGTTGTGAAGAGGAAGAGTCAATACACACGTAGAGCTTAGAATCATGGCATTTAGTAAGACACTGACAAATATTAGCTTTCGATAATATGACACCAGACCAAAGAGTAAGACAAGTCATTGGGATGTCAGACACCCATGTGAAGGGCCGGCTTGCAAATTGGTGCACTCTTGCGAGCCAAAGCTTGACAATCCAGTTTGGAGATTTATTTCAAGGAATTTATTAATGTTTGACTCTCTCACTTAGGAAAGATTCTTCTATTTGTGGTCATCTTCAAAGAGAGCTTGAAGACTAGAGTGGGAGCAGTTAAAAGAGAGGGCCAGGGCATCCCTGGTGGCACAGTGGTTGAGAATCTGCCTGCCAATGCAGGGGACACGGGTTCGAGCCCTGGTCCGGGAAGATTCCACATGTCACGGAGCAACGAAGCCCGTGAGCCACAACTAGTGAGCCTGCGCGTATGGAGCCTGTGCTCCGCAACAAGAGAGGCTGCGACAGTGAGAGGCCCGTGCACTGCGATGAAGGGTAGCCCCCGCTCACCACAACTAGAGAAAGCCCTCGCACAGAAACGAAGACCCAACACAGCCAAAAATAAATAAATAAATTTATTTTAAAAAAGACAGGGCCAGGTCATGTGACCTTTTTGAGAATTGTTCTATATGTAAACATATAATCTTGTGCTTCTTTTCTTGATTGCTGTCTGTAAATTCCTCGTGGTGTCACCTGACTCTCTTTGCCTCTCTACTCTCTGCTTCCTCTCTCTTGCTTCTCTGTCTCCTCTATTGCTCCCTATTTGGCCTCCATCCACCTTACCAGATAGTCCTTTATCCCACTGGGTCTTTCCTTGTGAACTGACTTAAAAGCCTTCCAACTGGGACAGGCCGGTGGCCCCTGGCTGCAGCAATGGTGAGGAGAAGCCAGCCGGACCAGACTTGGGCGGTAGTTCCTGTGTCCTTACGCTTTTGCTTTCACCAAACTATTTTGCAGGTTGGCTCTGAGGGTAGACTCAAGCTGACCCTGAATCCTGATAAAGCCACATTAACCTCTGTAGTTGCGTGGAGTAGGGAAGGGTGAAGCCCTATAGTCTTCAACAAACAGCTGTTGAACTTCCTGTGAGGTCTGCCACTGAACTACATCTGGGGAATATGGAGGTGAATGTCCCAGATCATGACTTTGAAGAACTTGCTCCATGATCTGTGATGCTATGTGATGATCAAAGGACCAAGAGCAGGTTATTTTAGGGAGAGTTTTATGCCATGGATTAGGATGTGAAAGCTGGTAACCCCACCACTATCACTGTTGGTATGTATCATCCTATTTTACTGAACTCATGTATGATTACTCTATCACCTACTTGCCTATTTGCCTAGCTTCAAACGTTTTGTTACATAAATGGAATTATTACATATGTGTATCTTATTCTACACCCTGATTCTCTCACTTAACAGTATATCACAGGCAGTTTTCAGGTTACTATTCATAGCAACTCCTCTCTTTTTAAGGGGTACATGGTGTTGCTGAATAGAGGTACCAAAATTTAACTGATCTTCCTCCTTGTATATATAATGGTATACATATGCAAGCATTAACGTAGAATAAGTTTCTAGACTGGATCTATTAGGTTACTAGGTACGCATATGTTAAAGTTTAGGAGGCAATGCAAAAATGCCTCCTCCAAAAATTCTGTATCCATTTACATGCATACCAACAGTATATAAAAGTTCTAGTCCCCCCCCCCCGCCCTCACTTAAGCCTTTGTTTATCAGTATGAAAAAAGATGTTATATTTTAGATTTTTATTTCTTTGGTAGATTGAATATCTTCTCATGTATTCTTTTGCCATTTGTATTTTCTCTTTGAAGTCGCTGTACCTACCTCCCATCTTTTTTTCCTGTGTTTTTTTGGTCTTTTCTTAAGTTTGTACCAGGTCTTTGAACAGTATGGCTACTGACCTAATATGTCGTACATAATACAATATCTTTGCTCAGTCTACTTTTTACTTTTTAATTTGATTTTTTTGCCTCATTTTTGTTGTTGCCAGGCAGAAGCCTTTTTAAAAATTATCATTATATATTCACATATGCACATTTTCCATCATGGCTTCTGAATTTCATGTCTTGTTTGTGAAGGCTCCCTCTCCACCCCAAGATGATAAAACCTAACACAGAACCTTAAACTTCATGTGTATATATATATATATATATATATATATATATATAGAGAGAGAGAGAGAGAGAGAGAGAGAGAGAGAGAGAGAGAGAGAGAGAGAGAGATGATTTGGTTTGGTTCAGGAGTAATATTTTATTAAAAATAATACAACCACTGAATACCTTGAATTAACAGGCAATACATATTTGTAAAACTGTTAAATGATATCCTTTAAAAGGAGGTTTGTTTACCAAAACATTTACCCTAGATTGAGTTCTCCAGGCATGCAATAGCTCTGTGAGTATTCTCAGTCATATCATTTGATCTTTTTCAAGAAAGAAAACTACAAAAAAATTCTTTTAAAGTCTTATTGTACAAAGGGTATATAGATGGAGTCTTCCTGATTTTTTTTTCGGTGTGAGTTGATCTTCTTGGTACAGTATTCCGAGTCTGGTCATCTCCCCATACCACATCTAGGGCAGGGTTTTTCTAGAGGGTCTTTTGAAATATGTTGCTGGAATTCCAGGTGCTCCATATCCGGGGACGTGTAGAGGAGTTTAAGCGGGCTCTCAGGGAAGGTACCGTGAGAAAACAAGAGATGGCACCGTTTCGGGGAGTAAAAATTAATGATGGATGAAATGGGCTTATTTTAGAAACCACATCCTGGACAAAATCACACTCTCAACCCCTGCCTCTGCAGCCCTGGCCCTGCCCACAACTGCCGAAGCCAACTTCTTCCAGTGGCCTTAGCCTTTCCATGCCGCGTCATCCAGCTTTGCTGACAAAAGTGCCTTTCTCAGGCAAACGCCTTTTAAAATATGTCATGGCCTTCCTCCGTGGATATTCTGAAAGGCTCAAAGAAACCAAGTTGAAGGGCAGTTTCAGAAGGCCTAACACAGCCTGGTGCATGATTTCTCCATGGGGCCTCATGTGAGTGGGCGTGAAGCAAACTGCTGGTTTCCTTGAAGGTGGTCACTGGGTGGCCCAAAGCACCTGTAAACCTGACCCAAAAATGGCTTGGGGATCTATCTGAGACTCACTCACTGATCTTAGCCATAGGTGGGCATCAAAGGCTTTGAGGATAAAGGGTTCAAGGCAGTTAGGGAATCACAGAGATTCCTCAGTACCTTCAGGCTGACCTTCCTCCAATCCAAGCCTGCCTTCCCACTTCTGTTTAGGGGCAGCACAAAGCCTCTTTGGCCTAAAAATACCCCTGCTTCCTCTTTCCTTCTCATCTCTGTCCAGCTGGGTTGCCCTTCCCTTCTACTTGAAATTCTGCTCTCAAAGTGACCCCATGGGAGCCGGTGGGAGTGATAGAGGCAGAAAGGCAAAAAATGAAGATGAATCTGGAGCAGATGAGGAACTTCTGCACATTATAGGAAGATGCAGGAGCCCCGCTGAAAAAGAGGCAAATAATATGGACAGGCAATTCACAGAGGGTATCAGTTTCCTACAGCTGTCATAACAAAATAACCCAAACTGGTGGCTTAGAATTACGGAAATTTATTGCCTCAAAGATGAGGAGGCTGGAAGTCTAAAATCAAGGTGTCAGCAGGGCCAGGATCTCTCGGATAGCCTAGTAGGATCCTTTCTGGACTCTTCCAGCGTCTGGTAGCCCCAGACATTCCTTGGCTTGCGGCAGTACAATTCCAGTCCTCATATGGTGTCCTTTTTATATTTCTTCACATAGTCTACCCTGTGTGCACATCTGTTTCCGTGTGCAAATTTCCTTTTTCCAGAAATGACGCCAGTCATATTGGATTAGAGCCCATTCTAATGACCTTATTTTAACTGGATTACATCTGCAAAGACCCTATTTCCTAATAAGGTCACATCCTGAGGCACTGGGGGTTAGGACCTCATCATGCCTTTTCACGGGGGACACATTTAAGCCATTACACAGAAGAAGAATTTCGAAAAGCTAATCAGTCTATAAAGAGATGAGTAAAATCATTAGCAATTAGAGAAATGCAAATCAAAGCAACACTTTTCTCGTATTAGACTTGCAAAAATTAGAAAGCTGGTTATGCCAAACGTTGCTGGAATGTGAGGACAGAGAAACACCTGTGCTCTGCTGGTGGGAAGGAGTGCAAACTGGAGCTCCATTTCTGGAACAACCTGGCAGTACTTGGTTAAATTAAAAATGTCCCAGAAATTTGGCTTCTAGGAATATATCCTGGAGAGATTCTCACACAGCGCCATCGTGGGACAGGCCAGAGATGTTTATTGTAATCTTATTTTTTGGGGGGGGAATTTTTTTTGCATGTCTTTTTGTGTGCATGATAACGTGTACATAACTGAAATGTACCGTTTTAACCATTTTTTAAAAGTAAATTTATTTATTTATTTTTGGCTGCATTGGGTCCTCGTTGCTGCATGCGGGCTTTCTCTAGTTGCAGCAAGTGGGAGGCTACTCTTAGTTGCGGTGCACGGGCTTCTCATTGTGGTGGCTTCTCTTGTTACGGAGCACGGGCTCTAGGCACATGAGCTTCAGTAGTTGTGGCTCGTGGGCTTTAGAGTGCAGGCTCAGTAGTAGTGGCGCACGGGCTTAGTTGCTCCATGGCATGTGGGATCTTCCCGGACCAGGGCTCGAACCCATGTCCCCTGCATTGGCAGATAGATTCTTAACCACTGCGCCACCAGGGAAGACCCATTTTAACCATTTTTAAGTGTACAATTCAGTGACATCAAGATCATTCACATTGTTGTACAACTATCACCACCATCCACCTCCAGAACTTTGTCATCATCTCAAACTGAAATTCCGTACCCATTAAATAATAACTCTTCCTTCCCCGCTCCCTCCATTGCCTGGTAACCACTATTCTACTTTCTGTCTCTATGAGTTTGATTATTCTAGGTACCTCATATAAGTGGAAGCACACATTATTTGTCCTTTTGTGTTTGGATTATTTCACTCAGAATAATGTCTTCAAGGTTCATCTACGTTGTAGTGTGGATCAAAATTTCATTCCTTTTTTGGGGAGGTTTAATATTTCACTGTGGGCATATAATACACTTTTAAAAAATCCATATTCATCTGTTGATGGACCCTTAGGTTGTTTCCACCTTTTGGCTATTGCAAATAATGCTGCTATGAACATTCGCGTTTAAGAATCTGCATCCCTGCTTTCACTTCTTCTGGGTCTATACCTAAGAGTGGAGTTGTTTGATTATATGGCAATCCTATGTTTAACTTTTTGCTGAACCACCAAACTGTTTTCCTGTGCGGCTGCACCATTTTATGTCCCTACCGGCAATGCAGGGGGTTTCCAATTTCTCCACATCCTTACCAACACTTGTTATTTTCTGTTTTTTGTTTGTTTTGTTGTTGTTGTTGTTTTGGCCATGTGTGGCTTGTGGGATCTTAGTTCCCCAATCAGGGATTGAACCCGTGCCCCTTGCAGTGGAGGAACCCCTGGACCGCCAGGGAATTCTGTTTGTTTTTTAACAGTAGCCCTCCTAATGACTGTGAAGTGGTATCACATTGTGATTTTGGTTTGCATTTCTCTATTGAGTAACGATGTTGAGCATCTTTTCATGTGCCTTTGTATTTTCTTTTTTAATGAATTTCTTGTGTGTCTTTATTTTTTTCAAAATAAAAATCTCATATATATCAATATAAATAGAGGTCTATCTATCTACCTCTTCATATATCCATACATGCGACACAATAATACCATTTTGCTAGACACATTCAAATAAAAAGATACAGATTAAACAGTTTAGAATGGTTGCCTATGAGGGGAAGTGAATGGGATTTGCAGATAAAGGGAATAAATAAACAAAGCAACACAGGGCCATTGAGAGGACAAAGATGATAGTGTGCTATGAACTGAGGAGAATAATTAACTCAAAACTTTGCACATTAAATCAAAAAAAAAAAAAGGAAAGGCAGAGAAAACATGTTTTTAAGCCCACAGTACTTTCTGGTCCTGCCCTATCCTCACCCTGCAGTGCTGGCTACCATCCCGAAGCTGGTCTACCTTCCTGAGCCCTCAGGCCTCTTCCTCTGCAACAAGGAAATCCATACTGGGGAGCGGTGGAAGCGTGAGTCCTCTGGTGGATCAAAATTAGTCAGCAGGACCAAGCAGCCCCCTTGCTTTCTTCCCCTCCCCTCAGCCAGCTGCTCTAGGGCCTTGCGCCTCAGCCTCTTCTTCAGGGCAGTGCGGGAATTCCTCTTCTCTGGCGCCCCTTCTGGCTGTCACATTCTCTGACACTGAAATTCACCATGCACTCTTTTATTTTTCTTAATTAATTTTTATTGGAGTATAGTCTCTTTACAATGTTGGGTTCATTTCTGCTGTAGAGCAAAGCGAATCAGTTATACGTATACGTATATCCATTCTCTTTTAGAATTCCTTCCCGTTTAGGTCACCACAGAGCACTGAGTAGAGCTCCCTGTGCTGTACGGTAGGTTCTCATTAGTTATCTGTTTTATACATCGTAGTGTACATATGTCCGTCCCCATCTCCCAGTTCTTCATTCCTGTCCCTGGGCCAGCAGAACCCCTGGCTCTGCTGCAGTTTGTGCTGTGAGCTGCTGGCAGGCACCACCCTCATTTGCAGGCAGAAAGAGGAGACAGGTTGTTCTTGAGCAGATGACCTCAGTTGGTCTAAAACCCAGGAAGGAAATTAAAGGAAGTGAATTTTTCTTAGTAAGCTGCCACTTAGACAGCTTTGTGGTGTTCTCTGGCATTTCATCATTTCCAGTGCCAGTTGAGACCAGTTGGTGCAGAAAGGGACTAATTAAAGGGTGTCGTCAATTTTTCAAAATCTCAGAGAAGGTTGAACGGAAGGTTGTAGGTTGTGGAGAGCAGAAAGGCTGGTTTGTTTTGACTCCATTTAAATACTTGGCTTCCTTTGAATAAATACCACGAGTGGCACTTGCCAGAAATCAACTTTAATAGCACGTATGTGTGAGTCTCAGCCCAAAGTGCTGCGTTGGAAAGGCTGACAGTTCTTCTAAGAGCAATTTCCCTCACCAGGCTGCGTGAGAGAAGACCAATCTCCATTATACTTTACGGCAGGAACACTTACCATTCTGCTCCACTTAGGAAATAAGGGACTGGACGTTTTGGTTTTGGTTTTGTTTTTTTGGCCGTGCAGCGTGTGGGATCCTAGGTCCCGACTGGGGATTGAACCCATGTCCCTCGCAGTGGAAGCACAGAATCCTAACCACTGGACTGCCAGGGAATTCCCTGGACATCTTTTAATTAAACAACTTGGATTGTGTTTGGGGTGACTATTGCCCGTGGAGCCAGTGCTGAGCAGAGGGTGGGGCAGAGTACCTGCTCCCCTCCTGGGGGCCTTGCAGGGTGGTGGGCTCCACCTCATGGCTTGCAGAGTTTACTTCTTTGAACCTGCAGATGACTTGGCCCCAGACTCACCTCAGTGAAAGTCAATTTGCACTGGAGGAAATTCGGAGATTAGAGGCAGGACTTCTGGAAAATTACAGGTGATAAATGCCCCTCGGGAGCAGGAGGTCACCCCTTCTACTTTCTTTGCATCAGCACTCAGGTCCAGAATAACAAACAAGCCACATTAGCTGCAGGGGAAAATAAATAAATTCAGGAATTCAAACTCCATTTCCCAAGTTACTTCAGAGAGCCTGTTTTCAATATATAAATCAGCACTGGTTGGTTTTATTGCCACTTCAAAAATTACAGAAACAAAATGTAGGAAAAAAAAATGAAGAGATATATCACTGGAAAGAAGAACTATGACATGTGTATTGCTTTAAACTAATCTCAGTTCAACAGTCTTTACCGCTACTAGGAAACCTAACATGTACATATATACTAGTACATGTAAGCAAGAATATAACCATTTGTTTACAGTGAATCCTACCTATGCTGGCACAAGAGGGAATGTGACCCAAGAACTGTATTGGCTGGAATTTGCACCTACTGGACCTCATAATTTTTAGGAAGTACAAGAAATCATGCAGGCACAGTGGCCTTTGGAGAGACTTTCAACAGCTCCTCCCAAGTCAGTAAAGATGGCGCTTGCAACCTGGGTTGTGGTGCAAAGAACTGAGTAGGGCAGACTTCCAATCCACGTGCACACGCGTGCACACACACACACACCCTGCACATTGCTTGGCATGGCTGGCCTGGTGCTGGGTCCACCTCAGTAAAATCTCCCAGCGTTCTGCATGATTTGTCCATGAAAATAGCACTGGGTATCACCAGGAAAAGGCCCAAAGCTGCTTAGTGGAATCAAAGACTCCAGGGTCGTATGCTCTTCAAAACAGAGGTGCTGGAGGCTGTAATGGTAACTTCCTGAAGAGAAGGGAGGAAAGTCTGTGGTTTAATAGTTTGGGAGGGGCTGCATCCTTTGCGTCCCTCTTAAGAAATGTTCCTTAACATTGAAGGAGGGCAGAATATGCCACCCGCTAAATGTGCCATTTCGGCATGTGGATTATTTTGAGCTGAAGTCCATCAAGATCCAACAGGTTCAAGAAGAGCTGTTACCTCTCCCTTAACGACCTAAAAGGATGTAGATAAGGGGCCTGACCCAGAAATAACTTTTTATCTGAATGACCTATGAGTATGGCAGGGCAAACCTCTATTATCAAAATCTGGTCTTCTTATCCTCCAGGAAGTTATCTTTCTCCCCTTTGAAGCCCCAGCCCTTGTCCCATCCTGTAGCTCAGGATGGCATATAAGCCTCCATTGCCCGGCTGCCTTTGGGTGTCATAATTTTATGAGGATCCCATATGTACAAGATAAAAATTGGTTTTTCTCCTGTTAATGTGTCTTATGTCAATTGAACTATTAGACCAGTCAAAGAACCTAGAAGAAGAGAAAGAAGATCCCCCTGCACCTCGACAGCACAGGAACAGGTTTAACTTTGAGATGGTTTGTAAGATAGTCTTCCGGGAAATAGCAGTTTGCAAAATGCTGTTGAGGGGTGGGAGGTGGGAGGATTTCCTTGGTCTGAGAAGGAGAAGGTAACCAATCCCTAGAATATGGCCAGGGGAGCTCCTGGAAAGAGCCCTGCTGACGCCTGCCATTTAGGTGGGGAAGCTGAACAGGAGAAAACACACTGTGCGGGCTTCCTAAGGAGTCGGAATCAGGAGTGATGCCTTAGTAATGATCTTGAGAAACATGAATTGGCCATTTGAGACAAATAGGCACCTGGAGGAGCCCTAACCACCACGTTTTGTTCAGGCCTGATGGGGGGCTTCCCACAGGTTTGAGTCAGGAAGCTCTGTCAAGGCGATGAGAGGCCACGTTTGAGCACTCATAGGGTGGCCAACTCCGTTTCGTCCGGGACTCTCCCAGTTTTAGCACTGAAGGAGGACTCCCGGCCTACGACTCCCCTCTGTCCCGGGCAAACTTGCACTTTTAGTCACCTTTCTGTCTGGAAAAAGCAGAGCATTCAATTCAATCTCGTTTTGAAAAGAAAATAACTAGAGTTCGGCTACAGGGGCTGTGAAAGACCGCCTTTATCTTGGTAATTCCCTCTCTGCTTATTTTTGTTACCTCTTATCTGTTTCCTGGTAGTAAATCTCTTAGAAAGAAAATGGACTGTGTGCTTGCTCTGGGCTGGGTTGAGTGTGGTAGCTGGGACACCGGGGCTCACTCTGCAGCTGGCTCAGAAAAGAGGAAATCTCTAAGGCTAGATTGGCTGATGGCAGCTGCGAGCAAGAAAGAAACGCAGGTTACATCCTGGGGCCAGTGAAAAGGCAGGACAGGGTGTTGTCGGAGCTAGTCTGAGCCCTAAGTGCCTGAAGAAGGGAGAGCCTTCCCAGGGGTGCTCAGCTCAACCCTCTTAGGTGGGCTCCAGCATTAGTGGGTCTTCTATACTCCCCCCATCAGACCTTCTTCCTGATGCACTTGGGTGGATTAATCCCACACTTGGCCTGATGTCAAGAAGGGAACAAGAATCTGGGCCAAAACATTAAAATTTGTCTTGAGTCCTTTTCACGCCACACTTCTTTTCCTTCTTTCCTTCCTCCCTCCCTTCTTTCTTTCTTCCTCTTTTCTTTCCTCCCTACTTCCTTGCCTTCCATTATTTTTATTTTCCTTTCTTTTCAGGGCTCAATTTAAAAAGCCCCATCACCTTAAAGCCCAAGTGCCCCTACTGCCCCCATGTGTATCATGGATGGAAGAACTCAGTCCCAGGATAGCAGTCCACACACCTGGGGAGAACCAAAAGACCTTGGGACACACCAACAGAACTGTGGACAGAGCTGAAAGGCCATTGATTAAAGAGTGTCAGCCAAGGACATACATGTCAACTGGAGTGACATTTCAGATGTCACAAAATACCTGACTGGTATTTTCGAAGCCATACAACTCTGGCTAACTGAGGATTTCCCTAAGAGATAACACCTTGATCGTGTTTGTGTACAACGAGCTACTGCAGGTCTTTGTATTCAGCTCTGATACACACATAAGGGCAGGACTGCGTCTGCCTCATTCAACTTGTATTTTTAATGCTAAGAACAGCACCTGGCCCATAGTTACTGGAATATATATGGGAGTAAGTGTCATATCACAATTACATGCATATCATAATTGTATATGCACATATAACAGTATTTGTTACATTTTTACTACGTGCTAGGAATGGTTCTAAGTATGTGTATTATTTTATGTAGTCATCACAAGCACCTTATGAATTATTATCCCCATTTTACAAACGAGGAAATGAAGGCACAAGATAGGCAACTTGCCTAAGTTAAGTGTCAGGGTCAGGATTTGAATCCAGGTTCCAGAGCACTCTTATGGACCGTTATATTTTACGTCTCCCATTTATGTGCATCTATATCTCATTGTAGTATAAGAGCACCTGCTGTTAACACAATGAAATGCACTTTTAATCTAAGAAAACAATACATTAAGGGGTTATTTTTTGAGTTCTCAAAACTATTCCAGCGTTCCTTAATGTCCTTAACTACTAAATGTTTCCCATAAAAAAGTGTGTACATATGTGGGGCTTCCCTGGTGGCGCAGTGGTTGAGAGTCCGCCTGCTGATGCAGGGGAAACGGGTTCGTGCCCTGGTCCGGGAAGATCCCACATGCCGCAGAGCGGCTGGGCCCGTGAGCCATGGCCACTGGGCCTGCGCGTCCGGAGCCTGTGCTCCGCAACGGGAGAGGCCACAACAGTGAGAGGCCCGCGTACCGCAAAAAAAAAAAAAAAAAGGTTGTAAAAAGTGTGTACATATGTGGAAAAGGGAAATGTTTTGAAAAGCAGTAATGTCTATTCCTCTTCTGCCTTTTTGAGACCCAGGCTATGACCTAGTTCGCCCCAAGTATCCATTTGCCTTGGGTCCGGGGAGGGGGAGTGCATGGACTGAGACATCTGTCACATTACAGTGTGAATGCTGGGAAATAGGAGATAGCATTCGGCCTCTGTTGCGTAAAAGAGAATTAAGAGATTTTCCCAATTCGTTCCACCTCCCACTCCTTTTTTCCCTTTAACATCGTAAGGCCAATTCTGGATAACCCAGCCCATATAGTTCTTCTGCTGAAGAGGGTGGACGTGATATGATAGTGAGAACTGAGATATATTGCCTGCCAGACGATGGAAGGTGGGGAAAGACTGATTCTTCCAGCCCCAAGGGATTACAGCCTAAGAGGCCCAGAGAAGGGGGAAGGAGCCCTAGAAAATGTTGTGTGTGCCCGGATTTTTGCCTCATTTGGCTTTGGCTCAAGTAAGGAGAGAGAAAAGCCAAGAGCAGAAGAAGGGCTCTCTCAAACCAAGATGTTTATTAGGATCCTGAAAATATCTCTGGATCAATTCTCAGACCTGCTCAGCTCAACCTGGGAGGCGGCTATGCCAAAGGCACTAGATAGAGAGGGCGCCCTGGGCTGACCTAACCCCAGTTGTCTGGGATCCCACATTGTAGGAGGCTGAGCTGAGAGCCATGGGACCACCCCCAGGCCCGCAGTGGTAGGGGAAAGAGACATCAGAGCTAAGGTTGGAAATGGTGGAGGTCTGCCAGAGCAGAGGACCACCAGGACAGCAGGCTGCCTGGAGGAGAGGAAAGGCCAGAGGCTCAGGGGTCTATAGCAGTAAGGGTTGAATAAATTTGGAGGGTGCTGGTGAACCAGCGTGTACCACCAGAGCAGTGCTCAAACCAGGAACGACCAGATCATAACTTACACTAGCTGAAGATTTCAGCCAAGAACGCTGGCAGAGCGGTTGCATGTTCCTCCCCCAAATGTCCAGGGATTGTCTGCAGGCGAGAATTTGGGGAAAGTTGAAGCTATCTGAGAGCTGAGCCCCTTTATCCAGGAGTTACTGGACACATCCAAAAGCATTGTCGGATTGAATTTCATTTTAAACAGGTTTGGAGATTTAGGTAAAAAATTTTAAATCATAAAAATCATGGGAGGGAGGCCAGATTATTTATGAAAAATAAAAAATTATATTTTCTCTGTGTGTAGGTTAAAGTTTGCAATCCTGATACAATATATACACCCAGGCAAATCTATGGTGGGGGAGGAAGAATTTTCCTCTACCTCTCAAAGCTTCTTTTGGCTGTTCTGATAACATGAAACAGATTAAAAGGAGAAAAACCAAATTTAATTTTGTATGTATCACACATACATAAGAGGTTCAAAGATAAAGATAAGATAAGGTCTACATGCCATCCTGAGTTAAGGAATGGGATAGGGGTCTGGAACTTCCAAGGACAGGACGGTAATTTATAGAATGATAAGAAGGCTTATCATGTGGGCTTCCCTGGTGGTGCAGTGGTTAAGAATCCGCCTGCCAATGCAGGGGACACAGATTCGAGCCCTGGTCCGGGAAGATTCCACATGCCATGGAGCAACTAAGCCCATGCACCACAACTACTGAGCCCGTATGCCACAACTACTGAAGCCCGCGCACCTAGAGCCTGTGATCCGCAACAAGGGAAGCCACCGCAATGAGAAGCCTGCCCACCGCACGGAAGAGTAGCCCCCGCTCGCCGCAACTAGAGAAAGCCTGCGCATAGCAACGAAGACCCAATGCAGCCAAAAATAAATAAATTAAAAAAAAAAAAAAAAGAAGAGCAGATGTTGGGTAATTAGATGTTTGCCCTGCCATACAGATGGGCCACTCATTTACAATTATCTCTGGTAATAACTCTTATTGTGGGAAAGACCCCTAATTTATAAACTTCTAGATAGTTGACGGAGGGGCAAATTTTCTCTTGACCTCACAGGGTCTCAACTGCCTTTAGCTCAAAATAATCCTCATGTCACCTAAAACTAACACAACATTGTAAATCAACTATACTTCAATAAAATAAAAAAATATAATAATAAAATTTTAGAAAATAATCCTAATGCAAAAGTGACACATTTTGGGGAGGCTTGTTCTGAACCCCTTTAACATCAAGAATCATATATTGGTTCTTCTGTTTTCACTCTGAGCTATGTCATTATTGTCTCAATTATATGCTTTGCTAGTGTCCACCACTCCCTGAAAGCAGTAGCTCTCTACACTAAAGAGAGAAGCTCTGGTAAGGGACCATTGGATTGACAGAAGAAACAGTCAATTGGGGGACTTCTCTGGTGGTCCAGTGGTTAAAACTCTGCCCTTCCAATGCAGTGGACACGGGGTCGATCTCTGGTCGGGGAAATAAGATCCCACATGCCGTGCGGCACAACCAAAAACATTTAAAAGAAGAAAATTTTAAAAAAAAGAATCGGCCAATTAGTGACAGTACTGTTTGGCATAAAGATTATTTTGAGCTAAAGACAACTGAGAACTAGTAGAAAAAGCTCTTTATAGCCCCCTCTTAACTGGCTAAAAATAAACTTTTCTTTTATTTAGCCTAAGATGGTACATAGTAAGCCCCAATCATCTGGTTGCTTCCTTGAGTCTCATTTCTTTGTGGAGCTCCTGTGGATACATACATACATACATATTTAACTTTTTTTTTCTTTTGTTAATCCATCTTTTATTAATACTATTTGTGGCCCCAGCCAATGAAAAAGGTTTTTCCTCCCTACACCCCTATTTCCCAGTCCCCGGCAACCACTAATCAACTTTCTGTCTCTATGATTTGCCTTTTCTGGTCTCTTCATGTAAATGGAATCATACAATGTGTGGCCTTTTGCGTCTGGTTTCTTTCACTTTGCGTAATGTTTTCAAGATTCATGCATGCTGTAGCATATATCAGTGCTTCATTCCTTTTTATAGCTGTGTGATATTCCATTGCATGGATATACCATATTTTGTTTATCCATCTATCAATCAGTGGACATTCGTGTTGTTTTCCGTTTATGGCTATTATGAATAACGCTGCTGTGAACATTCGAGTACAAGTTTTTGTGTGGACATGTTCTTAATTCCGTTGAGTATATACTTAGAAGTGGAAAATGCTAGGTCATTTGGATATGCTCTGTTTAACTTTTTAGGAACCACCAAACTGTTTTCCAAGTGGCTATTCAATTTTACTTTTCCACTAGCACTATTTGAGGTTTTCTGATTTCTCCACATCCTTGTCAATACTTCTTATTGTCCTCCTTTTGGATTATAGCCACCTAGTAGATATTGTGTCAAATATCTTAGTGAAGGTTTCTGATGACGAACCTTTCGGGTAGTTTGTATACATTTCTGTAAGCTTCTTACCTTCTTCTTAGCATTGCTTCATGATTCTTTTATTTTTGCTTTTAGTTTGGTAGTTTGCTGCTATTATACGCTTCATGACTCTAAGATAAACACTTCTGTTTAGACTTTTTAAGCAGGTGACTAGTCATATAACTCTATATATGGAATAACTTTAATTGCTGTATATATGGAGCTATTTATCTTTAAAAGCCTGAAAATAAAGTTACTGCAGGGTCCTAGTGAATCCCTCTCTGGTGGCACGGGGTAACTTTTTGTGTCCTGTCACACTCAATGTGACAGATGTGTGACCAAACCTCACTCTGTTAATAACTTTGCTTTTTAATTGAACTTTTACCCGTCACGGACGGAGGGACAGGTTATATAGCTGGTTCTGAGTTAATTACAACTGCCATTAGTTTTTATTTGCAGTTCCTGAGCAAGCAGTAAAACAGCGAGTTAAGTCACATCTGCAGTGGGACCATGACTCAATTAGTGATTTTGAATAATAGACAATAGTAATTAAGGTCAAGGCAATCACCGCAGCAGCATCACGTGGCAGGCTGGCTTCAGCAAAGACTATTTTGCAACACGTCTCCAAGGAGGGGCGTGAAGGGAGACAGAATAAACCAGGAAGGGGTTCTCTACTTCATGTCTCTTGCAGACTGGGAATGGAAATTCTTGAGAATACCTTAAGCAATATTTCAACATCAGTTTATCAATTTTCATTTTGGAAACTCAAAATTCAACGTAAAACATGTAGATCCTACAAGGTAGTATTTTCAGTCCCGTTAACAACGTCTATGAAGAGCCAGGCCCCTGAGACTGAAAAACATATGCAAACATAAACATGTACCTGGATAACAGGGTGCGCGGGGGAACTTGATAACTCTTTCAAATTGACTTTGCAAACCCAAGCCTATAAAATCCCTTTTATAGCATGGTCATGTGACTTGGGTGTGATCCCTCCAAGAGGGGTCCTGGGTGAGGCATCTGGTTCTCATTTTATTTATTTATTTATTTATTTAAAATTTATTTTTGGCTACCTTGGGTCTTCCTTGCTGTGCACGGGCTTTCTCTAGTCACGGTGAGCCGGGGGCTACTCTTCGTTGTGGTGCGAGGGCTTCTCATTGTGGTGGCTTCTCTTGTTGCAGGGCATGGGATCTAGGTGTGCAGGCTTCAGTAGCTCTGTGGCATGTGGGATCTTCCCAGACCAGGGATCACACCTGTGTCCCTTGCATTGGCAGACGGATTCTTAACCACTGCGCCACCAGGGAAGTCCCTGGTTCTCATTTTAGATTTTAGTTGCTTATATCACCACCTTTCTAGAGCTGCAGGTTCTTAGATTATATAGGCCCTTGCCACCAGCCTGATATTTTATACTGGTGATAGAAAATTTCTTTAAGAAATAAAGAAAAATTTAATCCAAAGAATGAGAAGTTATGAATGTTAGGAAGAAATGGGATATAACAAAGGAGGCCCAGATTAATGCACTGAGTGCTGTTAAAATGTTCATCACACCATCCCTGAAAGTGAGGTTCCTGGAAGAGAGGGACTAGGTTTGGGGATGGACTGGTTGTGTCTGGGAGTCAACCCCTTTCTCCTGTACCTCTACCTTCTCACAGTTCTCATCACCCAGAAGCCCAGTCCTTACCCAAACTCAGGGCAATACAGTTGTTTGCCTAAGCATGCTTCTCTGTGCCATTTGTAGATACTTTTTCCTTAGTTTGCAATGATTCTATTTGGAATCATGAAGCCAGTGAAGAATAGGCTTTGCATCTTCTCAAAATGCATGTGTTAAAATTCTAACCTCCAAAGATGTTAGCACTAGGAGGTGGGGACTTTTGGGAGGTACTTAAGACATGAGGGTGGAGCCCTCATGTATGGGATTAGTGCCCTTTTAAAAGAGCCTCCAGAGAGATCCCTAGCCACTTTCACCGTGTGAGGACACAGAGAGAAGGCACTGGCTATGAACCAGGAAGAGTGCTATTACCAGAACACGACCATGCTGGCACCCTGATCACGGACTTTCCAGCCAAGTCGGCATTTGTTACCATCTCTAACTATCTTGCTTCAATATCCATACATCAAATCCCACTTCATCAGATCTTCCTTGACCTCTCTCTTAATTCCTATAGCATACATCTGTATTAAGCATTGGGCAGTCTTAGGACATTTGGGCTTCTAAAACAAAATACCATAGACTGGGCAGCTTAAACAAAGGAAATTTATTATTTCACAGTTCTGAAGGCTACAAGTCTAAGATCAAGGTGTTGTCAGTGTTGGTTTCTGGTGAGACTTCTCTTCCTGTCTTGCAGATGGCCACCTTCTCACTGTGTTCACATGGCCTTTCCTCTGTGTTTGCACGTGGGGTGGGGGAAGAAGAGAGATCTCTGGTGTCTGTTCTTATAGGGACACCAGTCCTATAGGATTAGGGTCTCACCTCTACAACCTCCTATTATCTTAATTACCTCCCCAAAGTCCCTATCTCCAAACATAGTCACACTGGGGACTTGGGCTTTAATGTGTAAATTTAGGGGGAAACAATTCTGTCAATAACAACAAATAACTCAATTCTTAGGGTGAACCAGCTCTGATCATCTCAGAACCAACCTTGCTTGTTGTAATTTTTCTAATTCTTTCTAGTTGGTCTTAAGAAGGCCAGAGGTGGATCTTACTTTGGTTGTCCTTTGTGTTTTCTGGGAATACAAAATGGTGGGAGAATTTCTCTACCATCCCTGCTTTCAGGAAGCACAGGGCTTAGAGTTCAACATCAGCACTAAAGAAAAGGCCTCTAAATTATTTTGATTTGTCGTCCTTATCACAATTTTTTTTGAGCACACACCCCTGACCTTTATTTATTCATTCATTTATAAATTATATACACATACTGTAGTTCTGCTGTATTATATTGTAAAACATACATAAAATGTTAAAAAATACATTAAAAAATAATTTTAAGTTAAAAATAAAGAAAAAAACTTGAAGCAAATTTGAATAATTGCTTCCTACACTTTACTTTGGAGACCACTGTCCTGCGTCAGGATGTAATAGGGAAAAAAAGCAACGAATTTGGAACCACTAATTTTAGATCCTGGCTCTTCAGTTGCCATTTGTATTTTCTCTTCTGAGTCTCCGAGTTTCAGCAAAATAAAAGACCCAGGAACCCTCCGGTAGCTCTAATAGGCTAAGATTCCTGACAGAGCTTCCGGTGTATTTTGGTACCAAATACATTTTGATGACTGTACAAAGAATACTGTGCCTGCCAATAGAGGGAGGACAGTCAGGGGAAAAAGAAGAGTTAGGGAATTACATACTATAGGAAATGGCCAGGGCTTTGATTTTTATCTTTAAAGAGCCTTACTTAGCATTCAAAGTAAAATCTTGCCCTTTAGTTATGAAAATTTCATAGTAGCTCCTTGTTGTTGCTGACCTTAAGGGCTGTTAGAAAAGGAGAGTTAATTTTATTTACTTGCAAATGAATCCTGGCTCCAGTGGATTGAGGATGCAAAGCCAACTTGTGGTCCAGTCACTTAGAAGTGAATTAAAACACCATCCCTGGGGTAATAGGGTTTCACCTCAGGGGAACGCTGAGAAAGAAAGGAAAAAAAGCCTGGACCTCCAGGAGTGAAGAGTCTATTGTTATGCTAATGTACCCTGAGCCGGAGTGAGCATTTGGTTCTCAGCTACAGCTTCCTTTCTAGCAAGTTTTGGATGCTTATGGCTGGATCACAGGGAAGGACCCAAGTAGGTTCTTACCGTGGACTCTTAAAGAATCATTTTTTTAAAAAAAGGTAAAATCACAACTCTCATACTGATATATGAACACATGCTAAAGATTTTATTTAACTCAAACTGGTGAGGTGTTAAAACCAGTTCAATGGAAAGTAGAAAAAGAACCATCCTATGAATATGGGAATGTTGAAATTAATATGCAAAAGCGCCTCCAACCGAGCTTTTACTTTAGGAAAGTGAAGTCCATGAAACCACTGGGGATAGGACAAAATTTGCATGCCTATCGCCAAGAATTATTTTGCACTGCCGTCAGTCATGTACAATTCACAAAGCTCTCAAATAACCCTCATGACACCGTATAACCCAGAGAGGAGTCCTCTAGAGTCTAGACATTGTGTAGTTTTCCACGGAAGCACACCTCTGTGTCCATTGATATGAATGGTGCCCTACTGGAGCTGTGCATCACGGTTGGGGGGGGGGTAGGGGAGGGAGGGGGAGGGGGCCTACTGGGCCCATTTCATGCTCCCAGGCCCTGTTTTCCCCTCAGGTCCTATCCTTCTTGTCACCTACAACTCCTAAGCAGAGGGACCTCCCCCAAATTCCTGACCCGTGTAATATTTTACTTCTCTTAGTTCCCTCTACCTCTGTGATACCTGGAGAGAGACAAAAGAAAGATAATGATGTCTATCATGCTTTTTCTGTTTCTGTGGATGACCTCTTCCTCTTTCTGAGCCCTATGAGGAGAGTGTGGTGCGAGGCCCGGATTGGGCAGCCAGCTGTCATGTGCCTACAGAATTCCAGGGGTGGGCTAGAAACCACCTCCAAATCCTGTGCTCTTCTACTACCCTGTCCAGCTGAAATGGAGGGGTGGGGTAAAGAGGGTACCCAGTGGAGAGAAGAGCAGAAGAAAAGTTCAAGGACCAAAATGAAGGGCATCTGGGGAAGTGTTCCTCCTCTAGGTAAAGCTGAGGATGTTTGAAGTTATGCCAGCCAAGCTACTATGCAAATTTGGGAAATACAATAGGCCACAAAATCAGTGCTCTCTAAACCCCTCCAGGCCTTCATAATCTGTATCCATGAAGTTTTTGTTTTGTTTTGTTTTGGTTTTTTTTTTTTGCGGTACGCGGACCTCTCACCGTTGTGGCCTCTCCGGTTGCGGAGCACAGGCTCCGGACGCGCAGGCTCAGCGGCCAGGGCTCACAGGCCCAGCCGCTCCGCAGCATGTGGGATCTTCCTGGACCGGGGCACGAACCCGTGTCCCCTGCATCAGCAGGCGGACTCCCAACCACTGCGCCACCTGGGAAGCCCTGTATCCATGAAGTTTGATTTTCCCAGTCAAGTTAAATTTCAAAACAAAACAACAACAGAAAACAAAGAGAAAAAGCTCTTCCTTGGCAGAAGAAACATGGGTGGGAGGTGAGTCTGTCACCATATTGGTCAAGTGGCCAGGCCCAGAATTGAGGTAGTGCTGTCAGGTCTTCTAGCCGAAACCCAAAAGAGATGTGTTCAGTAGGCTGCATCCAATAGCATTCAAATTCAGAGCCTCGTTGAAAGGATTAAATCTTCCAGTGATCAGTTTAGGGAGTATTTTACTTAGGCTGTCTCAAGTAGGACCTGTTTTTCTAGTTGTTTCACTCGGTTTAGTCTTCATTAGTTGAACTCCTGTTGTGTTATGATGGACTCGGCACAGTGCCATGGACTGGGGTTGGGCATCGCGGAAATACTCCACAAATATCAATAAACATGCACACTTGCACTTTAGCAGCTTAAGAGTAATAGGAAAATTTTTTTTTTTTCCTTTTAAATGTGGAGGCTCCAAGAGGGTCTCTTAAAGCCTAGACTCCAGAACTCATACAGTATCAGTTCCATCACATTTAGTTGATCAAGAAATAATTACAAATAGGGACTTCCCTGGCAGTACAGGGGTTAAGACTCCGCGCTTCCACTGCAGGGGGCACAGGTTTGATCCCTGGTCAGGGAACTAAGATCCCACAGGCCACGCGGGGCAGCCAAAAAACCCCCAGAAAACAAGAAAGAAAGAAAAAACACAAATAATTCTGCTGGATAGGAGGATGAGCAATGCTACATTGCAAAGGGTCGAGCATACTGGGCTGGAAGGAATTCATGGCCATTAAATAATTTACCACACATTAGCACCAGGCATAATGATTAACATATGTGGGGGTGGATTTCTGTTGTGACAGGATTGGTTCTCGTAGTTGTCAACATTTTGACATCATGTCTCTGATAACCTGAAGTCCTTTGCCCAGCCCAGCCCAGCCAACTGGTCAGCCTAATGCATTGTCATTTGAGAAAATGCTCTAGCCTGAGTCTGGACTTGCTGGAGATTAGAGCTGGCTCCAGCTCTCCTGACATGGGTGGCACTTTCTATATCTCACACTGCTGATTTGAATTCAGACGCTTGATCTCCTTAGGGCTCATTAGGATTGGCTGTCTCAGACTTCCCTGGTGGCGCAGTGGTTAAGAATCCGCCTGCCAATGCAGGGGACACGGGTTGGAGCCCTGGTCTGGGAAGATCCCACATGCCGTGGAGCAAGTAAGCCCGTGCGCCACAACTACTGAGCCTGTGCTCTAAGAGAGCCCATGAGCCACAACTACTGATCCCACGTGCCTTAGAACCCATGTTCCACAACAAGAGAAGCCACCACAGTGAGAAGCCTGTGCACCGCTATGAAGAGTAGCCCCCGCTCGCCGCAGCTAGAGAAAGCCCACACGCAGCAAAGACCCAACACAGCCATAAATAAATAAATAAATAAATAAATAAAAGAATTGGTTGTCTCTGGGCGTTACCCATTCAGCATTTTGTCTGTGTTCAAAATTTCAGCTTAAGAGGAATTCTCCAAATTGCACAGACTTGATGGGGTTTCTTCTTTCAACAGCCTTCTCTCACTGGTTTTGTGTTTTGCTAAGAAGGAAGCTTGATTCCTCTCCTTTCATATAATAAAGCGTAGGATTTTCCCTATGGGTCTTAGAGCAACAGAAGCAAAATTGTTATGAGATCAAATATTTGAGGATTCATGTAAGAGTTTTTTGAGCTAAAACTATGCTGAGAAAAGAGATTCCAATCAACACAAATTGATTTTCTAGGGAAAAATTGTTCATATTTTTCTCTTCCTTTTTTGTGTTTTGACTATAGATTTAACTCACGCCACATGGGGCAGGACATGCTTTGATTCTGTCTAATGCAAGTCTTGTTGGGAACAGAAAATAAAGTTGGATACTAAAAAGGTGTCAATACCCTAATGGATGAGAAATGAATAAGTTCTTCTGGTGCAGGTACCATGTCTTATTCATCTTTATGCCTGCTGAGATGACAAGCCCAGTCACTTGTACATGGTAAATGGTTGATAAAGGTTTACTGAGTTGAATTATTACAGACAGGTGGATCTTGGGATCTGATGTGTGCTCTTAATCTTTTGAGATGATTGTCAAGGACAAGCACGAGTCTTTTGGGGGAATGTGTATTCATTCTTACTTTTAGCTGTATTCCTGAAGGTTTGCACATGGTTATTTATTCAACATGGGATAAAATCCAAGGACATAGTTCATTTATCTTCTGCTTTATTTAAATTAGACTTAAGGAAATCTTACTCAGCTTACTCCATTACTGATAGATAACTAACATACTCAGAAAAGGGACTTAGGTACTGGGGCAGGGAAGGGCTAATTCAAACCAGGTAGACAGATTTCTTTTTGGCTGTGCAGCATGTGGGACCTCAGTTCCCAACCAGGGATTGAACCTGCACCCCTGCATTGGAAGCACACAGTCTTAACCACTGGACCGCCAGGGAAGTCCCAAACCAGGTAGACTTCTAATATCTTAGTGGGTACCAAGTACTGCAAGCACTTTACATTAGCAATTATGGAGTAAGTTTTAAATATAGCTCTGTCTTGAAGGAGTGAGCTGGCCAGATCAGTGATTGGTTGTTTCTGTAACTCTTATAAGAATTAACTTTTCCCCATTAAACTTATGGCCAGCAAACAACACTGCTTCCTATAAAACTGGAAACAGTGCTAGTGAGGGTCATCCTTGAGTAAATATGTAGCAACATGAAGTGGATGATGCAGACTGGAAGCTAGTGGTCACTTCTCCACTCAAGATTTATTTTCATTGTTTTTAGGTGAGAAAATAGATATGAAGATTTCTCAGACAAATCCGGTTTATTGGAAATACAAATAATTGCTCCCTTTGGTGTACTCGGAAGTGCAGCAGTAGTTGCTTGATAGATCATGAGCTGACATTACATTTCCAGGATGGAGTGCTGGCCTTTATGGGAGCCTCAGAGGAAAAGGAGGCTGAGATTGAATAAGGCTGCAAAAGAACTCACTGCTGAGACGCTCACCTTTGCATATAAATTTTAGGACCTTTAATAACATGAAATGGTCTGTGTACATTAAAATTTCACATGAGACATTTGCTAGCTGTTAGACAACAAGGTGAGTAAGGATAAAGAGATGAAAAACACAAGTTAATGTATTTTACAGTTTATGAGTTGATGTGAGGCATAGAAGATGCTGCAATTTGCTTTGAAGATCATTCTTTGTGACCCTATCCCCTGCTTTGACTTTATGCACACAAATGCATGTACAGTTTTCAAAAATGAATCCCATGTTTATAGCTCTGTCTATTTAGGTTTCTTTTATCCAAGACCCCTTCCATTTAGAGGAAAATGGACAAGGCACAGAGAACCTTGCTGTGGAGGCACAGGTGGGAGAGTCAGGGTTCCTGTGGAAGGGAGCTGGGGAGAGAGGAAAGAACCTGAAATAAAGAGGGCAAGGAGAAAGTGGGGGTGGGCTGCAAAGAGATGGGAAAGCATGATCAGGTGTGAGGTCAAGTTCAAGGTATGAGGCCAGGCTACCTGGGTTTTCATATATCCCAGTCACTCTTTTTTTTTGCAGTACGCGGGCCTCTCACTATTGTGGCCTCTCCCGTTGCGGAGCACAGGCTCCGGTTGCGCAGGCTCAGCGGCCATGGCTCACGGGCCCAGCCGCTCCGCGGCATGTGGGATCTTCCCGGACCGGGGCACAAACCCGTGTCCCCTGCATCGGCAGGCAGACTCTCAACCACTGCGCCACCAGGGAAGCCCTCCCAATCACTCTTGATCCTGGGTGTAGCAAGAGGACATTCTTTCTGAAGCTCTCCCTCTGGAATTTTTGGGCAAATGCAGATCTCCATCATATTTGTCTCTGCACCTGGAATCTGTCCTTTGAATCTACCTGTGGGCAAGGCAGGTTGCTTGGACAAGTGTGGAATAATCCATGATCAAGGTCAATCTAATTATTTCTGTCAGGGCAACAGATTTATTTCATTTGTTCTGGTAGATGAGAGAAGAAGGAAAAAATACCATTTTAACGCAGATGCATACGTAAAAAGTTGTACTTGAAGCAGGAAGTGATTCCCAAGAACAGCAAAGCCCAGTTAGACCTTGGTGCATTTCTTTTTTATTTTCTAACAATCCTGAGCGTTCTTTTAAAGAGGAGAAGGTAATTACTTAACTAATTCAGAATGATCAGAGAAAGTAATTCTAGGAATAATAATAATATCTAACATCTGATCAGTGCTAATATGGGCCAGGCACTGATCTAAGATGTTAAGTCTTGACTCCTCTACACGGACCTATAAAACCGGGAGGTATAAATAGAGACCAAAAAGGCAGGTAACTGGGCAGTTCTGTTTTCTGCTTCCTTTTTTTTTTTTTTTTTAATTTTTTTTGGAGAATCTTTTCCAAAAATCTGAAAACATACAGTTCCCTTGGGAGAGGTCCCGGCAAGGTCTAAATGGCACTCCTTTTTATGAACCTTATAAAACACAGCACTTACTATATTAGCTGATGTAGTGAACCTGCCAAATTTGCACTCATGTGCCAGAACATTTACCAGCAACCCCTGAATTACTAATAACAGCGCCTCTGGGTTTGTAAGCATCCTGAAGCCCACTTGCTCTGCCTCTTTCTTGTCCTTGTTTTGTTATCTTCATTCTTTACTAAGTGAGACAGAGATTTTCTTTTTTCTTGCATTTGGAAGGGATGAAGTTTGGGTGGGGTGGGACCCAAAAGAGACAAGGAAAAGAAGGAGAAGGAGAGGACTCCACCAGTGTGGGAGCACCAGAAATTGTGGGCATTTAAGCTAAACAGGCAGAGTCAAGTGGTCATATATGAGGAGAGCCTGAGCTGCATTTGGGATGACTTTGGGGGCCTTTACATGTGAGGCTGATTTGTATATTAGTTTCCTATTGCTGCTGTAAAAAAATTACTATAATCTTAGTGGCTTAAAACAACACAGTCTTATTCTTTTTACAGTTCTGGAGAATGGAGGTCTGAAATGAGTCCTATGGGACTAAAATCAAGGTGCTGGTGGGGCTGGTTACTTCTAGAGACTCCAGGGAAGAATTCGTTCCTTGCCTCTTCTTTGACTTGCACATCTAATCTTCTCTCCTCGTATACTCTATAGAAATGTGAGGGTTAAATTGTTCTACTGTTTAGAAGTGTGTACCCTCAGTTACATAGTTCTCACGTACAAACCTTAATCACAGAATTACTAATCTTAGGAAAATCTTCCCCCTTTCTTTGGGAATACTAACAGCTGTAAGTCACCAGAAAGATGGCCAGGAAAGAGGAGGTGGCTGGGTCCCTGGGCTCAACCTTCACTGGCACATCGGTTATCTCTGACCAGAAGATGAGCCAAGGCATCCTTCAGACAGGAAACAGGATGTTGGTGGGTGGCCCCGAGGAGCGCACAGACTCTGAAGCAGGAAAATGACAGAACAATGTGGAAGCAATCCAGTAAGGGAGTTTCTGTGATCAGGGCCACAGCAGCACCAAGAGGTAAAGACTAGTTTCTTCATGCTGCCACCCTATCCCACTACTGTCACCAGCCACATTCTAACTTGCAGGCTATACTTACTGCCCCTTTTACTGCATTGTTTAGCTCTTGAAAGCTGGCTTCCATCACCACCACTTTACTGAGATGTTCACTCATCCGCTTTCACAAATGGTCCCAGCTTCCTTAAAAGCATGGAATGCCAATCGCTTACTCCTTTGAGATTAATTGTTACGGGCTGAATGTTGTCCCCCCAAATGATATGTGAACTCCTAACCTCCAGTACCTATGAATGTGACCTTATATAGAAATAGGGTCTTTGCAGATGTAATCAAGTTAAGGTAAGATCATTAGGTTGGACCCTGATCCAATATGACTAATGTCCTTACAAGAAAAGAAACAGAGACACAGAGGGAGAAGATAGCTATGTGACGATGGAGGTAAGATAGGACGAATGCAGCTGCGAGCCAAGGAACACCAGAGATTGATGACAACCACCAGAAGCAACAAGAGGCAAGGAAGGAGTCTTTCCCACAGGTTTCACTGCTGTTCAGGGAGACACTGCTTTGGGAAAGGTCCCTGGAGTTCTCCTTACTTGCTCCAAGTATTAAATCCTTTCTTCTCTTGATCTTTGGCTTGGTTGTGTCTATTGGCTCAACACCCATCAAGAGGTGAACCCAGTTTTCAGGTAATAGAGGGAGACACCTTACAAATGGAGACTTCCTTTAAAAACATAAATTTGTATGTTTTGTCTTCAGAGCTTCTCTTGTGTCTATTGATTATTAAATAATCAGCTCACAATAATCCTTATGCTAAAGAGGCGTATTTTGGAGTGACATGTTCTGGTCTCCTACTGTTCTCCTTGTGCACCTGAACATATTGATTGGCTCCACCAGATACAACCATAATATGTTCTTGATTGTTCAGATTAGAAGGGCATCAACAGACATTTAAACACAAAGGAAAATGACCATTTGAAGTGAGCTTGGTTAACATTTGGGGAAAATCTGTCACAATTTGCAGATTTCCCCCTCTTTTATGTAGGCTCAGGAGTGTCCACTCATAATATTTGGGGATATCCTGACCTTAATCCACCAGGGTGAAACTGAGCAGGACCCTGTGAGGTCCTCTCAGCTACAAATCCTGTCCATCTCCCATTTCCTGTTTGTAGGAAATAGGCTTCTTTCAGCCTCTTAGACTTTCCCTGAGTTCCAAAGGGCAGATTAAAACGGTTGCCAATCAGGGAAGGGAGGGATTTCAGAAACAATAGTGCAGCCTTGTGGCAGGATCCCAGTTCCTCCTGAAGGAATATTCATAACAATACCTTTGAGCTCTTCTGCAGGAACTAAGGCTCTCACCCAGGTGGAGGCTGGTAACTTCAGGCTGACCACAGGATTCCTGAAACACCACCCTGTTCCCTCCCCACCAACCAATCAGAAGAAAGTCACACACCCTGCAGCCCTCACCCCAAATTTTGCCTATAGAAACGTTTCAGTTTGTTTGACCTCCCTGTGCGTCGGGCACAGGAACTTGTGTTTGGTAACCAGGGTACTGAAGGGGAACAGGATTTGCCACCCCAAAATATGCCTCTTTGGCATAAAGATTATTTGGGGCTGTTATTTTTTTAAAAACAGCAGACTCAGGAAAAGCTCTGAAAATTGAGTAGAAATTACCCTTTTGTGGGAGACATTTACATTTACAAGAAAATCTCCACATGTAGGGGTGTCTCTCCATACCACGAGGAGAAGGATGACTAAATCTGTAGCAACTCTTATCCACTGAGAAGGCAAAGACTTTGATTTGCATAACAACCATGACCTTGTTACTTGTTACCATCCTATTCCTGGTCACCTCCCATTAAGAGGACTTCCTCTACCCCTCAACATCTTTTTTTGTCATTTGCTAAGGATGGTATTTAAGCTCCTGGCCTGGGCCATTTCAGAGACACACTCAGTTTTGTATACAGGCATACAGAAGGTATACTAAACTTATGTTTGTTTTTCTCCTGTTAATCTTTCTTTTATTGCAGGGGCATCTCCACCAAAAACCTAGAAGGGTAGAGGGGAAATTATTTTTCCTCCCCTGCAGTACCTTCTGCCACTTCATTTTTTTTTTTTTTTTTGACTTTTTTAACTGAAATACATACTTTATTTTGCGGAAGCTAATTGCTTAATCTCCAGTCCTTCAGCCTTTAAAACATGTTTTTCTCCCTCAAGAATATGGCACTCCAAATAGCTCCCTTTGACATTTGGACTATTTTGAGTTAAAGGCCATTAAGAAACAGTAGATGCAGGGAAAGCTCTAAAAACAGGCATCATTTACTTATCCTTTTGTAAAGCCTCCCCATCCTGCACCCGGGGGAGAAGGACTTTTAACATATCTTCAGTGGAGAAAGTACCTACTTAAGTCTGCATAACACATCCCACTAAGCAACCCTTGTTGACAGTACTTTTACTTGTCACCTACCCATAGCTTGCCTCTCCCACCTAGAAGTCCCAAACCCCTTTTCCTTTGTTTAGCCTAGGATGGTATATAAACCTCAGTCATCTGGCTGTACCATTTCTTTGTGAAATCACATGCAAATGTGTACACATAGTTAAATGTGTTGGGTTTTTTTTTCTCTTGTTAATCTGTCTTTTATTTTACTATTATTATTATTTTTTTGGCCAAGCTGCAGGGCTTGCAGGTTCTTAGTTCCCCAACCAGGGATTGAACCCACACCCTTGGCAGCAAAAGCACAGAGTGCTAACCACTGGACCGCCAGGGAATTTCCAATCTGTCTTTTAACAGTTTGGTCCCAGCCTATGAACCTAAGATGGGTAGAGAAAAAAAATAAGATTTTTTCCTTCCCCACAAAACCACCCAAAGCTGCTTGGTTCTTCACTCCACCTCTCTCCCCTCTGTCTTGCACACCAGACTGCCAGCAAGTGAGCCTGGAGGTGAAGCAGCTGGGATTCTCCAGTTAAAGGGTTGCTGAGCATGAGAAGGGGCTGTGAAGAGGCAGGGCACAGTGCCCACCAGGAGCCTGGGAGCTCTAGAACCCAGATGTCCTGGGAAATGAAGGAGAAATAATAGGCCGCTCACACTTGCAGCCAACCAGCCTGGGTGGTATTCTTTGAAGGAAAGCACTCAAAAATCCCTCCCGGGGCCAGACCAGTTTGACAAACTGGAGATTTGGGCGGCCTGTCTGCTCTTTGGGGGCAACCTTGGGAAGCTGAAGAAATCAAATCAAGGCCTCAGACCCTTTGAAGAGTTGCTTCTTCACAACTCTCATAATATACATGCAAATGCTGATTAAAAAATTCGATTATGTAACATTAAAAATGTCACAACGATCTTCCTTTGATAACAGCTTCAATTGGGGTGACATATCAACCCGTGATAGAGTCGATAGGAAGGGTTTTGTCCCTGTTTCTGAAGTAAAAACGGGTATAATCTAAATGTACCACCTACTTGTTTCTTAGTATAATGAATTTTATTTTGAACGTACATTGGATGTGTTTATAATAAGAGCCACTTGTTTATGTATGTTTTCTGTTAAAGCAAATACATGCAACATTGCCACTGTTTTCTTTGTTTTTTTGTCAGAACGTTTCAGGTTTAGATTTCTCACCCCGGGGGAACAGGGGTGTGTGTACAGGGACATTTGACAAAATTGTTTTGCAAAATTAGATGAGCGTGCTTCCGAACACCGGAAAGTTTCCCATGTTTTTTCTTGTTGTGAATTGGGAAGCCTACGTTTCTGAGCCTGGGCAAACCTCCACTTTGCCAAATGAAAACACAAACAGGCATACAGATAAACACAATTTTTTAAAAAGTTAAAAGAAAAACAACAGGAAGGCCAGAAGCAATCTAATTTCAGTAATATTTTCAGTAAATTAATGGCTTGTGTTTGTGGCAGCAGACGCTTGGAAAAGATTGAGCTGACAGATGGGCACAAATAAAGCCACGGGAGAACTGGGAAGGATGATAAATATTATCTGCAGGCCATTTTTGTCCCCCTTGTTAATTAACCATCCTGCTCTTCTACAACAGCTACTCTTATTTTTCTCTTTACTCTGAAATTCTTTCATTTCATATTGCTTTCTTTCAAACGTTCTCGTATTTCCCTACTCTGTTTTCTTCTATACCAAACCTACTGCGATTTTCAATCCTGTGTTCTTTCCACTTTTCCTACAGTGAGGTTTTTGCAGGGGAGAAAGCAAGGACATTTCCTTTACCTCTTGTCAGCTTCCTAACTATTTTCTTGCTATGAATGTCCAACAACTTTCCAGCCCCAGGGAATACAAATTCCTTTCCTTTTCTATAAATTGTTGTGTGCTGTTCTCACTACCCATCACTAAAAATACAACATGGCGTTATTGATCTCACTCTCTCTCTCTCTCTTTTGTTTCCTCTTAAAAGAATTTTACAAATGAATTAGTCCTGCCCTGTTTCTTTTAATGGTTTTATGTTTTCTGATGTCCAGTTTGGCAGCCGGGCAGGGTGATTTAGCTGAAAGAACATGGGCTTTGGAAACCGCCGGCCCTTGGTTCATATTCTGGTTTTGTTTCTTACTGACTGGATGACCTTGGGTAAGTTCTTTAGTCCTTCTGAGCCAGTGTCTTCATTCCAGTAATGATTTCCACCATCTGAGTTTGCTGATGGGTCTCAGGGAGACATGGCACATATATCATCCAGCACCTCCTTTCACTTCTTTGATAGCAGAATGCTGGAAGGATATGGCAGTCAAGGGGGCTTTAGGTCAATTATGACTTTCTCTTCTGCAGAGTTAATATCTTCTTCTTTTCCTTCCACAAAAAAGATAAAGTTTCTGAATCAAACGAGACCTTTCTGTTTTTCGAAAAGCTTTAACTGGGTTCAGTTCCTTAAAAGGAATCTTCTTTGGCCATAGGAGACTGGATTTGTGGTCACGTGGTTCAGCAGATATCTGGTATACCTCCCCTGGCATCCTTACTCTCCTCTTTTATTTCAGCTCTCCAGGGGCTCTGGGAAAGGCACGAGGGAGAACAGAAGATAACGCTGGGATTCTCCTTTCTGTGCAGCAGCTCAGGAGTGGTGGAAGGTCAAAGAGCTATAATGAAACTCACTGAGGAGTTGTCTAATTTGAATAATTCAGATTTCAGACAACTATCACTTCCTCAGAGACACCTTACCTGATCATATGATCAAAAGTAATTTCCTCAGTCACTCTCTAGTCATCATTCTGCTTTATCATCATCACAGCACCCAGCACTATCTGAAATTACTTGCTAATTTATACGTTTACCCATCTGTCTATGTGTTTTGTTTATTTCCTCCACTGAAATGTTAACTCTGTGACAGCTAGAAACCTACTCATCTTACTTTCTGTTATAGCCTGATTGCTTGGAGCAGTGTGTGACGAAACTAGGCACCCAATAAATATTTGTTACACAAACACAGTAGTTAGGCTACAGATATCACTAAAATGTTGGAAATCATCCTGACAGCTATCAGTGAATGAATGTAGCAAAAGATCCTGTTTAGGCTGGGCTTAGCTAATCTTAAACTGGTTTGTTTATGTGTCTGCAGGTGGAGTGGGTGTGGCAAGGCAGTTCTTATTAGATGCTAATTGCACCCTAGCTTAGCACAGTGATATACCCAACTGTGACGTGACTCTCCAGGAAGAACCAGGCAGCAGTTAAAAAAAGTTTTATTTATTTCATGGAGCAGCGATTGACACACTGATCATTCCTCCCTATTAAAACACCTTCTGGGACTTCCCTGGTGGCACAGTGATTAAGAATTCACCTGCCAGTGCAGGGGACATGGGTTTGATCCCTGGTCCGGGAAGATCCCACATGCCACGGAGCAACTAAGCCCATGAGCCACAACTACTGAGCCTGCGCTCTAGAGCCCGCGAGCCATGACTACTGAAGCCCGTGCCCTCTAGGGCCCATGCTCCGCAACAAGAGAAGCTACCGTAATGAGAAGCCTGCGCCCCACAGCGAAGAGTAGCCCCCGCTCGCTGCAACTAGAGAAAGTCCACGCACAACAACAAAGACCCAACGCAGCCAAAAAAAAAAAAAATACATGTTCTGAGTTCCTCTTCTAGAATACTGTTCTCTCTTTACTCTACATAACTTACCAGCACCCCATTTCGATATCCTCTGCTGGTTTTCTTCATCTCCCCCGACTTGAATCTCTTCTCTATCAACATTCATTTTCAGGTGATCCATCTAGTCATATAACCTCAAAGACTTTCCTATTTCAATAACCCTCAATTTTATATCTTCAGCCTAGACCTTTGAATTCCATACAAGTATTTCCAAATACTCCTCCGATAGCTCCACTTGGAGCTGGAGGTCGATTGCATTAATAGCCACACCCTTTGTCATGTGACTTTACATTTTCTCTCACTTAAGAGGCAAGGTCCATACACTGATATTTATAAAATGGATAACTAATAAGAACCTGATGTATAAAAAAATAAATAAAATAAAATTCAAAAAAACCAAAAAAAGAGTCAAGGTGTATTCTTCCTGCCACCCCTGCTGAACCTGGGCTTAGCCATGTCACTTGCTTTGCCAGACGAATGAGGCAGAATTCATGGTGTGTAAGTTCCAAGCCTACCCCTCAAGAGTACGTGTGTCTCTTGGGCTTCGCCACTGCCATGAGAAGTACAAGGCCAGG